>NC_064839.1:7898043-8532210 GCF_024166365.1 Elephas maximus indicus | reverse complement strand
GGGTGAAGGGGCAGGGCTGGACTTTTCACCGAAGCTCTTTTTCACCTTTCAGATTTCCAACTAAGTGACTATATTATCTATTAAAAAAAAATAAAAACTTTAATGTTCTTTGTACTATTCGTGGACTTTGGGTGGGTTTACGTGGTTCCCAGGATAGGTGCTCCAGCCCTCTCCTGGGTGCTCTGTGATTACTGTTTGGAGCAGCACTGTCTCCCGTGAGCAGAAAACAGGCCTTCATTGTTAGCACCCCGCTGCTTCTGGGCCTTGTCTCTGCACACCTGGGCAGTGGACTGTGGCAACCTTTCGTTAGCTTCTATCTCAGCCCCCACTAATGCTTACCAGAGTTTCATGTAATCGTCTGATGGCCTGGGCCAGGTACATTCAGTACACTGCCTTTGTTAACAGTAACAATTGTTGTTGTGAGCTGCTGGAGAGTGAGTTCTTAACTCTTGGTGATTCCATGCACAACGGAACAAATACTGCCCGGTCCTGCACCATCCCCATGATCAGACCATTGGCATCCATAGGGTTTACATAGGTTAATTTTCAAAACAGAAATCCTTACAATTGGACCAATAAGTGACATCGTGATAAATGGAGAAAAGATTGAAGTTGTCAAGGATTTCATTGTACTTGGATCCACAATCAACGCCCGTGGAAGCAGCAGTCAAGAAATCAAAAGACACATTGTATTGGGCAAATCTGCTGCAAAAGACCTCTTTAAAGTGTTCAGGACTAAGGCGCTCCTGACCCAGCCATGGTATTTTCAATTGCCTTATATGCATGGAGCCCTGGCATAGTAGTAAGAGCTCAGCTGCTAACCTAAAGGTCAGCAGTTCAGATCCACCAGCTGCTCCTTGGAAACCCTATGGGGCAGTTCTCCTCTGCCCCGTAGGGTCTCTATGAGTCAGAATCGACTTGACGGCAATGGATGTGTGTCATATACATGCAAAATCTGGACAATGAATAAGGAAGACCAAAGAAGACTTGATGCCTTTAAATTATAGTGTTGGCCAAGAATATTGAGTATACTGTGGACTGCCAGAAAAACATGGCACAGTGGTTAAGAACTATGGCTGCCAGCCAAAAGGTTGGCAGTTCAAATCCACCAGCCGCTCCTTGAAAACTTTATGGGGCAGTTCTACTCTGTCCTGTAGGGTTACTATGAGTTGGAATCCACTTGACAGCAATGAGTTTGGTTTGGTTTTGCCAGAAGAATGAACAAGTCTGTCTTGGAAGAAGTATAGCTAGAGTGCTCCTTGGGAGCAAAACTTGCAAGACTTCGTCTTGTGTACTTTGGACATGTTATCAGGAGGTACAGTCCCTGGAAAAGGACATATCATGCTTGGCAATGCAGAAGGTCAGCAGAAAAGAGGAAGACCCTCAGCAAGATGGATTGGCATGGTGGCTGCAACAGCAGTGGGCTCGAGGATAACAATGATTGTGAGGATGGTGTAGGAACAGGCAGTGTTTCATTCTGTTGTACATAGGGTTGCTATGAGTCGGAACCACTTGATGGCACCTAACAACAATTTTCAGACGTACATCGCCAGGCCTTTCTTCCTAGTCTATCTTGGTCTGGAACCTCTGCTGAAACCTGTTCAGCATCATAGCAACGCACAGATCTACACTGACAGTCGGGTGGTAGCTGCATATGAGGTGCGTTGATCAGGAATCCAACCCAGCTCTTCTACGTGGAAGGCAGGAGTTCCACCTTGGGAACACCAGTGTTCCGTGTAACAGAAATAGATAGGTATTTACTACTTTTTATGGGTCAGACACTTTCTAGGTGAAGGTAGTCCTTTATTATTCCTATTTGACAGACGAGGAAACGGAAGCAGGCTGGTGATTTCCCCAGGGCCACACACCTAGGCAGCAGCAGACCCAAGGTGTTACCCCTGGCAGTTTGCCTTCTGAACCTTTTCTTTAACTTCTCTGCTACACTACTTCCCATAAGTTCTTTCTGATAACAGGAAACAAGGCAAGCATGCTATCTCTCTAGATTTAATTAACCACAGTCACATGGGAGCCAAGTTGCCTTTTCAAATGAGATATATTAAAGGAAATGGATGTCAAACCATGAAAGAAAGGTTCCTTCCTCCTTTCCTTCTGTGACCCCATTAATCCCGTTGCTAGGCATGTAAGCATTTTAATGTGTTTGGCAACCAGCCTTTATTTTCCCCAAACTAGGTACTACTTCTAAGCATTAACGATGGATCGTATTAAATATACAACGGGCTAAATAACTTTGCTGTCATTCGATTGGGAGGGTACATTCCCAGTGGATCTCATTTTGAGTAGTTTTTCTGAAGCTGCGATTAAGTTCACTGTAAGTCATGGAGGTAAAAGCAACTAAGTACATCTTACCATCTCTGGTGATAATTCCGGGGACTCCATTGGCTTTCCGGCATACACGCTTGACACGTAGGGCCTCCCTTCCTTCTTTTGAGGGTTATCCACCACGTCCACTGTGGATTTGGATTTGAGTTTATTTTCTGTTTTCATTTGGTTTGCAAAAAATGAATGGAAGATTATACAGTACTCTTAAATGAAAGATAAAGGGTGGACTAGAGAAAATTCTTCTAGTTTTTCTTTTTTCCATGTTTGCTTGCCATTTCTGCATATAATGTTCTTTTTGCTTGTTTGTATGCATTTTTATGCTGCCAGCTCAGAAAGGACCTGCCACAGAAATGACGTAAATTCAATAGCAAGTGACTTACAAGCTGAAATCTGACGGCAAGCCTAACTTCTTGTGTTAATTCTTAAAAGAATGTGTGCTTGGCTGTTCTGTTTGTGTGTTGAAGTGGCTTTCTAATATAGTCCTTTCCCCGGAAAACATGAATAGAGTGACAATAACTACTAAGAACAGGAGGTTTAATTTATCACAGGAGTCAGCTGGTTGGCTTCAATAGTTTGCCATATATAAAATTCAGTCCTGTAGCTGAAAATGCTCTCTATGGTTTTATAGAAACTGAAAACGATTATTGATTAGAAAATGCAGTTCCTCCATTAAATGAAAACCAGAGAACAACCGTGCAGCATGCTAATGTTGAGGTGTTTTTTTTTTTTTCCAGCAGCCAACCCTGTCAGATATGACCATGTACGAGATGAATTTTTCTCTTCTTGTTGAAGACATACTCGGAAATATTGACCAGCCGAAGTACAGACAGATCATCGTGGAGGTTTGTATTAAGAAATGTAGATTGCTGAAGAAGGGCTTTTTATGTGTTCTCTGAAAGCTAGTGTAAGGGACACTGCCCAAGAGACAAGAGTTCCAGTTCTCACCTACCCCTGATCTCCAGCGGAGTCCTTGGAGAAGGCGGCCATCCTCGTCAGAGCACATGAACAGTTCAGACATCTGAGACTTTTCAAGATGGAAAGGCTGCCTGCCCAGCTACGCACTCACCCATCAACAACAGGTGCCTCAGCTATACCACACGAGTAGAGGAAGTGACCTTATTTTTTATGTTTTGTTTTCTTTTTTTTTTCTATTTACAGAAATAATGTGCCACTATTGTAGAAAATTTTAACAGTTCATAAAATTATAGAAAAGCAAGCGAAAATTTCCCCACACCCTCTACCAAGAGATCATCACCATAGGTCTTTTGAGGGACATCTTTCCAGACATCTCTGTGAAGAGAGTATGTGTAATTGTGTACTGTATTATCATTGCTCTGTGTGAAGTTAAATGCCAAAATATATGTACATGCACAATACACACAGACAAGCTGTTTTGTTGTTTTAAGACAATATACCAAATGCATAGGAAAAAAAAGCTGCCATTGAGTTGATTCCAACTCATGCTGTACCCCGTGTGTGCTCCATAGGGTTTCCAATGCCTGATTTTTTGGAAAGAGATAGCCAGGCCTCTCTTCTGAGGTGCCTCTGGGTAAACTCAAACCACCAGCCTTTCAGTCAGCAGCAAGTGAGTTAACCCTGTGCACCACCCAGGGACTCACCAAATGCACAGAGAAACCCCTAAAATAGATGGACTGAATATCTCTCATCCTCACTTTGTCCTCCTTTCTCGGAACATTCCCTTTAAACTTTGTGTTTCTGGAGGTCAGGTTGTAGGGCAGGCCATATGTCTGATACAGATGAAGCTCTCCGGGCATGCGGGACTGAACGTGTCACCCTCCTGAAGCCCAGCATTTCTGGAGCTGCAGTCAAAGCTAAGTGAGATTCAGCCCCATCCCTGATGTGTCAGTTGGTTTCACGGTGCGTGCGAGCGAGGTGGAGAAGAGAGTCCAGGAAGATGAAACAGTTTAAGCCTTAGCCCATCCTGGTCTGGGGCATCTGGACCAAGTGAGATCACTCGCTCTGCGGAAAGAACATTTCCTTAGAACCAGAACAAAACTTAGTATTCTCCTGGCGAGAGCCCTGCTCCATGGTCTTCCATGTTGTGACCCCTGGATTTTACTGACACTGGTCCCTTTGGTTCTTTCAGGTTGTATTTTTTAAGCATTTATATGAAGTACAGATAGTGAGGTTCCTAAACTGGGGATTTTTTAGGTCAGTTTTCTATTGATGTGCAAAGTAGGAGCTATAAACTTTAGAAAGCCTTTACCAAGCACTGCATAGAGTTTAGCAGCCCTGGTGGCACTGTGGTTAAGAGCTCAGCTGCTAACAAAAAGGTCAACAGTTTGAATCCACTAGTCACTTCTTGGAAACCCTATGGCGCAGCCCTATAGGGTCGCTGTGAGTTGGAATCAACTCAACGGCAACAGGTTTTTTTTGTTTTGTTTTGTTTTTTTGTATAGAGTTTGTTGTGTAAAATGAGCATTAGAACTCAGGACACATGTATGGGATGGCCAAACAGGAGGATGGTGCCTTAAACTAAGGTAGTTTATACAGACTAGACTAGTATTCATGTTATAAAGGTCAGAGGTATGGGTATTTTTAAAAACATAGCCATTCCCTCGGAAATTACTATGGTGTCACAGAATTACACTCTTTGCGGGCAGAGGGCTCCAGATCCTTTGGCCGTGAGCCCAGCTCCATAGTCTCTGTGGAACTCACCTGCCTTTTCTGTCTTTGCCTTCTGCCCCTTCTTCTACGACAGGCCCCCCACCATACTGGATGGTGTTTGGTTATTGGCCTCTTGCCAAAAAGGATTGAGGCCCAGAAAGAGTTTAGACCCTTTGCTGAAATCAGCACTGTGAACTATCTACAAGGTTGGGAAAGTCATTTTTCTAAGTTATTGGTTTTATTTAAATTACAAAAAAATCATTTCTGTACAGCTACAGGGGCACATACAGTTTTAAAAAAGTGTAGTTTCTGAACAGAATTTATGCCGCTGATTTGCAAAAATCAAAAGATTCCAGAGCTGATCCTATCCCCCAGAACACACAATCATGCGTTGGTCCGATTAAAGAATGAAAACAAGTCCAACAGTGCTGCTTTTGTATTTTCATGTAATTGGGCTTTCAACATCTGTCTCTTCCAGTTACTGATGGTTGTCTCCATTGTGCTGGAAAGGAACCCCGAGCTGGAGTTTCAGGACAAAGTGGATCTAGACAAACTGGTGAAAGAAGCGTTTCATGAATTCCAAAAGGACGAGAATCGGCTGAAAGAAGTTGAAAAACAAGTGAGTAGAGAAAGTAGCATTTTGTACAATTTTTTCATTGTCTTAGTCCTTCAGAAAATTCCTAATCTCTCATCATTTAAATTCAAGAGCAGATTCACGGAGTGCAAGACAGAATCCTTGAAGGGCGGGAGGAGGCCTGACTTACTTGAGGAATTAATGTTACTTTTCGGTTAACCACTAGTCAATTCAGGTGTAAAATTCTGACTAAAAGAAATCTAGGAAGAGGAAGATTTCCTTTATACAGTTAGCAGTCAAAATGTATTTTACCAGGGAGCAGCTGTAGATTCCAGAGGCTGTAACATGAAGTTCCGGACAGGATGGAAGTGTAGTAACAGCCTAGATCGGTGCTGTGTACCACCTAATCTAGGCCCCTCCAGGTTCTTCTTATGCTCATTTGTAAAAAGGCTCCCTAAGCAAATAAAAATTATCCGTAAAGAAGAGGATACTAAAAATGTCTATCTTTGTTTTATATGCTGAGATGACGCCTCAGGAAAATGAAAACAAAAACAAAAAAAAACCTCAGGAACCTCATACTTTCCACAGAGAAATCTTTCTGTGAATTTAATTTTCCCCCTAGCTGCCAGTGATTTTGCCTGTCAACTCTTTACAAACAATTCGCTCACTTTTTTCCTTTGCAGGATGACATGACTTCCTTTTACAACACTCCACCCTTGGGAAAAAGAGGAACCTGCAGCTATTTGACAAAGGTTGTGATGAATTTGCTGCTGGAAGGAGAAGTCACACCCAGCAATGAGGACCCCTGTCTGGTTAGCTAGTGGGGAACAGAGAACGGACATTATCTGGAAGTGTGTGAAGCTTTATCAAGGTGGACTGACCATGCTGGGAGGTGGTCGCCATGCCCTCAGCAGAGCTGTTAGATTCTTGCATGCCATAGCTATGCTGATGGTAAGAAGTGCTTCTAATCAAGTGAAAAGGGTTCTCGTGGTTATGCCAACAACAGTAACAGTCTTCTTTGAACAATAGAAATAGTTTATGAATTGAAAATCACCTCTGCATGTCTCATGATCATCTAGATAGCTCATGAAAATGAAGCTTTGCTCTTTGGACTAAATCCCCACTTCCCAAAAAATACAAACCAAACCCACTGCTGTTGAGTTGATTCCAACTGACAGAGAACCTATAGAACTGCCCCATAGCTTCCAAGGGTGTACATCTTTACAGAAGCAGACTGCCACATCCTTCTCCCACAGAGCGGCTGGTGGGTTTGAACTACTGCACCATCAGGGCTCCTTTAAAGTCCCACTTTAGTGGCATTAAAAGATGAATTTGCCAACTAGCAACACATACTGGGAATCAGAAAGTATTGAAAGAATGGTGAATTTTTTTTGTGGCATTGTCACGCTGCTGCTGTTGTGTTAGGTGCTGTTGAGTCAGCTCTGACTCAGAGCCACCCCATGAACAACAGAACAAAACACTGCCCGGTCCTGCGCCATCCTCACAATCGCTGCTGTGTTCGAGCCCATTGTTGCAGCTACTGTGTCAACCCATCTTATTGAGGGTCTTCGTGTTTTTTTGCTGACCTTATACTTTATCATGCATGATATCTATCCTTCTCCAGGGACTGATCCCCCCATGACATGTCCAAAGTACATGAGACAAAGTCTTGCCACCTTCACTTCCAAGCAGCATTCTGGCTGTACTTCTTCTAAGACAGACTTGTTCGTTCTTCTGACAGTCCATAGTATATTCACTATTCTGTGCCAAAACTATAATTCAAAGGCATCACTTCTTCTTCAGTCTTCCTTATTCGTTGTCCAGCTTTTGCCTGCATATTAAAAAAAAAGGCAATTGAAAATACCATGGCTTGGGTCAGGTGCACCTTAATCCTCAAGGCGACATCTTTGCTTTTTAACACATTAAAGCGGTTTTTTGCACTGGATTTGCCCAGTGCAATAAGTCTTTTGATTTCTTGACTGCTGCTTTCATGGGCGTTGATTGTGAATTCAAATAAAATGAAATCTTTGATAACTTCAGTATTTTCTCTGTTTGTCATGATGTTGCTTATTGGTCCAGTTGTGAGGTTTTTTGTTGTTGTTGTTTTATGTTGAAGATTAATCCATACTGAAGGCTGTAGTCTGATCTTCATTAGTAAGTGCTTCAAGTCCTCTGCACTATCAGCAAGCAAGGTTGTGTCATCTGCATAATGCAGGTTGTTAATGAGTCTTCCTCCAATCCTGAGGCTGCGTTCTTCTTCATATTGTCATGCTAGAAGATGTCAATGTGCATCATAAAAGCAAAGTCAACCAGCTAATACTTTGATTCTCAGTAACTGCATTATTTATTATATTTTAGTACACAGAGCTATTGTTCAGTTTTTACCTTGTTAACATGACTATGATTTTGTACTTGTGCTAATTATAGAGGTTGGATTACAATACAGTGTACTGTATCTATCCCTTATCAAACATTTCTGAGCTTCTACTAAAAATAGGACTTGTATAGGACCCTTCAGAAGTACATTGAATTATAGAACTGTTGACTTAGCTTGTACTAGTAAAAACAGAATTAAAGTCATTCAATTTTATTTCTGAGTTAATGGTTGTCTGGTTGTTTTGGTGGTAGTTGCTGTCATATTCCCAAGTCCACATAATTGAGTTTATCACACTTGAATAGTTTAATTGATTTGGAGTTGGGATAGAAAAGAATCCGTGTACCTTCCATTTCACATATCTTGCCACCAAATTGACCTAAGTAAATTTTAATAACAGAAAGAAGATTAAACACTAGTATTCTATAAATTTAGTTCCTTCTTAAATGTTACAATTCAGCCCATTAGTTTGAGCCCTGGCCCTATAGTAAGTCATTTTTCTGGTCAGTTTTATTATGGAGTTTCACTTGAGAAGTCAGCTGGCTTGTCACATAAAAAATTCGACCCATTTGTAGAGTCTTGAAAGGAGCTGAGAAAGAAGAGACAAGTGGCTTCATTAATGAGTCAAACTGATAAATGGATGCTTGAGCACATGGAAAACTCTGGAGAGTCAGTCACGTTTCTCATAACTCTGAGGTACACTGACTAGATCTGTGTAAGAAATTGTGTATTTGTCGCTTGGCAAAACTGAGAAGAATAGCATATAATCTGACCTTACAGAGTAGTTTAAGAAGAGTGATAAGATCAAGAAGAGAATTAAGTTAAATGACTATTTAAAGACAGTTTATGAAAAGGTGGTCCTCAACAATGAAGCTAGATTCAAAAACATAAGCCTGAAGCCAATGGAGAGAGAATTGAGGACTGATACTTCATAGCTGGGAAAACTAGAAATTTAAAACAAAAAATCCTTGAAATATTTAATGTTTTACTGAAATTTGGAGGAAAGTGTATTCTATTTTTAAGGATAAAAAAAAATTCTGATTAGCTGAGCGGAGTTGCCAGAAATCTGCTGCCGTCTCAGTTGGAGTTGGATATCATCTGCAAACGTATGTTTCCTGGATGATTTTTAGCTTCCTGCTTAAATGTTACATATGCAAAATTCTGACATTTTCACGTGCTACTGAAGGCATCCAGAATCTGTAACATATGTATCAACAATATGTTTTGATGAAATTCAGAATTCATTGTTCTGAAAGATATATTGGAATCAGTAAATCTTGATGTTCAACTCCACAAAAACCAGTACCTGTTTTCTAACTAGAAAAGCAAAAAACAATAAGAATTAGAACTCAGAGCTCATATGAATTTTAGAAGCCCCACTTGGGCTACATTTTGCAGAGCAGAAATATTTTAGCAGCTGCACTAGAGACTGACTGGAAATACTAGCATATTTATCCAGGCATGACAAGACTTAAATCTGATATAAAGCTTCCTCTATCACAATGGCAGATTGACTGTGTAAGTTTATTGTACAAGCAGCATCTGTTGGAAACTCCTGACTGAATATCAAATTCCACTATGTTCCCAGAGCATTGTTTTACGAAACATGGTGTTTTCCAGATTTCCTGCCATTTTATTTAAGTCTGAAAAAAGTCATTATTTCAGTATTTAAAAATCAGAGCGTGGGATCATCTCAGTGTCATCTTCAATGTGTGATAAGCTTACAGTGCTTTAGGGACACCAAATAACATTTATTGAACACCTGAGTACATGTAACTTTTCTCTGAAACTCAAAGAGGAGATTCAAAGACGTGCTTCCAGCCCTCCATGAGCATTGCATATTAAATAGATGGCATATAAAAGTTTAAGAGTCAACACAATGTGAAAACAGAGACCAAATTTCAGTCATATACAAAGGTTGGAAGTAGCATGGAAGCATGCAGCCAGATCATAAAACACCCCTATCCCAGAAACTCAAAGCACGAATGAAAACAAGAGGGGAAGGACCAGCAAAACAACACCAGCAGCCTTCAGACAAAGAAAGCAGGACAACCTCATACATGCCATCAACTCGGAAAAATAGGAGGAAGACAAAAGACCCAGTGGAATTAGTACTTGGCTCCTGTATTCCAGCCTCCCAGAACCTGTATAGGGGTGAGGACAAGGTCGGTAGATAAATTATGAAAAACCTAATACGTTTGGAAGGAAGTTGATGAGTGTTGAGTCAGCATCTGTGGGAAAGACAGGGAATGTCCCTGTCCAGGGTGAACGCTCTTCCCCCACCACATATACCACTGCGAAAGTCTTACTCTCCAGCAGAGAAAAGCTGTCACGAGTGGACATTTGATTTCCTAGCTGGGAGGGAGTTAGACGAGGAGCAATGGTGATCCCAGAGCTGGTTATCTGCAGCCATAGACGGTCTGGGAACTCATCCCTGACTTGTGTCTTCTTGCCTGAGAGGAGGGGTGTGGTGTGGCTCATGGGCAGTGGTGTTGGTAGATTTGATGGCTACCTTTTTTTTTTTCCCTATAGTTTTGTTTAACATACCTGAATCCACAATGCCTAATCAAGGGCATATCCTTTTTCCAAGGACAATGCCCTACAGTATGGGATTGTTCCTCCAAACAGGGTAAACTTCTTTGCCTTTACTCGTGTTAGAGATGGACAGCCTTGGGGGTAAATCCACCACTTCGCTCCCTCTGCTTAGAAGTTGCCCCTGCTCTCCTGCTAGCCAGAGAAGAAGATGGTGAAACAAGTAACTTCTGTCTCTCACTCCTCAGTGGGGGTGAAGACGCTTTGGTAGGGCTTGCCATCAGCCCATTTCTCCTCCCCTCAATTGGTTCTTGTCCTGTTTCTTTTTTTCCTTTGACCTTTTCTGCCTTTCTGAGGGCTGCATATTCCTGACTTTTGTCTTACTGCCTGAGAATGAGGGACTCAGCTTGAAGCAGCTGGGAGAGGCCAAAACATTTCATATTGGGTGGAAAAAGGTTCAGGAAGACCATGCACAGCTATATCTGGGCACCCACAAAGCTGTTGTGTCAGGCATGAGAAAGATGTAAAGAAACTGCTTGTAAATTATGTTAAAATGCTACAGAAAAAAAAAGAGTAGATATAGAACCCATTTTGAAAGAAAATTTAGGACATAGAGCATCCTTCACAACAAATGTCCTATACTCTAAGAGAAATTAAGGAGAAAAGGAATCAATGAAAGAAGAAATCAAAGACAAAATAAGACAATACAATGAGATGAGAAAATGAAGCCAAGGAAACAAGTTCCATAGAATTAGAAACAACAAAGAACCAAATATAAATGGCCGAAAATTGAATTGCTGACACAGAGGGAAAGCTTGAGATAATTCAGTCAAGTACTTATTGAGCATCGACTATATGTCGGACACTGTTCTAAGCATGGAAACCCTGGTGGCATAGTGGTTAAGAGCTATATCTGCTAACCAAAAGGTCAGCTGTTGGAATCTACCAGGTGCTCCTTGGAAACTATGGGGCAGTTCTACCCTGTCCTACAGGGTCACTATGAGTCGGAATTGACAGGAACGGGCTCTAGGCACAATGGTGAGGAAAAACAAAAAGTCAAATACCCCTCTCTTTACGGATCTTGTGTACAAGTTGGGGTTGGGGATATTGGGTGACAGGTATAGTGATAAGTACCGTAAAGAAAAATAAGGTAAGTTGGGGAAAGGGGCAATAAAGGGTGAGAAAGGATTTTTTTCTCCCGTGGTTGAGGGACGGCCACTGATAAGGGTGACACTTGATCAGCAAATGTACATAGAATGTACTATGGTAAGAATGGAGGATGGGCAAATTTGAGTCAACATAAAGGAAGATGGAATCCCTAGGTAGAGAAGGCTGTGACTGTCACAGGAAAAAAATTCAAAGATATAATAAAAGAAAGTTTTCCCTAGATGAGGAAGGACTACATCTGCAGATTAAGAGAACACATCATGTTCCAGGAAAATTTGATACAAAATGAGCAACACTAAAACACATTGTGGAGAAGTTACTGAGCTTTAGGGATAAAAGGGATTTCTTTAAGCATTCAGGCCATAAAGGACCAGTCTCCTAGGTGAGAAAATGTGGCTTGCTCAACTTCACATCAGTTCAATGCTGTACCGTAAGTGTGACCTAAGATTTTTTTAAATTCCAGCCAGTTATAAGAGCAAATAAAGAACATGTAAATATTCAATGCAGTGCTGAGAGGCCTGTCTTGGCCTGAATGCTTAAAGATCCAGTGTAACTGGAACTTTCCACTTTCAGATCACACAAAATTGAATTTAAGGTAAAATGTGTTAAATCTATAACTAGAATACAAGCAGCCTAAATTAATATGTAAAACAAACAACAGCGTGTCAGAAACTGGCTGGCTGCCCACCAAAACTTATTCTCCACTTCAGTGGTAACAGCATTATAGCTGGACATATGGCCATTAATATATACCATGCGTTCTATTCTCTCTTACACTTAGGTGTGACCTTCTGCTAAATGTTCTCCAATGGAACGTGAGCAGCAGCAATGAGTGCCACTTCTAGGTCTGGCCCGTAAACCTCTCTGCTTGCTCCTTGGTGCCCTTTTTCCCATTCCTGTGTGCTGGAATGACGCTGAGCAGGGCGAGTTTGGTAGCCTTGGGTTGAACATGGCCAAACTGCTTCAGACTAGGTTTCTGACTACCTGTCTACCTCCACCCCCTCTCCTGCCTATGAGAACACCTGTCATTGCCTTATTAAACCAGGGTTCCAGCAGGAGACAGAACTATCCCAGATATTTGAACAGAGAGAATTTAATATCAAGAATTGTTTAACAGCACAACAACAAATGAAAGGATGAAAAAATATGGTACACTTTGTACACGATGGACTACTACTCAGCCATGAAGAGAAGTGAAGTCTTGGATGAACCTTGAAAACATTATACTGAGCGAATGAAGTCAGTTGCAAAAGGACTAATACTGTATGATCTCACGTATGTTAAGAAAATATATAGAAACCGAAGTTTATTACTGGTTGGGGGGGTGGAGAAAGGAGGAAGTTTTGGGTTAGGCGGCATTGAGCTTATGTTAATGGTGGTGGAATAATTTGGAAAAGAACAACGATATTGGCTGCACAGCATGAAGAATGCAATCAATGTCACTGAATTGTACGCGTAGAAGTTGTTGAATTGGCAAATGTTTTGTACATATTTTCACAAAAAAAGTCATTTAAATATGAGTTGTTAACTAGGAAACTGAAAGAGTGGGCGTGAGCTGTTACATTTAGGAGGTGGGTTTAGGGGGAGTCTATTGGTTCTAGCAGCATAGGATCGTCTTTGTCGTGGTTAGTTGATTCCGACTCGTGGTGACCCCATGTATGCAGACTAGAACTGCTCCACAGGGTTTTCAAGGCCTTCCAGAAGCAGATTGCCAGGCCTGTCTTCCAAGCATCTTTTGCTAGTTGTTGGGCGCTTAACTGTTTGCACCACCCAGGGACTTGTTAGTATACTCTAACCAGTAAAAGTGTCAAAATATATAAAGCAAGTGCCTGGAAATGCAAGGAGGAACAACGGAACCAAAATAGAGGGTTCATCTAACTTACCTCAGACAACCAATGACAAATGCAGTCTACAAAATGATGCTACACAGGGGCGGGGGTTTAAGGATCATGGTTTCAGGGGACATCTAAGTCAATTGGCATAATAAAATCTATTAAGAAAGCATTCTGATTCCCACTTTGGAGAGTGGTGTCTGGAGTCTTAAATGCTAGCAAGTAGCCATCTAAGATGCATCAATTGGTCTTAACCTACCTGGAGCAAGGAAGCATGAAGAACACCAAAGACACAAGGTAATTATCGCCTAAAAGACAGAAAGGACCACATAAACCAGAGACTACATCAGCCTGAGACCAGAAGAACTAAATGGTGCCCAGCCACAACCGATGACTGCCCTAACAGGGAACACAACAGAGAACCCCTGAAGGAGCAAGAGAGCAGTGGGATGCAGACCCCAAATTCTCATAAAAAGACCAGACTTAATGGTCACACTGGGACTAGAAGGACCCCAGAGGCCATGGTCCCCAGACCTTCTGTTACCCAAGACAGGAATGATTCCCAAAGCCAACTCTTCAGACAGGGATTGGACTGGAATATGGGATGGAAAATGATACTGGTGAAGAACGAGCTTCTTGGATCAAGAGGACACATGAGACTATGTTGGCATCTTCTGTCTGGAGCGGGGATGAGAGGGCAGAGGGGGCCAGAAGATACCCAAATGGACATGAGGAGAGAGAGTGGAGGGAAGAACTGTGCTATCTCATTAGAGAGAGAGCAGTTAGGAGTGTATAGCAAGGTGTATGTAAATTTTTGTATGAGAGACTGACCTGATTTGTAAACTTTCACTTAAAGCACAATATAAGTTAATAAAAAAAAAAAGAATAAATGGCAATACTAAAATAATAATAATGCTATAGAGCATGGGAATAGTATAATCACTAATATATATTTAATTACAAATCCAAATAACAGAGATTAATTACATCCTTTTAAGCCCGCTGAAACATTTACCAAAACTGACCATATTTTGGTTACCTCTATTCAAAATTAGAAATAGTACAGACTGCATTTTCTGGTGTCAGAAAAAAAAAAAGACTACAAAACCAAAACTGGTGCCATCGAGCCGATTACCACTCACTGACCATATAGCTGTCGCATAGGGTTTCCAAAGAGCAGCTGGTGGATTCGAACTGCCAACCTTTTGGTTAGCATAACAAAAATACAAGAGAGAAAAAAAACATCTTGGAAATTTTGGAATTCCTATCTAAATTGAGGAAACCCCGGTGGTGTAGTGGTTAAGTGCTACAGATGCTAACCAAAGGGTTGGCAGTTCGAATGTCAGGTGCTCCTTGGAAAGTCTATGGAGCAGTTCTACTCTGTCCTATAGGGTTGCTGTGAGTCGGAATCGATGGCACTGGGTTTGGTTTTTTTGGGTTTATTTAAACTGAAAACAAAATGGAATATCTAGACTATTGTCAAATACTACATATAAGATGGCTAAAGCCATATTCAGAGAAAAATTCATAGCCTCAAATATAGTACTAAACAAGACAGCATGAAAATACACAAATTCTAATTTCAAGAAATCTAAAAATGATGACAAAATAAAAGCAGAAGAAAATGGTAAGATGAAACAGAAATTAATTACTTAAAAAAAAGTCAAAATAAACCCAAGAGCTGTTTTTTTAAAGAAAGCAGACACAACTCATTTACTGATTGGGTAAGGAACAGGACGAAGGATAGTTTACGTTTGTTGACGTCTATTACCCTTGGCGCTGTGCTTGTAGTTTACTGTATTCGCTCCATCTCTGGAGGTAAGCACTATTATTATCATTTTACATATGAATAAACTGAGGCACAGAGTTTAAGCATTTTACGGAATGTCGTGCAGCTAATAGCTGAACAATCAGGTTCCAGATCACAAAATCAGAGAGAGCAAATAATCACAGATGCAGAGGAAATTTTAAAATGTAAATGACACATATTATCAGAGTTGACTACAACTCATAGTGACCCTATAGGACTGAGTAGAACCACCCCATAGGGTTTCCAAGGCTGTAATCTTTACAGACTGCCACATCTTTCTCCTGTAGAGTAGCTGGTGGATTTGAACCAGTGACCTTCTGGTTATCAGCCTAGCTTTTAACCACTAGACCACCAGGACTCCTTACGATACCTACTAACATTAGACAATTCCCAAACTTATAACATGACTGGTTTAAAGACGTTTCATCAAGAAACAAGGCCATCTATCTGTCAATGTTTGAGCAATCTGGGAAGGGTTGGGGGAATCAGCCGTCACCTTGCCCATTCCCAGTTTAAAACATCACTGGTCGGTCTGTGATGTGTAAGGTGTCTTGTGAACAGCAGATTGAGGACACGAGGGAGCAGCATCCCTAACTGAAGAATTAGGAAAGCCTAGAGCTGGGATAGAAGCACATTTATTCTGGAACGTGGCTTGATCTTCCTTCCTCACAAAAAGCTGGCCTGAGGCATATACATCTGACGGAAAAGGCAGACCCCAGGGCATCTTGCTGGAAGCACTGAAGGGTCACAGCGTAAGTGTATTTCACGCTCTTTTTGAACTCACAATATAATGAGTGAAGAAACTCAGTAACATCAAAGTCCCACCTACCATGTTCCCGTATTTGGAAGAGAAACTCAGTGCAAGGTGGATAAGCAACTCTCCGCTCTTGTGTGATCAGCACAGTGAACCACAAGGCCAGGTTTAAGTGGCAATTTTGGTTCAAACACCAGCTGAGCCCCTGGTAAAGATGACGGGTTCAGAGGGGTCCAGATCGCTTGGAGAAGCACTTGTTTTCTGAGCCTGAGAGTGGGCGCTGTAATCAGAAATCTTTCATGCAGCATGCATTTCTGGCTCTTCAGATTCAATTGTTTTTTGATGGAGACATTGCAAATTACGAAAGCAGAGCTCGTGACCTAGAAGTTTGGCAGCTCAATCAAGTTTCTCTTCTGGCCAACGTCAGGCAAGACTCTGGGAGAAAAAGGAGCAGAGCAAATCCAAGCAGAAATGAAATGTCTGAATCTAATTTTTTTTTCCCTGCCATTTTCTTATCCAGCAAAAAGAGAATGTTGATTCTGCAGTCTTTGAAATCATGGATCTGCCCTCAATTAAAGGGCTTTGGCTTAGTTTTTTCTTTCTATAAAATCTATTTTTTTATCTTAGGAAACATTCTTTTAGTGCATTTTCGTTACACAGTTCTGGGCTGCTTTGCACTGTTCTTTGTGTAACCATCACCACTGTTTATTTCCAAAATCTTTTCAAACAGAAACTCTGTATCCATTAAGAAATGAAAAGTCTACTTTTTAAAACATCTATATTATTATCAGGGCCCTGGTGGCGCAGTGGTTAAGCCTTTGGCTGCTGACCAAAAAGTCAGCAGCTTGAATCCAGCAGCCGCTCCTTGGAAACCCTGTGGGGCGGTTCTACGGTGTCCTGTAGGGTCACTATGAGTCGGAATTGACTCATGGCAATGGGTTTGGGTTTTTTGGGTTTATATTATTATTATTTTAATGACAATGTTGTTGCTAGTTGCTGTCAAGTTGGCTCCAACTCATTGGTATGCTCCAGTCCTTTGTGAAGTCTGAGCACCTTCCAACCTAGCCGGCCCATCCTCCAGCACTATATCAGACAACATTCTGTTGAGATCCATAGAGTGTTCTTTGGCTAATTTTCAGAAGTAGGTTGCCAGGCCTTTCTTCCTAGTCTGTTTTAGTCTGGAAGGTCTACTGAAACCTGTCCACCATGGGCGACCCTGCTGGTATTTGAAATACTTTCTGGTGGTGTAGCTCCCAGCATCATAGCAACACGCCAGCCACCACAGTAGGACAAACTGACAGATGGGTGGTGGGTAATGACAATAATGGCAAAAAAAAAAAAAAAAAAGTCTGAACAAACGTCCTCAGTGGAGAGAGAATCCCCGTGCAAACACGAAAGGACCGAAACTCTCTTCCAGGTCTGCTGCCTTGGCTTCTGCCCCTCTGTCTTCCTGCTCCCGCCCCTTCATGGAGTCCCCAGCCATAGGGCTTGGGGTTGTCTTTCGGGTAAGTTCTCCCCAGGACCAAACTTCCCCTGGGCATGGTACATGTAATTAGCAGGGACAGTAAAAACCCTTAAAAACCGATTGCGGTGGAGTCGATTCCCGACCCTAGAGGGGTCAGTAGAGACAGTAGGGAGTGTTGACATCCCTCCCTCAATGCAAGGGGTTTCTTTTCTACTAGGCCTTTCTGGTCCCGGATTGGTAATTCTCCCAAAATGATTGGTCAGGTTGAAATCTTGCAATTGATCCATCTAGCTACTGTCTGCGTAAAGGCTTGCAGGGATTGGTCGGTTCACTGATCCACCCCCACTAGGAGTGGGCGGCTGTGGTTCATTTGGCAATTGGTTGGTTTGCGGCCTGCTGGGTGGGCCCCACCTGGAGAATGTCTACAAAAGGGCCAAACTGATGGAGATTTTTTACTCCGGAGCTGAGCACCACCGTTGGAGAAGGAGACTCTTCTAAGCCAGATAGAAGAGCTATATAGGTCATGGAGGGCTGAACACTGAAGATGGGGAAAGACGGTGGTTTGTTGGCCCCCGGAGAGAGATGGCTGCCGTGGGTTCAGCCGGCCCATGGAGACAGGGCTGAGTGCTTCAGGGCAGGAGGTGGCCCACAAAGCCAGGCACCCCGAAAAGGGGGACGCGGCTGCAGTGCAGGCGGCTCCACGCAGCAGGCAGCGGGGCTGGGGGCTGACCCTGCCTGGGCAGGCCCGAGCCTGAGCCGCCCCAAGTAGGGATTCGTCCCTACCCAGCGCAGCGGGACCAGCGGCAGAGCAGGTGATGCCAGGCTCAGTGAAGCCTGGGGCAGAGCAGGGCAGGTGTGAGTGGGCCTGGCAGTGCGGCCCAGCGGGGACCTGGTAGGTGGGAGCCACGCGGACACCGGGAGCAGTGGGGAGCCACACGAACCCCGGGGAGCTTGGGGAGCCGTATGAACCCCAAGAGCGTGAGCCATGTGGACCCTGGGAGCAGCGGGGAGCCACACGAACCCTAGGAGTGTGAGCCACATGCACCTCGGGAACAGTGGGGAGCCACACGAACCCTGGGAGCGTGGAAGCCACATGAACCCCAGGAGTGTGAGCCACGTGGACCCTGGGGAGCCCAGGCTTGCACCTGAGGCACGTGAATGCAGCATCTGACCTGAACCACAGCACCTGCTGAGTGAGGTAAGTATGGACGTGGGGGGGTAAACTGGGGTGCCCCCTTTGAAAATAAGCAGGTTCCTCTCCTACATAATGAACTACCTGTAGAGGGTCGGGGCCAGTTTGCTGGGAGAGATGTTTCTTTTGTTTCCCGTTTGCTTTCTATAAATAGGAGCCCTGTTGGTGCAGTGGTTAAGTCTCTCCTCTGCTAACCAAACCGGTGAGCCCACTCTGCAGGAGAAAGATGGGGCAGTTTGTGTCCTAAAGATTTACAGCCTTGGAAACCCTGTGGGGCAGTTCTACTTTGATCTATAGGCTTGCTATGAGTTGGAATTGCCTGGATGGCAAGGGGTTTGGTTTTTTTGGTTTTTCTATAAGTAATAATGGCTTTCACTTTGCCAACACTGTGTAAGTGTCTTCTGTGTCTGGCTTGATCATACTGGATGAACGTAGCATCCATGGAGTGGGTGAAGCCCTCCTTCCTAGCAATTTCATTGCTGCATGGAAGTCTGAGGCACATTCTGTCTGTGTGTGCAATGCAGATAGACAAACAGACATCTCCCTATTCAGGGCTTATACCTTTTAGGATCCATGGTTTCTAAACAGAATTTTAGAGTTGGTGGAACCCCTGCTTTATATACCATGATCAAGAGGTGATGACGCCGAGGCCGTCCGAGCTGTGCTTCTGCCCAAGCCCAATGAAGACCCAGGTGGAGCTGAAACTCCTGATGGACACTGCAGCGGGTGGAGGGGTCGCCGGCAGAGTCTGTACCCAGGTCCTGGAAGAAGCCCAGAGGGAACCTCTCTGGGAGGGGCTCATCCAGCCTCTAGTCCACTCCTGAGGCAAGATATTTTTCTTACCTTCTTAGGAAAGAAATGATGCTGCCCCGAGGAGTCTGGGATCCTTGAAGGAAATTATGAATGGTGGGACTTAAGCTACATTGACACTGCTTCTGACTATCATATGCTTCTTCCCCCTCCCTTAGACCTCAAATGTCTTTCTGGGCTCCTGTGGTGCAGTGAATCACTTAATATGGCCCTTCTAGCCATTGTCTTTGTGACGCATACACAATGATTGAGCGGGATTATACAAATAAGGTATATGGAACCTGTGATAGTCATGGCTATGTGTCAGCTTGGCCATGATTCCCAGTATTGTGTGGTTGTTCTCCATTTTTTGTGTTATGGATCCTGACTGCTACACATCGATGATGCAGGGTTAGTGTAAAGTGTGTCTTGGGTTGCAGCCTTGCAGAAGGGCCTGACTCGAGTTCTACCCTTATTCAAGTTATGCCTTTCCCTGGGGTGTGGCCTGCATCTAAGATATATGTGTGTGTCCTGGTCTGGTTCATGATCAATTGACCTCCCCAGAGGCCTGCTTCCTAACCTGCCAATTCTGGGATTCGCTGGTCTCCACAGCCTCTTCGGCTGGCAGTCTGTTATGTGATCTGACTGACCACCTTCCACAGCCTCGTGAGCCAACAGCCTATGGTCTAAACTGCTGGTTTGGGTTCTCAGCTCCTGTACCCATTTGGGTCAGGAGAAGCCTACCCCTGACCCATGAATTTGGGACTTGCCAGCCTCCAGAACCCTTTGAGCCAGTTCCTTTATATGGTCCCTGAGCACTGTGAGATGTTGCAGTGAATTAGGGAACACAAAGATGGGAGGGAGAGTCCTGAGGGGAGGGGGAGTGGCTGATGTTAGAGAGGATAGAGTGGGACAGCAGCTTGGAAAATTGGACATTGAACCTCCACCTTATAGGAGCCAGCTTTGTGCTGATGTTTATAAATAAAAGTATTTATTTAGTTCCTTTGTTCTTCCTGGACTCCTCCACTGATAGAATCTCTCCCACTGCCAGATAACGTGTCTGACTCTACCCTTTGCCCTTCCAGTCTGCATACTCAAGTCTCACTATCTGTTCCCTTCTGTCCATTGCTGCAAAATTAAATGTCTATACATACCACATTCATCTCGTAAGTAAACCTTCAGTGCCTCCCTATTCCTGCCTCTTTGAATCAGTCTCAACTACTCATGGTCCTCAAAACAAAGACGTTGAGGTGATCCCCTTGCCCAAAGTGCACTTGTTATTCAGTCCTTCCATCTTTGTGGCACCTTGTCCTCCAGGACTCTGAGGTTCTACTGGTCTCTACTTCTGAATGGCCAAGGATACCATGTGATTCATGTAACTGTAGGCTACAGAGAGGCCTGGTGGCACAGTGGTTGAGAGCTATGTCTGCTAAACAAAAGGTTCTCAGCTGGAATCCACCAGCCACTCCTTGGAAACTCTACAGGGAAGTTCTACTCTGTCCTATAGGTTCTGTGAGTCGGAAATGACTCGACGGCAATGGGTACAGGCTACAGATTATCCACTGGTGTTTTCATTAGTTCATGGGGTCAGTGCTTTCTTGGATGAAGATTAAACCTTATGAGGCCCAGCACTCAATAAAAGCTATAAACTGGGTGTTTCCACCTGGTTCCCACCGCAGTGCTGAACATGTAGCAGAAGCTATGTAAACTGGGTGTCTCCACCTGGCTCCCACCGCAGTCCTGAACATGTAGCAGAGGCTGTGTAAACTGGGTGTCTCCACCTGGTTCCCACCGCAGTGCTGAACATGTAGCAGAAGCTGTGTAAACTGGGTGTCTCCACCTGGCTCCCACCGCAGTCCTGAACATGTAGCAGAGGCTGTGTAAACTGGGTGTCTCCGCCTGGTTCCCACTGCAGTCCTGAACATGTAGCAGAGGCTGTGTAAACTGGGTGTCTCCACCTGGCTCCCACCGCAGTCCGGAACATGTAGCAGAAGCTGTGTAAACTGGATGTCTCCACCTGGCTCCCACCGCAGTCCGGAACATGTAGCAGAAGCTGTGTAAACTGGGTGTCTCCACCTGGCTCCCACCGCAGTCCGGAACATGTAGCAGAAGCTGTGTAAACTGGGTGTCTCCGCGTGGCTCCCACCGCAGTCCTGAACATGTAGCAGAAGCTGTGTAAACTGGGTGTCTCCACCTGGTTCCCACAGCAGTGCTGAACATGTAGCAGAGGCTGTGTAAACTGGGTGTCTCCACCTGGTTCCCATCGCAGTCCTGAACATGTAGCAGAGGCTGTGTAAACTGGGTGTCTCCACCTGGCTCCCACCGCAGTCCTGAACATGTAGCAGAGGCTGTGTAAACTTGCTCTCTCCACCTGGTTCCCACCTCAGTCCTGAACGTGTAGCAGAACCTGTGTAAACTGGGTGTCCCCACCTGGCTCCCACCGCAGTCCTGAACATGTAGCAAAGGCTGTGTAAACTGGGTGTCTCCGCCTGGTTCCCACTGGAGTGCTGAACATGTAGCAGAACCTGTGTAAACTG
The DNA here is from genome assembly GCF_024166365.1 of Elephas maximus indicus. Lineage (NCBI taxonomy): Eukaryota > Metazoa > Chordata > Mammalia > Proboscidea > Elephantidae > Elephas > Elephas maximus. The sequence goes on along the minus strand of NC_064839.1, from coordinate 8,510,216 downwards.
GGTCTCTCCACCTGGCTCCCACCACAGTCCTGAACATGTAGCAGAGGCTGTGTAAACTGGGTCTCTCCACCTGGTTCCCACCGCAGTGCTGAACATGTAGCAGAAGCTGTGTAAACTGGGTGTCTCCACCTGGTTCCCACTGGAGTGCTGAACATGTAGCAGAACCTGTGTAAACTGGGTCTCTCCACCTGGCTCTACCGCAGTCCTGAACATGTAGCAGAGGCTGTGTAAACTTGGTCTCTCCACCTGGTTCCCACCGCAGTGCTGAACATGTAGCAGAAGCTGTGTAAACTGGGTGTCTCCACCTGGTTCCACCGCAGTGCTGAACATGTAGCAGAGGCTGTGTAAACTTGGTCTCTCCACCTGGTTCCCACCACAGTCCTGAACACGTAGCAGAAGCTGTGTAAACTGGGTGTCTCCGCGTGGCTCCCACCGCAGTCCTGAACATGTAGCAGAGGCTGTGTAAACTGGGTGTCTCCACCTGGTTCCCACCGCAGTCCTGAACATGTAGCAGAAGCTGTGTAAACTGGGTGTCTCCACCTGGCTCCCACCACAGTCCTGAACATGTAGCAGAAGCTGTGTAAACTGGGTGTCTCCACCTGGTTCCCACCGCAGTCCTGAACATGTAGCAGAAGCTGTGTAAACTGGGTCTCTCCACCTGGTTCCACCTGCAGTGCTGAACATGTAGCAGAGGCTGTGTAAACTGGGTGTCTCCACCTGGTTCCCACCACAGTCCTGAACATGTAGCAGAGGCTGTGTAAACTGGGTGTCTCCACCTGGTTCCCACCGCAGTGCTGAACATGTAGCAGAGGCTGTGTAAACTGGGTGTCTCCACCTGGTTCCCACCGCAGTCCTGAACATGTAGCAGAAGCTGTGTAAACTGGGTGTCTCCACCTGGTTCCCACCGCAGTCGTGAACATGTAGCAGAAGCTGTGTAAACTGGGTGTCTCCACCTGGTTCCCACCGCAGTCCTGAACATGTAGCCGAGGCTGTGTAAACTGGGTCTCTCCACCTGGTTCCCACTGCAGTGCTGAACATGTAGCAGAGGCTGTGTAAATGCTTGCTGACTTAACAGAAAAGAGTGTGGGTAAAACTGCTTACTACCAGTGGGGACTTCTCCAGACCAAGTTGTAATTGTCTGGTTGTCTGAGAGAGGACAGGGACAAAGGGGTTTTTTGGTGATTTTGTACATGACTTGCAGTAAGGCTTAGAGAAATTCAGTAAACCTGTGCATGTTTATCTCATCTAGAAAATGGAAGTTTGAAAAAATGGTCAAGCCGACGTTTATGAGAGCAGCTGATGAATGGCTTTAGTCATTTGAAAGCAAAAGGCTGAGAATTCCAACTTTGTTTGTAAAGATAGCTTTAGAGCCACATTCTGAGCTGGAAGGTTTTACTCAAATTAATAATACAAGTGATTTTTCAGCTTGTATTGAACAGGGAAGTAAATAACCAGAACTAGACTTAGTCAGTTCAGCAGAGTCAGCAGCTGGTTAAGTGGTTCTCTCAAATGCATCAAGGACAGTGCCATTAATTTTCTCGGTTTTGGAGGTGGTGTGTGATCCCAATACGGTTCCTTCTGCTTTTGGCCCAGTGCCCCATATCCTTGGTAGGAGTTTAATTGGGAGCTGTTTGGTTGAAATATATGATACCAGTGAAATTTTCCTTATGCTGTTTTACCGAGAGACCCAAGGCAGCAATGTAGTGGTTTTAGTTGGAATGGACACGTGCCTTTAGTCGCCTGCTTTGACATTAGCTACAGGAAATGTGCTTTGGTCCTTTGCTCTCTCTGGTCTCCATCCCCTCATCAGAAGCAGGAGGAGAACTAGTAGTTAGCCCTCCCCACCTCACAGGTCAATAGACAGGAAAGGGCCCTGAAAAGTATTATAACATGTTAATACATGTCTGCTCCAACTCATGGCGACCCCACATGTGTCAGAGTAGAAATGTGCTCCACAGGGCTTTCAGTGGCTGCTTTTCTCAGAATTAGATCACCAGGCTTTTCTTCCAAGGTACCTCTGGGTGGGTTTGAATCTCCAACCTTTCGGTTAGCAGCCAAGTGTATTAACCATTTGTATCACCCAGGGACTCCTTTTAATATATAAACCAAAAAAACACCTGTGTTGTTGTTTCTGGCTCATAGCCACCCCGTAAGACAGAGCAGAATTGCACCGTAAGGTTTCCAAGGAGCAGCTGGTAGATTCGAACTGCCGACCTTCAGGTTAGCAGCCGAGCTCTTAACTACTGCGCCACTAGAGCGCCTTTTAATACGTGGTACCTTATAATTATTGAAAGTTGCTTGGCATAGTAGGACTGTATGTTATTATTCTATTACACAGTGTATAAAAAGTAGTTTCTCCATAAACAAGCACTGTATTGTCGTACATATGGGAGCATGACCTTAATATGCTCATGTTGGTATTAGAACAGTGACCACCCAGGACAGCTGGCATGCCACCTCAACACTGCCATACAGGACTGAGATCTATAATTCCTCCCCAAAAGCGTGATTTTTCACAGCAATAATAGTCACCAGTTCAAGGACCTTTCCCAGCCATCATCCCATTTTATCCTCACCACCTCAGAGTCCCAGCTCTGACACCCGTGTGGTGCCCCTCTTCCTCGTGCTGCGGCCCAGTGCCCAGCCCAGTTCTCACCCCAGACTGACCTCTGTGCGGCGAAAGTGTGCCCAGTGGTGAGCGGCCACTTGAAGTGAGGGTAGCTGCCTTCCTCACCGTTTACACCTGCGGCTTGGGGACTTCTCCAGACCGGACTGGGCAGGGAGTCTGGCAGCAGCTGTCCCCTCTGTCTGCGGTCCCTTTCAGGGCTTCTCCTGTTGCCTTCAGGAAACTAATGTCCTGCGATAACCTGAGCCCTTTCTGTCTGGAGCGATGTGATACTTCTGGATTGTCTTTTGTTGCATCTTGGTGGGCCTGTCCGTGGGGCTTGGCCACTTGTTATCAAGCTGAGGAGGCTAGGAGAGGTGATCTGAACTCTGAGGAGCAAGAGGAATGGGGAGAGGGCATTGTGATGTGTGATGTGTAAACCGAGGTCTCAGCTGCGCAAGGAAAGGCCTTTAGGTAGAAAGTGATAGTAGGTTCTTCTTCTATGAAGTTCCTGGATGCCTCTTATTTCCTGCTTCCAAAACATGTGTTCGATGTGTGTGTGTTGTGTGTGTGTTGTGTGTTTGATGGCAGCAAGGAGAACTCTTCGTCCCATAGCCAGTGGCATGGTGGGTAGCAAGCCAGGCCCAACGAGGCCTTATGAGGAACGTCCCTGCTTCCCGTATGGCATAGGTTCCTTCCTGGCTACAGCTGAAAGGTTTGTTTCTGGCTCCACAGGACAGAAGCATGTTTCCCTTCCAGCTGAGGCCAACCCCTGCAGCTCTGCTGGGATCTCAGCCCGTTCTGTCTTCTCAGGCCCCTTACCCACCAGTCATCTCCTGTCTTTTCTGCTCCTTACTGGTTTCTTCCTGTTAGCATTAAAGTGTACTTTCTTGTCTCCCATCTTAAAACAAACCCTCCTGCCTCACTTTCTGTGGCCCTCCATCCACACAGTCGTTCTCCTCCCATTCACAGCCAGACTTCTTCAGAGAGCTGTCTACACGTGTTCCCTGCATTTTCTCACCACCTGCCCTGTCATCAAAACGACTCTTACTATGGCACCAAACAACAACAAAGGTCACCAATCATTTCCATGGCACCAAGTCCAAATGACATTTTTCAGGCCTCATCTTCTAGCTGTGTTAACCCAATAGCCACTCCCTCCTGAAAACACCATCTTCCCTTGGCTTCCAGGTCACCACATTCTCCTAGTTTCCCTCCTTCTTCCCCGGGAAGCTCTTTCTCCATTTCTTTTACTGGCTCATTCTCTTCCAAACAGTTGTTGCCAAGACAGTTCCAACTTATGGTGATGTCATGTGTTTCAGAGTGGAACTGTGCTCAGTAGAGTTTTCAATGTCTGTGATGTATGGGAAGTAGATCACCAAGCCTTTCTTCCAAGGTTCCTGTGGGTGGACTCAAACCACCAATCTTTTGGTTAGTAGCCAGTACTTAGCCATTTCTGCTACCCAGGGACTCTTTATCCTCTTCTACCCATCATTCTTTTTTACCCATCATTAAAATGTTGGGGCTCCCCTTGGCTTGGTCTAAGACCCCCTTTTCCTCTATAATCTTTCACTTTCTTGTAAGACGTCAACAGTCAATGTCCTACTGTACAAAAAAGACTCTTATATTTATAACTTCAGCCCAGATCCCACCTCTGACACTAGATTCATAGCCAACTACCTTCTTGACAGCTCAGGCATTTCATAGTCAATAGGTTCAATAAAGAACCCATGGTGATCTCTCTTCCAACTCCCAAATCCTGGTTTTCTTCCAGTTTTCCTTCCATAACCCATATATCCATGTGTGGAGGCATCAAGTTTGGGATTTATCTTTGATGTTACCCTCTGCTTCGCTCCAGTCAGTCAGTTACCAAGTGTTGTCAATTCTGTTTCTAATAATTTTTGAATCAGTCCAGTTCTCTCAATTCCACAGCCACCACCCTAATTTAGGCCACCTTCATCCTGTAGGTGGACATCTTCAGTGGTCTCCTAACTCATTCTCTGCCATCAGCCAGATACAGTCTTTCAAAAAGCAAATGTGAGCATGGAGAGTGGACATAAAACAGTGAGCTTAGAATAAAACGCTTAGGATAAAATTCAGAATCCTTTTCTCAGTTCCTCAGACTCATCACAGAGCTTTGTCTCTGTGCGCTGTGCCTGGAGGTCTCCGCCTCCCGCTCTCACCTCACTCCTTCCGCCTGCTTGTCTCCTCCTCATCGGTCAGCTTTCGGCTCAAACTGGCCAGAGCTTCGCTCCTTCAGGGAGGTAGAAGCAGCCATCTCAGTTGTGACTCAGCAATTGACTAAGCGATTAGTTCCTTCAGACCTTACACTACCTTTGAGGGTGATGAAAGGATTCTGAAATTGATTGTGGTGATAGATGAACAAATTGGTGAATACATGAAAAGCCACTGAATTGTTCACTTTAAATGGGTGAATTGTATGGAATGTGAATTACATCTCAATAAAGTTGTATAAAAAAACAAAAACAAAACCTTCCACTACAACGAACACTCTAGAAGAGGCAGTGACCCTGTCTATCTTGTTTACCATTGAGTACCCAGCATGCCACAGGGCACCTGGCGCACAGCCTGTTGTTAATAAATATTGGGCTGTCTTGGAGCTTTTTATGTCAATGCCCTTCAACTCTGTCAGGCTGCAAGGGGAAGCCACTACCACCAGCTGCTGCTGAATCAGCTCCGACTCACGGTGACCGTATCTGTGTCAGGGTAGATCTGTGCTCCACAGGGTTTTCAGTGGCTGGTTTTCCAGAGGCAGATAGCCAGGCCTTTCTTCTGAAGCACCTCTGGGTGGACTCAAACCTCCATGATGACCTTCTCCGGGTCTGGTCACTCCTGATGACATGTCCAAAGTATGTGAGACTAAGTCTTGCCATCATGGCTTCTCAGGAGCACTCTGGCTGTACTTCTTCCAAGACAGACTTGTTTGTTCTTCCGGCAGTCCATGGTATAGTCAATATTCTTTGCCAACACCATAATCCAAAGGCGTCAATTTTTCATATGTCTTCCTTAGTCATGGTCCAGCTTTCGCATGCATATGAGGCAACTGAAAATAACCATGGCTTGGGTCAGACGCACCTTAGTTGCCAAAGTGACATCTTTGCTTTTTTACACTTTAAAGAGGTCATTTGCACCAGAGGAAAGCCTGGTGGAGTAGTGGTTAAGTGCTACGGCTGCTAACCAAAAGGTCAGCAGTTTAAATCCACCAGGAGCTCCTGGAAACCCTGTGGGGGCAGTCCTACTCTGTGCTGTAGGGTTGCTACAAGCCAGACAGCTCCTTGGAAACCCTGTGGGGGCAGTCCTACTCTGTGCTGTAGGGTCGCTACGAGCCAGACAGCTCCTTGGAGACCCTGTGGGGCAGTCCTACTCTGTGCTGTAGGGTCGCTATGAGCCAGGAGCTCCTTGGAAACCCTGTGGGGGCAGTCCTACTCTGTGCTGTAGGGTCGCTACGAGCCGGACAGCTCCTTGGAAACCCTGTGGGGGCGGTCCTACTCTGTGCTGTAGGGTCGCTACGAGCCAGGAGCTCCTTGGAAACCCTGTGGGGGTGGTCCTACTCTGTGCTGTAGGGTCCCTAGGAGCCAGGAGCTCCTTGCAAACCCTGTGGGGGCGGTCCTACTCTGTGCTGTAGGGTCGCTAGGAGCCGGACAGCTCCTTGGAAACCCTGTGGGGCAGTCCTACTCTGTGCTGTAGGGTCACTACGAGCCAGAAGCTCCTTGGAAACCCCGTGGGGGCGGTCGTACTCTGTGCTGTAGGGTCGCTACGAGCGAGACAGCTCCTTGGAAACCCTGTGGAGCAGTCCTACTCTGTGCTGTAGGGTCCCTAGGAGCCAGGAGCTCCTTGGAAACCCTGTGGGGGCGGTCCTACTCTGTGCTGTAGGGTCGCTACGAGCCAGGAGCTCCTTGGAAACTCTGTGGGGGTGGTCCTACTCTGTGCTGTAGGGTCGCTACGAGCCAGGAGCTCCTTGGAAACCCTGTGGGGGCGGTCCTACTCTGTGCTGTAGAGTCGCTAGGAGCCGGACAGCTCCTTGGAAACCCTGTGGGGCAGTCCTACTCTGTGCTGTAGGGTCGCCACGAGCTGGACAGCTCCTTGGAAACCCTGTGGGGGCGGTCCTACTCTGTGCTGTAGGGTCGCTACGAGCCAGGAGCTCCTTGGAAACCCTGTGGGGGCGGTCCTACTCTGTGCTGTAGGGTCGCTAGGAGCCGGACAGCTCCTTGGAAACCCTGTGGGGCAGTCCTACTCTGTGCTGTAGGGTCGCCACGAGCCGGAGTTGACTCAACAGCAGCGGGTTTGGTTTTGGTTTTGGTTTGCACCAGATTTGCATTAACCTTTATTTATTTTGGAATTAAGTGCTCTAAAGGGAACCAGACACAATCGATGTGTTGGGCCCTGTTGGCTCCATTTCCTTCTACTTTCCTTTCTGGATCACCGGCTCAAGATGAAGCAAAATGTGGTCCAGTGAGCATGCTCGCAGTTTGCATGGCAGCTGGGAAAGCTGCCTTCTTTGTGTTCCCTGGGTGTGCGTGTGGCAATAGGTGTGCAGGTAGCAGTCAAGGGCAGCATTTCCAGAGATGTGGAAGAAGAATGGTAGGTAAGTGGACTTCAGAGGAGAGTCCACCTCCAGGTCTCCTTTTTGTCACAGATTCCTCTTTCCAAGTAGCAACATCCCTCTGGCTTTGAAATTACTGCCTGTGCAGACTGCCTGAGGCGTTATTTTCAAGACTTTCTAGCGGGTGCCCCTTGTGGCATATTTATGTAAGATATTAGTGGGGCCGGCTGCAGAGCTGCATCTTTAGGTAAAAACACCCACAAATGGCTGGAAATGGCTTTGGGGAACGCAAACGAGAACCCCTGGCTTTTGCCATAAAACTCTTTCGTCTGTTAGGTGCCAACCAGGAGCACAGGGCCCTGGAGCATCAGTGATGGGCCTGATCCAGATGCATGCAGAATTCTCTGTAAAGCTTTGCGGTTTGCTGTATTTCCACACATACTTGCCTGATTGCTGAGATTTTTAAAGGTTTTTTTTTTTTTTTTTTTTTTTCCTGAGTTCTAATTATTTGTGGCAGTGAGTTTCCAACAAAATCATTCATTCATTCAGGCACTAAGGGTCTAATGGAAACAGGACACTTGAGTCTCTGTTCTCAAAGAGCTTATATTCTAGTGTGGAGACAGAACAATGAAGAGGAAAGAAACATACTACTGTCAGAGAATGGTAATTGTCAAGGGGACCTCTTGTCCAAGTGCTGGCCAGGGCTCTTCTGCAATGTTTGTCACGGCCCCTAGAGGCAGAGAATTGCCATTCGCCCACATCATGTGCTTTTGGAATCCAGCCCAAACACCATGTGCTGAAAACAAGCAGGTCCACAATGTATTGTGCTTTTCCAGGGGAGGAGTGAAAACCCTAACGCTTAAAAGCACAGTAGCAGCCAACCGCCAGGATGTTTCCCTACGATGTGAAGCAGGGAATCTTTACATCCTTCCCAAATAAGGGTTATTGTCTGGGTCATCATGGAGTGTGGGAGGCAAAAATGACTTTGTGATGAATTTTGAGCCTGCTTTATTCTCTGCCTACTTGTGATTTCAACTCCCACTAGTGTTTTCCGGTAAGCTAATACTGAGTTATAGCGTTCTTTTCTTTAGCAAGGTCTCTTGACAGCCGTAACTCAGGTAATAATAATGGGGGGCAGGAGGAGGAAACAGGTTTTATGATTGTGATAGAGGGAGAAAGGAGGACCCGGGGTTAGCTTTGAGTGAAGCCCAGCGGTAGAGCTTGTAATAGGACTGGCGATTTTCAGGTCTGTTCTGCACACTTAGAAAAGTTATACATGGACATGCTTTCACAATAGTCCCTTAGGGCAAGATGTGATTCCACCTCCTTTTCAGGAACCAGTATGGAGCTTTGGTGGCTGAACACCCCCTCTGCACTGGGAGGTTGGCACAAGTGTAAAGGATGAGGACCCAGCTAATAAAACCCATTGCCGTCAAGTCGATTCCGAGTCAGAGCAACCCTATAGGACAGAATAGAACTGCCCTGTAGGGTTGACCCAGCTAATACCAAACCAAAAAATCAAACCCACTGCCGTGAGGCCAGCTAATACAGCAGCTATATGTATATGTATATGTATATGTATATGTATATGTATATGTATATGTATATGTATATGTATATGTATATGTATATGTATATGTATATGTATATGTATATGTATATGTATATGTATATGTATATGTATATGTATATGTATATGTATATGTATATGTATATGTATATGTATATGTATATGTATATGTATATGTATATGTATATGTATATGTATATACATCTATATCTCATTCTCTCTTCATTCCCGGGACCTGAGATTGATGTGGGCAGTAAACTGCTCTGGGGTGATGGGCCTCTCCCAGCGGGGTGATGGGCCTCTCCCAGCAGGGTGATGGGCCTCTCCCAGTGGAGTGATGGGCCTCTCCCAGTGAAGGAAGCCGGACAGGGCTTTGCCAGGGTTTGACAGCCTGCTATGCTTCTCTCCCAGAATAATGTCCTTACCCCATGTCCAGTCCGTGACCTTTTGCACCTTAGAAGCCTTTGCTTTGAAGCCGTTATCTCTAGGAGATTCTTGCTAAACGCATTTGCTGGGCTAAAGGCACTACCCCAAATAGCTGCGTTTATGTGGGTTAATCATACGGGCAGGGCACTAAGTGATTTCTCCTTCCACCTCCTTCATGCTTGACTGCCTCCCGTCCTGACTGCTCCCAGAACCTCTGCCCAGCAGCCTTGTCCTTCCAGCCCAGCTCGCCTACAGCATCGCAGGCAGCTAAGCTCCTCTTCTGCTCAGAAACCTTTTTTTTGAGTCCCCACTGTTTACAAACGTCTGTAAACTGTGCTTTAGAAAAAAAGCCTTGAATCTGTATGCTGCAGCTGCTTAGCCCCCTGCTAATGGGACTCAGGCGGCCCATTTGGTCCAGAAGAAGAGCAGAGGGGCTATAAGGGGCACATGGCCCTGGGCACGTCAGTGGTAATTCTGCAGGCACCAGGGAGCCGCTGTTTCATTTTTCCTCGTTACAGCGTTTTTACTGTGGTAAGTTGATACGTGTAACAAAACATTTGACATGGCGATGATCGGCCCATGTTTGGTCTGGTGACATCAGTTATGTTCACCATGCTGTTCAGCCATCACCTTTACCTGTTCCTGGATTGTACCACCCCTTCATGGACGCTGAGTGTCCCTAAGTGCTGAGTCCTCCTCTCCCTCCCCCTCCCTCCCACCCCTGGCAACCACTAATAAACTTTGGCCTCTGTTATTTCATATAAGTGGAATCATACAGTGTTTGTCCTTTCATGATTGACTTATTTCACACAGCATGAAGTTTTCAAAACAGGCACGCAAACGGACACTTGCATACCTGTGTTTATTGTGCTGCTGTTCCCAATAGCCAAGAAGTGAAATGTCTATCAACAGGTGAGTGGATAAACACAATGGGAGTCCATGTTACAGTCTTTAGATTTATTGAAGCTTCAGTTCATGAGCACACCCTGGTTTCTTCATTTAGTTACCCATTTCCAGCCAGATTCTGGTGAGGCACGGGAGGATAGCACAAACACGTTACCTGGCTCTTTCTCTGTGCTGTTGGGACTCCTCTCTGTAAAATAGGGAAAGCAACCCTTAGTTCAGTGGCTTGCTGTGAGGTAGTGCATGTGAAAGTGACACTCCATCAGACCTGGCCCTAGCGTCCCAGCATTGTCCCCTCCCCCTGTGGCGGGTGTTTCTTACATGGCTGCATGTGCTCAGCAGGGCCTGGAAGGGCTTCTTGCTAACTGGAAGCTCCAGTTTCTCGGCTTGAGGGGACACTGGTAGGATTTCAGTCCCAGCCAGCATTCTCTGAAGACTTGCCCAGCATCCTTGCCATCACTCCGCCATGTCTGCTGCCCAGGTTCTGCTCTGTTCTGCAAACCTGTCTGGCTCTGTCCCTTGGTTTTTTGTTTTGTTTTGTTTCCTCCCAAGATTTGTAGATTCTTAGGAATGAGAAGGACTTTGAAAGATTCTTGTGAGCTGTCACACTGTAAGAAAATCAGTCTTGTGTATCCTGCTTTCAATAATGGTTGTTGTTAGCTGCCATCGAGTCAGCCACCAACTCATGGCAACCCCAGGACAACAGAATGAAATGCTGCCCGGTGCTGCACAATCCCCATGATTGGTTGCAGATCACACCACTGTGATCCAGAAGGATTCCCATTAATTCTGGTGTGCTCCTGTGTTCAACTCCTTGTCAACAAAGAGTTTTTCTCCCGTGACTCCTGTAAGCATGAGCTCCCAGCTCTCCTCTGACCTTGGTTGAGTGACCTTACAGAAATCAGCTAGCTGCCCCATGCCAAGGTGCCTCACTTGTGAAGTCTCTGGGAGCTGGCAGATTGGTTGGGGCCTCCTCAGCACACCCTGTGTCCAAAGTTCATCCTGCCCAAGGAAGCAGTGCAAAGAAAGATGGTGTCCATTCTTCTTTCCCCCAAGCCCGGGTTTGTCAGTTCTCTAGTTTCTGCCTCAGTGGATATAAACAACATAACTGACACCATCCTTTCTGCAAGAGCAGTGAAATAATCTACCTCAAAATGTTTAATAGAGGTAAGATGGAGCAAGGAACCCTGGTGGCACAGTGGTGCTAACCGAAAGGTTGGCAGTTCGAACCTATCAGCTGCCCCGTGGGAGAAAGATGTGGCAGACTGCTTCTGTAAAGATCCCAGCCTTGAAAACCCTGTGGGGGGGGGGGGGTTCTACGCTGTCCTGTAGGGTTGCTATGAGTCAGAATTGACCTAGCAGCAATGGGCTTTCAGTGGGTTTAAGATGGGCAGTGCTGCTCCCAACAGGAGTAAATAAAGATGAGTCTGCGGGTTTCATGTTGGTGAAAAGCACAGGTGGGACCGTGGGCCTAACTAGGCCCTAACATCAGGGCACCATTTTGGGGGGGAGCAGGGCTGTAGCAATCACACCAAAACAGTGCCCCCTTTGGCCTGCTTTCTCTGTGCCTCTCATGATCTTGTTCTCACATCTTGCTAAGGTCTTTTTATCTACGTCAACATGAAAAGTTAAAACAAGAACACTGAAAGAGCGCTGCCTTTCTAGAATATGCTCAATCTCTCCCCCACCCCTTTTCTCTCCCATCTTCCTTCTGGTTGGGACTAGAGCTGGAGTTCCTTCACTCCTGCTCCAGCTCTGCCTGTGTCCCCATGAAGGCTTTTGGGTCTGACCTGACCCCCTCTCTCCACCGTGTAGGTGAGTCACACTGCTTTTGTGGTTTGGCAGTGGTCTCATGTGTAAGTCCCTTTTTCTTATTTCCAGCTGCTTCTCTTCTAACTCTTTTCAAAGTTTTCCACATCCCTACTGATCTGGGAAACGTTGAGCTGATAGAGTTGTCACCACGCTAACATGATACTGATGTCTTTTATGCACTTTGCTGTGGGATGTTCTCTTTCCCCGAGGCCCCTCCAGGAGAAAACAGAAAACGCTTCTCTCCTAGGTCGGCTGTCCTGCTTATTTCTGCTCCATTGGCCCCGAGTGGTCTACTCTGTACACGGCCATAGCCGGCCAGCCTGCCACCCTTCACTGGGTTTCTTAGGGATTGGAGGAGAGATGCTGCAGCAATTTAATTTCATCTCTGTTCCCCAATCGGATATGGCAGATGGCTGGCCCTGGGACCCAGTGGGTTAGAATGGGGTCTCTTGCAGCACACCCCATGTTCAAGGTTCATCTTGTTTAAGGGTCCAGTGCAAAGAAGGGAGTCTTATTCAAAGCAAAAGCCATAGATGATGAGAATTCCCCACTTCCTCTTGGCTCCACATTCTTCTACCTCCAGCTCTGACATTACCATCCACAGCCCTTCACCTGATAAGAAGCTGATAGACCAGATTTCCTACAGGTTCCTTCCTGCCTGGTTGAGTTTGGGTGGTAATTCTGATTTAAATACTGCTTTTTCACTATCGTGGCAAACAATCTTCAGTTGCTTCTTATGTCCATATTTTGGAGATTGCATTAGCTAAAGCTCTCAAGCTACTCCAGAAAGGGTTGGAAGGAGAGGAAACCCAGGAAAATAGTGTAATAGATAATAGCCAGCATGGACTAAATACTCTCTGTATGTCAGGCACTGTGCTAAGCACTTTGTATACATTATTTCACCTCATTCTTATTGCAACTAAGGTCGGGGAGGTATCTTCCTGGTAGAGAAGAAAAAACTCAGGCTCAGGCTCAGGGAGGTTCAGTAGCTTGGTCAAGGTCATACAGCTAGTGTCTTAGTTATGTAATGCTGCTGAAACAGAAATATAAGTGGATGGTTCTAGCAAAGAGAAATTTATTCTCTCACAGTCTAGGAGGCTAGAAGTCCGAATTCAGGGTGCCACCTCTAGGGGAAGGCTTTCTGTCTTTGCTGGCTCTGGGGAAAGGTCCTTGTCATCAATCTTCCCCTGGTCTAGGGGCTTCTTAATGCAGGGACCCTGGGTCAAAAGGACGTGCTCCCTTCTAGTTCTTCATTCTTGGTGATGGGAGGTCCGCATGTGTCTCTGCTCATTTCTCTTTTACTTCTCAAGATACAACCTAATCTTGTAGATTGAGCCCTGCTTCATTAACATAACTGTTTCTAATCCTGCCTCATTAACATCATAGAGGTAGGATTTACAACACAGGAAAATCACATCAGGTGACAAAATGATGGGCAATCAATGTCTTAGGCTGGTTCTCTAGAGAAGCAAAACCAGTAAAAAGTATATATATATATATATATATATATATATATATATATAGGAAACCCTGGTGGCATAGTGGTTAAGTGCTATGGCTGCTAACTAGAGGGTCAGCAGTTCAAATCTGCCAGGCAGTCCTCGGAAACTCAATGGGGCAGTTCTACTCTATCCTATAGGGTCGCTATGAGTCGGAAGCGACTCTACGGCACTAGGGTCACTATGAGTCAGAATTGACTCGACGGCACTGGCTGTATATATATATATATCGAGAGAGAAAGAAAGAGAGATTGATATCAAGGAAACGGCTCACGCAGTTTTTAGAGGCTATGATATCCCAAGTCCATGGGGCAAGAATGAGACTTCTCCTGATTCATGTAGCCACGGGGGTTGGTGAACCCAAGATCATCAGGCCGCACAGCAGGGCTGTTGCAGGCTGTGAAGACTGACAAATCCCAAGATTGGCAGGCAAGACCGTAGGTACGCTGCTAGCTCAAGTCCCAAGAACTGGAGGTCAGATGAACAGGAGCCAGCTGCAGGATCTAGAACAAACAAAAGCCCCAGCAAGGACAGCAGGAAGGACTAGGTGGCAGAGGGTGGAGAGATAAAGGCTGAGGGGACAGTGAACCACCACAGGCTCTGCCCCCACCATACCACTCACATCAGATCCCATCACGGGGATGATCATGTATCAGCTTTCAACAGGGAAGTGATCACAACATTATACGACTGCTAAAACACAGAGAATTATGGCCTATCCAAGTTGACACACAATCTTAACCATCACAGTGGACAATCACATAATACTGGGAATCATGGTCTAGCCAAGTTTACACACATTTTTTGGTGACACAGTTCAATCTGTAACAGCTAGAAAATGGTAAAACTAGAATTCAGCCCAGCTGGTGTGCCTCCAAAGTCCATGCTCCCAATCATCCCTCACTGTCCTCTGGGAAGAACTGAACCACAACTTGTTTACTCAAATTGTCCAACAGCATTTCTCTGCATCTTCTCTTCTGCCTGTCTTTGCACGCATTAGTTCTCCACTTTGAACTTCAGCGTCCCCAGATAGGGTGGTTAGGATTAAATGAGAACATGTACACCCAGTGCTTTTGTGTTGTGCCAGCCACAGAGCAGATACTCAGAAAGGCTTACCTTTCTCAAGAAGAACCTATACATGGACACTTGGTTCTCACTTGTAAAGAGACATTTGGATGCACATCTTCAGCAAAAGACCCCCTTTGCAGGTCACCTTACCGAACATGAAGAATGGCCTTGCTAGAGAATGACGTAGGTAGTGAAGTGATCTATTTCGTCTGAAACGTGTATGTTTTAGTAGCCAGGGTGAGGCCACTCAGCTTGGTCACTGTCTTAGTCATCTAGTGCTGCTATAACAGAAATACCACAAGTGGATGGCTTTAACAAACAGAAATTTGTTTTCTCAGAGTCTAGGAGGCTAGAAGCCCGAATTCAGGATGCAAGCTCCCAGGGAACATGTTCCTTCTCTGTCAGCTCTGGGGAAATGTCCTTGTCATCAATCTTCCCCTGGTCTAGGAGCTTCTTAGCGCAGGGACCCCAAGTATAAAGGATGTACTCTGCTCCCAGTGCTACTTTCTTGATGGCATGATGTCCCTTTCCTTTCTGCCCGCTTCTGTCTTTTATATCTCAAAAGAGATAGACTCAAGACACAACCTAATCTTGTAGATTGAGTCCTGCCTCATTAACATAATCGCCTCTAATTCCACCTCATTAACATCATGTTGTTGTTGTTAAGTGCAGTCGAGTCAGTTCCCACTCATAGTGACCTTATAGGACAGAGTAGAGCTGCCCAATAGGGCTTCCAAGAGCAGCTGGTGGGTTTGAACTGCCAATCTCTTGGTTAGCAGCCAAGTTCTTAACCACTACACCACCAGAGCTCCTGTTAACATCATAGAGGTTAGGATTTACAACACACAAGATAATCACATCAGATGACAAAATGGTGGACAGACATACAACACTGGGAATCATAGCCTAGCCAAGCTGACACACGTTTTTGGGGGGCACAATTCAGTCCATAACAGTCACCTAGATGGGGAGAAGCAGATTGGAGAGGCCAGGTGTGGCCTGACAGTGAGGCACAGATGAGCAGCCAGAAGTTTATCTTCTCCAGTTGAGCTGTGAGCCCTGCCCATCAAAGACCAGGCAGGAGATTCAGAACTTTGATTCATTTCCACTCTTTATACACCTAGGAGCAAATCGAAGCCTTTGTGATTGGAGTTTATTGAAATCCTGGGGCTCCCTTCTCCAATATGATTTTTCCTCCTGGTTTTCTAGGGGCTTGTTTCAAGAGAAGCTTGAGAAATCATGCGGTGTAATTGAGTGATTGGTGTACTTTAATTAAGGCTGTGAGATGCAACATGCAGCAAAATTCAGGTTGATTATACTGTGGCTAGGTGGTTGTCTGCTGGATAAAGCTCGAAGGAGAGGCTTGATATAATAACCTGCAAGGTGAAATTGTTGTCTGTAGCTTGGCCTGTGCTGCTTGGACTGTGGGGTTGTCTTTGTATGTAGAAGCTCATGAGGCCCCTGAATGATCACACTTAATCTAGCTTCGTGTGGGTTGTGTCTTAATTTAATGAATAATGATGACCCCAGTAGGTCCCTGGTATTACAGGAAAATCTCAGTGCACAGAATTAAGTAATCTCTTGGTAAATTTTAAACGAGTCTGGTTTCTTTCCAGCCTTCATAACTATCCTCTCTAATCATTCACACGGCTTGTGTCTGGTTGAATACTTATCTAATTTTTTTTTTTTTTTTTGATTGTGCTCTAAGTGCAAGTTTACAAGTCAAGTCAGTCTCTCACACATAAACTTATATACACCTTGCTACATACTCCCAATTATTTTCCCCCTAATGAGACAGCCCGCTCTCTCCCTCCACTCTCTCTTTTCGTGTCCATTTTGCCAGCTTCTAACCCCCTCCACTCTCTTGTCTCCCCTTCAGGCAGGAGATGCCAACATAGTCTCAGGTGTCCACCTGATCCAAGAAACTCACTCCTCACCAGCATCCCTCTCCAATCCATTATCCAGTCCAACCCATGTCTGAAGAGTTGGCATCAGGAATGGTTCTTGTCCTAAGCCAACAGAAGGTCTGGGGGCCGTGACCACCGGGGTCCTTCTAGTCTCAGTCAGACCATTAAGTCTGGTATTTTTATGAGAATTTGGGGTCTGCATCCCACTGCTCTCCTGCTCCCTCAGGGATTCTCTGTTGTGTTCCCTGTTAGGGCAGTCATTGGTTGTAGCCGGGCACCATCTAGTTCTTCTGGTCTCAGGATGATGTAGCCTCTGGTTTATGTGGCCCTTTCTGTCTCTTGGGCTCGTAATCACCTTGTGTCCTTGGTGTTTTTCATTCTCCTTTGATCCAGGTGGGTTGAGACCAATGGATGCATCTTAGATGGCTGCTTGCTAGCGTTTAAGACCCCAGATGCCACTCACCAAAGTGGGATGCAGAATGTTTTCTTAATAGATTTTATTATGCCAGTTAACTCAGATGTCCCCTGAAACCATGGTGTCCAGACCCCTGGCCCTGCTACACTGTCCTTCGAAGCATTCAATTTATTCAGGAAACTTCTTTGCTTTTGGTTTAGTCCAGTTGCGCTGAACCTCCCCTGTATTGTGTGTTGTCTTTCCCTTCACCTAACGTAGTTCTTATCTACCACTAATTAGTGAATACCCCTCTCCCACCCTCCCACCCTCCCTCTTCTCGTGACCACAAAAGAATGTTTTCTTCTCAGTTTAAACTATTTCTCAAGTTCATATAATAGTGGTCTTATACAATATTTGTCCTTTTGTAACTGACTAATTTCAATCAGCATAATGCCTTCCAGGTTCCTCCATGTTATGAAATGTTTCACAGATTCCTCACTGTTCTTTATCGATGTGCAGTATTCCATTGTGTGAATATATGATTATTTGTTTATCCATTCACCCGTTGATGGGCACCTTGGTTGCTTCCATCTTTTTGCTATTGTAAACAGTGCTGCAATAAACATGGATGTGCATGTATCCATTCGTGTAAAGGCTCTTATTTCTCTAGGATATACTTCAAGGAGTGCAATTGCTGGATCCAATGGTAGTTCTATTTCTAGCTTTTTAAGGAAGTGCCAAATTGATTTCCAAAGTGGTTGTACCGTTTGACATTCCCACCAGCAGTGTAGAAGTGTTCCAATCTCTCCACAGCCTCTCCAACATTTCTTCTTTTGTGTTTTTTGGATTAATGCCAGCCTTGTTGGAGTGAGGTAAAATCTCATTGTAGTTTTGATCTGCATTTCTCTAATAGCTAATGATCGTGAACATTTCCTTATATATCTGTTGTCTACCTGAATGTCTTCTTTAGTGAAGTGTCTATTCATATCTTTTGCCCATTTTTTAATTGGGTTATTTGTCTTTTTGCAGTTGAGTTTTTGTGGTATCATGCAGATTTTAGAGATCAGGCACTGATCAGTAATGTCATAGCTAAAAACTTTTTCTCAGTCTGTAGGTAGTCTTTTTACTCTTTTGGTGAAGCCTTTGGATAAGCATAGGTGTTTGATTTTTTGGAGCTCCTAAAAAAAAAAAAATTTTTTTTTAGTTATCTAGTTTTTCTTCTACATTCTTTATAATATTTTGTGTACTGTTTATGCCATGTATTAGGGCTCCTAACATTGTCTCTATTTTTTCTTCCATGATCTTTATCGTTTTAGATTTTATATTTAGGTCTTTGATCCATTTTGAGTTAGTTTTTGTGCATGGAGTGAGGTGTGGGTCTTGTTTCATTTTTTTGCAGATAGATATCCAATTATGCCAGCACCATTTGTTAAAAAGACTGTCTTTTCCTCCATTCAACTGTTTTGGGGCCTTTGTAAAATATCAAGTGCTCATATGTGGATGGATTTATGTCTGGATTCTCAATTCCACTCCATTGGTCTATGTATCTGTTGTTGTACCAGTACCAGGCTGTTTTGACTACTGTGACGGTATAATAGGTTCTAAAATCAGGTAAAGTAAGGCTCCCACTTTGTTCTTCTTTTTCAGTAATGTGTTATTTTTCCGGCGCCTCTTTCCCTACCATATGAAGTCGGTGATTTGTTTCTCCATCTCATTAAAGAATGTCCTTGGGATTTGGATCAGAATTGCATTAAATGTATAGATCGCTTTTGGTAGAATAGACATTTTTATAATGTTAAATCTTCCTATCCACGAGCAAGGTATGTTCTTCCGCTTATGTAAGTCTCCTTTGGTTTCTTGCAGAAGTGTACTGTAGTTTTTTTGTATAAGTCTTTTACATCTCTGGTAAGATTTATTCCTAAGTATTTTATCTTTTGGGGGGCTACTGTAAATGGCATTGATTTGGTGATTTCCTCTTCAATGTTCTTTTTGTTGGTGTAGAGGAATCCAACTGATTTTTGTATGTTTATTAAGTATCCCAATACTCTGCTAAACTATTGGTTTCAGTAGTTTTCTGGAGGATTTCTTAGGCTTTTTGTGTATAAAATCATGTCATCTGCAAATAGAGATACTTTTACTTCTTCCTTGCCAATCTGGATGCCCTTTGTTTCTTTATTTAGCATATTTGCTCTTGCTAGGACTTCCAGCACAATGTTGAATAAGAGTGGTGATAAAAGGCATCCTTGTCTGGTTCCCAGTCTCAATGGGAATGCTTTCAGGACCTCTCCATTTAGGGTGATGTTGGCTGTTGGCTTTGTATAAATGCCCTTTATTATGATGAGGAATTTTCCTTCTGTTCCTATTTTGCTGAGAGTTTTTATCATGAATGAGTGTTGAACTTTGTGAAATGCCTTTTGTGCATCAATTGATAAAATCATGTGATTCTTGTCTTTTGTTTATTTATGTGGTGGATTACATTAATTGTTTTTCTAATGTTGAACCATCCCTGCATATCTGATATGAATTCCACTTGGTCATGGTGAATTTATTTTTTTGATATGTTGTTGAACTCTATTGGCTAGAATTTCGTTGAGGATTTTTGCGTCTACATTCCTGAGGGATAGAGGTCTATAATTTTCTTTTCTTGTGGTGTCTTTACCTGGTTTTGGTATCAGGGATATGGTGGCTTCATAGAAGGAGTTTGGTAGTATTCTGTCCTTTTCTATGCTCTGAAATACCTTTAGTAGTAGTGGTGTTAACTCTTCTCTGAATGTTTGGTAGAACTCTGCAGTGAAGCCGTCAGAACTGGGGCTTTTCTTTGTTGGAAGTTTTTTCATTATCTTTTCAATCTCTTCTTTTGTTGTGGGTCTATTTAGTTGTTTTACCTCTGTTTGTGTTAGTTTAGGTAGTTACTGTGTTTCTAGGAATTCATCCATTTCTTCTAGGTTTTCAAATTTGTTTGAGTATACTTTTTCATAGTAATCTCATATAATCCTTTTAATTTCATTTGGGTCTGTTGTAATATTGCCCATCTCATTTCTTATTTGGGTTATTTGCTTGCTCTCCTGTTTTTCATTTGTCAGTTTGGCGAGTGGTTTATCAGTTTTGTTGATTTTTTCAAAAAACCAGCTTTTGATCTTGTTAATTCTTTCAATTGTTTTTCTGTTTTCTATTTCCTTTAGTTCAGTTCTAGTTTTTATTATTTGTATTCTTCTGGTGCCTGTGGGTTTCTTTTGTTGCTCTCTTTCTCTTTATTCAAGTTGTAGGGATAATTTTTTTATTTTGGCCCTTTCTTCTTTTTGAATGTGTGCATTTATTGATATAATTTGGCCTCTGAGCACCGCTTTGCTGTGTCCCAAAGAATCTGATAGGAAGTGTTTTCATTCTCATTGGATTCTCTGAGTTTCTTTATTCCATCCTTAATATCTTCTATAATCCAGCCTTTTTTGAGCAGGGTATTGTTCAGTTTCCAAGTGTTTGATTTCTTTTCCCTGCTTTTCCTGTTATTGATTTCCACTTTTATGGCCTTATGGTCAGAGAAGATGCTTTGCAATATTTCAATGTTTTAGATTCTGCTAAGGCTTGCTTTATGTGACCTAATATGTGGTCTATTCTAGAAAATGTTCCATGTGCACTAGAAAAGAAAGTATACTTGTTTGCTGTTGGGTGGAGTGTTCTGTATATGTCTGTGAGGTCAAGTTGGTTGATTGTGGCATTTAGATCTTCCATGTCTTTATTGAGCTTCTTTCTGGATGTCCTGTCCTTTACTGAAAGTGGTGTGTTGAAGTCTTCAATTAGTATTGTGGAGCTGTCCATCTCACTTTTCAATGCTGATAGAGTTTTTTTTAATGTATCTTTCAGCCCTGTCATTGGGTGCACAAATATTTAATATGGTTATATCTTCTTGGTGTATTGTCCCTTTAATCATTATATAGTGTCCTTCCTTATCTTTTCTGGTGGATTTAACTTTAAAGTCTATTTTGTCGGAAATTAACATTGCCACTCCTGCTCTTTTTTGATTGTTGTTTGCTTGACATATTTTTTTTCCATCCTTTGAGTTTTAGTTTGTTTTTGTCTCTAAGGCGTGTCTCTTGTAGGCAGCATATGGACGGATCTTTTTTTAAATCCATTCTGCCACTCTCTGTCTCTTTTTTGTGCACTTAGCTCATTTACTTTCATGGTAATTATGGATAGGTATGAATTTAGTGCTATCATTTTGATGTCTTTTTTTGTATCTTGTTAAAAGTTTCTTTTTCCCACTTGATTTTATGTGCTAAGTAGATTTTCTTTATATATTGTCCTTTCCTCATATTTGTTGTTGATTTTGTTTCTGCTGAGTCTTTATTTTTCCCTTGTATTTTATTTTGATGAGTAGGATAGTTTGTCTCCTTTATGGTTACCTTATTATTTACCCGTATTTTTCTAAATTTAAACCTAACTTTTATTTCTTTGTATCACCGTATCTTCCTCTCTGTATGGAAGGTGTATGATTACATTTCTTAGTCCCTCATTATTTTACTGTTGTCTTCTTTTGTATAATAACATCGCTGTTACCCTGTTTTGGGCTTTTTTTGTGTAATATTGTTTTGTTTTTTTTTTAATTTCCCTCTCTGGGTTGACTTCTGGTTGCTCTGCCCAGTGTTCTAGTCTTGGGTTGAGACCTGATATTGATTTTCAAACCAAAGAACTCCCTTTAGTATTTCTTGTTAGTTTTGGTTTGTGTTTTAAGAATTCCCCAAACTTGTGTTTATCTGGAAATATATTAATTTCACCATCATATTTAAGGATAGTTTTGATGGATAGATGATTCTTGGCAGCCAATTTTTTCCTTCAATTTTCTAAATATGTCATCCCATTGCCTTCTTGCCTGCATGGTTTCTGCTGAGTAGTCCGAGCTTACTTTATTGGCTCTCCTTTGTAGGTGACTTTTTGTTTATGCCTCGCTGTTCTTATAATTCTCTTTTTATCTTTGGTTTTGGCAAGTTTGATTATAATATGTCTTGGTGACTTTCTTTTAACATCTACCTTATGTGGAGTTCGATGAGCATCTTGGATAGATATCTTCTCATCTTTCACAATGTCAGGGAAGTTTTCTGCCAACAAATCTTCAACAATTTTCTCTGTATTTTCTGTTATCCCTCCCTGTTCTGGTACTCCAATCACTCGTAGGTTATTTCCCCTGATAGAGTCCCACCTGATTCTTAAGGTTTCTTCATTTTTTAAAATTCTTTTGTCTGATTTTTCTTCAAATATATTAGTGCCATGTGATTTATCTTCAAGTTCAGAAATTCTAGCTTCTATTTGCTCAGTTCTGCTCCTCTGTCTATTGAGTTATCTAATTCTGTAATTTTATTATTAATCTTCTGAATTTCTGATTGCTGTGTGTCTATGGATTTTTCCAGCTTATTAAACTTTTCTTTATGTTCCTGAATAATCTTTCTAATTTCTTCATTTGCTTTATCTGTGTGTTCCTTGGCTTGTTCTGTGTATTGTCTCATTTCCTTCCTGATGTCTTGAAGGGTTCTGTACATTAAACTTTTGTATTCTGCATCTGGTAATTCCAGGAATGCACTTTCATCTAGAAGGTCCCTGGATTCTTTGTTTTAAGAGCCTGTTGAGGTGATCGTGGTCTGTTTCTTTATGTGACTTGATATTGACTGTTGTCTCCGAGCCATCTATAAGCTATTGTATTAGTTTATGCTTGCTTACTGTGTCATAGCCTCTGGCTTTGTTTTGTTTTCGTATACCCCTTTGTGTTGCTTGAGTGAGCTAGCTTGATTATTTTCACCTATGGAGATCTGGTGTCCTTTCCCCAGCTGGCTAAAGCTGTCATCAGTTTAGGAGTCCATTCAGTTTTCTTGAATGAATTCAGCTCAGGTTTCCAGGTAGCTTATCATCAAGTGTGTGGTACAGGCCCTGTCCTACAGTCTTAGAGGGACGGGGGTGATTGGCATATATACCAGTATCTGATTTCAGCAGGGGGTCATGCTCTGAACAAGGCAAGGGACTGAGAACCGACCCCCAAGTGTCTCTGAGGAAAACGCGTCTCTGTTCCCTAGAGCTTGCTGTTGGTTTGGTTCTTCAGAAGGACCATGGTCACCTAAAGTTTTTGGTTGTAAGGACTGGGAGGTACCAGTAATCTTTGGACCCCTCTTGCAGGTGGTTGGGTGAGCTGAGTGGAGCTACCAGTCCTTAGGTCCCTGATGTGGGTAGGAGAGGACCTTGTTTAATAGGGAAACCAACGTCAAACGTCAAACACCCACTTCTCCACCATGCAGCTGAAATGGTTGGAGTTTGCCAACACGGGCCTATTCTCCCGAAATAGGCCCACACAGGTCCATACAGAAGGGAAAGTTGCTCAAGTTCCATGGATGGTTTATGCCTGGACAGGAGTCGCTTTTGTCCTGAACTCCCCTGGTTAATGGAGCTAGCAAATTATCTTTCCCCCCAAGTTGCAAATTTTTTCCTTCCCCAAGGCCGGTAGGATGGCTCTAGGTGCTCACCAGGGTCTATCTCAGGCCCATGAATTCAGCCGCTGAAGCCGGCTTGGGGGTGGAGGCAGGTGCTTTTAAATATAAGCAAGTACTTAGCTTTTGCGGAGAGCGCCGTTCTCCTCAGGTTCTGGAGGTGTGAGTGGGCTGTGTGGCTGGCTGCTTCTTCCTGAGGAAACTGCTGCCGAGCATTAGTACCAGCCCACCGCCCCCACTGCTCCAGCAATGGTGCCTGAGGGCTCCCTGGGATTCAGGTCTGGTAACTCCTCTCCGCTTCTGAAATGTCCCTTCCTCCCCCTTGCCCTCAGTTTGTTGTCTAAGCTTGGCTTTGATGCTCAGGGCTCCCAGCTTGTCACAAAGATACTCGTTTCACTTGTTTTTTCGGGTCTTTGTTGTAAAGAGGGGTCGACGGATGCATATGTCTATTCCGCCATCATGGCTCCGCCCCACTTAACTAATTTTAATACTAAGATTAGTCAGAGCATAATTCAGGCAGTAAGAAAGAAAATAGCCATTAAAAAAACAACATATTCCTAGCTCAGATGTAAATTACTTTCTGATTACTTGGCATTTTGGGTAATGTGCTACAATTGTATTGAAAACCGACTGTGCAAGGATAAAGTTTTTCTTCATTTTTAGAAATAAAGGCTTAGAAAATCGAGAGTATAGATAATTATAAGAGGGAAGCATGGCAGAGTAGAAGAAAGTGCTTTTTTATCAGAGTGATAGTTATGCATCCAGATGGCATCCCACAGAATGCTTTCTAAGGATCGCTATTCACAAGGACTGATGGAAAGATGCTTTTATTGTGTGTTCCCAATTCACATGTCTGGGTTCTCTTGCCTCACTGGTCACTGCTTAGCACTTGGGACCATTTCTTTCTCTAGGAGCTTCCTTTTCCTGGGATATAATGTGAAGAAATGGCAAGAGTGGCCTACTACAAAGCTGTTTCTCTTGAGATTCTTTAGGGGTTAGGGATGATTTGATGAGACAAATACAGTGTTATCACTCTGTGTGTGTTTGAATAAGGAGATAGACTGACATCCGGGACATATTTAGAAAGGACTCTTAATAAACAGAGTCCTCAGTCCCTCCCCCGAGGGCTACCTTATTTCTCCCATGGCCTCCCCTAACCCTGACTTACTACCCAACTCACAGTGAACTCTTACGGCCTCTAACTCCAGTACCGTTTACCAGCTGAACCACACCTCTCAGTACTACTGATCTACCACCATTGCTCTCAAGCATGTCTATCTTGTCCCTTCAGCCAGATTGTTAGCTCCTTCAGGGCCCTGACCACATGGGAGGTGGCTTCTTTAGCCCTCATAATGCCTAGGTCAGAGATCCATATATGTGACGTGTACTTAGCTTGCTGGCCCCACTATTAGGAGGAGAAAGCCGTTTCCTTGATTAGTCTTCCATTTTCCTGAAAGTAAGGCTGATGTGGATCTGACATCTTAGTATGAATCTTGTAAATATTTGGACTGTCCTTCACCAACCTCCCTCAAAAGCCACAAGTGGCCTTATAGTTGGATTATATGGCTGAGTTTTTTTCCCTTCTTGGCAAACTCAAGTCAGCTGCGAAGGCTAGAAAAGTCTGTGGAAATCTGGCCTTCACCCTGCCTGGCAAAGAGGCACAAGCATAATAATTTTTTTTTTGTACAGAGCTGGACACTTTTAAATGATTGAACATGCCCCTAACCTATTAGAGAAGAGAGGGGACTGAGTCTGTGATCTTTTTTTTTAATCAAGAGACTTTATTTTTTAGAGCAGTTTTAGTTCATATATAACGAGCAGATAGTACATGTTGTTGTTAGGTGTCATTGAGTCAGTTTCAACTCGAAGGATCCCATGTGACAGAGTGAACTGCCCCAAAGGCGTTTTTGACTGTAATCTTTAAGGCAGGAGATCGCCAGGCCTTTCTTGCATAGAGCCGCTGCGTGGGTCCAACAATAAATAAGGACTGAAGAAGAATTGATGCAGTTGAATTACGTGTCGGTGGACTGCTAGAAGAATGAACAAATCTGTGTTGGAAGAAGTACAGCCAGAATGCTCCTTAGAAGCCAGGATGCTGAGACTTCGTCTTGCTTACTTTGGACATGTCATCAGGAGGGATCAATCGCTGGAGAAAGACATCATGTTTGGTAGAGAGTAAGCGAGAAAGAGGGAGTCCCTCAGTAAGATGGATAGGCACAGTAGCTGCAACGATGGGCTCAAATGTAGCAACAATTGTGAGGATGGTGCAGGATTGGACAACGTTTCATTCTATTATATGTAAGGTCACTGTGAGTCGGAGTCGACTCGACAGCACCTCATAGCAACAATGACATCTTAACAGTAGTGAATCTTCATATTCAAAACCATGGACTATTTCTCCATTTATTTATATATTCTTTGATTTCTTTCATCAAAATTTTTTAGTTATCTTCATATAGATCTTGTACTGCTTTGTTAGATTTATTCCTAAGTACTTCATTTTTTTTGATGCTAATGTAAATTATATTGTGTTTGTAATTTCAGATTCCAATTGTTCATTGCCGCCACATAGGAAAGAAATTGACTGTTGTATATGCGACCTTGCTATAATTGCTTATTAGTTCTAGGAGTGTTTTTATTGATTCTTTAGGATTTTCTGTGTAGATGATCATGTTATCTGTGAACCGAGGCATTTTTTTAAAAAAATTGTGCTTTAGATGAAGGTTTACAGAGCAAATTAGTTTCTCATTAAACAATTAATACACATATTGTTTTGTAATATTGGTTGCCAACCCCACGACGTGCCAACGCTCTCACCTTCTAGGCCTTGGGTTCCCCATTTCCATTTGTCCAGCTTTCCTGTCCCCTCCTGCCTTCTTGTCCTTGCCTTTGGGGTGGTGTGTCCATTTAGTCTCATATACACGGTTGAGCTACACGTATTATTGTTTGTTTTATGGGCCTATCTAATCTTTGGCTGAAGGGGGAACCTCAGAAGTGACTTCACTACTGAGTTAAAAGGGTCTTCAGGGGCCATACTCTAGAGATAACAAAGTCATTTTTATATCTTCCCTTATAAACTATATGCCTTTTATTTTTTACTTTTTCCTTATTATATTAGCTATGCTTCCAAAAAAATGTTGAACAGGAGCGGTGACAGGGGACATGCTTGCCTTGTTCCCAATCTTAGGTGGAAAACATGTAGCTTCTCACCATTGAGTATGATGTTAGATGTAGATTTTTGTAGATGATCTTTATCAGTTTGAGAAAGTTTCCCCTTATTTATACTTTTCTGGGGGTTTTATCATGAAAACATCTTGGATTTTGTCAATTGCTTTTCTGTATCTGTTGATACTATCATGTGATTTTTTTTCTTTAGCCTGTCGATGTGATGAATCACATCAATTGAGTTTTGAATGTTGAATCGACCTTGCATATCTGAAATAAATCCCACTTGGCTGTGGTGTATAATTTATTTTATACATTGTTGGATTTGATTTGCTAATATTTTATTCAATATTTTTACATCTGTCTTCGTGAACGCTATTGTTCTGTAGCTTCATGGGGTATCTTCTAAATGCTGCCTTTTCTTTCTTTTTGTTTTGCCATTTGAGCTAAATTTTAAAGTGATTATCAGAACTACTGAGAATATTGAAAGCAGTTTTCTTCTAAACCGGTTCAGATTTCTTAGGAAACCTCTAGAAAACCCCAGGACATGTAATGCTGCTATCTTTTGGCAAGTCATACTAAATCATAAGAATTTCTAAGTCCGACTCCATATACTCTCTGTAGTTCAGAACATGAACTGTTGTTCATATTTAAATTTGGTCTTCAGATTCAGATGTTCAATAACGTGGGATGGAAGGAGCCGTAGAATTAGGAAGTGGACAGGAAGGCACTGTTGGGTGCTTGTCACTAAAGACATCGTCTGAATATGTACCACCTCCAACCAGCTGGCCCCATTGGTGTTCAGCTTCTGACCTAGCAAAGTAACAAAGCAGTTCAGTAGGGCCCAGTGGGGGGCATAACATTGACAAGAGGAACTTGTCATTCTTTCCCTTGTCTTTCCTAGCTTAATGATTTTCTAGTCATTTCTTGTCTAAGGTAAGTTAGTTCCTTAGGCTAAGTATGTCAGCTAGCTATTGCTATGTAAAAAATCACGCCAAAATTTATAGGTTGAAAACACCAAGCATTTATTTAGCCCACGATTCTGTGGGCTTGCTCTTGTACCTCTGGTTAGCTGTGGATTGGATAAGTGACTGCTGATATTGTCTGGGCTCTCTCAAATATTGGGAGTCAGCTAGCTATCGGCTAGCCTAGGAGAAAGTCTTGGGACATCTCCAAGTCCACCTCATTCAGCTTTATTACACTGCAGTGGCAGGTGTCCACAAGTGATAGAAGCAGTGTGCCAGGTCTCCTGAGGAGTAGACTCAGAACCGGTACAGTGTCGCTTCTGCCCATTCTATCGGCCAAAAGAAGTTACTGAGCCCACCTAGATTCAAAGGGTGGGGTAGTAGACTCCACCTCTTGGTAGAAGGAGCTGCAAAGTCACATTACAAAGGGTAGGGATACAGCGAGGATATAGAATGGTGGGTTATTTTCTTTTTTGCAGGTTATCACACTGGAATCATGCTGGAAGAATTTATATGAATACACAGATGCGCACAAAAAGCTTGTTTTGGCTGCTGGAATGTAGGAACAGTGATTAGAGTGTTAAGATGGGTATCAGAATTTAAAAGAAGACATTTTTCTTGCATACTAATTTTAGGTGTCCATTCTCTCAGGGTTCTACTTCGGTTGTTTTGCTATCATTTACTCCCTCCCTTCTCATTTGGTCACATTTTCAAAGCACTGGGTTTTTCAGATGCCCAACATCACCTAAGAAGCTGGCCTTGGCTAGCTCTTTGTGTTTGGAATTTTTGTATTTTGTAATTGAGTATTTTTGGCTATAATAGTTTATCTTTCTAAGGTGGTCATATTCAATATTTCTTTGTGGTATTTAAGAAAGTCCTGTCTTCTAATTTAGGATCATCAAACTAGAAAAAGAATTTGAGATACCGTTCTGTACCAAAACAAAATATCTCTGTCAATATTTGTGGGTGTCTGATTTACAGTCCCTGTGAAAGTCTTGAAACTCCAGACCAGGGGTCAAGAACTCAAGGGTCAAGGGAGATAAGGTCTTAGTGAATTAGTTGGGTGTATTATCTGGGAGGAGTCCCTGGATAGTGCAAATAGTTAATGTGCTTGGCTGCTAACTAAAATGTTGGAGGTCCAAGTCCACCCAGAGGTGCCTTGGAAGAAAGGCGTGGCAGTCTACTTCTGAAAAACCAGCCATTGAAACCCCACGGAGCCCAGTTCTACTCTGACATCCATAGGGTCGCCATGAGTTGGAATTGACTTGATGGCAACTGATATTATCTGGGAGGCAATAAAAGGTGGTAGATACTGTGGTAGACCAGCAGTTCTTGAAATTTGCTGCATGTCAAAATCACCTGGTAAACTTTTACAAAATGCCCAGGCTGCATTCCAGACTAATTAAAGCAGAACCACCTGGCTTGGGACCTGGATATCAGTACTTTTTAACCTCCTCAGGTAATTTCAATATGCAGCCCAGTTTATGCGCAAGCAAATTGAGCCAGGTCTTTTCAGTCTTTAATGTGCAGATTAATCAGCTGAGGCTGTTATTAAAATGCAGGTTCTGGTTCCTCAGGTCTGCAGTGGCCTGAGAGCCTGCATTCTTAGTAAGTTCCTAAGTGATGTGGTTCCTGCTAGTCCTCACGTCAGACATGAATAGCAAGGACCTAGAGCAGAGACCTCAAACAGCCCTTAGACCCTTCTTGGTCTGTTGCATATTTAAACATAATTGTATTTCAAAGGGAGCCCTGGTGGTGCAGTGGTTAAGAGCTCAGGCTGCTAACCAAAAGGTCAGGAGTATGAATCCATCAGCCACTCCTTGAAAAACCTATGGGGCAATTCTGCTCTGTCCGTAGGGTCTCTATGAGTCAGAATCAACTCTACGGCAACTGGTTTGGATTGGTTTTGGTATTTTAAACCCAAGAGATTTTTCATAAAAATTTGTATTTCTGATTTGTCTTTAAAAAAATGAAAGATCGTGTGGTGCCAGCTTTGCATTTCCATGTAGACGGGGGCTGAAGAGTGGCTGGCCCATAGGAGACGGGTGTCTTGCCAAGGAAGGCTGTGAAGTGCCTCTTCCTGCTCTTGTCTGTGAATGAACTCTTGCTGTTGAGTCGATTCCGACTCATAGCGACCCTATAGGTCAGATTAGACCTATACGACAGATTAGAACTGCCCCATAGAGTTTCCAAGGAGCACCTGGCGTATTCAAACTGCTGACCTTTCGGTTAGCAGCCGTGGCACTTAACCACTAAGCCACCAGGGTTTCCATAGTGAACCTATAAGGCTGTAAATATTTACAGAATCAGATGGCCCAAGGAGTGCCTGGTGTATTTGATCTGCTTCCCTTTCAGTTAGCAACTGAGCACTTAAACACTGTGCTGCCAGGGCTCCTTGTCTATGAATTTGTTGTTGTTGTTGGGTGCCATCGAGTTGGTTCTGACTCATAGCAACCCTATGTGCAACCGAATGAAACAGTGCCCGGTCCTGCACCATCCTCACAATCATTATTATGCTTGATCCCATTGTTGCAGACATTGTGTCAATTCATTTTGTTGAGGGTCTTCCTCTTCTTTGCTGACCCTCTGCTTACCAAGCATGACGTCCTTCTCCAGGGCCTCATCCCCCCTGATAACATGTCCAAAGTATGTGAGATGCAGTCTTGCCATCCTTGCTTCTAAGGAGCATTCTGGTTGCACCTCTTCCAATACAGATTTGTTCTTTCTTTTAGAAGTCCATCGTATATATATTCAGTATTCCTCTCCAACATTACAATTCAAAGGCATCAATTCTTCTTTGGTCTTCTTTATTCCTCATCCAGCTTTCACATGCATAGGAGGTGAATTGAAAACACTATGGCTCGGGTCAGGCGCATCTTAGTCTTCAAGGTGACATTTTTGCTTTTCAACACTTTAAAGAGGTCTTTTGCAGCAAATCTGCCCAATGCAATGTGTCTTTTGATTTCTTGACTGCTGCTTCCATGGGTGTTGATTGTGGATTCAAGCCAAATGAAACCCTTGACAACTTCAATCTTTTCCCCGTTTATCATGATGCTGCTTATTGGTCCAATTGTAAGGATTTTTGGTTCCTTTTTGTTGTTGTTGTTGTTGAGGTGTAATCCATGATGAAGCTGTGGTCTTTGATCTTCATCAGTAAGTGCTTCAAGTCCTCTTCACTTTCAGTAAGCAAGGTTGTGTCATTTGCATATTGCAGGTTGTTAATGAGTCTTCCTCTAGTCCTGATACCCCATTCTTCTTCATATAGTCCAGTTTCTTGGATTATTTTTTCAGCATACAGATTGAATAAGTATGGTAAAAGGATATAACCCTGTCACACACCTTTTATGACTTTAAACCACACAGTATCCCCTTGTTCTGTTCGAACAACTGACTCGATCTATGTACAGGTTTCTCATGAGCACAATGGAGTGTTCCAGAATTCCCATTCTTCTTAACATTATCCATGATTTGTTATGATTCTCACAGTTGAGTGCCTTTGCATAGTCAAAACACAGATCTATAAATAAAACCCAAAAGAAACCAAACTCAGTGCCCCACAGGGTTTCCAAGGAGCACCTGATAGTTTAGAACTGCCAACCTTTTGGTTAGCGGCTGTAGCTCTAAACCACTATGCCACCAGGTTTAGGTGTATGAGTAGGATCTAGTAAGAAAAAAACAAACAACACATACGTGTACACACACACATACACACACAAAGCAGTGGCTGTCGAGTAGATTCCAACTCATTGTGACCCCATGTGTGTCAGAGTAGAACTGTGCTCCACAGGGTTTTCAATGGCTGATTTTTTGGAAGTAGACTGCCAAGCTTTTCTTCTGAGGTGCCTCTGGGCAGACTCAAATCTCCAGTCTTTCAGTGAGCAGTTGAGTACATTAGCTGTTTGCACCACCCAGACACCCCATGAATAGGATGAAGGCATCTTTTCCACATGGACTGGCAACGCATGCAACACACACGTTCACACATGCATGTGTAGCCCAAATCATGAAGACAAAAACAAAAAACAAAAAAACCCAAGCTCATTGTCGTCGAGTTGATTCTGACTGTAATAATGTGGGAAAAGATGAAAGAAGAGGAGAAAGAATAATCCTTCAAAACTTAGATATGTTTGTTGATAAAGACCATATTGACTGCCACAGCCTACTGGGGCCTTCTTAAGGGGAAAAAATGAGTGAGTGTGGTTTAGAGTAAGGGTAGAGGGGTAGTTCATGGACCCATGATGCAACTGGGTTTCATAAAAGAATGGAACCAGGGACATGGATGTCCCCAAGGAGGACCATGTCTTTGCTCTTATCTCAACCCCTTTCTGCACACCTACCTCATTCTGAGTCCTTGCTTTTTCTGGTCTTCCATCCACATGGTGGTAGTGCCTGTGCTTGCTTGCTGTGGATCTTGTTCTGCAGTTCCAATCCCTTTCCTGGGGAAGAGATTTTGATCAGCTCAGCCTGGAAGAAATCCTTACGCTTTTCATTGCACCCTGTTGCCATGTGTCTGAGAAGACTGGAGGATATGCTGATTGCCTTCTGCTACACTCAGAAGAAGTATGGCAGTTGAGCATCACGCTGCACCCTGGATGCTGGAAGCCATTGTAGGGAGGGAGGGCTCTAGACACTGGAACAGCTCCCGGCCTTCCAGAGGCAGGGGTAGACGAGGAGGTCTCTGGACTCCTCTGGACTCTGGGGGCACACTTGTCCTTTAAAGGAGGAAGCTGTCCAACCGAAGACTCAACTGTTTCTCCAAATAATTGTAACACCTGAAGGTGAAGCAAGGGCAGCAGTGACTAGCTGCATTGATTTCTTCCCTCTCCAGAATATAATGCAAAGCATGAAAATTACATGAAGACGTCAACTCCTGACAGCCCATGATGGGCCAACTTTTGTGTGGTGACTGGGTGGGTGGCATTAGGTAAGTAACACAGGAATCATCTCTGGATGCGAGGATGGTGGACACATCCAGGGCTACACTGGATGGAAAGGCTCCAGCTGAGCTTCAGAAGCTGAGGAAATTAGGTTAAGTGTGAAAGTGGGAAGAGAGCAGAGGAAGAAAATGCTAATAAGCGAGGTGATTGAGGAATCTGAAGAGTGGTTCCTGAGAGTGTGCATTTACTGTCCTGTAATGAGGCCTGGGATTATCTGTAAAAACATTTAGCTCTGATTGTTTTAAAAAGAAGAGATAAAATGTTTAATATGTGGCACCCTGGAGTGTGCCTTTTTTCTTATTTTAAACAATAATCCTAATGAAACACCTATAATGTGTAAGAGATCAAATTTTACGGCTTCCCATCAGAGAGTGCAGTTGAGAACAATGGCACAGATGTTGTCTGTTGAAATGATGAGGTGAGAACAGATTTGTGGCTAAGAGGAACTGAAGTGCCTTACAGAAGACTGTACGACAGCTCCCAACTGGTCCTGGAACTCACCTGGATGACTGACCAACATGTTTCATAAGACGTTGAGCCAAACACCATCTACCTTATAATTAAAAATATGCCCAGGGTTCTTACTTGAGATCTAAGAAGATGTGATTGTGCTAATAATTACAACGAGTCCTGGGAGCCCAGACAAGTGTTTCCAGAACACTGCCTTTGGCATGACCCTCCACAGGGAGTTTACTTTGATCACAGTAATGAAAGGAAGACCAAGAAATACACTTGAGTAGGTTTTTTTTTTTTTTTTAGGTAGGGAGGAAATGGCACAGTAACTCACACACTTGTGCTGGGGTAAAATCTTCAGTTAAGCTCTTCAGGGGCCCTAAAGTTTCATTGTTTGTCCGTCTCTATCTCTGGCTCTGTTTAAATCTATACATACTGATATTTCTCTCTTGAAAACTAAAAGCAATACTTTCTCTGAAATAAGGTCCCTAGGTGGCGCAAATGGTTTGTGCTCAACTGTTAACCTAAAAGTTGGCAGTTTGAACCCACCCACTGGGTGATCTACTTCCATTAAGTAGAGCCAAGAAAACCCTATGGAGCAGTTCCACTTTATAACACATGGGATCGCCATGAGTTGTAATCCACTCGAGAGAGCTAACAACAGGTTTGATTCCTATCAAGGCCTAGTTGAGTTAAATGGAGAGAGACCTGGAGACTTCTCCCTGGCTCCTTTCTCTTGCTCCATACAATTATTGTAGAATCATGCCTTCAGAACAATGCATTAAAATATATCTGAGTGACACCAGAACAAGATTTCGTTTTAATTGAGGCATTGCTTTTTTCCACAAGGAAGGCTGCTTGGAAGGCCAAGTCTGCAGGCTGCTTGGTGAGGAGCCTGAACTGAGAGCAATGGAAGGATGACCTAGCTCTTATCACCTGGGTGGGGCTGGGATGGCTCCCTTCCTCAGCCAGTGCTTGTGACTCTCCTCTGTTTGTCTTAAACACTCCCTTTCCGATAGGCTAAGCTGCCCTTTTGCTGATCTGACCACACAACATTTGCATTAAACACTTTCTGGTTGCTCCAAGGAGGAGGTAAACCCAAGCAGCTTCCAATTTCTGTCTTCACACCTGGTGATTGCTGAGGGTCTTCCATAGAAGAGAGAACCTCCACGTTAACCAGGTAAGAAATGGGTTCTTCTGCTCTTCTGCAAAAGGAGCCCTGATGGCACACTGATGAAGTGCTCAGCTGCTAACCAAATGGTCAGCAGTTCAAACCCATCAATGGCTCCATGGCAGAAAGACGTGACAGTCTGCTTCCGTAAAGATTACAGCTTTGGAAACCCTATGGGGCAGTTCTACTGTGTCCTATAGGGTCGTTATGAATCAGAATCGACTGGATAGCCACAGGTTTACTCTTTTGCAAAGGAGCCTTTTTGGTGCAATGGTTAAGTGCTTGGCTGCTAATTGGAAGTTTGGCGGTTTGAACCCACCAGTGGCTCAGCCAGAGAAAAGACCTGGTGATCTGCTCCCATAAAGATTACAGCCTAGGAAACCCTATGGGGAAATTTTACTCTGTTCTATATAGTCACTATAAGTCGGAATTGACTTGATGGTACAATAGCAACAACCCTTCTGCAAGGAGTCCTTGAGTGGTACAAACTGTTAAGCACTTGGCTAATAACCAGCTTTCTACTTCTGAAAGATCATAGCCACTGGAAACCCTATGGAGCGCAGTTCTACTCTGCAACACATGGGGTCACCATGCATCGGAATCAGCTTGATGGCATCTGGTAACTGGTACCCTTCTGCAGAATCCCTGGGTAGTGTGAAACAATGAGCTTGAAATGTTGGAGATTCAAGTCTACCCAGAGGCACTTTGGAAGAAAGACCTGGTGATCTATTTCCAAAAATTCAGCCATTGACAATGCTCTGGAGTACAGTTCTACTCTGACAAACAAGGGGTCACCATTTTGATTTACTGGCAGCTTTTTTTTTTTTTACACTTCTGCAGAAGTCGAGGAATAGAGAGACAGTTTGAGTCACTCTCTCTCTTCCTTAAGGAGCCCTAGCGGTGTAGTGGTTAAGAGCTAGGCTGTTAACCAAAAGGTAAACGGTTCTAATATATCCAGCTGCTCCTTGGAAGCCTTATGGAGCAGTTCTACTCTGTCCTATAGGGTCAGGTCCGACTATGAGTTGGGACCCACTTGATGGCAATGGCAACAGCAATGAGAAGGGCTATCTCTCTTCCTTAAATCATTGATAAACCTTGGGACACCCTTCTTTTTTGAACTAGTGAATACCCTAAAGGTGGATCTAAAAAGATATGTTTATGCAAGAAGTTGGGGTTTATCACCCACATACTCCAATACACACACTCCATCTGAAGAAAAGACTGAGGAAAAGACTTACTTCCAGTAAAAGGAGAATACAGAACTCAAGTGGGAGAAAACCAAAAAACCAGGGTGAAGTCAAATCTGGGCACACCAACAACATAACACCTAAATATGTAAAACAACAGAGAATTGGTAAAAATTTAAGATGGGCATCTTAATCACCTCTCTAAGAATTGGAAAGATAGTTTTCTAGAATAAACTTATAATTTTAGAATAGTTTTAGATTTATGGGAAAATTGTGAAGATGATACAGAAGTTCCCATAGACCCTGCACCCAGTTTTCCTTATTAACATTGTACATTTTTATGGTACCAATAATTAACCAATAATGGTATATTTTACTTTACCATATCAATTATATTCACGTTTTTAGTTTTCACTGATGTCCTTTTTCTATTTCAGGATCCATCCTAGGATACCAGGTCATCAGCTCTTCTTAGGTTTATTTCCGCTATGACCATTTCTGAGACTTTCCTTGTTTTTGAGGACCTTGACCTTTTTTTTTGGGGGGGGGGAGGAGATCAAAGGTAACAACTTTATTGTGATACAATTCATATACCATATAATTCACGCATTTAAAGTGTCCAATTTGATGTGCTTCTTAGCCATTTGTATATATACTTTGGAAAAATGTCTATTCAGATTATTTGCCCATTTTTAATTGGGTTATTTGTCTTTTTATGAGTGGGTTGTGTCTTAGTCATCTAGTGCTGCTATAACGGAAATACCACAAATAGATGGCTTTAACAAAGAGAAATTTATTCTCTCATAGTCCAGTAGGCTAGAAGTCTGAATTCAGGGCACCGGTTCCAAGGGGAAGCATTCTCTCTCTGTCGGATCTAGAGGAAGGTCCTTGTGATGCATCAGTCTTCCCTTGGTCTGGGAGCATCTCGGTGCAGGAACCTCAGGTCCTGGCATTGCTTCTTGGTAGTATGAGGTTCCCATGTTTCTCTGCTCACGTCTCTCCTCTCTTTAATATCTCAAAAGAGATTGGGTTAAGACACTATCTAACCTTGTAGACCTCTTCAATTAGAACTGCCACCAATCTGTCTTATTACATCATAGTGATAGGATTTACAACACATAGGGAAATCACATCAGATGCTAAAATGGTAGACAATCACACAGGGGAATCATGACCTAGCCAAATTGACAGATATTTTTGGGGGACACAACCATGACGGGTTTTAAGAGTTCTTTATATGTTTTAGATGTTATTGTTGTTGTTAGTTTGTGTTGAGTTTGTTCTCACTCATAGCAACTTTGTTAATAACATAACAAAACGTTGCCTGGTCCTGCATCATCTTCATGATCGTTGGCACATTTGAATTCATTGTTGTGGCTGTTTGTAGTGCCTTCCAACCTAGGGAGCTCCTTTCAGCACCTTATTAACAATATTCTGTTGTGATCCATTTGGCTAATTTTTGGAACCATCAGGCCTTTCTTCCTCGTCTGTGTTAGTCTAGAAACTCCAGTGAAACCTGTCCACCATGGGTGACCTTGCTGGTATTTGAAATACTAGTAAACTAACCCGTGGCCGTCAAGTTGATTCCGACTCGTAGCAACCCTGTAGGAAACCCAATAAGGTTTCCAAGGTGTGGCTGGTGGATTCGAACTGCCGACCTTTTGGTTAGCAGCTGTAACTCTTAACCACTGAGCCACCAGGGCTCCTTTGAAATACTGGTGGCTTAGTTTCCAGCATCACAGCAGCACAAAAGCTACAAACTGATAGATGGGTAGTGGATGTTTTAGATACAAGTCCTTAATGAGACATATGATTTGAAATATTTTCCCTCATTCTGTTGGTTTTTTCGCTTTCTTTATAGCTTTTGAAGCACAAAAATTTTTAAATTTTGATGAAGTCCTATTTATTTTTTTCTTTTGTTGCTTATGCTTTTGGTGTCATAGCTAATAAACCATTGCCTCATCCAAGGTCACAAAGATTTACCTATGTTTTCTTCTAAAAATATTATAGTTTTATATTTAGTTCTTGGATCCACTTTGAGTTAATTTTTATATATGGTGGTAGGTAGGGTTCCAAATTCATTCTCTTGCATCTGGATATCCAGTTGACACAGCACCACTTACCAAAAAGACTATTCTTTCCCCACTGAATTCCTTTGGCACCCTTGTTGCATATCAATTTACTGTAAATATGAGGGTTTATTTCTGGATTTTCAAATCTATCTCATGGATCTTATGTTTGTCCTTATGTCAGTACCACAGTCTTGATTACTGTTGCTTTGTAATATGTTTTGAATTGAGAAGTGTGAATTATGCTACAAAATTTTTCTTTTTTAAGATCGTTTTGCTTATTCTGTATCCCTTCCACTTGAATTTTGGGATCAGCTTGTCCGTTTCTACAAAGAAGAAAGCTGGGATTCTGTTAGGGATTGCATTGTATGTAGATCAATTTGAGGAGTAGTATTGTAATTTAAAATTTTCTGACCCATGAACACTGGATGTCTTACCATTCTATTTATTTAGGGGTCTTTATTTTCTTTCAATGGTTTTTTGTAGTTTTCAGTGTAAAACTCTGGCACTTTTTTGTTAATTACACCATTTTATTGTTTTTGATGCGATCGTAAATGGAATTATTTTCTTAATTTTATTTTCAGATTGTTTATTGCTAGTGTATAAAAATACAACAGATTTTTGTATATTGATCTTGTTTCCTGCAACCTTGATGAACTCTTTATTATCTCTAATATATGTGTACCAAAACCAAACCAAACTCATTGCCATTGAGTTGATTCTGACTCATATATAGAGCTGCCCCATAGGGTTTCCAAGGAGTGGCTGGTAGATTCAAACTGCCAACCTTTTGGTTAATACCCAAACTCTTAACCACAACACCGCCAGGGCTCCACATATATGTGTATGTGTATATATGGTGTGAAATCTTTACAGTTTTCTATATATGAGATCATGTCATCTGCAAATAAAGATAGTTTTAGTTCTCCCTTTCTAATCTGGATTTTTTTTTTTCCCTTGCCTAATTGCGCTGACTAGAACCTTCAGTACAACGTTGAATAGAAGTGGTGAGAGCCGATGTCATTGCCTTGTTCCCAATCTTAGGGGGAAAATTTTCAGTGTTTCACCATTAAGTATTATGTCATGGAAGGGTGTTGGATTGTGTCAAATGCTTTTTTTGCATCAGTTGAGATGATTGTGTGTGTGTGTTTTCTTTCATTCTATTAATGTGGTGTATTACAGTGATTGATTTTTCAAATGCTGAACCACCCTTTCATTTCTGAGGTATAGTCCACTTGGTCCTGGTGATTGATCCTTATAATATGCTGCTGGATTAAGTTGTTAGTATTTTGTTGAGGATTTTTGTGTCAAGATTCATTACGGATATTGGTCTATAGTTGTCTTTTCTTGTGATTTCTTTGTCTGGTCTTGGTATCAGAGCAATACCGGCCTCAGAATGAGTTGGGAAGTGTTCCCTTATTTTGTATTTTTTGCAAGAGTTTGCGATGAATTGGTACTAATTATTTATCAGTGTTTGGTAGAATTCCTCAGTGAAGTCACCTATTCCTGGGCTTTTCTTTGTGTGAAGGTTTTTGATTACTAACTCAATCTCTTTATTTATTGTAAGTCTATTCAGATAGTGTTTCTTCTTGAGTCAATTTGGTTAGCTTGTTTCTTTCTAGGAACTTGTCCATTTTACCTAGTTAAGAAATTTGTTCGCATACAATTGTTCATAGCATTCCCTTTTATGAAGATGTTGTTGTTGTTAGGTGCCCTGAGGTTGATTCCAACTCATGACTACCCTATAGGACAGAGTAGAACTGCCCCATAGGGTTTCCTAGGCTGAAATCTTTATGAGAGCAGATCACCAGGTCTTTTCTCCTGCAGAGCCTCAGGTTGGTTCGAACTGCCAGCCTTTCAGTTAGCAGCTGAGCACTTAACCATTGAGCAACCAGGGTGCCCTCCCCCTTATGAGAATATATAAAAATAAATCAAAATTCCCACTTTTCCCTTCTTACCACTTCTGACAGCAGCTGCACATGCTGCACTTCTTCCTCTGACTTTAACCACCCAGAGCGAGGCCTGAGCTCACAATTAAAGGGCACAGTCCTCCAAGTGCCAAGTCATCCCAAGACTTTAGACATTAGTTGCAAGCTTGAGAGCCCCAAGGATCCCCTCACCTCTGACCTGCTGGCTCCCACTCCTCCCTCGGGTGTGGTAATTTGCTGGAATGACATAGAATTCAAGGAAAGCTTTATGGTTCGATTACAGCCTTATTATAAAGGACATGAATCAGGATAAGCATAAAGAAGAGTCACATAGGGTGATACCTAGGAAGGTTCCCAACATGGAGCTTCCATGTACCAAAGAGGGTATATCACCAACCTGATAGCAGAAGTCTTTCACAAACCGGGAAGCTCATAGAGATTCAGTGTCCAGAGCTTTTATTGAGGATATTTGCCACGTCATCTTGAGGTAATTATTATGAGGTGGTATCACAAGGTGGGACCCTCTGGCTGGCCAGCCCCCCCCCCAAGTCATCTCACCTGTGCAGCCTGTTAGTTCGATGTAGTCTGGCGCCCCCACTGAAGACACTTAAACCATTAGGGAAATTCCAAGGTTTTAGGGATTATCTCTCAGGAACCAAGGACAAAGACCAAGACCAAATTCTCAGGGTCAAGTTAATGTAAACCCCACACCTTGTAATCATTTTATTTCTCTTAAGTCCATATAATGTCCTCTTTTTCATTCCCGATTTTAATAATTTGAGTCTTCTCTTTCTGTGTGTGTGTGTGTGTGTGAGAAATACTCCAAAGGTTTTTGCAAACCTTTGATTGATTTCCACAATTCTTAAATACTTGACTCTGACCATTCTGACAGTTTTTTTAAAAATAACTTTTACGGAGGAGGAACTTTCAGAGGTTCTTATTCTGCCTTTTTTACTGATGTCTTGATCTTGAGAGTTTTGAGGAGTACT
Source organism: Elephas maximus indicus (assembly GCF_024166365.1). Lineage (NCBI taxonomy): Eukaryota > Metazoa > Chordata > Mammalia > Proboscidea > Elephantidae > Elephas > Elephas maximus. The sequence goes on along the minus strand of NC_064839.1, from coordinate 8,470,137 downwards.
AGTCACATATTTTGTAGAATGTCCCTCAAGTGGGATTTGTCTGATGTTTTTCTGGTTATTAGGCTGGGGTTATGGGTTTTTAGGAAGGAACATCTCTGAGGTGAAGTGCTATTCTTATCACATCACATCAAGGGACATACTAACAACATGATTTATCGTGTTGATGTTAACCTTGGTTACCTGGATGAGATACTGTTTGTCTGGTTTCTCCACTATGAAGTTCTTCTTTTTTCCCTCTTTCCATACTGTATTCTGTGAAAGGAAGTCACTATGTACAGCCCATATTTAAGGAGTGGGGAGTTATGCCTCATATTCTTGAGTGCACAATAGCTGCATAAATTATTTGGAATTCTTCTGCACAGGAGACTTGTCTATTCTTCCCTAATTTATTTATATCACCATGAACTCATGGATATTTGTTTTATAACCTGGATTATAATTTGATACTACTTTATGTATTTTGTTACTCAAATTGGTCCACCTTTGGCCATTGGGAACTCATTCAGTTGGCTTCTGTGTCCTTTAAGAAAAGATACTTTTATATTAAAAAAGGATATAGTGGAATTAGTTCACATTCAAATTGATAACTCTATATGGAATTTTATATCTGTCAAATACAGTTTTTTTTTTTTCCGCCTATGATCAATTACATGTTTAATAAATGGACTTGGCCGTGAAGAAAACCTTACGTTTTCTCTGACCATATTCTCTGACATAGTCCAATAAAATTGGAGGTAAGTAATGAAAGGATGGAGTCCTAATGGTGCAGTGGTTGACAGCGTGGCTGGTAACCAAAAGGTTGGCAGTTTGAATCCACCAATTGTAATTACTTGGAAGTCAAGACACATTTTTGAAAACCCTTGAATTAGGGAAGGAATTTAAAAGAAATCACAAAATCAAATGATCTGGCAAAAGCTGAACTCTAAAATCTCAAGCTTTGAATGCCTTAACTTTTAAAGAAGAAAGACAAAAGTATTAAAGGAACAAAACACTCGAAGTTAGAAAACGTAACAGAAGGAAACTAGCTAAAAAGAGGGAATTAGTAGAGATAAGAGCTGAAATAATGAAATGGAAAAACAAGACAAATAAATTCAAAAACTAGTTCCTTTATAAGAAACCAATAAGCAGAAACACTTGCAAGCCCAATCAAAGAGAGAAAGAGAAAAGGAGAGAGAAAGAGGGAAAAAGAGAGAGAGAATAAGCAAATATAGGCAAGATTTGAAATGAGAGGCTATAGCCATTAAAAAATTACAAAGGATAACTGTGTGCAACTCTATGCTATCCAAATTTAAAACCTAGAAGAAATAGGTAATTCCTGGCAAAATACAAATCATTGACTCTTACCCAGGTATTAAAACCATGAATAAACCAATGACCAGAGAAAAAACTAAAAGGCGATTCAAGTTTTGTCACTTTTAAGGACATCACAGTTGAGATGAGTTCAACCTTTAAAGCACAGATAATTCCAGTGTTGTTTAGCCATTTCAGGTTATGGAAAATACAGACGTCCCAGTTCACTTTATGGAACCAGTATCACTTTAACAAGTCATAACAATTCAAATATAAAATATACTATAAAACAGTGTTGAAAAGCAAAGATATCACCTTAAAGACTAAGGTGCACCTCACCCAAACCATGGTATTTTCAGTTGCATCCAGTGCATGTGACAGCTGGGCAATGAATAAGGAAGACTGAAGAAGAATTGACGCCTTTGAATTGTGGTGCTGGCCAAGAATATTGACTATACGGTGGACGGCCAGAAGAACGAGCAAATCTGTCTTGGAAGAAGTATGACCAGAATGCTCTTAGGAGGCAAGGATGGCGAGACTGCGTCTTACATACTGTGGACATGTTGTCAAGAGGGATCAGTCCCTAGAGAAGGACACCACGCTTAGTAAAGTACAGGGCCAGTGGAGAAGAGGAAGACCCTCAACGAGATGGATTGACACAGTGTCTGCAACAGTGGGCTCAAGCAAAACAATGATTATAAGGAGGGTGCAGGACCGGGCAGTGTTTCATCCTGTGGGACATAGGGGGTCGCTATGAGTAGGAACTGACTTCATGGCACCTAAGAAGAACAACATTAAACAGTATTACTTATGAATGTAGAAGCATTGCTTAACTCTGTTAATAGTTTTAGAATTCTTGTTTTGGAACAATAATAAACTCTAAGCAGGACTTTTTGAAGGAATGAAAGGTCAATATTGCAGTGTATTGATGTAATCTATTAGAATAAAATGGTAAAAGAGACAAGCCATATGTCAATAGATACAGAAAAGGTATGAAATAAAATTCAGTAACTCTTAAAATCGTGAGTAAAATAAGAATGAAAGGAAACTATTTGAATTTTGACAATAAATTATGGTTCAGAAATAACAACAGCCAATATAAACTTAAACAGCAAAAAAAGTGCTTTCTATAGATCTGGCAATAGATAGGGGATGCCTGCGATGGTAATAAAACTGGTATAAATATTATGCTTTTGCAAATGGGGAGCCCTGGTTGCACAGTAGTTAAGAACTTGGCTGCTAACCAAAAAGGTCAGCAGTTCCAATCCACCAGCTGCACCTTGCAAACCATATGGGGCAGTTCTACTCTGTCCTATAGTGTCATTATGACTCAACAGCAATGAGTTTTGATTTTTTTGCCAATGGTTATCTGTAAACTTTGATAACCAAGAGATTAAGTTTTTTCTGTTTTGTTTGTGTGTGTGTGTGTATGTGTGTGTGTTTTAAGACATCATCAGAATTTGGTAAGGTGATTATTAGTAATATAAAAATGAATTACATTACTCTAGAAATCAGTATGTAGAAATATGAAGGCACTGTTTATAAAATACAAGTTATATAGTGCTTAGAATAATTTATAAGAAAGGTATCAGACCTATATGAAGATAATTGTAAATTCTTACTGATAATAGAAAGATATTCCCAAGAAACTTGTTCTTGATTGGAATGATTTATTGTTAAAGAATCAGCTCTTGCCAAGTGAATATATAAATATCATGTGATTTCAATCAGAAATACAAATGCTTTTTTAAAGCTAGAAGAATAATCCTAAAATACCTATGAAAGAATAAATGCCTATGAATAATTTAGAAAACTATGAAGAAGAACCATGATGTAGAATTTTCCCTTTAAGATTTTACCATCGAGTCATTATATTCAAATCAATGTGATACTTGTATGGAGATAGATAGATTAGTGAAATAGAAAATAGACTTCAAAAATATGTCCTAATGTTTGAGAGTTTAACATATGACAAAAATGGTTATTTGATGAGAAAAGATGGCTTACTTAATAATGTGCTGGAATAATTAGCCAACCAGTTGGAACAATAGAAATAGATTTTTCCCTTATACCATGTCCAAAAATATGTTCCTCATGGGCTCCCCAGGGTTTCTGCTTACAGATATGATGGACTAGGGCCATACTGGGTAATTGTTCCCTCAACACACAGAAAACAATTATAAAACCTGGACATAATACAAAAAGCAATTACCTGAAAGTATGAGAGTGAACAGCAGAGAGACTCTGGTAGGAAGTGCACACTTACTTGAAGGCAGGGAGATGAGTAAGTCCCCCATCCTTGTGGCACCACATAGAGAACACAGCAGTGACGGGGGTGCATATGAAGAAACCTGCATTCTTTCTGGACTGGGCAACCAGAAAATTGAAGCTTATAAGCTGTGAATACTGAGAGACTCAGAGCAGCTCAACTAAAGACAACAGATCTGAACTGAGACTAGAGCCACTGCCCAAGAAACAGAGTTTGAAGTTCAAGCCCAGGCAAGAAAAACATCTGCTAAAACAAAGGAAAAAAAACTCTCAGAAAGAAAAAGCAGAATCCAGAGTTTTTACAGCAGTCATAATGTGCAGAATATAACCCAAAATTACCTAACATACAAAGAACCAAGAAAATGGAACATATCCACAGGAGAAAAAAAATCAAGTTTGACCCCAAGATGAAACAGAAATTGCAACTAATAGACAAAATGATTAATTTGGCTATTATGACTATTCTCAGTGAAGCAAAACAAAACATGCTTTCATGAATCAAAGTCTCAGCATAGTAAAAGAAGCATCAGTAGAGAAATAAAAACAGTAATAAAGAAGCAAATGAAAATTCTGGAACTGAAAAATACAATTTTTGATTCTGGGTGGACTTAAAATCTAAATGAATATGAGAAAGGAAAGATGAAGTTAACTTGAAGGTAAAAAACAAAACCAAACCCATTGCCGTCAAGTCGATTTCAACTCATAGTGACCCTATAGGACTCTGTAGAACTGCCCCATAGGGTTTCCAAGGAGTGGCTGGTGGATCTGAACTGCTGACCTTTTGGTTAGCAGCCAAGCGCTTAACCGCCATGCCACCAGATAGAGTGTTATTCAAGGTGAAGAACAGAGAGAAAAAGTGTTAGAAAGACAAAAAAGCAGTTTGATTTGGGTGTTGCTGTTTTGTGATACCTTCCATGTCTCTACTTAACATGTTCAGTCTTCCTCTATCTTCTTAAACATATGGAATGCAATTATAATAACTGTTCTAAAATCATCTGTGTCATTTCTGGGTCGGTTTGATTTATCAACCATTCTGCTCATTTGGGCTCTGGTTTTCCTGCTTCTTTGCACGCTTTATAATTTTTGAATGCATGCCAGACTGTGAATGTTTTCTTGTTGGTTGCTGTGTTCCTGTAAATATGCTTGAGCTTTGTTCTTAGATGCAGTTAAGTTACTTGGAAGTAATCTGATCCTTTTGGGTGTTGTTTCAAAGCTTTGTTAGAAAGGACCAGAGTACCGTGTAGCCTAGGGCAAAATTTTCTCTACTACTGAGGCAAAAGTTTTCTGAAAATTTTTTTCCCCTTATGACCTAAAGACTCAAATTAAAAAAAAAAAAAAAAGATTCTCTCAAGAAAATCTAAGAGCCTACAGTTTAGGGATCGCCAGAACCTCTTAACTAAGACCAGAAACTTAGATGCTATAAAAGAAATGCTAAACAGTTAAGTATAGAAAACAATAACTTTTGTGTCTCTAAAAAAAAAAAGTGATTAAATGTGAAATATCTAGATTATGCAAATGTATAGAGACCAAAGTTTATTAGTGGTTACCAGGGTGGATGGGAGGGAGATATAGGGAGGTATGGCCTGAGAGGTACTAAGTTTCTGTTAAGGAGCCCTGGTGGTAAAGTGGTTGAGCTGGGCTGCTAATAAAAAGATTGGCGGTTCAAACCCACCAGCCACTCTGAGGGAGAGATGTGGCAGTCAGCTGCCATAAAGATTATAGCCTTGAAATTCTATAGGGCAGTTCTGCTCCATCCTATAGGGTCTCTATGAGTCAGAATCGACTTGATGGCAATGGTTTTTTAGACAAAAATAGACCTGGAAAAAATAGCATAATACAAATAACAGACAAGGGGTAAAAATGCCCATATTATTCAAAGTGCTTCTACAAACTAATGAGAAAAATATACCATTAAAAAATTGGCTAATGAAAATTCACAGAAGAACACATTTAAATGGCCACAGATATATGGAAAAACACTAAATACACTGGTAGCTGGGAGTATGCAAATTTAAACAGAAATGAGATACCAGTTTACATCCATTAGAAAGAACTACACTTAATACTCCTGGGAATTTGAAGAAAATGTGCAGTGTTACAGCCTTTTGGAGAAGTAATGTAGACGCATCTGTTAAAAACACACATATCATTTAACCTTACCAAAACACTTCCAAGAATGCCAATAGAAATAAAAGCAGATATACTAGTGGACATATGTACAAAATATTTATTACAGCATTGTTTCTAAAGCCCCCAAACTAGATCAAAGCCGAGTCCATCAAAAGGCACCCAGTTGAATAAATTCTTCTGCATGCATACTACATTTTGTTGAGCTAGCTGTAGAATGAATGAATTAGCGCTAGGTGACTTTACTCAACCAATTATTATTGAGTGAGAAATGTAAAATGCACACAAGGTTGTATAATAGTCCATGTTATTGGAAAACAGGGACCAAAGTCTCATTTTACATACATACTTACATATATGTGTTTCTATGTACATGTATATTTGTATAATATTATGAACATGGAGGAAAATATAGAAGGATAAGCACCAGAGTTTTAACCCCTTCTGCCAAGGTGGCCTATGTTGTTTGTATTGATAAGTGTGTAGGTAGGGATATAACCAAGCCAAAAAACAAAACAAAAACGAAACAAATCAAAGAAAAAATCTGCATTTGAAAAGCATGTATATGATCGCGTGTGTACTGTATCAGGGTGGTGGTGTTGTTAGGTGCCATCGAGTTGGTTCCAACTCGTAGCAACCCCATAGGACAGAGTAGAACTGCCCCAAGAAGCCGTTGGTGGATTCGAACTGCCAAGCTTTTGGTTAGTAGCCAAGCTCTTAACCACTGTGCCACCAGGGTAGTTTAGGTTATTCTTCAGTAGTAAACAATCCAATGTTTTAGTAGAATGATATGAAAAACATTTCTTACTCACAGGAACTCTGAGATCTTGGATAGCCTCTTGGGCAACTATTCTTTGTGGATTGGCTTAGCTTTCCAGGCCCTTTAGGTATGATGCACTCTTCATATCAGCATGTTGTCATGGTTGCTACAACAGAAGGGAGAACACTGCATATTGTGCCCCAGCAGAGGTCTCCTGGAATTGATGCATGTTGTTTTTTGTCTTTTTGGGGGAGGAGGGCCAAATCAAGGCATGTGGCCATACATACATAAGTTCAAGAACCTAAGGAAATCTAGGAGGGATGGAATATTGTTGAAGAGAAATAATATCTACTATATATTAGTTTATGAAATTATTTATGTGCTTATTTACATAAAGAATTAAGCTCTAAAGTGATTTCAAAATGGTTTATACTTTATAAACAAGCAAATTATAAAAAAAAAGAAGGAATGGCCAATAAAAATGAAATTACTTACTACTTTATTGACTTAGATTAACAAAGATTATAAAGGGTGTTGAAAAGGCCAAGTGATGAATGACAAAAGTGCGGGAAAGAGAAACTCTCCTGTAGTCCTGGTGTGAGAATAAATTTTTTGTACATCTGAAATATAATCAGGCTGAATTTATCAAAATTTAATTTATCTTTTGACCCAGTCATATGATTTACAGGTATTCATTCTTAAAATAATCAGACAAGTACATATAAATATATGTATAAAAATGTTCACTGCAGCATTATTTATAATAATAAAAGAGAAAACAGTCTAAAAGCACATAACCAGGGATTAATTAACACAGGTTAAATTCATACAATAGAATAATATGAGAACCACTAAAAGAGATGTGGAAAAAAAGAGATGAGGTGGATTTAATTTGTTTTAACATAAAATGTTCTAAACATATGTTTTGGATATCTGTTGTTACTCTCTCTATTACAAACAACCTCAGAATCTAGGGGCTTAAAACGACTGTTTTCTTCTGCTCCTACAATAGAGTATCAGGAATTAGGAAGGGCTCAGCTGGGTGGTTTGTCTCTAATCCACATGTAGTCAGCTGGCCAGCTAGCACTAGAGGGTTCATTTCTAAGTGACTACTTCACTCACATATCTGGTGTCTTGGTGTTCCTTGGCTTTTCTCTCTCACTGTGGAATCTCCTGTTCCATGGATTCTTGGGCTTCCTCACAACATGGTGGTCACAGGGTAGTTCCTCTTCTGAACATGGTGGCTGATTTCCAAGTAGCAGGAAATGGAAGTTGCCAACCAGATCACAGCTATGCACAGAACTGCCACAACATTACGTCAGCCGTATTGTATTGATTACTGACTTGCTCACATTTCAAGAGGGAGGAGAAAGAACATTTCTTGATGAAAGAGTGGCAAGGTTATAATGCAGAAGGACATGCAGGATGGAGGACATTGTTGTGGCCATCTTAGGAAATTACAGGCGGCCACAGTGTAATACAATTCAACATAAGTACTTATGTGTCTTTATATTTAAATATCTAGAAAAATATAGAGACAAAATGTTTCCATGGGGCAGAGCAGTTTAGGTAGACTTCTACTTTCTATTTTAGATTCTTCAGGTTTTTTTTTTTTTTTTTTTACAGTAAACATGAATTACTCTTATAATCAGCAAAATAAAAATATCCTAATTTTGAGATGAAAAATTAATTTCTTTAAAATGGATTTCTCTCAGAATTCACAGTGCTCAAAGCATGCTTTTACATGGATGACATTTTTTTCCTCATGGAAAATTTCAGGAGGAAACTCTACATTTAAGTTTCCATATTTACAGATGGAATAGGAGTGATAGCTTCTGAGCAAAATTAAATTTAAATAATGGATTTAAATAATAGAAGTCATTATTCAGGATGAGCCTAATGCAGTCCCTGCCGAGACAAAAGATTTAGGAAATGAAATGGAGCAGATAAAAGCCTTACAGTTGCCCCATGCAAATTGTGTCCTATTAAATACTTTTTGAAAAATTAAAAATGAAGCAGACCAAAAACTTTAAGGAGGAAAGGCTTAGGGGTTAAGTATCCTTTTCAGCAGTCAGAAAAAAATGACGTCAGCCTTTAGCAGGCATCTATCTGGTTCCTTCTCTGTTTTCCGAATCACCATTCCTGTAGCTGTGAGTTATCAGAATAACGAAAAACCTGTACATTCAATTATTTTTTCATTGCCTTCACCCGTCTTCTTAACATACCCAGCAGTCATAATGCTGCAATGATGTTGACACAACCAGCCCCATGGAAACAAGAGCCTGGTGTCATAAACATGACATTGTGACTTCCCAGCAGGAGGAGGCAGATGGAATTTTGGCACTGAATGTGTAAGATTTATTCCAGAACACTAATGTCTTGAAGAATAACACCAAAGCAAAAAAAAAAAAAAAAAAAAGAAAGAAGGAAAGGAAGGGCATGGAGCTGTCTCTATAATATGTATAATATGCGTGACTTATTCTTGATGTTTTTCAAGGATTTGTTCACCTCTGGCAGGACTTGTTTTGCCTATTCATTTTTTTTTTTTTTTTTTCCATTGCTGTGTTTGTCATGGCATGTTGTAATTTTAGTCATTGGCTGTTCAGGCTGGCAGGGGCTGCATTTATAGATGGAGAAATCCAGAGGAGGGAAGTGACCTGCCCAAGGTACATGCACAGCAAGTTAGTGGCCCCTTCTCCCGGCTCCCAGTCCTCACACCTTGGTTTCTATTCAGCCTCAGTTGGAGAACATGGTTTGTGCATCAGTTGTAACATTGGTTTGGCTTTCTAAAAAGTAGGGCTTTAAATAAGATTGTTGTTTGTTGTTAGGTGCCGTCGAGTCAGTTCTGACTCATAGTGACCCTATGCACAACAGAACGAAACACTGCCCGGTCCTGCGCCATCCTTACAATCGTTATACTTGAGCTCATGGTTGCAGCCACTGTGTCAGGCCACTTCGTTGAGGGTCTTCCTCTTTTCCACTGACCCTGTACTCTGCCAAGCATGATGTCCTTCTCCAGGGACTGATCCCTCCTGACAACATTGCCAAAGTATGTAAGACGCAGTCCCGCCATCCTTGCCTCTAAGGAGCGTTCTGGCCGCACTTGTTTGTTCCAAGACAGATTTGTTCCTTCTTTTGGCAGTCCATGGTATACTCAATATTCTTCCCCAACACCACAATTCAAAGGCATCAACTCTTCTTCGGTCTTCCTTAGTTCATTGTCCAGCTTTCATATGCATATGATGCGATTGAAAATACCATAGCTTGGGTCAGGCACACCTTAGTCTTCAGGGTGACATCTTTGCTCTTCAACACTTTAAAGAGGTCCTCTGCAGCAGATTTACCCAATGCAGTGCATCTTTTGATTTCTTGACTACTGCTTCAATGGCTATTGATCGTGGATCCAAGTAAAACGAAATCCTTGACAACTTCAATCTTTTCTCTGTTTATCATGATGTTGCTCATTGGTCCAGTTGTGAGGTTTTTTGTTTTCTTTATGTTGAGGTACAATCCATACTGAAGGCTTTGGTCTTTGATCTTCATTAGTAAGTGCTTCAAGTCCTCTTCACTTTCAGCAAGCAAGGCTGTGTCATCTGCATAACGCAGGTTGTTAATGAGTCTTCCTCCAATCCTGATGCCCCCCGTTCTTCTTCATATAATCCAGCTTCTTGTATTATTTGCTCAGCATACAGATTGAATAGGTATGGTGAAAGAATACAACCCAGACGCACACCTTTCCTGACTTTAAACCAATCAGTATCCCCTTGCTCTGTCCGAACAACTGCCTCTTGATCTATGTAAAGGTTCCTCATGAGCACAATTAAGTGCTCTGGATAGACGTTTTAATATCTCTCAGGGACCCAGGCTATTTCTGTGTTATTTTTCTGCTACCCCTATTGTGTTGCCCTCATTGGCTGGTACAGGGTGCCTCACACTATATGTGCATTCCAGTCAGAGCAGGAGAGGACTCCCCCCTCCCATCGCCTTTAAGAGCACCGTCTGAAAACGGCACAGATCACTTCACATTGCACTAGTCAGAAGTTGGTCACATGGCCATACTTAGTTTCAAGAGGAACTGGGAAATATAGTTTTTATTCTGGGTAATCATGTGTCCAGCAAAAAAGTGGGTGATCTATTGTTATGGGGGAAGGGGAGAACTGGCAACAACCAGTGGTCTCTGCCATACCTCGCATCCCCTCGCACAGAGTGTTGCTTTCAGTGTACTGTCAACTAATTTCTTCTCAGCTATTGCAACAGGCAAAGACTGATTGATCGCTGTTGGTTGTTAGTTACCACTGAGTCAACTTCAACTCTTAGTGACGCTGTGCACAATAGAATGAAACGTTGCCTGTTCCTGCACCATCTTCACCATCGTTGATACGCTCGAGTCCATTTTTGTGGCCATTGTGTATATTGAAAACCCTAACCCAGTGCTGTCGAGTTGATTCCAGCTCAAGGTGACCCTATATTGAGTGTCTTCTAACCTAGAGGCCTTATCATCTAGTATGATACTGGATGCTATTTTGTAGAGACTCATAGTGTTCTCACTGGCTAATTTTCAGAAGTGGATCACTAGACCTTTCCTCCTAGCCTGACTTAGTCTGGAAGCTCCGATAAAACCTGTTCAGCATGGGTGACCCTGCTGGTATTTGAAATACTGGTGACGTAACTTGCAGCATCATAGCAATATGCAAGCCACCACTGTATGGCCAACTGGCAGATGAGTGTTGGAAAAACTGATTACAGTATTCATTTTCTCTAAGATATTTAAAAACTGTAATTACTCCATTAGTTATAGAAATCTCTGATGGGCACCAGACTTGGCATCAAGACAGGAATTAACTGACCATAAAGAGTATGTCTTAGGATTGTAACAGAGATCCTCCAATTCAATGGCTGTAAGAACAAATGAATTTATTTCCTTTTCACCTGACAGTCCAAGGCGTGTGTGGTCCAATGTTGGTGAAGCTTTGCTCCATGTAGCTCTTCAGGGCTCCAGGTTTGTGATAGCTCAGTTATTTTCAACGTGTGGCTTCTAAGGCTCCTTTGCTCACTGCCATTTCAGTCATCAGGTAGGAAGAAAGAGTAGTTGTTATGGGCTTGAGATCTTTTCTGAAGTAAGTGAAACAGGAGTTGTTCTGCTCATATTCTATTTGTGAGAGCTTAGTTACTTGGCACAAATGGGAGCTTAGACATATGACTGTCAGCTGAGCTGCTACATCCCATGCTCAACTTTGTGCCACGGAAGCTGAAGAGCATGGATATTAGAAGACAGCTAGAACTTTCCTCTGCGGGTATCACAGCTGGCATGACTTGAGTTCCAGCCATTTCTTCCATCCAGTTATCTTTCCAATCATCTAAGCTTAGGCCTTTATCTTAGTCTTCTAGTGCTGCTATAACAGAAATACCACAAGTGGATGGCTTTAACAAAGAGAAATTTATTTTCTCACAGTCCAGTAGGCTAGAAGTCCAAATTCAGGGCGTCAGCTCCAGGGGAAGGCTTTCTCTCTGTCAGCTCTGGAGGAAGGTCCTTCTCATCAATCTTCCCTTGGACTAGGAGTTTTCTGCACAGGAACCCCGGGTCCAAAGGACACACTGTGCTCCTGGCACTGCTTTCTTGGTGGTATGAGGTCCCCCACTCCCTTTACATTGGATCAGGGATGTAACCTGAGCAAGGGTGTTACATCCCACCCTGATCCTCTTATGATTTATAACCCACAGGAAAATCACAAAATGGAGGACAACCACACAATACTGGGAAGCATGGCCTAACCAAGTTGATACATATTTTGGGGGGACACAATTCACTCTATGACAGCCATGTGTATACCCCTCATTGGGGAGGCAACAGGAAGAATTATGGAATATTTTTGGGTATCTGGATTTGCATTCCCACCAAGATTGTTCACAGTGTAATATTGGTCAGGAGTTTCCTTCAAAGATCCCCTGATTCCAGAAATACCCCTTCCTGTTCCTGTTGTGAAACAGCACCCTATTTCCTCTCAACAGTTAGGACCAATCACCCCAATCAACACAACCGTATTGTGCTTGTTTATACAGTAGTACAAAGAGCTTAAAGAGATCAGGTGTCAGTTTGAACTTTTGGTTCAAGTAGACATTGTTGTGACTCCCTGGTGGAAGCCTGTTTCTCTTAAGTGCCAAGACCTCTAAATTAACAGAGGCCAAAGTTACAGGGATATGAAGAAGCTTTCACAAGTGCCCACTCTACCCAGTAGATCTAGTGCATTCTGGGTACCCAGATATTAGTGCTGGCTGCCAGCTAGAGTCGAATAATTCCTGAATGCCTTGGTATTTTCATTTCCTCAGTGACCAGTTACCCTGGCCTCTAGTCCCGTTGGCTATGGCTAGAAGGAATATTTCCAGTTCACATTTTTGTTATCTCAGTATTCTTTCTCAGTATTACCTAGACTTTGTTTGTTCAAGGGGCCCCTTATTTAAGTCTATGAATTGACTCAGGTCTTGCAATTGAGTTATTGGCTGTGATTTTCTTCATAGCGACTCTCTAAGTCCTGTTTGCCAAACTCATAGCATGGTCAATCATACAGAGCAAGCAGGACCATAGAGTTGCACATCCGTTTTGGACTTAGAGACCCTAACAGTCAGTTGGCTTCCATTAAATATTCTTTCAAAAATCTCTGATCACTCCGTGGGGTCTGCTGCCTGCTATAACAACCGTGCTCAGCTTGCTGCAGGTATTTGAGCCATGGCAGTTGTCTTCTTCATCCCAGGGTAGCATCATCCTAACTGGAAAAAGGAAGATCTCATTTTAGCATGCCCTTTCCCACCATGATTTCTGGCCTACAAGGAATACTGTCTATGTCCCTTTTCAAAAATAAATAAATTCTTATGCCAGAAATGCAAAGCTCATTGAACATTTAAAAATCAAACAATGTAATTCACCTTATCAACAGCCTAAAAAAGAAAAGCCACATGATAATTTCAAAAAATGTATAAAAAGAATATCATGGAATTCAACATCCAGTTATCATAAGAAACAAAACCAAAACTCTCAGCAAAGTAGAAATAAAGGGAATTTTGTCAACCCGATAAAGGGCAGCTCTTAAGATAAACATACAGCTAAAACCACACTTAATGGGGAAAGACTGAATGCTTTCTAACCTAAGATCATGAACAAAATAAGGAAGCCCATTGTCACCACTTCTACTGGACATTTTGTTGGAAATTCTAACCAGTTGAAGCAGACAACAAAAAGAAACAAAAGGCATCAGATTTGAAAGGAAAGGGTGCAAGTGTCTCTACTGGCAGATGCCATGATCATCTATGTAGAAAACCCTAGGGAATCTGCAAAAAAGCTGCTAGAACAAACAAGTCAATTTAGCAGAGTTGCAGGATACAAAGTCAATATAGGAAAATCAATTGTTTTTCTATATACTTACAACGAAATCAAAATTTAAATTTAAATGCTGCTTACGATAACATCACAATATGTGAAAAACTTAGGGACAAAACTAACGAAGACTGTGCAATACTTGTGCCCAGAAAACAAAACATTGCTGGTAAATAGAATGATGTAGCATGCTCGTACACTGGATCGCTGATAGAGTGATGATGTAGCATGCTCGTACACTGGATTGCTGATAGACTGATGATGTAGCATGCTCGTACACTGGATCGCTGACAGAGTGATGATGTAACATGTTCGTACACTGGATCGCTGACAGAGTGATGATGTAACATGTTCGTACTCTGGATCGCTGATAGAGTGATGTAGCATGCTCCTACACTGGATTGCTGATAGAGTGATGATGTAGCATGCTCGTACACTGGATCGCTGATAGAGTGATGATGTAGCATGCTCGTACACTGGATCGCTGATAGAGTGATGATGTAGCATGCTCGTACACTGGATCGCTGATAGAGTGATGATGTAGCATGCTCCTACACTGGATCGCTGACAGAGTGATGATGTAACATGTTCGTACACTGGATCGCTGACAGAGTGATGATGTAACATGTTCGTACACTGGATCGCTGATAGAGTGATGTAGCATGCTCCTACACTGGATTGCTGATAGACTGATGATGTAGCATGCTCGTACACTGGATTGCTGATAGAGTGATGATGTAGCATGCTCGTACACTGGATTGCTGATAGACTGATGATGTAGCATGCTCGTACACTGGATTGCTGATAGAGTGATGATGTAGCATGCTCGTACACTGGATTGCTGATAGAGTGATGTAGCATGCTCGTACACTGGATTGCTGATAGAGTGATGATGTAGCATGCTCGTACACTGGATTGCTGATAGAGTGATGTAGCATGCTCGTACACTGGATTGCTGATAGAGTGATGATGTAGCATGCTCGTACACTGGATCGCTGATAGAGTGATGATGTAGCATGCTCGTACACTGGAAGACTCAATATTGTTAAGATATCAGTTCTCCACAAGTTAATTTATAAATTCAGTGCAGTCTGATTCAAAATCTTCAGGCTTTTTTGTAGAAATTTAAAGACTGACTTAAAAATATATGTCCAAATGCAAGGGACCTAAAATAGCCAAAATTATTTTGAAGATAAAGATCGAAGAGGGGAGATTGTGCTATCTGATTTCAAGACTTGTTATATAAGTCTACAGAAATCAAAGCAGTGCGGCACTGGCATAAAAACAGATGTGTAGAACAGTGGAACAGAACGGAGAGTCTAGAAATAGACCCACATGTGTATGGGCATTTGCTTTTTGACAAGTCATGCGGGAAAAACCCCTCAACTCCAATCCCCCTCTTTAAACAATTGATAGAACAACTAGCTAGAAAATCAGCAGGGATATAAAAGAACTGACCAAACCATCAACCAATAGAAGCTAATAGACATTTATAGAAGACACCTACCCAAGCACAGCCGAATAACACATTCTTTTCAAGTGCCTATGGTATTTATACCAAGGTAGACCATATCCTGAGCCATAAAACAAACTCCAGCAAATTTACAAGAATTGGAGTCATGCAGAGTGTGTTCTCTGACCACAAGAGAATCAAACTAGAGATAAGTAAGGGAAAGATAATAGGAAAATCTCCAAATGTTTAGAAAAAAATACATATACTTTTAAATCCATTAGTCAAACAGGAAGTCTTTAGGCAAATCGAATGAAAATGAACTACACTACCAAAATTTTTGCAACACAGCTAAAGTAGGGCTGAGAAGGTAATGCATACCACTACTGTACACACTAGAAAAGAGGAAAAGCCTTGAACCAATAATCTAAGCTCCAAACTCAAGAACCTAGAAAAAGAAGACCAAAATAAACCCAAAGCAAGCAGAAGGAAGGAAATAATAAACACAAGAACAGAAATCAATGCAATTGGAAACCAATCCCAAGAGGTTACATATATGCAGTATGATTCCATTTATATAACACTTTTGAAACAAGGAATGTGTAAAAATTAAGAATGGATTAGTGGTTACTAGGAGTTACGGGGGAGCCCTGGTGGCACAGCGGGTAAGAGGTGGGCTGCTAACCAGAAGGTAGCAGTTCAAATCCACCAACCACCCCTTGGAAACCCTATGGGGCAGCTCTACTCTGGCTTATAGAGTCTCTATGAGTTGGAATCAACTTGACAGCAACCGGTTTGGTTTTTTTTTTTTTTTAGGAGTTAAGGGCAAAGGGAAGTAGGGGCTAGATGGAGTGGGTGTGGTTATAGAAAGGGAACAGAAGGGATCTTTATTGTGATGGAAATCTTGACTGTATCAAATCTTGACTTACCAATGTCAGTACCCTGCTCGTGATATTTTACTGTAACTTTGCAAAGATGTCACTGTTGGGGGAGATTGGGTGAAGGGTTCCCAGGATGCTCTATATTTTCCTTACAACTGCATGTGAAGCTATAACTATCTCAAAATAAAAAGTGAAATTAAAAAAAAAAAAATGGGCAAAGTATTTGAACAGACACTTCAATAAAGAGGATATGTAGATGGTAAATTGACGTGAAAAAATGCTTAACATCGTTAGTCATTAGGAAAATACAAGCTAAAACCACAGTGAGCAACCACTAAACAACCATTAGAATGATTAAGATTGAAAACATTTATCAAGTGTTGGCAAGGATGTGGAACAACTGGAACGCACGTATGCCTTTGGTGAAAGTCTAAAATAGCGTAACTAGTTTGGAAAGCAGTTTAGCCGTTCCTTGTAATGTTAAACATCTACTGAAAGACCAAGCATGCCACACCTATGTATCCACTAAAGAGAAATGAAAGTGTATGCGCCCTCCAAGACTTACATACCAAACTGGAAACAAATTGCATACCATCAAAAGGTGACTCGATAAATAAATTGTTGAACATACATATAATGTACTCAACAATAAAAAATAAAGTACTGTTGATACATGCTGCTAACTAAAATGTCAGCAGTTCGAATCTACCAGCCGCTCCTTGAAAACCCTACGAGGCAGTTCTACTCTGTCCTATAGAGTCGCTATGAGTCGGAATCGACTTGATGGCAACAGATTTGGGGTTTTTTCAGTGATACATGCAGCAACCTGAATGAATCTCAAAGTCATTGCACTGAGTGGAAGAATTCAGACTGAAATAAAAATTAAAAAAGGGAGAGTACATGCAGTATGATTTATTTATATGCAATTCCAGAAAACACGTACTAAACTATAGTGACTAATCAGTAGTTGCTTGGGGACAAAACCTCGTTGCCGTGGAATTGATTCTGACTCAGCAGCTCTACAGGACAGAGTAGAACAGAGAAAGTGCTGGATTACAAAAGGGCGTGAGGAACCATGTGGGAGGCGATGAGAGTTTTCATTATCTTCATGTGGTGGTGGCTTCACTGTGTATAAAAAAATATGTACGTATGTAAAAACTCATCAACTTGTACGCTTAAAAGAAATGCAATTTACAGGGAACACAACAGAGTCCCCGACAGAGCGGGAGAAAAGCGGGGTGCAGAACTCAAATTCTAGTGAAAAGACCAGACTTAATGGTCTGACTGAGACCGGAGGCACCCTGAAGACGTGGCTGCCGGACTCTCTGTTAGCCCAGAAATGAAAACATTCCTGAAGCCAACTCTTCAGACAAAGATTAGACTGGACTATAAGACATAAAATGATACTCGTGAAGAGAGTGCTTCTTAGTTCAAGCAGACACATGAGACTAAATGGGCAGCTCCTGTCTGGAGGTGAGATGGGAAGGCAGAGGGGGACAGGAGCTGGGTGAATGGACACGGGAAATCCGGGGTGGAAAGGAGGAGTGTGCTGTCACATTATAGGGAAAGCACCTAGGGTCACATAACAATGTGTGTATAAATTTTTGTGTGAGAAGCTAATTTGAACTGTAAACTTTCACTTAAAGCACAATTTAAAAAAATGCTGTTTATTTTTTTTCTAGTATTCTACAATAATGCTATATAAAATTTAAAAAATTGATTCAATCAATATTTATTGAGTAACATGGTCTAGGTCCGGGTTTGAAAGTTATAGCCTATAGCCCAAACTGGAAACCCTGGTAGTATAGTGGTTAAGTGCTACAGCTGCTAACCAAAAGGTCAGCAGTTCAAATCCACCAGGCACTCCTTGGAAGCTATATGCGGCAGTTCTACTCTGACCTATAGTGTCGGTATGAGTCGGAATCAACTCAATGGCAACGGGTTTGGTTTTTGGTTTTTTAGGCCAAACTCAACCCACTGCCTGGTTTTGTAAGGTTTGTGAGTTAAGAAGAGATTTCACTTTTACTTAGTCGTTAAAGAAAATCAAAAGAAGAGTAATATTTTGTGATGTGAAAATTATATGAAATTCAAATTTCAGTGTCCATAAATAAAATTTTATCGGAACACAACCACACTCATTTATTTACATATTACCTGTGGCTGCCTTTGAGTACTTGGGACAGAGACCATATGGCCCACAAAACCTATTTACTATTTGACCATTTACAGGAAAAGTTTCCCAACCTCTGTTCTGTGCACTGGGGGCACATGAGTGAACAGAACAGATAAAAATCCTTGCTGCCTGGAGCTTCCATTCAAATGGGGAGTGGGGAGGGTCAGCCAATAAGCAAAATAAGATGAACAGTATGCACGTTGGTGATCAATGCTTCTGAGGAGAATAAAGCAGGGAAGGGGGATATGTACTGTTGGTGGAGGGCCACAATTTTAAGTAGGGCTGTCAGGTAAGCCTCACTGAGTAGGTGACATTTCAGAAAAGGAGTGAGGGAAGAGCCATGTTGGTGCCTGGGGGCAGAGCCTCCTGGTCAGAGAAGGCAGCAAGTACAGAAGCCTGTAGTGGAGGCCACCTAGCACACTGAAGCCTGTGTGGCTGGAGGAGAATGAGTAGGGGAAGAGTTGTCGGGGGCCAGGGTGTGTCATTCTGTGGGTGATTTAGGAGACAGTACTGGAGCCATTATTCCTTGTCCTTGAGCATAAAGAATGTGACCCAGCTGGAGCTGGACTCACAAGGACACATCAACTGGGCCCTGAAGTATAAAGACAATAGCTAGGACAGTCTTGGAAAACATCTTTTAGGGAAACTTTCACATAAACAGATCATAAAGGGCACAAAAGACCCACACACTTTTCACTCTTATTTTTTCTATTAGCATTTAGTGAATAGTAAGATTTGTTGGACCAGAGAAGACCCTCCTCACTGTCCCTACTGAAACCTGTACCAATGATTATAAGGCAGATGATTCAAAATGTGGAATCAAGATGATTTAGCAGTTTTCTAGGCAATCTGTGAGAAGGTGAAGCTTTCAATGGTTTTGCCCATTTGTAATGTTAATATGCAGTGATGACTGTAACTTTCCTTGGACAGACAGGGCTCTGTTGTTGTTCTTGTTAGATGCCTTTGAGTCAGTTCCAACTTTCAGCAGCCCCATGTACAACAAAGGAAACATTGCCCAGTCTTGAGCCATCCTCATATTCCTTGCTATGCTTCAGCCCATTCTTACAGCCACTATGTCAATCCATTTTGTTGAGGGTCTTCCTCATTTTCTCTGGCCCTCTACTTTGCCAAGCATGATGTCCTTCTCCAGGGACTGGTTCCTCCTGGTAACATGTCCAAAGTATGTGAGACATAGTCTTGCCATCCTTGCTTCTAATGAACATTCTGGTTGTACTTCTTCTAAGACAGATTTGTTTGTTCTTTTGGCAGTCCATGGTGTATTCAGTATTCTTGACCAACACCACAACTCAAAGGTGTCAGTTCTTTCATCTTCTTTATTCATAATCTAGCTTTCGCATGCATATGAGGCAATTGAAAACACCATGGCTTGTGTTAGGTTCACCTTAGTCTTCAAGGTGACATCTTTGCTTTTCAACACTTTAAAGAGGTCTTTTGTAGCAGATTTGTCCAATGCAATGCATCTTTTGATTTCTTGACTGCTGCTTCCGTGGGTGTTGACTGACTGTGGATCCAAGTACAACAACTTCAATCTTTTCTCCGTTTATCATGATGTTGCTTAGCAGCATGCTTTTCTGTTTTCCCACTTTTGCCTATTCTGTAATATTCCTTGGATTTGGCCAGACATGGCTCTGACGGCATGCTTGTCTGTTTCCTACTTTTGCTTATTTGAACATATACCAAATAAAGCCTTTCTTTTTGCTTCACTATACCTCTGTGGTGATTTTACCCTAGGACACAGGTCATTGTGGGGACTTTGGCTTCTACTTAAAAAGGGATATGTAGTACTGGAGTGTTACACACAGAGTTGTGACATGATATGGCTCTTGGATGATTGCTGTGACTGTTACTTGGAGCATAGCATGATGAGAACCAACAGCGGAGAAGCAGGGAGACCAATGAGGAGCCCAGCGCAGTAAGCAAGGAAAGAGATGACCAGGGCTTGGGCCAGCTCGACAGCAGTCATGATGAAATGTGTCTGGGTTATAGATGTATTCCAAAGGCAGAACCAACATGACTTGCTGATGGATTAAATGTGGAATGGGAGAGAAAGAGGGGTTGAACATGAGTCAAGGTTGTGGGGATGTGGAACTACAATGTATTTCTCAATGCATTGGTGACTAAGGTGTCCTCAGGGCCCTCTCTAAAAATATAGCTAAGGGTTTTGTGAGCAGGTCCTAAATCCATTTCAACACTTCCATCCTTCTCTGTCTGAGGAGTTTTTCTTCTATATCATACCAAGAAATTCCTAGCATTTCAACTACGTTCAGTCCATTTTGTCCAACCAAGTAGGAGGCATTTAGAACCAGCTGCAGCAGCACATTGAATCCAGAATCTCTGGTACGCATATCCACATTGATAGATGCAGCCTGAGATAAAAACGCTTCTGCTTCCTGAGCACCTTCAGAATCTGTTCCAGATTTTTGTGATT
Source organism: Elephas maximus indicus (assembly GCF_024166365.1). Lineage (NCBI taxonomy): Eukaryota > Metazoa > Chordata > Mammalia > Proboscidea > Elephantidae > Elephas > Elephas maximus. The sequence goes on along the minus strand of NC_064839.1, from coordinate 8,449,370 downwards.
AAATTATAAATCCTACATTTATTTTTAGTGTTTTGACTCTCTCCTTCAGCATTTGATTTTGAGTTTGATCTGACTCTAGGTAGACCTGGAGTTCAGCCTACAGGCAATGGGTATAGAATCTGAAGAGAATTAATATTTTGCACTGTAATCAAGGATCCCTGGTGGTACAGTGGTTAAGTGCTTGGCTGCTACCTGAATGGTCAGTGGTTTGAACCCGCCAGCTACTCTGTGGGAGAAAGATGTGGCAGTGTGCTTCTGTAAAGATTACAGCTTCGGAAACCCTGTGGGGCAGTTCTACTCTGTGGGGTTGCTATGAGTTGGAATCAACTTGGTGGAAACAGGTTTGCATCGTAGTCACCTCAGGTGGGGTCATTACGGGCACTTCAGCTGAGGCAGCATCACAATCTTCAGAGAGAGTAGAAACGGCTATTTCTGCAACAAAAGGGGTATTGGTGGGGCTTAGAATAGTCAGGGTCAACTGACTACTCCCATATTACCATTCCAATGCTTTAGGAAACATTTTTTCCCCCCATCAATTCCCTAATTTTCGCATGAAGGGCCAGAAAATCCTATGAATTCAGCATCCCATAGGGCCAGACTTTGCTTCTCATTTTTGCTTATGTCCAACCTGTGGGTATAAGAAATAAGATTCTCTCACAGCAGTTACAAAACCTTCCTGGTTCTCCTACCAAGCCTTGAGCCCAAAATTTATAACTCAGGGCCTATTTTTTTTTTCTTTAAATTTTCTAATACAGTGAGAAATACCTTTCATTCTTTCTTTTAATAGTTTAGTGTGTTTTTGGTGAACGTTTACATAGGTTCTCATTTAAAGAATTTCTATACATATTGTTCAGTGACATTAGCTACATTCTTCACAATATATCAATGTTCTTGTTATTTCCATTTTGGTTGTTCTGTTTCTGTTAATCTAACTTCCCTGTCCCCCCTAGCCTTCTCATCTTTGGTCTAGGGTAAATTTAACCATTTGGTTTCATCTAGACAATTATTTTGAGAGTACTCATGGGTGATATTATTTATTTCATGGGCCAATCTGTCATTTGCCTGAACGGTGAGCTCTGGGAGTGGTTTGAGTTCTAAGTTTAGAGTATTCTCTTAGTCATCTAGTACTGCTATAACAGAAATACCACACGTGGATGGCTTTAATAAAAAGAAATTTATTTCTGCACAGTAAAGTAGGCTAAAAGTCCAAATTCAAGGCATCAGCTCCAGTGGAAGGCTTGCTCTCTCTGTCGGTTCTGGAACAATGTCCTTGTCCTCAATCTTCTCCTGGTTGAGGATCTTCTCAGGTGCAGGAACCCCAAGTCCAAAGGACGTGCTCTGCTCCTGGTGCTGCTTTCTTGGTGATATGAGGTCCCCAACTCTCTGCTTGCTTCTCTTTCCTTTTATCTCTTGAGAGATAGGAGGTGGTACAGGCCACACCCCAGGGATACTCCCTTTACTTTGGATCAGGGAGGTGACCTGAGTAAGGGTGGTGTTACAATACCACCCTAATCCTCTCAACATAAGATTAGAGTCACAAAATGGAGGACAACAACACAATACTGGGAATCATGGCCTGACCAAGTTGATACACACATTTTTGGGAGGGGACATAATTCAATCCATGACAAGTATCTTGTGCAATAGTCTTGGGGGTTCATCTAGTCTCTACTGGTCTAGTAAGTCTGGCCTTATTTTATGAGTTTGACTTTTGTTCTCCATTTTTCTACCATTCTATTCAGGACCATCTATTGGGTTCCTGGTCAGAATGGTTGGTCTCAAGATAGATGATGTCATCGTTCGTGTAGACTGTCGTTCTGTAGACTAGTTTCTTCTTTGAGCCTTTGGTTGTCTTCTTTCTCTTTAGCTCCGAATGAGTAGAGACCAATCGTTTCTTAGATGGCCGCTTGCAAGCTTTTAAGACCCCAGACGCTACTCACCAAACTAGGTTGTAGAACATTGTCTTTATGGATTATGTTATGCCAACTGATTGAGTTACCCCACAAGACTGTGATCCTAAGCCCTCCAACCCAGTAGACTAATCCTGTGAGAAATTTAGTTGTGTCTAGGAAATATCGATAACTGTGCCCCCATGTGCTTTATTTTATACTTGAAAATATATGCAGCACTCAAAAACATGTATATACATATAAAAGAATATGCCTCAGTTATTCATATATGCCTTCCTGTGCATATTTATGCATACTTATATATCTATGTAAGCAAACATACATTTTTTAGTTGTTATTACTGCTGTTGCAAAATTGTATATCCCCCAATGAATTTTTGTTTTTTACGAATTTTCAGATGCATCGTTCATTGACATTAGTTACGTTTATCAGAATTTGTCTTAATTTTGTCTATACCCTTCTATTTGTGCTCAAACACTCATCTTTACTATGGTTGTGCTGTGTTCACTACTTCACAAGGTGACATCTTTGCAACGCTTTAAAGAGGTCTTTTGCAGCCAATTTGCCCAATGCAAAGAATCTTTTGATTTCTTGACTGCTGTTTCCATGGGTGTTGGACATCATGCTTGGTAAAGTAGAGGGTCAGAGAAAAAGAGGAAGACCCTCAATGAGATGGATTGACACGGTGGCTGCAACAACGGGCTCAAGCATAGCAAGGACTGTGAGGATGGTGCAGGACTGGGAAGTGTTTTGTTCTGTTATACATGGTGTCGCTATGAGTTGGAACTCACTGGATGGCACTTAACAACAACAACAACATATTATGTTTTGATATCGGGGAGTGTGAGGCCTCCTGCTTTGTCTTTCTCTTCAATATTGCTTTGGCTGTTTGGAGTTTCTTCCCTTTTCATATGAAGTTTGTCATTAGTTTTTCCATTTCAGTAACGAATGTTCATATTGCTATTGCATCTGTCACTTTAGGTTGTATTGACATTTTCACTGTATGAAGTCTTCCTGTCCACAAGCATGGAAACCCTGGTGGTGTAGTGCGTAAGTGCTACAGCTGCTAACGAAAAGGTTGGCAGTTTGAATCTGCCGGGCACTCCTTGGAAATCCTATGGGGCAGTTCTACTCTGTCATATAGGGTCTCTATGAGACGGAATCGACTGGATGGCAGTGGGTTTGGTTTTTGGTTTATCCAAAAGCATGGGTTGTCTTTCCATTTTTATAGGTCTCTTTAGTCACTTGCAGCAATGTTTTATAATTCTCATTGTATGAGTATTTTATGTCCCTGTTTAGGGTAATTCCTAGGTATTTTATTGATTTGGGGCTCTAGTAACTGGTACTGTTTTCTTGATTTCTTTTTCAGAGTAGTCTTTGTTAGTGTAGAGGAACCCAACTTTTTTGTGTGTGTTGATCTTGTACCCTGCAGTTCTGTTAAATTCTTCTATTAGTTCCACCAGTTTTCTTGTGGAATCTTTAGGCTCTTTTATATACAGAATCATGTCATCTACAAATAGTGATAATTTTATTTCTTCTTTTCCAATTTGGATACCGTTTATTTCTCTTTCTTGTCTTATTGCTTTGGCTAGGACTTCCAGTATAATGTTGAGTAAGCCTGGTGATAATGGCATCCTTGTTTCGTTCCCATTCTCAGAGGGAAAGTTCTCAGCCTTTCTCCACTGAGTCTGAGGTTGGCTGCTGGTTTATATGCCCTTAATTATGTTGAGGTGTTTCTCTTCTATTCCTACCTTACTGAGAGTTTTTATCAGGAAAGGATGTTGAGTTTTATCGAATGCCTTTTCTACATCGATTGATATGATCATGTCATTCTTTTCCTTTGTTTTATTTATGTGGTGGATTACACTGATTGATTTTCTGATGTTGAACCACCCTTGTAATTCTAGTATGCATCCCACTTGATCATGGTGTGTGATTTTTTTTCATATGTTGCTGTAGCCTGTTGGCAAGAATTTTGTTGAAAATTTTTGCATCTCTGTTTATAAGGGATATTGGTCTGTAGTTTTCTTTTTCTGTGATATCTTTTTCTGGTTTCGGTATCAGGGTTATGCTGGCCTCATAGAAGGAGTTCAGTAGTATTCCTTCCTCTTTTATATTTCTGAAGAGACTGAGTAGGGTTGATGTCAACCATTCTCTGAATGGAGCCCTGATGTTGTGGTGGTTAAGAGCTCAGGCTGCTAACCAAAAGATTGACAGTTTGAATTCACCAGCTGCTCCTCGGAAACTCTATGGGGAGGTTCTACTTTGCCCATAGGGTTGCTATGAGTCAGAATCAACTTGACGGCAACATTTTTTTTTTTTTATTCTGTGAAAGTTTGGTAGGATCTTCCAGTGTAGCCATCTGGTCCTGCTTTTTTATTGTTGTAATTGGCATCTTCAATCTCTTTTGTGATGAGTCTGTTAAAATTTTCTACCTCTGTGATAATTTGGGGGGTGGTGTGTTTCTAGGAATTGTCCGTTTCCTCTAGGTTTTCAAATTTGTTGAAGTCTAATTTTTCATAGTAATTGGTTATGATCATCTTTATCTTTGGTGGATCAGTTGTAATGTCATCAATTTTATTTCTTAATTTGGTCATCTACCTGCTCTGGATTTTTTCTTGTGTCAATCTAGCTAGTGGTTTCTCTATTTTGTTGATCCTTTCAAAGGACCAACTTCTGATTTTGTTAATTCTTTCAATTGTTTTTCTGTTTTCTAATTCGTTTATTTCTGGCCTGATATTTATTATTTCTTTATATCTGGTTGCTTTGACTTCTTTTGTGTTTCCTTTTTTATTTGTTCAGGTTGTCAGTGTAAGTTAGTAATTTTGGATCTTTCTTCCTTTTTAATATAGGCATTTATTGCTATAAATTTCCCTCTGAGTTCTGCTTTTGTTGTGTCCCAAACGTTTTGATACATTCTGCTTTCATTTTTGTTTGATTCTAGGAATTTTTACTTTCACTTTTGATTTCTTGTATGACTCAATAATTTTTTAGTAGTATATTAATTAGTTTGCATGTAATTATTTCTTTCTCCTTATTTATCCTGTTGTTGGTTTCTAGTTTTATACCATTATGGTCCCAGAAGATACTTTGTATGATATCAATCTTTTTAAATTTGTTGAGACTTGTTTTGTGTCCTAGCATATGGTCTATTCTGGAAAATGATCAGTGTGTGCTGGAGAAGTGTGTGCATTGTTCTGATATTGGGTGGAGTGCTCTATAAATGTCTGTTAGGTCCAGTTGGCTATGGTTTTGTTTAAATTCTCGATGTCTTTAGTGATTTTCTTTTTAGATGTTCTGTCTATAATTGAGAGTGCTACGTTGAAGTCCTCTACTATTATTGTGAAGTTGTCTATTTCTTCTTTCATATTAGTCAGAATTTGTTTCATGTATTCTGGTGCATTGCTGTTAGGTGCATACATATTTATAACTATTATGTCTTCCTGACTCTTTTATTATTATGTAATGTCCTTCTTTACCTCTTGTAACAAATTTTGATTTCAAGTTTATTTTATCTGATATATTATGGCCGCCCCTGCTCTTTTTGTGTTTACTGATTGTGTGGAATATTTTTCTCCATCCTTTTATTTTCAGGCTGTTTGTGTCCTTGTTTCTAAGGTGGGTTTCCTGTAGAAAGCAAAAGGATGGATCATGTTTTTTTTTTTTTATCCATTCTGCCATTTTCTGCCTTTTGCATGAGGTGTTTAGACCATTTACACTTAAGGTTATTACTGAAAACAAATTTTCTACCTCATTCATTTTATTTATTTTTTGAGTGTTTTGTATTTTGTTTATTATACTGATTTTTCTTTTTCTTTTTTTTTGTATTTGGATGCTTTCTTGTGATAAGCCTTTTTGTTAACTTTGCTTCTTTTCTCCTGAGTGTTTCTTCTCAGTGGTTACCACATGTGTTACATTACATGACTTAAAATTACTACAGCGTCTAGCATAAGAATAACTGTTAACATACAATCTTAACATAATAAATCTATTCCTGATATGCTCCTCCCTCCCCCATTTCTGTTCGTGTGTCTCCATTCACATCAATATACAACCTATATATGATAGATTTAGTTTGTACTTATTCCTTAGTGTTCTCGCCTTTCCATTTGGAGCACTCTGTACTTGCAAAGCTGGTCTGGTAGTGGTAACTTCCCAGAGCTTCTGTTTGTTTGGGAAAGTCTTGATTGTCCCCTTGTTTTTGAATGGCAACTTTGCTGGGTAAAGTGTTCTTGGTTGGCAGTTGTTTTGCTTCAGTATTTTATATATGTTATCCTTTGTCTTTTGGCCTCCAGAGTTTCTGGGGAGAAATCTGCATTGATTCTTATGAAAGAATCTTGGTACATTAAATTGCATTTTTCTCTTGCTGCTTTCAAAATTCTCTCCTTGTCTTTGGTTTTCAGGAATTTTTGCAGAGTTGATCTTTTTATGTCTCTTCTGATTGTGGTTCATGTAGCTTCCTGTATTCACAGGCTTGGTTCTCTGCTCAGATCTGGGAAATTCTTTCTGATTATCTCTTGGAAAATTGCTTCTATGCCTTTATTGTCGTGGTGCTCTGGGATTTCAATAATTCTAATGTTAGATTTCTTAAATGAATCCCACGTTTGTTTTTGGGTTTGTTCGCTTTTCTTTGTTCTTTTCTCTTGTTTCTCTTGAGACTTGGTAAGTTCAGATATTTTGTCTTCTAAGTCAGATATTCTATCTCCTGCTTGTTCAACTCTATTGTTCAGTATTTCTCTGAAAACTAAATTGCAGGACTTGGCAACCAAGGGTGCTTCTATCCCTCCTCTAGTCAGGAAGCCACCCCCACAGCTGCAGCTCCTCTGCCATAATCTGTGCCGATAAAATAGCTGCCTTGCACCTTTAAGCTCTACCACCACATAAATCCTGCTTTGCACTGATCTCAATCAAACGTATCTAATTGACAGAACCTGACATCTAGAACCCTAAGCTTCAAGGAATGGATTTGATCTCTCCAGCCTCTTCAGTATGCCAGATTATGATAGGAATGGGTTTTGAGCAAGCCACAGCACCCCTAAAAGGCAATTGGAAGGATGTTGGAAAGAGGGACTGGATTGTTGATATCTGAGGGTGCAACAAATGTACAATGCAGTTACTTAAACAATATTTAAATTTCAGAAAGAATACACAAATGCATGCTACTCAAAGATATTCAAACAAATACTTAGGTAAAAGAGAAGGTTCATTGCCAGCCACCTGCTCATCAGGCCACCCCCTCTGCCCTAAGCCGGTGTAGTCACCCAGAGGGACATGGGAAGGCCACACTCTCCTGCAGAATGATTTGGCTGTTGTTTCCTCCCCCTGCTGTAAATAGCTAGTGAGATAGATAAAATGCATCTTTGTTTTCATGACTCAGACTGTAGGCACTGACACTCAGGTGGGGCTGCTGGCTGTATGGCACAGTACGGGTCAGACATTGATGTGTTTGGTGCAACAGGTTTCCCAAACCCAGATGTGTCTCAAAAGTTCCCAACCGATGCCCATGAGAGCACTAATAGTCTGAAAACCTCTGTCTTCTTAAAAGCATTCCCTTGTCCGTCCTTCAGGATTAATTAGCAATAACAGGCTTTAGTGAATGCCTTTAAGGATTTTTCACCTTTTCTCTCAGCTCCTTTGGCCAAATGACTTGTAGGCTTCTGGCTCAGAATTTCTTTTTCTCCATCTGTCAAAATTCAGCTGATGAAAGGCCTCTTTGGGCCACCCTGACTCTCCATTTCTTTTCTGGTTAAAATGTATATCCAAGTCCAGTCTTCTGGTACTCACCCTTTCTCGTATATAAGAACAACAGTATGGAGAGACCCCTGGCTTGGGTGCTGGGAGGTTCCAGGCATGGTGTGGCCACCTGCTGGCTCTAGGACTCCTCTGTTGGCTGGGCTTGCAAACTGGTTACCAGTGAGCCATGTCTGGCCCAGGCAGATTTTGTCCTAAAAAGTGGTTTTTACTATATATGTTTTTACATGTGAATCCTTTGGACAGATCATGTGCTTTCCAGCTCACAGTCCTCCTTCCCTTTCACGCTCAGCCTGCTCTGTGCATTTACGCTGCGTTTGTGGTCCCTGTGGGTATGTGTTCTTGACTCCTGATTTTTGTGCATTTGTTCTTAATATTTTGGGGGTGTGGGTCCTGTTGAGAATCAGTGGAAGCTCTCTTCTCTTTTCCTAAGATGACTCACAGACACACACAGAGATACAAGTTTTGTGTGTGATTTCAGCATACTTTAGAAGCACCCTGGATCCATCTATGGCTGACCTCCTATCAGAAGGCCATGAGCTCCTTCATCTAGATCATCTTCTGGCCCCTTTACAGGTCTGGAGTTGGGGATTCTTTGCAATCCTCTGGTTCTGTGAGGTGGAGTGCACTCAGTCACAGCTGTCCCTGGGTAACTGCACTACGTATCCTCAAGAGAAGGGGCAGTCAAGCCCGCACAGAGCAGGCCTTAGGGGAATTGACTGGAATATCTGGGCAGCACTCCTGGGGTTCTTGGCTAATGTTTCTCAGGATCTGGAAAGGGGTTGTCTTCTTCTAGATCCTGGGTGAACACTGGACGCAGGCATTGCTATTGAGCTGTTCCCTGGTCCTCGTAAAAGAAAGACATTCCCAGGGGACAAGCCCCTTTCCTCTGAGAGAAGCAGAGTGCCACATCCAGTGTCAGAGGGAAACGGAGTCCTTCCAAGAGGGCAGGGTTCAGTGACATTGTTCAGTACCTGGCTAATCTCACAAACTCCTGAAATTTTCTGTTAAAAATTAGAATCGTGACTTGGTGGAGGAAGTTCTCCCTCTGGCTTCCTCCCAGGAGTAGGCTGGTGAGATAGCTTTTATTAAGACTGTTGCCCAGTAGAGAGGGAGCAACATGGAGTCAGGGAGAGCAGAGAGCCTGGCCACCAAGAGGTGTGAGTTCCAGTCCTGCGTGATTGCAATGACAGCTAGCTTCCGCTGACTGCATATCTCCTGTAAAACACAGCCCAATGAGGTGGATCCTACTATCACTGTTTTATAGACATGGATGCCAAGGCTCCAAGAGGTTGGTGAGTTGCCCCAGGTCACACAGCTTGGAGGCAGTGGCCCAGGGCTGGGCCAGGTCAATCTGAAGCCATCAAAGCAGCTCTCCTTCGGTGCTGAGAGTTGCTGAATGTGTGAGTGGGTGAGTGACTCAGATTTTCCCTCCTCAGGGTGAGTCATACTTGGCTGGGAAGGGAGGGTAAGAGGACAGCACACTGCCAGCTGACTCAGGTAGCATTCTTCCCCTTGCCTTCCAGAGCCGCCCAGTTTGGCTGTGGGAGGAAGGGGTCAGTTCCCTCACTGCTGCCCATCACCCTCCTCAGTGAGCCTCTTGATAACCAGCACAGCCAGCAGCTGCTCAGCAACCATCAAGCAAGGCCCGTTCCTCCTGTCCATTATCATCAAGATCCTAAGCATTCCCTGTAACTCAGCTTCTGCCTTAAATCAGCCAAACCAGTCAAAGTCAGTTTACTAGCCTCAAAAGTGTCCTAAAGTAACCTAAGCCTTGTTAAGACCTAATTAAATATTAAAATCTCTGCCCAGGGCGGGACTTATTCTCCATTTTCTGTACGTACTAAGTGGAAAAAAAAAAATGCAGTTTGTCTTTACTGTACCTGCACGCCAAGATAACCTATGTAGTCCATGATGTTTGTATATACTTCCTTTTGAGAGACGGTAAAAGGTTCTGCCTTCCTTTGTTTGGGGAGCTTGATTTGAGGTATACAGCTCCTTGGTCCTTGCCCAAGAGCTTACAATAAGCGCTCTTCCTCCCTCCTCACCTTGGTGTGTCTTTATTGAGAAGCTGCACCCAGCAGGACCTGCCTCAGGTAACATTCTCTACCTCCCTAGCTGCCAACGGTAGCTCAGCTCTGAGCCCCCCACTGTGGCCTGACTTGGGAGCCAGAGTTCCCTAAGAGGGCCCAGAAGGGACTCAGTTCAAAACAGGAAGCAGATGCTCAATCTAGGCTCCCCCCCGGAAGCACAAAAATCCTTGACGCTGTCAGTTACCAGCTGGGTTTACTTAACACTTTTAACTCTCCAATGTCTGTCCTCAGCATTATTTCATTTTCCCCTGAAATGATCTTGGGAAATTATGTTTGTGTTACCCATTCTTCTGCTTGCATGTTATAGTTCACAATAAAAAGGCAAAAGGATACATATATACAACCCAAGCAGGGCAGCTGGTGTTATTCCCTTTTTGCAGATGGGAAAACAGGCATGGCGATTGCCTGCCTTGACTAAACAGGGCTAAACGTATGATTGTGCACAAGGAGCTCAGCAGAGGGGTGAGCAGCGCTAAAATGCAGCCTGGGTGAGGTTTGCCAAGCTGAGCAGGGCTGTACCTGCTGGAGGGAGGGGCGCCTGTTTCTGTTTTGCACAAAGGTGCCTTTCAGGCCAGGGGCAGCCCTGTTCCCAAGGTGGGGAAGTGGGTCAGCGGCATTGCTACAGAGAGAGGCCAGGTCCCTAGGCTCCAATGCCTTCAGTCCCTACCCACCTTCTGTCACCCTCCCTCTCTGCTGCCCTCCTCCTGCCTTGCTTCTAAATCAACAGCCCTGGAGAGAGAAGGAAAGAATGGATGCAAAGGAAGAACAAAAGGAAGTGCAAGCAGAAATGTAACGGGCTTCCTCTGGCAGGACAGAAAGGTATGCAAATAGGTGAAGCTCTTTTCCTGAAGCTCTTAAGGAGGGGGATTGCTGCTGGCCCCCCTCCCTGGGCCCTCTGAGTTCCTGGCACCCTGCTAGGTGCAGCTAAAAGCTCTCTTTCTGATGGGTGACTTGGTGATTTCTTTTCTCTCCCCTTGTTCTCTTGGAACAGGCTTATCCACTTCCTCCTAGTGAAACTTCCTTGGGTTCCTTCTGCTCTGCCTGCTGAGGAGTTTGACTCTGAGCAGAACACACACACAGGGACAATGGGAGGCTCTTCACCACAGCGGCGCTGCCCACACAGCTGCTTAGCCGGCAAAGGGGCTGTGCTCCACGGCCTGATTCTTAACATTCTGAAGCCCGGTAGGCTCCTGCCCTTCCCCAAACCTGCAGCCCTCTGATTCTCTAGGTGGCCTGACATCTCAGCAGATTCCTTTTGTTTTTATTTTTTGCAGCCAAGAACCCTGACTGATCCAGTCACCAACTTCCAAGCTTACTAGGTTACAGCACCCCACTAACGAACAGGTTTCTCTGCCTTTTTAACTACAATTTATCCAGAAGAAACAGCTTCCAGCCACCCAAATATTTCTTCTTCCTCAGTGTTCCCAGTTCTCTTTCCAGTGCTTTTCTTCCCACCTTCCATTTGCCCGAAGGGTGGTCATCTCCCCAGACTGGCTGCCTAAAGGAAGCACCTGCGTAGCTCCCTCCTTCTGAGTCCTTAAGATAGACAGACAGACACACACACAGTTATCATTGGGGGACCCCAGGCAGAAGGTAACAAAACTGTAAACTTCAGAAATTTCTAAAAGGATTAAAACTCAAGTTCTCTTGTGATCAAATCTTTGTCCCCTTGCCAGGCAATTTCCTGTTAACCTTGGGCAAGTTACTTAATCTTTCTGTGCCTCAGGTTTCTCACCTAAAATATGAGATAATAAAACCCTGGTGGTGTAGTGGTTAAGAGCTATGGCTGCTAACCAAAAGGTCGGCAGTTCAAATCCACCAGGTAGGTGCTTCTTGGAAACCCTATGGGGCATTTCTGCTCTATCCTGTATGGTCACCATGAGTTGGAATCAACTTGATGGCAATGGGTTTGGTTTTCTTTTTTTTTTTTCAGGGATTTTGTGAAGATTAAGTGGGATAACTAATGTAAGGTGCTTAGGATGTTGCTTCACAAATATTAGCTGTTGTGTTAACTGTTACGGTGAGGAAAGTGGTGCTGATAGTTAAAAGGCCTTTTACCTCCTTCTTATCCATGACCTTTGATGAGTCAGCAAGGTCTCTTTCTTGTCCTCCCCACCCAGTCCTGGGGGTGAAACATGTGTCTCAACCCTTCCTTTGGGAATACTTCCCACTTCAGCACTTGCATGCTAACCAATGGTTCAAACCCATGACCCGCTCCATGGGACAAAGATGTGGCAGCCTGCTTCTGTAAAGATTACAGCCTTGGAAACCCTGCGGGATATTTCTACTTTGTGCTATAGTGTCGCTGTGAGTCGGAATCGACTTGGCTGCACACAGCAACACCACCACCAGCACTGGGAACCCTCCTCTGTCACCCACCCTGACCTCATGTGTACACGTATGGATCTATATGCTTCTGAGGTGCCCCAGCATTGGCTGTAGGATGCAATGATCTCAGGGGTCTCCCACCAGAGCTGGTGTCTACCGCCTCAGGCTCTGCTTTAGGTGGACCCCCCCTTTTATCCCTGAAGAGCTTCAGGCACCCTGCAACTTCTCAACTTTATTCATTCACACTTCTCCAAAGTTCTCCAGCTGCTTCCTCCTGCAACCCACGTCCTCTAGAAGTGTTCTCTGAATAATTGACAGTGCGATGACGATTCTCCCTAGAGGCACAGCCCACTCACAAGCCCTGCTCGCTCGTCTCATCTTCTGGTGCTGGGGAGGAAACTGCCTGCACAGACTGGAACTCCTGGGCCCTGGAGGGGTGGGGAGGGCTCCCAGGCCCCTTCCCACTGCTGTGTTCCATAGTGCTCACAGGAATTCTGAGAATAAAAGGAACATCAAGCAGTCTTCTCCCTTCACTGAACATATAATCTTCTGGCTTCGGAAATTACGTGGCCACCACAAGGTCACAAGGCTGGAGCAAAAGAGGGAACTACATTGGGGCCTTCTTCCTGGGCAGAATTACCTGAGGAGCCCCTCAGCCCCAAAGCAAGCCCGTTCTCCAAAAGTAGTGTGGCTTTGGTCCTTTCTTCCTCCCTCTCTCCCTTCCTTTCCATTCTCCCTCCCTCTCTCATTCTTTCCCTCCCTTCCTTTCTCCCTCCCTGTCTTCCTTTCTCCCTTCTTCTCTCCCTTCCTCCCTCCCTCCCTTCCTCCCTCTCTTCCTTCTTTCCTTCCTCCTTTCCTTTTTCTCTCCTTCTCTTTTTCCTTTCTTTTCCTCCTCCTTCCTCTTTGTTTCTTCTTCTCTCCCCACCCCCACCTCTTTCTCTCACTCCGAAAGCAAAGGTCAGTCTGTCCCATAAGCAGTTGGAACAGGCTGAGCCTGAGGACCCTGGAGAAGGTGGTTGAGGAAGCAGGATTCCTGTACTTCTTACCCTGCTCCCTGGCTGATGGAATGTGGCTCTGTCTGCTTGCAGCACAGTGTTTTCCCTCCCTGCATCTTGGTGCTTCTTTGTGAATTGGTTCAGCCTCCCACTGGCATCACTGCTTCCATGATTGTAATTAACCTGAAGATTTTGAGGCTCAGATCTGTCTGTTTGATTTCCCTCTGAGCCTCATCACCCATTCAGGAGTTTAATAATTGATTTCAAGGGCACAGATTCATGGCTTCTAAGTTGCCTTGATGCAAAGAGAATGGTAGGAGAGTGCTTGCTTACTCAGGACCTGGAACATTTACTGGAGATGTTTTCTCCACTTAGAGAATTTGCATATAGGTCGAACACTTCTCAGATGTGTTGAATTTTTATTCTTTTGTGAATTAAATCGAGATGCTAACTTGGGTTGGATCCTCTGCTGGGTGAGGCAACCATGCCTTAAAGTGTTAACAGACTTTTTAATAAAACATGGGGGAAAACAAGTGGCAATGAAGCTATTCTGTAAAATTTTATTTTCAGTTAAAGAAACTTGGAATTCTGAAGATTTACATGTGAAATTCAGCTGCAGCGTATCTGGATATAAATCACACGTTGAGATTTTTATGTAGTTAAGCATTACAGGAGTTGGACAAGCTTTGCAAGGATTTGCATTTAATTCTGTTTAAAAAAAATGTGTTAACTAAAAATGTAGTTTCAGGCATGTACAGTAACTGAGACAGCAAGGAGAACTTGCAATGGGAAATGATCCACTTAATTTATGCCTGTGTCTTAAACCATTCAGGGAAATAATTTTCAGGAAAATGTCACCCTGGGTGTGGGAGAGGGCGGCAGCTTCTCTAAATTATAAGAAGGACATTGGCCTCGGCCTTTAGTCTTCTCTGTTCTTACTCCTCCCTGGGTCTTCATGGGACCGGCTCTCCTTTTGTGTAAACAATGCCAGAGAAATGTCCTCGCAATTGGAGAGGAACCGATGTCGGCGAAGACAGAAGATGAGAGGAAAGACAGAACTGAGGATGCTCGGATGCATTCATCTTTGCCTTGAGCTTCCCAAGTTCAATACCACTTGGGACTTTTTCCTTCTTGTAGGTGGAGCAATTTTGAGCAGGCATCCAATAGCCTCTTGGTGATCGTGGCCTTACAGGTGCTGAGTGTGTGGAGTCTTCAGAGAGGTGTTTTAACCCATCCTCTCCTTCTATTATTCCCCATGTGACCTGAGCATATTACACAAGGTGTTAGGTCTTGGTTTCCTCCTGCAATAAAAGGTGGGATTAGAAAATGATTTTATGACCTATCTCAATTCTGAGATTCTGGTTGATCCTCCAGACTCACCCACCAAGCATGCATATTCCTTGGGCTTAGACCCAGTTCTATTCCTAGTTGACTTTGAAACCTTGGGCAACTCTTAATGTATCCAACAATAAGTATATATTCCAGTCCCTGTGCTGGGTACTAGGGACACACAATTTATTATAACCCAGCCGTTCTCATAAGGATCCCCCAGACCATAAAATAAGAGCTGCTGTACAGTATAAGTACTGGATTAGAGGTAGGAAAAGGCCCTTTAAAACGCACAGGCTCCTCCTTGGTGAGATAGAGGGAGACCTACCAGGCAACAAGAGACATGTTATCAGCAGCTAACACTGTTGCCTGTAGAGCGTTCGCTGTGTGCCAGGCCCTATGCTACGTGCCCTCTTAGCTTGGCATGGCAGACCAACCATGCCCTGTGCTCCTACCATGCCTGGCCTCCTTTATTTGCACAATCTCATTATGGCATAGGAACTGCTTTTTAAAAATTGAGGTACAATTCATATACATAAAATTTACCATTTTAAGCATTTTAAGGTGTCCAGATCAGTAGCTTTTAGTCATTCACAGTATTGCACAACCATCAGTTATAGAAGATTCCATCACCCCAAAAGGATACCCTGTACCCACTAAGCAGTCAGTCCCCATTCCCCCTTCCTCCAGCCCCTGGCAACCACTAATCTGTTTTCTGTCTCTGTGGGCTTGCCTGTTCTGGACATTTCATATAAATGGACTTATACACTATGTGGCCTTTTATGTCTGTCTTCTTTCACTTAGTGTAATGTTTTCAAGGTGCATCCATGTCATAGCCTCATACTCAGTATTTCATTCCTTTTCATGGGTGAATAATATTCCATTATATAGATGTACCATATTTGTTATCTATTCTTCAGGTGATGGACGTTTGGGTTATTTCAACTTTTTGGCTGTTGTGAATAATGCTGCCGTGAACATTTGTGTACAGGCTTGTGTTTGAACATATACTTTCAAGTCTCTTGGGTATACCTAGAAGTGGAATTGCCGGATCAGATGGTAATTCATTGTTTAACTTTTTGAGGAACCACTACTTCTGTTTGCATTTGACAGATGAGTTAATTGAGGCTGGGACAGTTTAAGTCGACTGCTAAACGTAGCTACTAAAGGGCAGAGCTGGGACTCTAGCTCAGGCCTTCTCACCCCAGAACCTGTGCACTGAATCCCTACCCTACATTTCCTTAGAGATGATGCTTCAGCTAATCCTGAAGCACTGGAAGTTACCTCGGTCGGTGGGACAGGAAGGGTGTTCTGGGCAGATGTACCAAGCCCTAGAAGTGTTAGAGAGTTTTTTGCATTCACGTAAAGGGTTTTTTTTGTTTTTTTTTTTTAAAGGGTAGCTGAGGATGGCGTGTGTGTGCATTTTTGTGAGATGAAATGCCAGAGGAGAGGTGGAAGAGGTCAGATGCCAAAGGGTCCTGCACGCCCCATACTCAGGAGTTGGGTGGAGAAGGAAAAGTGAAAGAATACGTTTTAAAAACATATGTAAAACAAATAAACATGAAACCCATAACTCAAATGAAAAGGCAAACACGTTGAGAAAAAATATTTGCAGCCACATGACCTTGGGTTAATATCTTAGTTATATAAAGAACTCTTAAAACTGATTACAAAAAAACATTTAAACTGAACTAGATAAACAGGCAAAGGACATGAACAGATGATTCACAGAATAAGAAATGCAAAGCAGTAAACAAACATGTGTGAAAGCGTTCAACTTAGTGTAGAATCAAAGACATGCAATTTTAAACACAGTAAGCTAAGCATTCTTTGCCCATCAGATCAGCAAATATTTGTCAAAATCAAAATAGCTGGTTCTGGTGAGAGTGAGCTGTAGAGGGATTCCTGCACATCTCTGGAATATTCAAGTCCTGGGATGCCATGTGCTCCTTCCCTGTAACTTTGCAGTTCTGGGTCTGGCAGTCACTTCACCCAGAAGCTGCATCTATATATTGTTTGTTGTTGTTGTTGTTGTTGTTAGATGCTGTCGACTCCATTTTCAACTCATAGCGACCCCATGTGTTACAGAATAGAACTGCCCCATAGGGTCTTCTAAGCTGCATGTAATCTTTATGGGTGCAGATTGCCAGGTCTTTTTCCCACAGAGCCACTGGGTGGGTTCGAACCACCAACCTTTTGGTTAGCGGCCAAATGCTTAACCGTTGTACCACCAGGGCTCTTTACGTATTGTTTACAATAAAGGAAAAAGTGGAAACAGAAAGGCAGAGGATGTGGGTGACCAGAGTTTAGAACGTCATCCAGTGTGGACAACTTGCGATTGGGCTGCTCCAGCCCTGACTTCTCTTAGGAGGTCCAGACCTTCCCAAGATGAACTCTGTATTGTTTTCTCCATACCTGCTTCATCATACCAACTTTCATGTGTCATTAATGGCATCACTGACTAAGCTCTAACCCAAGCTAAAACCCTGAGAGTTACCCCAGATTCTTCCTTCCTCTTGCTCCCCTTCATTTAACTTTTTCCCCCCAAATTTTATCAGTTATACCTTAGAAAGCTCTTGAATTCGTTATGTCATCTTTTTTTCTAATTGCCATTGCCTTAAAACACCACTTGTTTTCTCACCCCTGAATTGTTTCTAGAGTCTCCTATCACAGTTGGCGTATCTAGGGGCTGGGGGGGTAAAAAGGAAGAGGACTTCAGTATTGTCTGTAAGTTCTTATTTCTTATTTTTAAAGGATATGAAGCAAATATCCCGAAAGGTTAAGATTTATGAAATCTGTGTGGTATGAACATCCCCTATTTTTTCCTTATTATTTGGAATACTTAATAATAAAAATTTCAGGTCTCTTGTCTGACCTCCCTTTCAGAAGTTCCTCTTCATTCTTATCCTTCCTCTACAAATCCCACTAAATATTTTAATGATAAACAAATCTGATTCTGTCACTCTCCATTAGATTAGCTTTTGGTTTCTTACAGAATAAAATCCAAATGTAGTGGCTCCACACGGCAGACCATCCATACCTATGCCATGCTAAACCTTATAGTTCCCCTAACCTAAGCCATTTTTGACTATGCAAAGGCATTCAAAGCCTTTAAATTAGAGTGTTGGTGAAGAATATTGAATATACTATGGACTTCCAGAAGAATGAACAAGTCTGTCTTGGAAGAAGTACAGCCAGAGCTCCCCTTGGAAGCAAGAATGGCAATACTTCATCTCATGTGCTTTGGACACGTTATCAGGAGGGACCAGTCCTTGGAGAAGGACATCATGCTTGGTAAAGTAGAAGGTCAGCAAAAAAGAGGAAGACTCTCAACAAGATGGATTGACACAGTGGCTGAAACAATGAGCTCAAACATAGCAATGATTGTGAGGATGGCACAGGACTGGGCAGTGTTTCCTTCTGTTGTCCACAGGGTTGCTATGAGGAGGCAGAGCCAAGATGGCGGAATAGACAGACGTTTCCGGCAAACACTCTTTAAAACAAAGACCCAAAAAAATAAGTGAAACAAGTATATTTATGACAAGCTAGGAGCCCTGAGCATCAAAAGTAAGCTTAGAAAACGATCTGAGGGGCAGGGGGAGAAAGAGACAGTTCAGAAACGGAGCGGAGTTACCGGACCTGAATTGCAGGGAGCCCTCAGGCACCATTCCCGGAGCGGCAGTGGCGGCTGGCTGGTAATAGCATTTGCCCGCAGTTTCCTCAGGGAGAGGCAACCAGCCACACAGCCCACTCACACCTCCGGAACCAGAGAAGAACGGCGCTGTCGGCAAAAGCTAAGTACTTGCATATATTTTACTGCGCCATCCCCCACCTCCCCCCCCCGCCACCAAGTGGGCTTCAGTGGCCGTTGATTCCCCTAAGCCTGAGATAGGCCCTGTTGAGCGCCTAGAGCCATCCTCTCAGCCTTGGGGAAGGAAAAAATTTGCAATTGGGGGATAAGATAATTTGCCAGCTCCACTAACCCGGATAGCTCAGGACAGAAGCAGCTCCTGTCCAGGCATAAATGGTCCATCGGCTTTGAGTACCTTTCCCCCCTGCATGGATCTGTGTGGGCCTATTTCAGGAGAATAGGCCTGTGTTGGCAGATTACAACTGTTTCAGCTGTGCAGCGGAGAGGTGGGTGTTTGATGTTTGACATTGCTTTGCCTATTAAGCAGGGTCCTCACCTACCCACATCAGAGGCCTAAGGACTGGTAGCTCCACTCAGGTCACCCAGCCACCTGTGACAGGGGTCCAAGGATAACTGGTACCTCCCAGTCCTTACAACCAAAAATGTTGGGTGCCAATGGTCCATCTGCAGAACTGACCCACCTGTATGCTCTAGGGAACAGGGACATGCTTTCTTCGGAGACACATGGGGGACGATTCTCAGCCCACTGCCTTGTTCAGAGTGTGACCCCCTGCTGCAACCAGATACCGGTACCTACACCAATCACCCCTGCCCCTCTAAGACTGTAGGACAGAGCTTTTACCACACACTTGATGATCAGCTACCTGGACACCTGAGCTGAACTCATACAAGAAAAGTGAATGGACTCCTAGACTGATATACATGATAACAACTCTAGCCATCTGGGGACAGGACAACAGAGCTCCAAAGGTGAAAATAATCAAGCTAGCCCGCTCAAGCAACCCATTTGGGAATATCAAAACAAACCAAAGCAAGAAGCTATGACACAGTAAGCAAACATAAAATGAACTAATACAATAACTTATAGATGGCTTGGACACAACAGTCAATATCAAGTCACATAAAGAAACAGACCATGATCACCTCAACGAGTTCTTAAAACAAAGAATCAAGGGATCTTCTAGGTGAAAGTGCATTCCTGGAATTACCAGAGGCAGAATACAAAAGATTAATATACAGAACCTTTCAAGACAAAAGGAAGGAAATGAGGCAATATGCAGAATAGGCCAAGGAACACACAGATAAAGCAATTAAAGTAATTAAAAAGAGTATTCAGGAACATAGGACTGCTATGAGTCAGAACTGACTCGACGGCACCTCACAACAACAACCTAACCCATTCTATGCTCGTGCCTCTGTACATGCCCTGCCTAGAATGCCCACCCTTGGTCTCCCCATCTGGCAGATGTTAACTTACTTTTCAAAGCCAACATCAAACATCACTTTGGCGGAAAACTTTCTCTGATGTTCCCCAAGCAGAGATTGGCTATTCTTTTAGGTTCTCAAACATTTTTGCTCATAACGTTCACCATTGCTCTTACCACGTTGTTTTAAATTTGCTTTCACTGTTTCTTCTAATGGACTATGAGCTCCTCAAGGGAAGGTTTGTGTTTTATTCACCTTTGCATCTCCCTGGCCAAACTCAGTGCCAAGACATCACAGGAACCATGGAGTTCCTGTGGAGGAATGAGAGATGGAAGAAGGAGAGAGCCATCAGGCGCTGGGACACAGAGGCCACTCCCTGCTCAAAGGGCTGGATATAGTGAGGACACAAATGTTGTAGGAGATTTGGTTTAGATAATAAGTAGAGGCGGTGACCAGAGACCAACATTAGAAGAGGTAATCTAATCCAGAGCAGAAGACAAGATAGAAATGTCAAATGCTTGAGGGCAATCTGAGGGCAGGCTCCTAGCCTGGAATAACCAGGTGCACTGCAGGCCGTCAGTGAAATAATGTATCAGCCTTTAGGATACAGACATTCAATCCTCCAGATGTTGGGAGTGTGGCAGTCAGCAGCTCTCAATAGAGTCACTCTCTGGTAATTGCCCACAGCCAAAGAAAGCCACCTCATCCAAGTTTATGCTGTTTCCTGAGGCATCTCTCATCCAATGACTAGTCATTGTGGGGGTATAAAGACTGAACCAGCTTGCCTCCAGGCTGGACAACTCTAAAGGCCATCCTGGTACATGGGTTCCACGTGGGGTCAGCCGAGGCTGTTTTTTTTTGTCTGCAACAAAGCTCAACTCCTCTTGCTACCCATTCCCCCTTCCTTCACTCCCCTAGATCGCTCTCTAATAAACTTCCTACATGTATACCTTCATCTCAGAGTCTGTTCCCCAGAGCACTGACCTAAGACATGTGATGTTTCACATGTTTAACTTTCCACCCCTGTATTTTTACTAGATTGAAAATAACTTTCTTATACACAGCTTCCGAGATCAATGCTATAAGTTTTTGAAAATAATTTTGTCTTTTTGAAGTTTTGTTTTTGCCCCCAATGTCACTACCAAATGGTCCCACCTCTTCATCTATGACCCAAGTGATTTTCTTTTTTTTATAATTATTGTTAAGATGTCATGTATTTGATTATATTTCATCATATTAAAAAAAAAAACAGAAAAATTTCATCACGTAGAGGTCTGAAAATAAAATAGATATAGCAGTAAACTAGGAGGGGACAGAAAACTTTGAAATTCTCATC
The DNA here is from genome assembly GCF_024166365.1 of Elephas maximus indicus. Classification (NCBI taxonomy): domain Eukaryota; kingdom Metazoa; phylum Chordata; class Mammalia; order Proboscidea; family Elephantidae; genus Elephas; species Elephas maximus. The sequence goes on along the minus strand of NC_064839.1, from coordinate 8,428,551 downwards.
CCCCTGGAGCCCTAGTGGCTCAGTGGTTAACAGCTACAGCTCCTAACCAAAAGGTCGGCAGTTTGAATCCACCAGCTGCTTCTTGGAAACCCTATGGGGCAGTACTACTCTGTCCTATAGGGTTGCTGTGAGTCAGAATCAACTCGATGGTGATGGATTTTTTGTTGTTGTTGTTTTGTTTTTGGTTTTCTCTATTCAGTGACAACTTTTAAGGAAAGATAATTTTGACCAGGCATGTTTCATTCCTAGTTAGTTGAGTTAGAGGAGTGAAAGTCTGTTTACCTCAGATCAGTTAAAGCCCTGAAGACAAAGCTGTGGTTTGGGAGAGGTGGACAAGGGTGCAGTGCATTTTCATGCATGGACTGAGGCACCAAGGCATTGGGTCAGTTTATTTGGAGTGGCAAAGGCTGAGATGATCAAACATTTAACCATTGTGGTATTCATCCCTGAATGCTCCCTCTCAACAACTCTCTTCCCTTGATTTGAGGTTGTAGATGGTGATGGTGTTGTGTTGGAAGGTGGATAGGATCTGTGAGAGAATTCTTAGAAAGGCCTTCCTTCCTTATCTCCTTAGAATTAACCTCAATTTCTTTGTCTCCAGTCCTTCCTGGGACTTTGTCCTTACTTTTCACTCTCAGCTCCTGCAGGGCCCCTTCTCTTTAGCAATCTCTACAGCTTCTGCTGCCTCACTCACACTTCTGTTCATGTTACGGAAGATTTTCTCCAGGTTCCTCAATTCACTGTTGCTTGGAATTGTTTTTTAATATTTGTAAATTCATTTGGCAGGCAGACTTTGCAATTACGGATGAGATTGCCTATTAGGAGAAATCCCCCCACCCCAGCAATTAAATAGCACACCACACATCAAATCAAATGAGCAAGCATTAGCATCGGTTGTAAACAGTTTACACTGCAGAACTCCTGCCATCTTGCCAAATCCCCTGAGAATTAAATGTGAATTCCAACTCACCTTGTTAATTAATGTAGAACAAGAAGATATTGAAAAATCAGTACTTCTTCATACTGGCAGAGAGTCCTGCAGACATTTTAAAAATACTTAGAAATCGGGGGTGGGGTGGAATATCCATCTTGCCTGTTACATTTAGCCTAAGAAAAGTTCTTTGCCAAAGTCTGTTTCCAAAATTTCACTGCTTTCTGAGAAAAATAGTGTGCTTGGAAGCATGTGCATGTTATTGCTGTCTGATTTATCTTTGAAATCCCAGCACCTCTCATAATTTCTGGCATCTTGTAAACATTCAGTTATTACGGTCTTGAACTAAATCCTAAAGTGCTCCCATTGTGTGATAGCCAATTCAGGGATTTGTAGGTATGACTAAAATAAATTTCATTTCCCAGTAATGCCTGTTCCATGTGCTTTTGTAACCAACTTTCTAAGATTGGAGCTTGTCCAAGGTCACACAGCTAGTAGGTAGAGAAACTGAGGAACCAGATTTTGAATTTAGCACTCTTTGTTTTTATCAGAGGTTACAATCACTCCCTCTGACCACACTGGAATAAGGAAGATGGAAGAAGAATTGACGCCTTTGAATTGTAGTGTTGGTGAAGAATATTGAATATACCGTGGACTGCCAAAAGAAAGAACAAATCTGTCTTGGAAGAAGTACAACCAGAATGCTTCTTAGAAGAAAGGATGGCGAGACTACGTCTTACATACTGTGAATATGTTATCAAGAGGGATCAGTCCCTGGAGAAAGACATCATGCTTGGTAGAGGGTCAACCAAAAAGAGGAAGACCCTCAATGAAATGGATTGACACAGTGGCTGCAACAATGGGCTCAAGCATAATAATGATTGTGAGCATGGTGCAGGATCGGGCAGTGTTTCGTTCTGTAGTACATAGGGTTGCTATGAGTTGGAACTGACTTGATGGCACCTAATAACAACCACCACCACCACCACACTGGAGGTCTGTTTTTAAGACCCGCCCCCTTGGCAATTCTACTTGGTCAAGTAGAATTGGAATGCTTCCCCCCACATCCAAAACCCATTATTCAGGCACCCAGTGCTTTCACCCTGCCTGGACGGCAATGGGAATGGGAAAAGGGGGTATGATCAATAGATCCCATCAAAGGTGTTTGCATTTTCAACAAGGAAGGTGGAAAAGTATACATTTGACTCACTGAAATATGTTCACTTAGCAGCCTGGGGGATCTTTTTAGAAAGAGACATAAGGTCCTGTCACTAACTATCTTAAATTCCTCTGTTGGCCTCCTTGTGCACGTGGAATACAATTCAAGTTCCACTCCGTGGCCTACAGGGCCCTGCATGGTCTGGCCTCTGCCCACTCCTTGGTTCTCTGCTACCCTGAATACACTAAGCTCATTCACAAGTCAGAGCTTCTACATTCGCTGGAATGCTTTTCCCTCAGATATTTTCTATGGCTACATCCGTCCCATTTTTCACTTCTCCTTAGAGACGCCTTATTTTATCACCCAGCCCAAAGTTGCCTCCATTCCCAGTCACTCTGTATCCGACAATCTTATTTTGCAGCACTGATCATTATCTCATTTATTTGTGTGTTGCCCATTCCTCACACTAGGATGTGAACTCCCTGACTGCAAGGGACTTACCTACCTTATTCACTGCTCGGATCTCCAGTGTCCAGAATAGTGCCTGGCACATAGTAGGTGCTCGTTAAATGTCTTTAAAATGAGTTAATATGTTCAAAGATGAAATTCAGGTCTTTGCAGAAGCAGGCTGAGGAGGAGGGGGGTTTGGAGGTTCAGGGAACATCTCTCGAGGTAGCCCATCAGTTTTTTTCCATATCTAGCTGAGTTGACTCTCTCTTGCCTCTGGTTCAGGACCCTTGCTGACCTAGAGCTGTGGTTGGCAGTCCGAGAGCTCATGTATGTGTATGGCTGGCTATGCCTCTTCAAGGTGCTCTGGGGGCCCTTTGATGGGTGGGGTTGTACAACTCCCGTGGCTGTGTTGTGTCTTGTTCATGAGAAACAGTGAAATAAATTTTGACAAGAGGGCAAAGAAAGTTTGTGAAAGCAGTAAGAGTAGTTTTATTGTTGTTAGGCAGACAAGTTCCTTTCCAGCATCCTGTTGTCTCTGACTGTGAGGGTCCCAGCAAGCCACGTGCAAAAAGATTTCTTGCCAGCTGTCACATATTCTGTGTGATAAAGGGACCAGACTCATCAGAGGAGAAGGAGCAGGTATTTATAGTGGATTATACTTTAATGAATAAATGGATTGACTAATCACTCTGTAGCCACTTTAATGAAATAATAAGTTCATGCATTAATTGACACACTTTTTCACTTAAAAGCTAATTTAAAGCTTATTTCCTCTCATTTGCCTTGGTGGGCCAAGCCGTTCCACGGAGCTGGGAGCTTCGCTGTCCTTGGTGCTAAAACAATTTTCTTTTCCTTAGGCGACTGAACGGAAATTGTGTTTTCCAGGTCTTCCACTTCTTTAACACCACACAGAGATGTATGGGTTTCAACCCCCTTTTGCACACATATCTTATCTGTTCTCTTGAGACCTTTGTAAATTATATAGGGAAGGTGGTTTCTCCCCTCCCATCTCTCCCATTTTATGGATTGGGAATCCTTGGCTCTGAGTAGTTGACAGGCCTCTGTTGCAAAAATGTCTAGGGCTAGAGCTAAGGCTAAAACCCAGGTTGTTTTCTGTTGGAGGAAAAAAGAAGGCTTCAGGAGCTTTGGGTTTAATTAAAAACCCAAAAAGCCCTACTCCTGCCAGGTACCTTATATTTTTATTTGGAATTTATCTCTTTTTCATGGATGTCTCAGAACGAATATTTTTTCCAACACGTGTAAAACAAGTTAATTGTGAAAAATTTTGGAAATACAGATAAGCAAAGAATACAAAAATACTTTATGATCCTAAACTCATAGAGAACTATTAACATTTTGATAAATATTCTTTGATAGAGATAGATTGATAAGTAGGTAAATGGAAAGAAGATACATGACATAATACTATATATACTGTTTTATAACAATTTTTCTTCACTTACAAAGTTATTAGGTTTTTTTTTCTGTCTTAATAAATATATTCTACAGCATTTCTAAATAGATGAATAGTACAATGTGGGCTTATACCACAATTTATTTATGACCAATTTTTTTTTTGTTAGACATTTGGGTCATTTCTATTGTTTTTGTATTATAAGCAATACTTTCATAAGAATTCATGTAGCTGAATATTTATGCATACTCTGATTTATTTCTTCAAGAAAATTCCTGAAATTGGAATTGCCAGATCACACAATTTAAGGTTCTTTTGATTCATGTTGTTGCTAAATGGGCCAATTTGCAGTCCTACCAGAAGCCTATTTTCCTCTATACTCCTACATCCTGGGTATTATTATTTAAATACATATATATTTTTTCATTTTATGGGCGGAAATGGCATCTTGCTGTTTTAATTTTTCTTTATTTACTAGCTAGACTGGACATTTTTTTCAAATGTTTTTGGCCATTTGAAACTGTCTTTGGTTTCCCTCTGATAATCTCTGCCCAGCTGCCTGTTTGGGAGTCTCTGACCCACAGTTCAATGCTCTTTCTTTGAACCATAAGGCATAGTTGTTATGAAAACATGTGTGTGGTGTGGGACTGATTTTCAGTTAGGTTTTGATGTAGTTTCCCCTTTTTTAGCCCTGTTATGGATTGAATCGTGTCCCCCAAAAATATGTATTGTAAATCCTAACCTCTAAGCCTGTGGCTATAATCTCATTTGGGAATGGTTTGTCTTTGTTATGTTAATGAAGCAGGGTTAGTGTAGGGTGTATCTTGAGCCAGTCTCTTTTGAGATATAAAAGAGATTAAACAAGTGAGCAGGGAGAGAGATGGGGTAAGATAGATGCCAAGGCACATAGAGATCACCAGGAACCAGGAAACAGAAGCTGAAGAGACAAAGATTTTTCTCGAGAGCCAACAGAGTTTAGAGAAAGCCTTCCCCTAGAGCAGGCAATCTGAATTCAGAATTTTAGCCTCTGAAACTATGAGAAAAATAAATTTCTATTTGTTAAAGCCATCCACTTGTGGTATTTCTGTTATAGCAGCACTAGATACCTAAGGCAGAATTTGGTACTGGCAGAGTGGGTGCTTCTCTAACAGATACCAAAATGTAGAAGTGGTTTTGGAATTGGAAGGGTAGAGGCCGAAGAGTTTTAAGGTGCTTAATAGTAAAAACCTAGATTGCCTTGAAGAAACTGTTGGTAGAATTATGGACATCAAAGGCAATTCTGATGAGGGCTCAGAAGGAAATGAGGAGAGCTACAGAGAAGGTCTCCGTCATCTTAGAATACATAAGGCACCAACAACAGAATGTTCCTAGAAATGTGGACTTTCAATGTGCTTCTGATACGGCTTTAAAAGAAAATGATGAACATGCGATTGGACAATGGGGGAAGAATGATACTTTTTATGCAATGGCAAAGAACTTACCTGAATTAGTTCGAATGTTTGGTGGAAGGTAGAGCTTGTAAGTGGTAGACTTGAGTATCTGGCTGAGGAGATTTCTAATCAAGATCTTAAAGGGGCCGTGTGGTTTCTCCTTGGTGAGAGGGAAGAGATGGACTTAGAAATGAACTGTGCAAAATGAAAACAGAACTTAAAGATCTGGAAAATTCTGCTGTGCAAGCTAAGGATACGTGTCCTAGAATGTTCACCAAGGACATGACTACACAATCTTTTGCTGAAGAGATTAAGCCTGTGACTGATGGATCTAACCAACTTCCACAACACACTGTGACTGAACTACCATCAGTTTAGACTGAAAGGGGACAGAGAAAGAAGGGAAGGAAAGAACGCTGTCTGCCTCTTGGAATTCTACAGGCAGGAAACAGACCAAAGGAGCTACATCTGTTGTCCTCCAAAAAAAGACAAGACCATCCCTGAAGCAACTCAGAGATCAGCAGAACTGTTGGAAGAAGCATGAGAAGCAGGACCTTCTTGGTTTTAAAGGGTGGGGCCATGATCGCCTGGATCTCAAAGAGTGGGACCACAGCCTTCTAGGTTTCAGAGTCGGATCTTCACCAATTTGGTTCCAGAGCGTGGGTCCGCTGTTAAGGTGTGCCAGAGGGTTGGGGTTGCAGCCCAAGCTGAGGGGGTGGGGCTGCCATGCCCAAGGGGAGAAGAAAGGGGTCTGCCAGGGTCTGAGGGGGTAGAGTTGCTATTCAGATGAACTAGGAGAATGGGGGTACCTAAAGCTAAGGGAGCAGAGTTGCTGTCCCAGAGGGCTTGGAAGGTGGAGCTGAATCCCAGGGCCAAGAGGCCTCCACCCAGAATATAAAGGGTGAGGCCAACACCCAGAATCTGGAGGGTGGGGCCATTGCCCACATAGCCCCAAAGAACAGAGAGCTAATGTAAATTGCTCTGCTGGATTTTGAACTTGCTTGGTGCCCATTATCCCTCCTTTCCCTCCAATTGCTCCCATTTGTAATGGAAATGTCTACCTTGTGCCTGTCCCACTATTGTACTTTGGAAACATAGAACTTACATGTTAGATTTCACAGGTTCACAGATGAAAGGAATTTTGCCTCAAGGTGGAATATGCTTAAAGTCTCACTCATAATTGATTTAGGTGATTCAGAAGATGAGATTTTGTACTTGGAGTTCATGTCAGACTTTTGGGATGCTGTGATGAGGTGAATGCGTTTTGTTTGTGGCAAGGACTAGCAATTTTGGGGGCCAAAGATTGGAATGTTATAGATTGAATTGTGTCCCCCCAAAATATGTGTTGTAAATCCTAACCTCTCTGCCTGTGGTGGAGCCCTGGTAGCACAGTGGTTAAGAACTTGGCTGCTAATCAAAAGGTCTGCAGTTTGAATCCACCAGCCACTCCTTGGAAACCCTATGGGGCAGTTGTACTCTGTCCTATAGGGTTGCTAAGAGTTGACATCAACTCAGTGGCAGCGGATTTGGTTTTTTGTTTTTTGTGCCTGGGGTTATAATCCCATTTGGGGATGGGTAGTCTTTGTTATACTAATGAAGCAGAATTAGTGTAGGGTGTGTCGTGAGTCAATCTCTTTTGAGATATAAAAAGAGATTAAACAAGCAAGGAGAGAGAGATAGGGTAAGATAGATGCTGAGACACATGGAGATCTCCAACAAACCAGAAAGCAGAAGCTGAAGAGATGAAAACTTTCCCCCAGAGACGACAGAGAGAGAAATACTTCCCCTAGGGCCTACACTCTGAATTCAAACTTCTTAATATGCTTAATATGCCCTGCCAAGCCATGGGGAAAACTACTTTAGGGTCTGTAGCCTTCCCACCCCTTAAATCACACTGTGTGAGTGCCCTCCTACTTCATCTGTGCATGGTCCTGGCACTTGTCTCAATGTGGGTTGCCTTGAAGACATGAACTATGACACTCTGAATATACACAGAGAAAAGGACATAATGCCCCAGACAGGAAGAAAACAGACAGTTGTGTGTTCTCTCTCTGCCTTTCCCCTCCCACCTTTTCTTTCTCCCCATTTGTAACATCTTCTATGTTCAGGAACCCATTTTTCCATTTTCTTCTCTAAATGACTCCAAGCCACTTCCCCCTTTTTTCTGAGATTAGTGAGGTAGAATTAGACACTTGTAGGAGCTACTAAGAGCCTCTTGGAAATGTTGCCTGAATACCCAGAAGACCAATAGCCAGTCAGCTAGAGAGCTGTGGAGCACTGAACAAGGCCAGCCCCTCTGCTGGCCCAGTGACTGATAAACTCAGGCTTCAGTCTGTCATAGCTCGCCTGGCTCACTGAGCTGATGTGGTAGATCCACTGGACCAACAGTGGACACCATGTCCCGTCACAGCAGGTAGGGCTGTCTCTGAATACCACGTCTCCAGTGCTCTTACTGTGTGGTGACATTTCACATTGTACCAAATCACAGGTGCCTCAAGGCCCTCCAGGATATACTCCTCCCTCACCTTGGATGCTTTCCACTACCGTCACTGCCTTACTTCTCTCACCGACAGATTGTAGCATTTTATGAGAGAAGGGGGATGTGTGTTTGCAATATTTTGCTGATTTTTAAAAACAACTATTAAAGACTGTTTCTTATTTCAGTGACCATTTGGTGTCCTGTCTATATACGCCTTTTACCTCTCTCTGTATCATCTTTTGAAGAACTTTATAATGGTCTTCTTTGGTCCTTTAATTTTTGTGAATTTAACACACTGAAGGTAGAAATCCTGAGGCTTAAGGCAGACTGGTGTAGCATAAAACTATGAATTTTTCTTCTTGCAGAGACAGGAGGATTGACATACAGTCAGCTCTAAATTGGCTGGTGATAACAAAAAGGGAAGAGATTGAAGATAGACCTAGACTTTGCTGAATACAGTTAATTCTTTTATCCAGCAGTTGTTTAACCATAGTAAAGGCTAAGGAAGGACTGGTAATGGTCTCACACGTCCAGGGGAAATAATCAAGCAGCAGATAATCACTACTAACTAACACCCCTAAAGTGAGTGTGTGTGTGTGTGTGTGTGTGTGTGTGTGTGTGTAGAGCAACAGGGAGGCCATATAGATAGTGCCAACTTATCTTGGCCCTTCTCATGGTCCACAGGTTTCTTCTCCATCAAATGATCGTATTCCCTGCCTTATAACCCAATAGCGTGGAAGTCAAGTTTGCAGACCAAACAAAACAAATAAAAAAACCAGTTGCCTTTGAGACTATTCTGACTCATGGCAACCCCTGTGTGTCAGAGTAGAACAGTTTTTCATAGGGTTTTCAACAGCTGGTTTTTTCATAAGTACATTACCAGAACTTTCTCCCAAGGCACCTCTGGGTGGAGTTGAACCATCAACCTTTTGGTTAGTAGTAGAGCACGTTAACCATTTGCACCACCCAGGGACTCCAAGGAAGAAGATAGTGCTATGTAGTTGCAAAGGATTTCGGGCCCTGTTTACTGGAGTAACAGGCTCACACAGGGATCTAGAGTGCACAATCCACAGACCCTCCAGAGCTGGATAACTAAGACATCAGGATGTGCAGTCGTGAGGCTCCAAGCTGAAGTGTTCGTGTCTTTGAAGAAAACATTTCAGAAGCTAGAATGACAGCTGCCTGAGAATTGATTTTTGAAGCACAGCCTTTTTCAAGTATGAAAGGAACCCACATAATTTGTTTTGAACAAAGACGTATCACAGCCACAATGCTCAGCTCCTGGGAGTGGCTTGTGTTGTTTTGCACCCACAGACGTGGAGGCAGAGATGCCCAGATGAGCAGGCAGGCACTGGCCTCGTGGCAGGCAGCTGTTCCTGTAGAGCCAAAACTATATTTTCCTTTCATTTTGTCAGAAACCACGTGTTATTTTGGTGACTCTTTATTTTCCACATTGAAGCTTCCTGTGTAATTATTGGATGCAATTAGGTATTCCATGTAGCATAATTACTCAGCTCTCTGTGCTTCTGGAAGATATGAAAATAAACGGTCATGAAAGTCCACTGTAACAAACCTCCGTCCACAGAATAAGCCTGTACTTTCTACCTACTCAACAATGTGTCTGAACTGGACAAAACAAAATTTAAACATTTTGGTTTTTTCCCCTCCATCTGCTGTACGCGTGAATGAAAGTGAACACTAACCCAGCAAAGCAAACTGGCTTGGCTGACTTTTCTTTGTCACCTGTCTATGGCTTCCTCTTCTGATTTCTGCAGACATCCAAATACAACCTTTCTCTGGCATTAAAAAAAAAAGAGTGATGGATCAGGGTCCAAAGATGGTCCATAAATCCAGCTTAACTAACTAGTGTACGCGGTAGATGGAAAGACCTGTCCGTCCCTACATCGAATTCATCTTCTGCCCAGAGAAGAGAATAGCAAGGCATATTAAAGTGGAGAAAGGGCTTTGCTTTTTATACACATCTGTATAAACCAGAATTCTTTCAGTTGCAAGTGACAGAAACCCAATTTCAGCCAGCTTAAGCAAAGAAGGGGATTTATGATATCATGGTACTGTGGCATCTCAGAGAATGAAAAGAGCCGTGGGAATACGTGAAGCGCAGAAACTGGAACTGGGGAATTGATGCTGCAAGACTCTATCTCTCTATTCATCTCTCGCTTTCGTTTTCCTCTCTGTCTTAGATTCACTCTCTTGCACAGCAGGCAGGTTTTTTCCACGTGGCAGTGATCACAGCTGATGGAAACCCTGAGGTCACATCCCTGTAGCCTCTGATGAAAGGGAAAAGGGAGTCTTCTAGGCTAATTTTTTTTTAAGAAAACAAAACAGCTAAGGCTTCTGATTGACTTAGATTGGGCCAAGTGCTTCCCCCGGCCTTTTGCTGCCTTGGGGAGTAGGTTATGGTACTAGGATTGCCCAGCCCCAGTGACATATCCAATCCTGTGCAGGGAAAAGTTTGTAACCAGAAGAAGATGAGGGTGGGGTAGAGGAAGCAAGATGGGCAGATGGCAGTCGTAGCTTCAGCGCATACAAACATGAATTGGTAAAACCTTGGCACCCAGGATAATAACTGAAAGTGTGTTGAAGCAAGATCATTTTCTGTAGAACCTTAGAATTCTCAGTTTTCCATTCTTGGAATTTCTATTTTCTCTCGTGACAAGGACACTTTATTTTCTAGTGAGGCAACATAGAAATGCATAAGAATTTCCTTCAGAATTATTTTCAGAAAACAGCCAGTATCAAAACCCTAGGTGTAGTGGCAGTGAATGGTGATGGTGAGGACAGTCAAAGCCTCAGGGAGCCAGCTGTAAGAGTTGTTGCCTTGTTAGGTTCAAGCCAGGCAGGATGAAGAAAGAGTGGTGTTATTTTCCCCCACTTAGATAGAGGTCTCAGTGAAGGCGAGGTCCATATCTTACCTTTCTCTTGCCTCACTTAAAGATTAATTAAAACAGAATTTTACTTTCTTTCTCTAGATGGATAGATATATAGATAGATACATGTTATCAGGAGGGATCAGTCCCTGGAGAAAGATATCATGCTTGGTAAAGTAAAAGGTCATTGGAAAAAAGGAAGACCCTCAACAAGATGGATTGACACAGTGGCTGCAACAATGGACTCAAGCATAACAATGATTGTGAGGATGGCACAAGACTGGGCAGTGTTTCGTTCTGTTGTACATGCGGTAACTATGAGTCAGAATCGACTTGACGGCACATAACAACAACAACAACAACAACAGCATAGATAGATAGATCAAGAGATAGATAGAAATAGGTAGGTAAACAGACAGACAACAGACAGACAAAAATAATTGCCCGTTGATACTCTACTTTCTAAAAACAGTCACAAATCAAGTATAAGATTCCAGTTGGTTCACTTGGACCAGAGGAGTCCTTGGTCGGTGTAAACAGTTATTGTGCTTGTCTGTAACTGAAAGGTTGGAGGTTCCAGTCTATCCAGAGGCACCTACGAAGAAACACCATTGCAAACTCGATGGAGCACAGTTCTACTCTGACACACATGGGGTCCCATGAGTCAGAACTGACTTGATGGCCTCTGGTAAATTAGACTAGAAGCTAAATTTCACATTGTCTGGTGTGACCCATGGATACTCCCAAGGCCTTAGCTCTGTTTCCTCAGAAACCAAAGCAAAGCTCATGTGCTACCTCTTTATTAGGAAGTGAAACCCCAGGGAACAGAAGTGAGGGACAAAAGGAGGGAGGCAGAGGAGGAGGGAGAGCCCATTTGAGGGTGCCTTGATGAGCAGGCCACCACTTGGTAGTAGGTGTGTCTGATTGCTCTGTCTTATGGGACTGTCTTCTGCAAGGCCATATTAAAAGGTGCTTCTAAGATTAGTCCATCTGGGTGAGGAAAGAGGAAGAGTTTCTGCCAGACTCCATTGCCCATTGGCCAAACATTGGACCCACAGGGGATGAATGCCCTCTCAGGTTGAGATTGTACAGCCCAGGCATTCACGCCTCAGTGTCAAGGGGGAGATCCTAGGTGGCTGGTGCAGGCTGAGGCAAGGCACTTTAGGTTGCATCCAGGTGAGATTGACGTGAGTCGAAGCTGAGTTGATCATCACAATGCTGCCTGGGGCTGCACCAAGTGGCTCAAGCCCCTAAGACAGGTAAGGCCGAAAGGACTGAATTCACATATGGGAGACCTCACCAAGTGGCTCAAGCCCCTAGGACGGGTAAGGCCGAAAGGACTGAATTCACATATGGGAGGCCTTGGCTTCCCTCATAATCATGGAATTTAAAACCTAGGAGAAACCTCAGAGATACTTTTCAGTAAGCAAATTAAAACCCAGAGAGCTTAAGGGACTTGCTAAAAAATTCACAGCCAGTTAATCCAGTTAGTGACAGGGCTTAGAACATGCCCCTACTCCCAACTCTGGGTCAACGATCTTTCTATTTACTGCTTCTCCCCAAACATCATACCCCTGTTTGTGAACATTTATGGAAAAATTTCCCAAAGGCCTTCTGAGGTGAGAAGCAAGTCAACTCCTCCTAAATATTCATGAGCTATTTAACAGTTCAATCTCAGTGTGTAACTATACGTCTATCAGGGCCTATTTATTCTCATTATTTCAGTGCTGTTCTGGAGCAATGCATTATAAACAATTTATGATGTGTTGACAGGACAGATGAATGCTAGGATAGCAGGCTGAAGAGGAGAAAATCTCACTATGGCAAATGGATTGCAGAAGTGTGACTGTTAGGAGACTGATGGGAAGGAGTTTGATGGTTCGCATGCTGAGCCATTTATGTGCCTGCGTGCAACCCTGCTAGTTTTACATCACAGCAGTGGTGTGTCTAACTCAGACTCTGCCTGCATTGCTGTCTTTATGGTAGAACCTGGTCGACTTTCTGCTCCCCAAAGGCTGGGTGCTATGGCTAGGGCAGTGGTGGGGGCAGACTGTTGGCAGACTGTGAGCATGAATATCCTTGAAGTCCTAATGCCTTAGTAACTGTCTGATGGAGATGCCTCCTTGCTCCCCAAACCCAAAAGTAATCTGGCTCAAGTTTTTGGTGAAGATTAAGTTTACAAAAATCAAGAGTATAGCTCAAGCTAGGTAGTTTTTTTGTTGTTTGTTTTTGTTTTTACTATGGAAAGCTCATGCAGTTTATTTATTTAATAATATTTTATTGTGTTTTTGGTGGAAGTTTACACAGCAGATTAGGTTCCCATTGAATACTTTCTATACATATTATTCATTGATATTGGTTACATTTTTCACAATGTGTCATCATTCTTGTTATTTCCATTCTGGTTGTTCTGTTTCTAGTACTCTAGTTTCCCTGCCCCTTTACCTTCTCATCTTCGCTGTAGGGTAATTTTTGACCATTTAGCCTCATATAGATGATTTTTTAAAGGTGCTTATTACTCATGGGTGATATTCTTTGCTTTATGAGCCACTCTGTTATTTAGCTGAAAGGTGACCTCCAGGGATAATTTTGGTTTAAGGTCTAAAGATTATCTCAGGGAGATAGCCTCAGGGAGTCCTCCAGTCTCAACTGGTCCAGTAGGTCTGGACTTTTTAAGAATATGAGTTCTGTTCCACATTTTTCTCCCATTCTATCAGGATCCGTCCCTTGAGGCCCTGATCAGAACAGTTGGTAGTGGTAGCCGGAGAGCTTCCAGTTCTTCTGGTCTCAAGGTAGATGAGGCTGTGGTTTGTGGGGACTTTTAGTCCTGTAGACTGCTTTATTCTCTGAGTCTTTGGTTTCCTTCTCTCTCTTTGATCCAGACAAAAAGAGACCAATAGTTATATCTGAGATGGCCGCTCACAAGCTTTTAAGACCCCAGACGCTACTCATCACATTGGAATGTAGAACATAACCTTATGAACTACATATGCCAACTAACTGAGTTATCCCACAAGACTATGATCCTAAGCCTTCAAACCCAGAAACCAATCTCATGAGGTATTTAGTTATCCGTAACTGCGTCCCCATGTAGTTTATTATGTTTATGAATATACATGCATTCACACATAGACCTTTGTGTACATATGCCTATAGATCCATCTATCTGTGCACATACATGTACCCACATATTCATACATATGCATGCCCATACCCACTGCCGTCGAGTCAATTCCGACTCTTAACAACCCTATAGGCCAGAGTAGAATAGCCCCATAGAGTTTTCAAGGAGCGCCTGGTGGATTCGAACTGCCGACCCTTTAGTTAAGCAGCCGTAGCACTTAACCACTACGCCACCAGGGTTTTCTGCAAGCCCATATACATATAAAAAATATATGTATATACCTATATGTTTTTTGGTTGTTGCTGTTCAGCCTAGGTAGTCTTAAAGCTGATTTTTTGATAAGAGCTTCTGAGACCAGAGCAGTAGATGTTCCACATTCTCTCAGTGGTGAACATTTACTCTTCTCTGCTATCCACAGTGATTATCTTTTTTTTTTTAATTTATTGTGGCAAAATATATGTAATGAAATTTTCTATTTTAGCCATTTTTAAGTGTACAATTCAGTGGCATTACTTATACCCGCTGTCCACTATGTCATGCAAACATCACCACTATTTATTTCTAAAACTTTTTCATTGCCTTGGACAGAAACTCTGTGATAGTCTGTGTTTAATGCTCACCCAGAGTTAGGACAAGACACTCCTCTTCTCTCACTCCTTCAAAAACCAAACCAAAAACCAAACCCATTGCTGTCAAGTTGATTCCGACTCATGGGGACCCTATAGGACAGAATAGAACAGCCGCATGGGGTTTCCAAGGATGTAATCTTTGCGGGAGCAGACTGCCACATCTTTCTCCCTCAGAGAGGTTTGTTGTTTCAAACCCACCAACCTTTTGGTTAGCAGCTAAGCACTTAACCGCTACACTACCTGGGCTCCTTTACTCCTTCATACCTCTCCTATGAAAAGCCCAAAAATCATGTTGAGCTGTTTTCTGTTTTGTTTTTTTCCCAAGATAAACACTATGAGACAAAACATTTTTTGAGCACTTGTTAGGTATTTTTACAAAGTAGGAGACAAATGTAAAAGGGGTTGAGAAATTTGTTCAAGGTAACAGAGATGGCTTGTGTTAGGATAAAAAATCAAAGCGCATTTGGTTAGATCGTCTCTATGTTCTGAATATCATGCCTCCACGAGGCCTTGAGAAATTGCTTTTACAACTCAGTGCCTTGTTTTTGTCACTACAAAAGTAGATTTACGTAAATTGCGTATATTCTTCAAAGGCAGATTTTGAGGATAATATAAACTGATAACATAAAAGCACAATGAAAGAAGTTAAAAAGATATGGGAGGTAACTTTGTCTTTCTTTTCTGGCTTGTTTCACTCAAAATTATTATTTTTTTGCATTTTTTTGTTGTGTTATATATGTATTTGACAAAACATTTGCCATTTCAATATTCTTCCATGTACAATTCAGTGACATTAATTATGCTTATTATGTTGTTCAACCATCACCATTATCCATTTCCAAATTTTTCCATCACCCTTAACAAAAGCCCAGTGCTCCCTAAGCAATGAGTACCCCTTTTCTTGAGCATCATTTGGATTGTTTTTCCAAGTGACCCCTCACATCCACCATATAGGTGAACTACAGTGCTCCGTAAAGCACGTTTATGCATATGCCTCCCACCCAACTGATCTTCAGAATTCTGTGAGCTAGGTAAGACAGGGATGATGTCTTTTTATTTCTGGGCAGGCTGAGACCGCAGGTGGTAAATTAGCTGCCCACCATTGGATGGCAAGCTCGTGGCCGTGTTGAATTCTCCCTGTCGATTCTGTGTTCTTTCCAACATACTACATAGTTTCATTGCGGCCAGACTAAGTTTTGGTATAAGAAATGCTTGAAATCAGAGCTGGTACTGTGTACTGGTAGGCTTCTGGGGCTTGAAATGAGGGAGAGAGTCATTTTGAAGGTTTCCTTGTCAGCTTCCATTTATTCCTTCGTATCAAGGAAGGCACACACCTTTCTGAATCACCCTTTTTATTTTCTTAGCCTTGGCTTCTCTTCCTCTGTCTTCTTCCTCAGTACCAAGTCCAGAGTGATACAAGTCAACACAGGAAAGAAGAAATGACAGTGACTACTATGTTGTTATCTAGACATTTGCTTGCTTTAGTTATCACCCCTGTAGGTGCAACTGTTTTAACTGTGTTGTCTAAATCATTGAGTGGTATATAAGGGGTGCAAAGGAAGACTTAAAATAATAAAGTTCATCCGCACATGTATGTGTCTCATAATCTGATGACCATCCAAGTTGAGCGATGGGGTGATGGGTTCATTACATAAGGGGTCACTTTTTTTTGAAATGACAGATAGTAAATATTTTTAATTCTGTGAGCCATATGGTATCTGTCACAACTATTCAACTATGCCGCTGTAGTGTGAAGGCAGCCACAGGTAATATGTAAATGAGTAAGAGTGGCAGTGTTCCAGTAAGACTTTATTTAAAAAAGCAGGTGGCAGGCTGGATTTGGCCCATGGGCTGTCATTTGCCAGCCTCTGCTTTATTCTGTCTAGTGTAGTAGATGTTTAAAAATTCCCATAGTAAAAAAGTTAAAATATATGTGCCTGAAGTCATGTGTGTTTGTGTGTATGTTTTTGTAGGAGTGAGACCATAGTTATAAAATTCTTACTCTATATAGCCATGCACAACGTGGATATTCATTTGAGTTGTAATCCACAGCAATGGGTTTGGTTTTGGGTTTTGGTTAGTCATTTTGTGGTAAGAGTAAGGTTTTTCCACATGAGTAGAGTATTCAGAAAATCTTGAAGACAACTAGATGGTCCTTCTGCAAACTCTGGATAAAAGAAAAATCCTAATTTTGCCTGAATTATTTAAACTGACTGGCTAGGCTTAGCTGGGGAGTTGGGTGTCCAATCTGGCAGAGCTCCTGTTTTTACTTTCCAAAGCCAAAAATCTGCAAACCCCAGCCATGGCGCTCATGCCTCAGGCTGGGCAGGTGGGATTTAGGATGCCACAATCCTGCTCTCAGGCAGCAATTGTTTCTGACACTCGCCAAAGCCAATTCTCACTCCTCTGCAGCTCCCATTTCTGTTTCCATGGAAATGGACACCAGCTCAGCCCAAACAAGGTAACCGAAGTTTTAAAACAGTGATTATTTAGACTCTCAGCTTCTATGGATATAGCAGTTAACAGCCAAGGATCACTATTTAGTTCGTGATTTTTTTCATCCCTGAGATGGAACACCTGACTTCTTGCAACAGTCTTATCTGTAAAATGGGGATGCTGATAGTACCTGCCTCATGGGAACATTGGTTGGGTTCAGTGGGGTTATGAAGGCAAAGAACTTAGCATCCTACCCATGGTGCACATTTGATAACTCTTGAGATAACTAAAGGCAAGCAGTAAATTATAGTATATTGTGAAGCTATTAAAAATAACGTATGGATAGTCTTGAATGGCAGGCAAAATGCTGACATTAAGAACTGAAGTAAAATACCAAGATTAAAAATGGCCTATAAGCTATTATCTGAATAATGTAAAAATACTCTAAAATAGGATTTTGATTAGTGAGCTTATCATTATTTTCATCTTTGCCAAGTGGGCCTTATTTAACCTATGTTAAACATGTTTAAACATGTTCAGTGTTTAACACTAGCTTCTAGAATTACGAATTATTTTATTTGACTATATTTTGTGTGTGCTGTTTTTTTGAATGATCTGAATGTTCTAAAAAGTGCCTGTAAGTGTGTTTCTTGGGGACAAAAATCTGTTTTTTCATACATACAGCATAAGACGATGCTTTGAATTCAACCACTCATCAACAGCATTTCCCAAGGGATCTAAAGTGCCTCATTGTAAAATAAAGTGAGCGTTCTGTGTTTTTCTAGGTGGGGGTTAATTTTGCTGGGTGGAACTGGGGCTCCATGTTCCGCCATTGTTCTGCAGAATAGGACAAGTGGGTTTAGGCCAGATCCTATTACCAACGTTATTTTTCCTCTTTTCTATATGTGACTGGGGCACAGAAGGTGGTCCTAGGATTAAGAAAAGTGACTTGACTACTATATCAATAGTGGAAAAACAAAATTATCTACCAAAGACAAAGTTAATTTTGTTCTGTTTGTGCTTCCTGGGAGTTGACTGACTCAGCATTTGCCTGCTGCTATTTTTTAGCTGAGAGTAGAGTTCTATCTCGGTTTCTCTCTCTCTCTCTGTTTCTCTCTTTGTTCTTCTCTGACTCTGTCTTTTGTACCTACATATACACACCCTTACTCTCTCTGCAGTAAAACTATATTTTAGACAAACTAGAGGACCATTTTATGGAATTCCCCTCTGAGAAACATTGAAAAGAAATTAAAGAATTGTTAAAACACAGTAAAACTTCCCAATACTGGCAAGATGCTCTCACATATTGGTGGAGAAGTGTGATTGGCCTAACCCTTCTGAAAGGCAACAGTATATAAACCCTGGTGGCATAGTTGTTAAGAGCTAGGGCTGCTAACCGAAAGGTTGTCAGCAGTTTGAATCCACCAGGCGATCCTTGGAAACCTTATGGGGCAGTTCTCCTATGTCCTAAGGGTCACTATGAGTCAGAATCAACTCGACAGCAATTTTTTTTTTTTTTTAAGCAATGTTTATACCATTCAAACCAGTAATTCCTCTTCTGGGAATTATCCTGAGGAAATAGTCCAGGATGTTGACAAAGATGTCTCTTGAAGTGTTATTTTTTTCCCTCCAAGGAACAAAAACTGAAACTAATTCCAAAGCCCATCAGGGATGAATGGTTTAGTAAATTATAGCTTATTTATACAAATGAGACTTCATGCAACCATTAAAGATGTTCACAAAGTTTTTTTGTTTTTTTTCATAAAGGAATGCTTACATTATAATAAGTAAAAAAAAATAGACTTTAAATTCCAAATATAGTCTGCTCATATCTATGTAGTCATAGAACATAAACTGTTGGGAAGAAATATTCCAAGAGGATTACGATTTATTTTTATGTTAACTTTTAATTCCAAGAAATACATAAATACATGTTTATGTAAAAAATTAGAACTTAAATAAATATAAATTACATATAAATTAAAATGAAAACAATACAGCAAGGCTAAAGCCTTTCCGACCACCATGCCCAGTCCTAATCACCTGTCCTCCTCCTCAGAGACAATCACTGGTATTATTCTGCTGTACTGGATTTTTAAAACAATGTTCTTCATACTTTTCTATTTCCCCCCAGTTTTTTTTTATATTAGCATATGTTTTATGGTGTGTTTATAGCATATATGGGAAACCCTGGTGGCATAATGATTAAGAGCTACAGCTGCTAACCAAAAGGTCTGCAGTTCGAATCCACCAGGTGCTCCTTGGAAACCATATGGGGCACTTCTACTCTGTCCTATAGGGTTGCTATGAGTTGGAATCGGCTCGACGGCAATGGGTATGCAGTATAGTGTATATGTACTTTTGTAGTCAGAAAATAATTTAAAAGACAACAAAAATAAAATAATCATAAGGCACCACTTCTACCTGTCAGGGTAGCAAATATTTCCAAAAATCTAATAAGATTATATATTTGCAAGAATATGTGTAAGAAGTAAAGAATGTACATTCATTGTCAAGAGGAGTGTTAATTGACACAACTTCTGTAGAGAGTAACTTGTAATAAATAGGACATCCTTTTTACCCAGCAATGACACTTCTAGGAATGTCATAGAGAAAATCTCACACATGCACCCAAGGAGAATTGTATAAGGATGTTCATTTCAACATTGTAATCGCGAAAGTTTTGAAACAAACTAAATATTCGTCAGTAGGGGAATAGATACAGCAGTTAATATTATGTCTTAGGTTGATATGTATATGGATAGATTCTGATAATATAGAATTAAATGGAATATAAAGTAAATAATAATAAATATCAAAAGCTTTAAATCTGCTATTATAACCATGCTCCAAGACATAAGGGTGAATGCTCTTGAAACAAATGGAAAATCTCAGCAAAGAAATAAACAGCACAGTTGCTATCAATTTGACTCCAACTCCAGGAGATCCCATGTGTGGCAGAGTAGAACTGTGCTCCGCAGAGTTTTCAGTGGATGATATTTTTAAAGTAGATCACGGGCCTTTCTTCCAAGGCAGCTTGGTGCCCTCAAACCTCCAACATTTCAGTTACCAGCCATTCGCATTAACCATTTGCACTATCCAGGGACTCCCCAGCAGAGGAATAAAAGCTATTAAAAAAAAAAAAAAAAAAGAATGTTTTAGAACTGAAAAATGCAATAACTGAAATAAAAAATTCACCGACTATCCTCAGTAGCAGAGTGGACATGACAGAGGAAAGAATCAGTGAACTTGAAGATAGGTAAATAGAAATATCCAATATGAAAAACAGAGAGCATGAACGCTGGAAAACATTACCAGTGAGACAATATCAAAAGGTTTAACATTATTTCACTTGAGTTCCTGAACGAGGGAAGAAAGATCGTGATGCAAAAATAAATAAATAAATATTTGAAGAAATAATGGCTGAAAATGTCACAAATTTGACAAAAGATATAAACTTATAGATTCAAGACCCTCTGTGAACCTCACACAGGATAAACTCAAAGAAATTCACAAACAGACACATCATAGTTAAACTGCTGAAAACCAAAGTCAAAGAATCAGGAAAGCGGCCATAAAAAACCCAAAACAAAACAGGCATTACATACAGAGGAACAACAATTTGAAAAATGCAGATTTCTTCTCAGAAAGCAAGGAGGCCAGAAGGCAGTGAAGGCATTTTTCAGGTGCTGAAAGAAAACCCAGAATTCTATATCCAGTAAAAATATCTTTCTGGAATGAAGATGAAAAAAAGACATTCTCAGATGAAGGAAAAGTAAGAATTCATTGCCAGCAAACCTGCTCTAAAAGAAATGCTAAAATAAGTTTTTCAGGTGGAAGAGAAGTGACCAAAGGGAATTTGGAAATTCAGAATTGAAGAACAAGCAACAGAAATGCTAAATATATTGGCAAATATAATAGACTGTTTCCCCTCATTGAGTTCCCCCCACTCTAAGTCTCATATCATATACCAGATATGTATGATGATTGAAAATAAAATTTGCAACACTGTCATTATATGAACGAGCCAGAAATGGCCTCAGTGTATTAGTCTAAAATGTCCCCCAGGCTGCTGACTTCTTCACAGCATAGAATCGTTAGCCCAAACTTTGCCAGTGCCAAACTCAAATTCTCACACTTTCATTTACTTTAAATGTTATAGTCCAAATAACATATTTTTAGCCTGTCTACTTACATACCCTGTGGAGCTGTACCCAATATCCGCTAACTATAAATAAGAAAAACCCTGTAGCTGTAAAAGACCTAAACCACTGCTGCCCGTTGGAGTTCTCTGACTCAGAGACTCCTCACTTTGTGGCTGTGCAGTATCATCTGCACAGGTAAGCCCTGTCGTCCATTTCCCCTTCCTCCCTTGGGACGGTCCTTGTCCTATTGCCCTTACGGGTCATGGCTTCACGCCACTGTCTCTGAAAGGCCTCTTGTTGAGAGGACTTCCCCTCTCATGTGATCCTATCCAAACTCTGTCCAATAAAGACCTCGTGTGTTACAGCTTCACATGGTCCTGTCTCTTCCTTGGCCAACCCCCAATCTCCAAACTTAACCACAATTGTCTAGTGGGGTTTTCAGTGTATGTAGATGTAATACATATGACATATGTACATGTAAAGGGAGGGGAAGGGAGTAAAGGGACCTATATGGTGTTAAAGTTTCTATGTTCCAAATGAAGTGATAAATATTCATTCTAAATAGATTGTGAAAAGTTTAATATATATATTATAATCCCTGGAGCCACCAAAGTAAAAAACTCTACAGATATGCTTCAAAATGATATCATCTTTAATTCATCAGTCACAGTTATAAACCTGTATATACCTAGTAACATAGCATAAAAATGTATGAAGCAAAAATTATAGAACTACAGTAAGAATAGATAATCTTGTAATCATAATGGGGGATTTTAACACCTTTCTTTCTATAACTGCTTCAACAAGCAGGCAAAAAATCAGTAAATACCGAGAATATTTTAATAACCCTTGTCTTTGTCCTAATGAAGATCAAAATACTGCACTTAACAACTGTAGGATACATATTTTTTCAAGCACACATGAGCCATATTTGATAATTCACCTTATACTGGACCTTAAAGCACATCTTAACAAATTTTTAAAAGCTTAAAATCCTTCATTGAGTGTTCTCAGACTCAATGGACTTAAGCTGGAAATCAATCGCAAAAGGATAACTTATATATCCCCATATATTTGGGAACTAAATATTCTTCTGTATTACCCACAGGGCTAAAAAGATGTCTTAGTGGAATTAGAAATGTTCTGAACTGACTGAAAATTAAAATTCTACATTCAAAACTTACTTGTGGGATGTAGCTAAAGCCATGCGGAGAGGCAAATTTATAATTTTAAATGTACATTAGAAAAGAAGAAAGCCTGATAATTAATGAACTAGGAATCCATCTCATGAAGTTAGAGAAAAAGTATGAAATTAAACTCAAAGAAAGTAGAAGAAAGAAAATAATAAATATAAAAACATATATATAAAAGTGTAATTAATAAAAGAATATGAAATTACTAAAAAGATTAATAATATTTGATACCCCAGTTGAGGCTGATCAAGAAAAAATGAGAAAACACACAAATACCAATGTCAAGGATGAAAAAAGGGGGCGTCACTTCAAATCTAATAGACATTAAAAGTTAATAAGTAGATTTTGTAAATAACTTTTTGTCATTAATTTGATAACAGGTAAAATGGGCAAATTCCTAGAAAAATACAGCTTATTAAAATAGACATAGTGCACTTTTCTGTATAAGGTGATGTATGCCACAATAAAAAAAAAAGGTTAAAAATTTAAAAAATAAAGTTAAGAATCATAGAACTGGAAGGGAATCCAACAAATAAGCTTTTTTATCACCTTTTTTTTGTTGTTGTTGCTATTAGTCAGAATCGACTCAACAGCACACAACAACAACAACAAAAGTAGACGAATGTCTAGAAGTCAATTTCATGAAATCTCAGATATACAACATTATTTAAGAGGGTAATCCACTGCCATTGAGTTGATTCCAACTCATGGCAACCCCATGTGAAACAGTAGAACTTCTTTACTGGGATTTTTTTTTTTTTTTTTCGGTAATCTTTACAGAAGCAGATCATCAGGCCTTTTTTCCATGAAGCCACTGAGTGGGTTTCGAACTGCCAACTTTTAGGTTATCAGCCAACCACTTCCACCATCCAGGGACCTTATTTAAGAGGGTAGGGATGACTTAAGTTTAATTTAAACTCAAATAATTAAAAAATCGGTTTGCAGTTTTTTGATATGACGGGAGTTGTTGAAAAACTAGATAAAGAGTTGATAGAACTTGACCAAACTCCTAAAAGATTGCTAATGAGAGAAAAGGAGACAGGCTATTGGCCTCTTGACATAGCCTCCATCAGTCTTCCAGTCCTGTTTATTTCCTTGACAATCAAGGGATTCTTCCATTTTAAGGCCAGTACATTTGATTCTTATTTGAATTAACAAAAATAAAAAGTAGTTTGTATCCTTGTAACATCCCTAAAGGGAGAAATGAGCTCATGCAATTTCCTTTCTCTTCCCTAAAGGCATATTATACCATTTCCTTGTCCTGGGATGACACACTGCTAACCTATGAATACATTTTTTAGTCTATCCTGTGTTTTAAGAGGAACTTTGCTTCCTTATAAATCAAGCTGATGTTATGCTTTATCACAATACAAGCACATATCACCTGTTATCTCATCTGAGACCAATGACCTCACAGGTTATTATCTGGCCAATCCTGTCTCTATAGACCTTTAGCCATATAGTTGGGGCTCTGAGATTAATTCTGACCCCTTAAAGCTGCTCAGCATCAAGGCAACAGAGAAACTGATGGTTTGACTTTGCTTTTTTCTGCCTTAGTTCTGTGACTGAGTCCCTCACTATACTCCAGTTACAGTATTAAGAGTACTTCTGTCTGAATCCCAGTCATGATACTTATTTTAGTTTTTCCAAAATAACCTCCCCAGGCCCCTTCTCCCACTCCTGCCACAAAAGGCCTGCTCCCTACCCTTAGCTGAGTGGCTTTGTCCCAGTTCTCCTGCTCAGAGATTCCCATCATAGACAGTGGTCCTGAGACACTTCCTGTCACCTTTACAGGAAGTACAGTCCAGCACACAGCACAGGGCAAGAGGCTTAAAGTCAAATAGACTCGAGTTAAAAATCCTGACTCCGACACTTATGAGGTTGGTCCTGTTCCTCAATCTCTTCTCATCTGTAAAATGTGGGTGATGATGACTATCTTATAAGCCTGATGAAAATTAAATGAGAACTTGCGAAATCACCCTGTATGGCCCACGGTCCCACTCCTTGCTGAATTTTCCTGACCAGACCCTTCTCTTACTGTGTGTGTCCTCTCGCCTGTGGAGTTTCCTCCCCAAAACCTATAAAAAAAAAATTTCCCCCAAATCCTCCAGTGGCCCAATTCCTTTCCAACTGATCCTTCCTAATATCTTCCAAGATTTATGTTCCTCTTGTATAAATTCTGGTTTCCCCATGTCCTTGTCAATTTTTGGTGACCCAGACTTAGAAAGGAGAGCCCAGACAGACTGTCCACTGAAGTAACTTTAAATTATGGTATCTAATAAATGCTCTTTGATTAGAATGAGACATGCCACCCTCCCCAGAACATAAAAGACACATCTAAAATCCAGAAGGTGTGATGTATTAAAGGCTAGAAGGGAGGCATTTTTTGATGTGCCTGGCTCCTGAATTTAATTCAACTCAAGGTACACATAGGTAAGAAATTCAGAGAACATATTTTTAAAATATGAGTTTACCAAGCAGAATTTTCTTTGACATCTCATCTATGGGTTTTATAAGTGCTGGCACCATGTTTACTAGAAATCCTTTTCCATTACCTAAAGATAACAGTTTTGGGATCTTTGCTTTGCAAAATGCTCTGCTCCACCAAGCAGATTTCCCAGCCACACTGGTTTGTTTTAGATGCTGCTTTTTAATAGTAATCAAGTTAATTTTCTGTAAGGGAGTACTAGGAATAAGAAAGAGGGGAGAATGAAAGCATTAAAACCTGAGGTTAATCAAGTCCTTAAAGATCTTCAGGCTCAATACCCAATGTGATGCCCTGGATTATTTCACAGCATCTCCACCAAGTGTTCATTCAGCTTTTACTTGAATGTCTCCAGTGATGAGTCACCCACTTCCTTCAGAGGTAGCCTGTCTCATGTTCATGATGTCTCGTCTGTGGGAAAGTTCTGTCATATCCAGCTAAAACCAGTCTCTCCGTGTTTTCCACCTGGGGGTCCTAGCTCTAACCTTGGAATCTATGAAAAGGTGAATCTAGGTGGGGGCTGACAAAGGCCTGAGGAACATTCTTCCCAAAGACATTTGAAAACAAATATCCCTGTAGGCAGAGGAGGTATCCTTGGAATATTTCACCTCCAGAAAAAATGGCAGTCAAGAGCCATTTTAGCTGCTAATCTGGGAAATTTAGCACCAGAAGCTTTAACAATGACGATAAAGTAGATAAAGTAGTAGCTAATGTTAAGGAGCGCTATTGTGTGCAGGGCACTGTGTTAGGTGCTTTTCTTGCCTGGTCTCAATTTTCAGACAACCCATTAAGGCAGAGCCTATTGAGTTCTTGAGGCTCAGCGAGGTCAGATAACATGCCCAAGGTCTCTCAGCTGCAGGGATCACTTTCAAACACTGAATTCATAACTCTAGAACTCATTTTCTAGTGACAAACACTACACTGAATCCCACTTTGTTTTTAATGACACATATAGGCTGTTGATAAGTTTCGTCTGATGCTAAGAGTGTTTTGTCTTCAGATCTCTCTGTGTGCCACTGTCTCATGGAAGAGTCTCCATCACCTTGGACCCTGATAGGGCAGCTTGGGTTGCTGGAATGGGAAGCTGTTGATAAGTTGGTAGTAGTAGCTCAGGGGAAAGAAACAAAATAAAAGCCAAAAATTACCAGAATCTAATTCTATGACTGGTGGCCTCAGAGTCTATTTTTCTAATCTAGACAACTTTGCTGGGAACATCCCACTCCAGGGCATGTTACCACCTGAATGTCACTTCACAATAGCTTTTATAGATGATCAGTGCCACCAAGAATGTTGGCCTGAAATTGCCTCATGGATTAGCAACTGCCCAGGGTCAGAGTAATTCAGTAAGTGCGGCTTTTCTGGACGGAGGATGATAAATAACCTCAAGTATCCACAGCAAAAAACTCAGAGCTGGGGGAGTAGAAAGGGTTTCTCTTTTTTTTTTTTTTTTAGTTTTGTATACTGTTCCAGGGTTTCATTTTGTTTTTTTAATTTTATTGTGTTTTAGGTGAAAGTTTACAATGCAAATTAGTTACTCATTCAAAAATTTCTACACAAACGGTTTCATGACATTGGCTTCACTCCCCACAATGTGTCAGCACTCTCCCCCATTTCCCTTTCCACTTGGGTTCTCCCTGTCCATTTGTCCTGTTTTCTTGTCCCTTTCTGCCTTCTAGTCTTTGCTTTTAGACAGGTATTACCCATTCGGTCTCATATACTTGATTGAACTAAGCAGCACGTTCCTCGCGTATGTAATTGTTTTATAGGCCTCTCTGATCTGGCTAAAAGGTGGACTTCGGGCATAGCTTCAGTTCTGATTTATAAGGGTGTCTGGGGACCATAGTTTCTGAGTTCCCCTAGTCTCTGTCAGACCAGTAAGTCCTTTTTTTGTGAATTTGAATTTTGTTCTACATTTTTCTCCCTATCTGCCAGGGGCCCTCTATTGTGATCCCTCACAGAGTGGTTGTTGGTGGTAGCTGGGCACCGTATAATTCTTCTGGGCTCAGGCTGATGGAGGTTCATATGGTCCATTAGTCATTTGGACTACTATTTTCCTTGTGCTTTTGATTTTCTTCATTGTCTATTGCTCCAGAAAGGATGGGACCAATAGATGTATCTTAGATGGCCACTCCCAAGTTTTTAAGACCACAGATACTACTCACCAAAGTAGGATGTAGAACATTTTCTTTGTGAACTATCCTATGCCGATTGACCTAGATGTCCCCCCAGACCATGGTCCCCAGCCCTTAGCCTCAGAAATCAATCCCTCAAGGTGCTTACATGTGTCTAGGAAGCTTCCGTGGCTTTGCCTTGGTCAAGTTGTGCTGACTTCCCCTATATTATTTGTGGTCTTTCCCTTCACCAAAGTTGCCACTTATCTACTGTCTAGTTAGTGATTTTCCCTCCCCACCCCACCTCTTACTGGTAACCATCAGAGGTATTTTTTTTTCTATGTGTAAATCTTTTCTTGGGTTTTTATAATAGTGGTCTCATACAATATTTGTCCTTTTGCGATTGACTTATTTAACTCAGTCTTCCAGATACATCCATGTTGTGAGATGTTCTGTGGATTCTTCATTGTTCTTTATTGCTGTGCAGTATTCCATGGTGTGTATGTACCATAATTGGTTTATCCATCCGTCTGTTGATGGACACTTATGTTGTTTCCATCTTTTTGCTATTGTGAATAATGCTGCAGTGAATATGGGTGTGCACAAAGCTATTCGTGTGTTGGCTCTTATTTCTCTAGGATATATTCCTAGGAGTGGGATTGCTGGATCGTATGGTATTTCTATTTCTAGCTTTTTAAGGAGGCGTCCTATCACTTTCCATAGTGCTATACCATTTTACATTCCCACCAGCAGTGCATAAGAGTTCCAAGCTCCCTGCAACCTCTCCAACATTTGTTATTTTCTGTTTTTTTTCCATTAGTGCCAGTAATGTTAGGATGAAATGGTATTTCATTGTAGTTTTGATTTGCGTTTCTGTTAATTGCTAATGATCAAGAACATTTCCTCATGTCTGTTAGCTGCCTGAATGTCGTCTTTGGTGAAGTGTTTGTTTATATCCTTTGACCATTTTTTAAAATTGGATTATTTGTCTTTTTGTTGTTGAAGTGTTGAAGTCTTCTATAGATTTTAGAGATTAGACCCTTGTTGGATATGTTCTGGCCAAAAATTTTTTCCAAGTCTGTAAGTTGTCTTTTTACTCTTCTGGTGAAATCTTTTGATAACCATAAGCATTTAATTTTTAGGAGCGGCCAGTTATCTAGTTTATCTTCTGGTGTTTGTGCATTGTTAGTTACGGTTTGTATTGTATTTATGCCATGTATAGGGCACCTAGCATTGTTCTTATTTTTTCTTCCATGATCTTTATCATTTTAGGTTTTATACTTAGGTCTTTGTTCAATTTTGAATAAGTTTTTGTGTATGGTGTATGGGTTCTGTTTCATTTTTTTACAGGTGGATGTCTAGTTTTGCCAGCACCATTTGTTAAATGACTGTCTTTTCCTCATTTAATGGACTTTGGTCTTTTGTCAAAGATCAGCTGACCATAGGTGGTTGGATTTACATCTGGGTTCTTGATTCCATTCCATTGGTTTGTGCATCTGTCATTGTACCAACACCAGATTGTTTTGACTACCACGGCTATATAATAGGTTCTGAGATCATGTAGTGTGACACGTCCTACTTTGTCATTTTTCTTCAGTAATGCTTTGCTTATCCAGGGCCTCTTTCCTTTCCAAATAAAGTTGGTGATTAGTTTTTCCATCTTGTTAAAGAATGTGATTGGTATTTGGATCAGGATAGCATTATATCGGTAGATTGCTTTGGGTAGAATATTTTCACAATGTTGAGTCTTCCTATCCATAAGCATGGTATGTTTTTCCGTTTATGTAGTCCTCTTTTGGTTTCTTGCACTAGTGCTTTGTAGTTTTCTTTTACGTCCCTGGATAGATTTATTCCTAAGTATTTTATCTTGTTAGTGGCTATTAAAAATGGTGTTGTTTTCCTGATTTCCTTTTAGAAGTTTTCTTTGTTGTTGTATAGGAATCCAACTG
The DNA here is from genome assembly GCF_024166365.1 of Elephas maximus indicus. Classification (NCBI taxonomy): domain Eukaryota; kingdom Metazoa; phylum Chordata; class Mammalia; order Proboscidea; family Elephantidae; genus Elephas; species Elephas maximus. Next base: position 8,399,728 of record NC_064839.1, on the reverse strand, counting down.
ATTTTTGTATGTTTATCTTGTATTATGCCTTTCTGCTGAACCTTCCTATTAGTTCCAATAGTTTTCTTGTGGAATCTTTGGGGTTCTGTATGAATAGGATCATATCACCTGAGAATAGGGATAGATTTATGTCTTCCTTTCCAACGTGGATGCCCTTTATTTCTTTTTCTTGCCTAATTGCTCTAGTTAGGACTTCCAGAACAATGTTAAATAAAAGTGGTGTTAAAGGGCATCCTTGTCTTCTTCCCATTCTCAGTGGGAGTGCTTTCAACCTCTCTCCATTGAGAATGATGTTGGCTCTTGTTTTTGTATAGATGCACTTCATTATGTTGAGGAATTTCCTTTCTAATCCTGTTTTATTAGAGTTTTTTTTTTTTTTTATCAGGAATGGGTGTTGGACTTTATCAAATGCCTTTTCTGTGTCGGTTGAGATGATAATGTGATTCTTTTGTTATATTTGTGTGAAGGATTACATTGATTTATTTTCTAATATTGAACCATCCTTGCATACTTGGTATGAAACTCACTTGTTTGTGGTGTATTTTTTTATGTACTTTTTTTTTATACTTTCTATTGTGCTTTAAGTGAAAGCTTACAAATCAAGTCAGTCTCTCACATAAAAACCCATATACACCTTGCTACACACTCCCAATTACTCTCCCCCTAATGAGACAGCCTACTCTCTCCCTCCACTCTCTCTTTTCGTGTCCATTTCGCCAGCTTCTAACCCCCTCCACCCTCTCATCTCCCCTCCAGGCAGGAGATGCCAACATAGTCTCAAGTGTCCACCTGATCCAAGAAGCTCACTCCTCACCAGCATCCCTCTCCAACCCATTGTCCAGTCCAATCCATGTCTGAAGAGTTCACTTCGGGAATGGTTCTTGTCCTGGGCCAACAGAAGGTCTGGGGGCCATGACCACTGGGGTCCTTCTAGTCTCAGTCAGATATTAAGTCTGATCTAATGAGAATTTGGGGTCTGCATCCCACTGCTCTCCTGCTCCCTCAGGGGTTCTCTGTTGTGTTCCCTGTCAGGGCAGTCATCGGTTGTAGCTGGGCACCATCTAGTTCTTCTGGTCTCAGGATGATGTAGTCTCTGGTTCATGTGGCCCTTTCTGTCTCTTGGGCTCATAATCACCTTATGTCCTTGGTGTTCTTCATTCTCCTTTGATCCAGGTGGGTTGAGACCCATTGATGCATTTTAGATGGCTGCTTGCTAGTGTTTAAGATCCCAGATGCCACTCTTCAAAGTGGGATGCAGAATGTTTTCTTAATAGATTTTATTATGCCAATTGACTTAGAAGTCCCCTGAAACCATGGTGCCAGGACCCCTGGCCCTGCTACACTGTCCTTCAAAGCATTCAGTTTATTCAGGAAACTTCTTTGCTTTTGGTTTAGTCCAATTGTGCTGACCTCCCCTGTATTGTGTGCTGTCTTTCCCTTCACCTAAAGTAGTTCTCATCTACTGTTTAATTAGTGAATGCCCCCTTCCATCCTCCCTCCCTCCCCCCTCTCGTAACCACAAAAGAATGTTTTCTTTTCAGTTTAAATTATTTCTCAACTTCTTAGAATAGTGGTCTTATACAATAACTGTCATTTTCCAACTGAATAATTTCACTCAGCATAATACCTTCCAGGTTCATCCATGTTATGAAATGTTTCACAGATTCCTCACTCTTCTTTATTGATGCATAGTATTCCATTGTGTGAATATACAATTATTTATTTATCCATTCATCCGTTGATGGGCACCTTGGTTGCTTCCATGTTTTTGCTATTGTAAACAGTGCTGCAATAAATATGGGTGTGCATATATCTGTTCATGTAAAGGCTCTTATTTCTCTAGGATATATTCCAAGGAGTGGGATTGCTGGATCTTATGGTAGTTCTATTCCTAGCTTTTTAAGGAAGTTCTCAATCCATGTCAAAAGCGGTTTTATCATTTGACATTCCCACCAGCAGTGTAGAAGTGTTCCAGTCTCTCCACAGACTCTCCAACATTTCTTCTTTTGTGTTTTTTGGATTAATGCCATCCTCGTTGGAGTGAGATGAAATCTCATTGTAGTTTTGATCTGCATGTCTCTAATGGCTAATGATCGTGAACATTTCCTCATGTATTTGTTAGCAACCTGAATGTCTTCTTTAGTGAAGTGTCTATTCATATCTGTTGCCCATTTTTTAATAGGGTTATTTGTCTTTTTGCAGTTGAGTTTTTGCAGTATCATGTAGATTTTAGAGATCAGACGCTGATCAGAAATGTCATAGCTAAAAACATTTTCCCAGGCTATAGATAGTCTTTTTACTCTTTTGGTGAAGTCTTTGGGTGAGCATAGGTGTTTTGATTTTTAGGAGCTCCCAGTTGTCTAGTTTTTCATCTACATTCTTTATGTTTTGTATACTGTTTATGCCATCTAGTAGGGCTCCTAACGTTGTCCCTATTTTTTCTTCCATGATCTTTATCGTTTTAGATTTTATATTTAGGTCTTTGATCCATTTTGACCTCGTTTTGTGCATGGAGTGTGGTATGGGTCTTGTTTTATTTTTTTGTGGATGGATATCCAATTATGCCAGCACCATTTGTTTTTTAACTGTCTTTTCCCCCATTTAACTCTCTTGGGGCCTTTGTCAAATATCAGCTGCTCATATGTGGATGGATTTATGTCTGGATTCTCAATTCTGTTCCATTGGTCCACGTATCTGATGTTGGACTAGTACCAGGATGTTTTGACTACTGTGGCAGTATAATAGGTTCTGAAATCAGGTAAAGTAAGGCCTCCCACTTTGTTCTTCTTTTTCAGTAATGCCTTATTTATCCAGGGCCTCTTTCCCTTCCATATGAAGTTGGTGATTTGTTTCTCCATCTCATTAAAGAATGTCGTTGGGATTTGGATCAGAATTGCATTAAATGTATGGATCGCTTTTGGTAGAATAGACATTTTTATAATGTTAAGTCTTCCTATCCACAAGCAAGGCATGTTCTTCACACTTATGTAAGTCTCTTTTGCTTTCTTGCAGAAGCGTATTGTAGTTTTCTTTGTGTAAGTCTTTTACATCTCTGGTAAGATTTATTCCTAAGTATTTTATCTTCTTGGGGGCTACTGTAAATGGCATTGATTTGGTGATTTCCTCTTCGATGTTCTTTTTGTTGGTGTAGAGGCATCCAACTGATTTTTTATGTTTATCTTGTATCCTGATACTCTGCTGAACTCTTCTATTAGTTTCAGTAGTTTTCTGGAGGTTTCCTTAGGGTTTTCTGTATATAAGATCATGTTATCTGCAAATAGACACACTTTTACTTCTTTTTTGCCAATCTGGATGCCCTTCATTTCTTAATCTACCATATTTGCTCTGGCTAGGATTTCCAGCACAATGTTGAATAAGAGTGGTGATAAAAGGCATTCTTGTCTGGTTCCCGATCTCAGTGGGAATGCTTTCAGGCTCTCTCCATTTAGGGTGATGTTGGCTGTTGCCTTTATATAAATGCCCTTTATTTTGTTGAGGAATTTTCCTTCAATTCCTATTTTGCTGAGACTTTTTATCATGGATGAGTGTTGAACATTGTCAAATGACTTTTGTGCATCAATTGATAAAGTCATGTGATTCTTGTCTTTTGTTTATTTATGCGGTGGATTACATTAATTGTTTTTCTAATGTTGAACCATCCCTGCATACCTGGTGTGAATCCCACTTGGTCATGGTGAATTACTTTTTTGATATGTTGTTGAACTTTATTGGCTAGAATTTTGTTGAGGATTTTTGCATCTACATTCCTGAGGGATATAAGTCTATAATTTTCTTTTCTTGTGGTGTCTTTACCTGGTTTTGGTATCAGGGATATGGTGGCTTCATAGAATGAGTTTGGTAGTATTCTGTCCTTTTCTATGCTCTGAAATACCTTTAGTAGTAGTGGTGTTAACTCTTCTCTGAAAGTTTGGTAGAACTCTGCATTGAAGCCATCCGGACCAGGGCTTTTTTTTTGTTGGGAGTTTTTTGATTACCTTTTCAATCTCTTCTTTTGTTATGGGTCTATTTAGTTGTTCTACTTCTGTTTGTGTTAGTTTAGGTAGGTAGTGTGTTTCTAGGAATTCATCCATTTCTTCTAGTTTTTCAAATTTGTTTGAGTATAGTTTTTCATAATAATCTGATATGATTCTTTTAATTTCAGTTGGGTCTGTTGCAGTATCGCCCATCTCATTTCTTATTCGGGTTATTTGCTTGCTCTCCTGTTTTTCTTTTGTCAGTTTGGCCGGTGGTTTGTCAATTTTTTTTGTTTTTTCAAAAAACCAGCTTTTGGTCTTGTTAAATCTTTCAATTGTTTTTCTGTTTTCTATCTCATTTAGTTCAGCTCTAATTTTTATTATTTGTTTTCTTCTGGTGCCTGTGGGTTTCTTTTGTTGCTTTCTTCTATTTGTTCAGGTTGTAGAGATAATTTTTTGACTTTGGCCCTTTCTTCTTTTTTGGATGTGTGCATTTATTCATATAAATTGGCCTCCGAGCACAGCTTTTGCTGTGTCCCAAATGTTCTGATAGGAAGTGTTTTCATTCTCATTGGATTCTCTGAATTTCTTTATTCCATCCTTAATGTCTTCTATAATTCAGTCTTTTTGGAGCACGGTATTGTTCAGTTTCCAAGTGTTTGATTTCTTTTCCCTGTTTTTCCTGTTATTGATTTCCACTTTTATGGACTTATGGTCAGAGAAGATGCTTTGTAATATTTCAATGTTTTGGATTCAACTAAGGCTTGCTTTATGACCTAATATGTGGCCTATTTTAGAGAATGTTCCATGTGCACTAGAAAAGAAAGTATACTTGTTTGCTGTTGGGTGGAGTGTTCTCTATATGTCTATGAGGTCAAGTTGGTTGATTGTGGCATTTAGATCTGCTGTGTCTTTATTGATCTTCTTTCTGGATGTCCTGTCCTTCACCAAAAGTGGTGTGTTGAAGTCTCCTACTATTATTGTGGAGCTGTCTATCTCACTTGTTAATGCTGTTAGAGTTTGTTTTATGTATCTTGCAGCCCTGTCATTGGGTGGATAAATATTCAATATGATTATATCTTCTTGGTGTATTGTCCCTTTAATCATTATATAGTGTCCTTCCTTATCCTTCTTGATGGATTTAACTTTAAAGTCCATTTTGTCAGAAATTAATGTTGCCACTCCTGCTCTTTTTTGATTGTTGTTTGCTTGATATATTTTTTTCCATCCTTTGAATTTTAGTTTGTTTGTTTCTCTAAGTCTAAGGTGTGTCTCTTGTAGGCAGCTTATAGACGGATCTTGTTTTTTAATCCATTCTGCCACTCTCTCTCTCTATTTTGGTGCATTTAGTCCATTTACATTCAGGGTAATTATGGATAAGTATGAATTTAGTGCCATCATTTCGATGTCTTTTTTTGTGTGTTGTTAACAGTTTCTTTTTCCCACTTGATTTTATGTGCTGAGTTGATTTTCTTTATATATTGTCCTTTCCTCATATTTGTTGTTGTCGATTTTGTTTCTGCTTAATCTGTATTTTTCCCTTGTATTTTATTTTGATGAGTAGGATAGTTTGTCTCCTTCGTCGTTACCTTATTATTTACCTCTCTTTTTCTAAATTTAAAACTAACTTTTATTTCTTTGTATTGCCTTATCTTCCTCTCCATATGGAAGGTTTATGATTATATTTCTTAGTCCCTCTTTATTATTTTAATATTGTCTTCTTTTATATAATAACATCCCTGTTACCCTGTTTTGGGCTTTTTTCTTTTATAAGCTTGCTTTGTTTTTTTGGATTTCCTTGTCTGGGTTGACTTCTGGTTGCTCTGCCCAGTGTTCGAGTCTTGGCTTGATACCTGATATTATTGATTTTCTAACCAAAGAACTCCCTTTAGTATTTCTTGTAGTTTTGGTTTGGTTTTTACGAATTCGCTGGACTTGTGTTTATCTGGAAATGTCTGAATTTCACCTTCATATTTAAGAGACAGTTTTGCTGGATATATGATTCTTGGCAGGCAATTTTTTTCCTTCAGTTTTTTAAATATGTCATCCCATTGCCTTCTTGCCTGCATGGTTTCTGTCGAGTAGTCTGAGGTTATTCTTTTTGGCTTTTCTTTATAGGTGACTTTTCATTTATCCCTTGCTGCTCTTATAATTGTCTCTTTATCTTTGGTTTTGGCAAGCTTGATTATAATATGTCTTGGTGACTTTCTTTTAACAACTACCTTATGTGGAGTTTGATGAGCATCTTGGATAGATCTCATCTTTCACAATATCAGGGAAGTTTTCTGCCAATACATCTTCAACAATTTCCTCTGTACTTTCTGTTATCCCTCCGTGTTCTGGTACTCCAACCGCTCCTAGGTTATTTCTCTTGATAAGGTACCACATGATTCTTAAGGTTTCTTCATTTTTTTTAATTCTTTTATCTGATTATTCTTCAGATATATTAGTGCCACATGATTTATCTTTGAGTTCAGAAATTCTAGCTTCTACTTGCTCAATTCCGGTCCTCTGGCTTTCTGTTGAGTTGGCTACTTCTATAATTTTATTGTTAATCTCCTGAATTTCTGATTGCTGTGTGTCTATGGATTTTTCCAGCTTATTAAACTTTTCTTTATGTTCCTGAATAATCTTTCTAATTTCTTCAGTTGCTTTTTCTGTGTGTTCCTTGACTTGTTCTGCATATTGTCTCATTTCCTTCCTGATGCCTTGAAGGGTTCTGTATATTAAACTTTTGTATTCTACATCTGGTAATTCCAGGAATGCACTTTCATCTAGAAGATCCCTGGATTCTTTGTTCTGAGAGCCTGTTGAGGTGATCATGGCCTGTTTCTTTATGTGACTTGATAGTGACTGTTGTCTCCAAGCCATCTATAAGTTATTGTATTAGTTTATGCTTGCTTACTGTGTCGTAGCTTCTGGCTTTGTTTTGTTTTCATATACCCCATGGGTTGCTTGAATGAACTAGCTTGATTATTTTCACCTATGGAGCTCTGGTGTCCTTTCCCCAGCTGGCTAGAGCTGTCATCAGGTATATCGGTCTAGGAGTCCATTCAGTTTTCTTGTATGAATTCAGCTCAGGTTTCCAGGTAGCTGATCATCAAGTGTGTGGTAAGGCTCTGTCCTACAGTCTTTTAGAGGAGCAGGGGTGATTGGCGTATATACCAGTATCTGATTGCAGCAAGGGCTCATGCTCTGAACAAGGCAGGGGGCTGAGAACCAACTCCCAAGTGTCTCTGAGGAAAACATGTCTCTGTTCCCTAGAGCGTGCAGCTGGGTGGGTTCTGCAGAGGGACCATGGGCACCCAAAGTTTTTGGTTGTAAGGACTGGGAGGTACCAGTTATCTTTGGACCCCTTTCGCAGATGGCTGGGTGAGCTGAGTGGAGCTACCAGTCCTTGGGTCCCTGATGTGGGTAGGTGAGGACCTTGTTTAATAGGCAAAGCAATGTCAAACGGCAAACACCCACCTCTCCACCACACAGCTGAAATGGTTGGAGTCCTCCAACAAGGGCCTATTCTCCTGAAATAGGCCCACACAGGTCCATAAAGAAGGGAAAGGTGCTCAAGGTCCATGGACGGCTTATCCCTGGAGAGGGGCCACTTCTGTCCTGGCTCCCCTGGTTACTGGAGCTAGCAAATTTTCTTTTCCCCCCAGTTGCATTTTTTTTTTCTTTCCCCAAGGCCAGGAGGATGGCTTTAGGTGCTCACCAGGATCTGTCTCAGGCCCAGAGATTCAGTCGCTGAAGCCGGCTTGGGGGTGGGAGGGGTGCGGTAAAATACACGCAAGTACTTAGCTTTTGTTGAGAGCGCCCTTCTCCTCAGGTTCCGTAGGTGTGAGTAGGCTATGTGGCTGACTGCTTCTCCCTGAGGAAACTGTGGCCGAATGGTAGCACCAGCCCGCTGCTGCCTCCGCTCTGGGAATGGTGCCTGAGGGCTCCCCGCGATTCAGGTTGGTAACTCCTCTCCACTTATGAATGGTCCCTTCCTCCCCCTGCCCCTCAGTTCATTGTCTAAGCTTGCCTTTGATGCTCAGGGCTCCCAGCTTGTCACAAATATACTCATTTCACTTGTTTTTTCAGGCCTCTGTTGTAAAGAGGGCTCACTGGAAGCATCTGTCTCTTCCTCCACCTTGGCTCCGCCTCTTGTGGTATATGTTTTGATATGAGACTGAATTCTATTGGCTAGAGGTTTGTTGAGAATTTTTGCATCTAGCTTTATGAAAGATACCGGTTTGTAATTTTCTTTTTTTGTGGTGCCTTTGCTTGGCTTTGGTATCATGGTTATGCTGGCATCATAGAATGAATTTGGGAGTATTCCTTCCTTTTTTATGCTCTGAAATACTTTGAGTAGTGCTTGTCTGAGCTCTTCTCTGAATGTTTAGTAAAATTCTCCAGTAAAGCCTTCTGGGCCATGGCTTTTTTGCTGTTGTTGTTTTTAGGTTTTTCTTTTCTTTTTTTTTTTTAAACCTCTTTATTTTCTTTTTATGGGTCTGTTCAAATTTTCTACCTCATTCTGTGTTAGTTTATGTAGGTAGTGTGTTTCTAAAATTTATGTATTTCCTCTAGATTCTCAAATTTGTTGGAGTGCAACTTTTCATAGTATTCTGTTGTGATCCTTTTTATTTCAGTTGGGTCTTTTGTAATGTCCCTCATTTCATTTCTTATTGGGGTTATTTGCTTCCTCTCCTGTTTTTCTTTTGTCATTTTGGCCAGTGGTTTGTAGATCTTTTCAAAGAACCAACTTTTGGTCTTGTTGATTCTTTCTTTTGTTTTTCTGTTCTCTATTTCATTTATTTCTGTTCTAACCTTTATTGTTTCCTTTCTTCTGTTGGCTGAGGGCTTCTTTTGGTATTCTCTATTTTTTCAAGTTTTGTAGAGGTAGTGTTTTGATTTTGGCCCGTTCTTCTTTTTTGATGTATGCATTTTTTGCTATAAATTGTCCTTTGAGCCTTTGCTGTGTCCCAGAGGTTTTGGTATAATGTGTTTTCATTCTTATTTGATTCTAGTAAAATTTTTTTATTCTCTCCTTGGTTTCTTTTATCACCCAGCTGTTTTTAAGCAAGGTGGCAATCAGTTTCCATGTATTTGGTTTTTTTTTTCTTTTTTCTTACTATTATTGATTTCTACTCTTATGGCATTGTGTTCACAGAGAATGCTTTGTATTATTTAGATATTTTGTATTTTATTGAGTGTTGCTTTGTAGCCTAAGTGTGGTCAATTCTGGGGAATGTTCCATGAGCACTGGAAAAGAATGTACACTTTGCTGCTGCTGGGTGGAGTGTTCTGTATATGTCTATGAGGTCAAGATAGTTGATTTTGGCCTTTAGATCTTCTGAATCTTTGCTGACAGGACAACTAGAGATGCTCTGTCTTTTATTGAGAGTGGTGTGTCGAAGTCTTCTACTATTATTGTGAAACTGTCTATTTCTCTTTTCACTGCTGTTAGAGTTTGTTATTTTGGAGTCATGTCATTGGATGCATAGATATTTATTACAGTTGTGTCTTCTTGGTGGATTTCCCCTTTAATCATTATATGATGTCTTCATTATATGATGTCATTTGTGGTTGATTTTGGCTGAAAGTCTATTTTATCTGAGATTAGTATTGCCACTCCTGCTCTTTTTTGACTGCTGTTTGCTTGAAATATATTTTTTCATCCTTTGATTTTTGATATATTTAAGTCTTTGTGGCTAAGATGGTCTCTTGTAGACAGCATATTGATGGTTTGTGCTTTTTTTATCCATTCTGCCACTCTCTGACTCTTTACAGGTGCATTTAAGCCATTTACATTCAGTATGAGTTTGTTGCTGTCATACTGTGCTTTTTTTGTGTGTGTGTGTTGCTGATGTTTTCTTTTTTCCTGTTACTTTCCTGTGCTGAGTTCCTTTTGATCATGAATTTTCTTTTCTTCTGTCACTATAGGTTTTGTGTTTACTGAGACTGTGTTTTTTCTTCTTTTCTATTCTGATGAGTAGGCTTGTTAACTTTCTTTGTGGTTACCTTGAAATTTACCCTTGTCTTCCTAAGTTTGAACTTGTCTTTTATTACTTAATATAACCTTGACTTCCTCTCCATTTGAAAGTTCTATACCTACATTGTTTATTCCTCCTTTTATTGTTTTGACATTTTTGTCATTTACAGATTTGTCGTCTCTCTTTCCCTGTTTTAAGCCTTTTAGCTTTGTGTGGTTTGAAAGAAATGGATTGACACAGTGGCAGCAACAATGGGCTCAAGCATAACAAAGATGGTGAGGATGGCACAGGCCTGGGCAGTGTTTTGTTCTGTGGTACATAGGGGATTATTAGTTGGAATTGACCGACTAGATGACACCTTACAACAACAACAGGTTTGTTTTAATATTGAGTGTTCTTTACCTAGATTGGTATCTGGTTGATGTTGTCATGTGACCTAGTCTCTAGTCGTTGTCTCATGTTGTTGGTTCTCTAACCAAAGGACACCCTTTAATATTTCTTGTGAGTTGGTTTAGTTTTCACAAATTCCCTTAATATCTGCTTATCTGAAAATGTCCTAATTTTGCCATCGTATTTGAGAGAGCGTTTTGCAGAATATATTATTCTTGGTGGGCAGTTTTTTTTTTCTTTCAAGGTTTTATTTGTATCATCCCATTGCCTTCTTGCCTGCACAGTTTCTGCTGAGTAATCAGAGTTTAGTCTTATTGTTTCCCCATGGTGAGTTTGTTTTTATTGAGCAGCGCGCAGAATTCTCCCTGTGTCTTTGGTTTTGGCAAGTGTGATTGTTATATGCTGTCATGGATTGAATTGTGTGCCCCCAAAATTTATGTCAACGTGGCTAGGTCATGATTTCCAGTACTGTATGATTGTCTACCATTTTGTTATCTGATGTGATTTCCCTATGTGCTGTAAATCCTATGTAGAAAAAAAATGGTGTGACAGGAGCTGGTGGGTGGGGGTGTGAAGCACCTGGGGTGGTGGTGAACTGGTGGCTTTCTAGCCAAGGTAGTGTAACATTGTCTGGTGAGAAGAGGTAGAGGTGGGGTACAAGGCTAGGTGGGAGGGAGAAAGAAAAAAAGGGAAGAAAAAATGGTGCAGTGGGAGTGAGTGGGTGGAGGTGGAGTAGACCCAGGGTAGTGGTGAGCTGGTGGCTCTCTAGACAAGGTAGTGCAATGTGGCCTGGCAGGAAGGGGTGGAGGGGGCATATTGAGTTAGGTGGGAGGGAGAAAGGGAAAAAATGGTGCAGCAGGAGCTATTGTGTGGGGGCAGGGTGGACTCAGGTTGGCGGTGGGCTGGTGGCTCTCTAGCCAAGGTGGTGCAGCATGGCCCAGTGGTAAAGGGTGGAAGCAACACATGGGACAGAAGAGTGAGGGGTGGGAAAGCGTGGTTCCGTGGTTACCAGGTGCTCTGTCTCCTATTGGAGCTCCATGATGTTGCCTTCCTGTACTCCTTGTTTGGGGTTGTTGCTCCTGGCTGTGTTCAAGATGGCGATGCTGTGCCATGTTAGTTGGCAGGGGACCTCCACTTCGTGTCTCTCCTCTTTCTCAGTTTTCCTTCAGTTTCTTCTTTCATTCAGTGTTTGATCAAGTTCTTTATCTCTTCATTTGATGCTTAGGGTTCCAGGATTGACATTTGTATCTGTTTTACTTATTTTTTCAGGTTTTTGCTGCAGAGGAATGGCATGATGTGTCTGTTTAGCATGCCATGTTGGCTCTACCTCTAGAAAGGGGTTTTAGGTAGTACCATCAGAGAATGAAGCCAGAGTCTGTTTGCATTTTCTTTTCCTCAAGCCGTCATGGGGTATCTGACTGTATTTATTTAAGGTGCCTCAGTTAGTAAAATTACCAAGTTCGTATAAAACTTAGTACTGAGTAAGTTTCCTTCAGCAAATACATCAGGCTAGGCACCATGGGACTAAGTCACTTGTGATTCCTGTCTTCGAAATCCAGAGTCAAATGTGAAAGGTAAGATAGATGCGGAAATCATGATAGTAAGACATGCAATAGGTGGTCTTAGAGAGAGAAGCAAAATGATATGGTGTCCAAAGGAGAGAGTGGTCACCTCCTCTTGAGAAAATCAAAGAAGACTTCACAAAGGAGGTGGCATTTTATCTTATAGGTCACAAACTGGAGGCCACCATCTGAATCCAGCACAGAGATGTGTGGGAAAGCCAAGGATGCAGCCTGAATAAGGCAGCACATCAAGTAAGCATGGAATTTAGATGCAAAATCCCCCTGTTCCAGGTTTGTCTTAAAGAAGAGTTCATAGGAGAAATTGGAGATTGAACATAAAAGGTGGACCAGAACCAGGGCTTCAAACCAGTTTGGTTCAGTTCAATCCCCTGCTGAGAATTTGCATTTCACCTCAGATATGCTGAATTAGAATCTACATTTTAACAAGAACCCCAGGTAATTTTTGTGGAGTGGTTCTTACTTATACATGAAAACCACTTGGTGATCTTGTTAAAATGTAGATTCTGATTCAGCATATCTGGGGTGGAAATACAAATTCTCAGCAGGTGGTTGAACTGAAATGAACTGATTTGAAGCCTTGGCCAGAATTTGATTATGGAGAGCCTTGCCAAGGAATTTGAAATTTTCTTCTTATTGAATATGTGCCATAAGTCTGTCTGCACAATATAGATTTGATCTTTAATTCTCTAAGCCTTCTCTCCAAGAAGGGTGATGAAGGTGAAATTGTCAAAAGACCTATTAATCATTCCTGCTTATATGGTGACAATATTCATTGTCAAGAGGGGTTATCATTATGGGACTTGGAAAATGCCAAGAGGATTGGCAGATGCTATTTTTTTGTGGTTAAACCAAGAAAGAAGAACATCTTAAATGGCACTTTATTGGGAATAAAATGTATTCTGTGTGAGCTTCACCAGTTTTAATACAACAAAGGTCCCCAAAAGAACCAGTTCTGAACCGTGGCTCCCCTGAAAGAAATAATATCTGCCATCCTTCTTCCTGCTCTCCTCTAACCCAGCCAGTTTCCATTTGCATTGCTTTGGGTACTGCAAGTTGGAAGAACTCCACCTTTAGTCCTCACTTTATTTTCATTTAATATGCCAATTATGGGTCTTGCAGATCTGCTTATGGGCAGTTTTCCAGACCTGTCTCAGTTTGTGTAGATTAAATCAATTATGCTGATTTGATTCCTTTGGCAGCACATGTGGGACCCAATTATTACTCAAGTCCCCTCTTCTTATCCTTGATTTGGAAACCCTGGTGGCGTAGTGGTTAAGTGCTACAGCTGCTAACCAAAGGGTTGGCAGTTCAAATCCACCAGGCGCTCCTTGGAAACTCTGTGGGGCCGTTCTACTCTGCCCTATAGGGTCGCTATGAGTTGGAATCGACTCGATGGCATTGGTTTTTTTTTTTTTTTTTTATCCTTGATTTAGATCTACAGATCATTCCAGTAATCACCGCTATTATTCTTGCACACCATCTCTCTCTGGACTCAGATCTTGGGAGTCCTTCCTCTCTTTCTGCCTAAAGATTGGTGAATTTGGCATTGCTAGTCCAGAGTCTTTTTTTTTTTTTTTTTTTTTACTCCAGAGTCAGTACATAATTGTCTGAATTCAAAGCTCCATTGGCTACATCTTGGTGACATAGAACCTTAGCTGGCTTTTCCAGAATGTGGTGAAATCACTGAACCAGTAGCTGGAAGACCTGGCCTTTAACCCTGTCTTTGCCACTAACTTCCTGTGGTGGACATGTGTGGATTATATCTGTTATCCAATAACACCCAAAATTTGCCAGCCATAATCCGGGTCTAGGGTGAGGGTCTTATTAACTTAAATCTGTCTGCATTTCCCATTCCACTAGCCACAATCATGGGCTCAGAGATATGTCATGTACCAAGTCAAATGAATCAAAAAGACTAACTTCTGGAGCTTTGGTTGAGTTACTGGGAAAATAGAGTCCTGCTGAGGATGCCCGTAGTTCTCGGGTGTCTTAGGACTCATTTTGGTACCATAGTGGAAGAGCCTGATGGTTCTTATCATTTGGATCCCGGATCAAGTCTTCTCCGAAGTAGATATGTCCCTGGACGGTTCAGTTACGCCAACCAGTGAATTCCCTTTCTGTGTAAGCCAGTTTGGGTTGAGATTTCTTTCTTGCTATCAAAAGCAACTGAATTGCTGTGTCGTGCTTGGTAAGCTACTTTCCGTTTTTGAACCTCAGTGTCCTCATATGCTATGTAAGGGACTGGGCTCTGAAATTCTGAGTCTCTTTGGGTTTTTTTGTTTCAGTTCTTTATAAAGCATGTGACCATTTTCCCCGGTAAGATAAAAGTGCGAGCATAGACTTTTCTCATTTTATTGTAGTAGGGGTAGGCACTCTCAGGGAAATATTTTTAGCTGAGGCCTGAAGAATGAGCAACAACCAGACTGGCAAAATATGGTGTATACTTTTCAGGCAGTGGGAACAGCCAGTTGAAAATGAGAGATTTGAGGACATGCTGACTCTTGATATCTTCAGGTCATGATTGTAAAAGTAAGCATCTGTCCAATCTTGAGCAACATATGGCCACCTGTTTCCCCACATCAGCCTCCATACAGAAAATCCTTCTCTCCCTCACATAAGCACTTGCCGTTTCCACTGTGATGACAGGTTCCTTGAGGCTAGAGGCATGTCTTATTCAGCTCTCTGCCCCTCTGGGTACCTAGGATAGTGCTCCCTCTGTACACAGTGAGTTAAGTTTTAAGTGACAGAATAACATGCATAAATACCAAAATTGGGAAAGAACGCGACAAGCTTGGACAATAAAAAGGAGACAGGGTTGGCTAGAGTGTGGGATCAGTAGTGAGAGGAGAGGAAATTTGGTTGTAAAATTAGGTTTGGGAGGACATCAAATGCAAAGATAAAACTGTTGTTGTTAGGTGCCATCGAGTTGGTTCTGACTCATAGCAATCCTATGTACAACAGAATGAAACACTGCCCAGTCCTGCGGCATCATCACAATCATTCCTATGTTTGAGCCCACTGTTGTAGCCCCTGTGTCAATCCATCTCATTAAGAGTCTTCCTCTTTTTTGCTGACCTTCTGCTTTACCAAGTATGATGTCCTTCTTCAGGGACTGGTCCTTCCTGATAACATGTCTAAAATATGTAAGATGAAGCCTTGTCATCCTCCCTCCTAAGAAGCATTCTGGCTGTACTTCTTCCAAGACAGATTGGTTTGTTTTTCTCCCAGTCAGTAGTATGTTCAATATTCTTCACCAACACCATAATTCAAATTCTTCTTCAGTCTTCCTTATTCATTGTCCAGCTTTCATATACATATGAGGCAATTGAAAATACAGTGGGTTGGGTCAGGTGTACCTTAATCTGCAAAGTGACATCTTTGCTTTTCAACACTTTAGAGAGGTCTTTTGCAGCAGATTTGCCAATGCAATATGTTGTTTGATTTCTTGATTGCTGCTTCCGTGGGCATTGATTGTGGATCCAAGTAAAATGAAACCCTTGACAATTTCAATCTTTTCTCTGTTTATCGTGTTTATTGGTCCAGTTGTGAGGATTTTTGTTTTGTTTTTTATGTTGAGGTAAAATCCATACTTTGATCTTCATCAGTAAGTGCTTCAAGTCCTCTTCACTTTCAGGAAGCAAGGCTGTGTCATCTGCATATTGCAAGTTGTTAATGACTCTTCTTCCAATCCTGATGCCCCATTCTTCTTCATATAGTCCAGCTTCTCAGATTATTTGCTCAGCAAACAGATTGAATAAGTATGGTGAAAGGATACAACCCTAATGCACACCTTTCCTGACTTTAAACCATGAAGTATCCCCTTGTTCTGTTCAAATAACTGCCTCTTGATCTATGTACAATTAAGTGTTCTGGAATTCTCATTCTTCACAATGTTATCCATAATTTGTTATGATGCTCACAGTTGAATGCCTTTGCATAGTCAAAAACACAGGTAAACAGCTTTCTGGTATTCTCTGCTTTCAGCCAGGATCCATCCATCTGACATCAGCAATGATATCCCTCATTGCTTGTCCTCTTCTGAGCCTGGCTGGAATTTCTGGCAGTTCCCTGTGGATGTAACTGCTGCAACTATCAAGATAAGGTATTGGCTGCATAAATTACCTGTATACTTGTTGCGAAATCCATTGCCGTTGAGTCTATCCTAACTCACATTGACGCTATAGTACAGAGGAGAACTGCCCTATAGGGTTTCCAAGGCTGTAAATCTTTACAGAAGCAGACTGGCATGTCTTTCTCATGCAGAGCAGCTGGTGAGTTCAAACAACTATAGCAAGATGCAAAAATAGCAAACCCTGGTGAGGGATCATCTGATGGCCAGAGCTGCCACATTATAGGAAATGTCCAGTTTTAAACAATAAATTACCAGACATGAAAAAGAAAGTATGACCCATAAACAAGAAAAAAAGCATAAAATACGAACTGTCCCTGAGGAACCTCAGATGTTGGTCTTACTAAAAAAGACTTTAAATCAACTTTATTAAATATGTTGAAAGAACTGAAGGGAAGTACTCCTAAAGAAAGCATGAGAATGACGTCTCATCAAATAGGGAATGTCAATGATTGAAAGAGATATAAATTATAAAAAAGGAACCACGTAGAAATTCTGGAATTGAAAAGTACAATAAGTAAAATGAAAAATTCACCAGAGGTGAATTTGCTGCTTTTGAACAAAAATAGAGAAAAAAATCAGTGAACTAAAGAGTAGTCAATTTTATTTATCCAGTTTGAGGAAAAAAAAAAAAAAGAATGAAGAAAAATGAGCAAAGCCTCAGACACATGTAGGACACCACCAAGCCTACCACCATACACATAACCAAAGTCCAGAAGGAGAAAAGAGAAAGGAATAAAAAGTATATTTGAAGAAATAATGGCTCCAACCTCCCCAAATATGATGACAAATATTAACCTGCACATCCAAGAGGTCCAATGAACTCCAAGTAGGATAAGCTGGAAATATTCACACTTCTCTTAAACATAGAGTCACTGTGACTCAGAACTGGATGGCACCTAACAAAAGCAATAATAATATTTCTTTGTTAAGATATTTGGCTTCCAAATGTTTTCTCCCATTTTGTAGCTTGTCTTTTCATCCTCTTAGAGATTTTTTACAAATCATATGTTTTAAGTTTTGATGAGGTCCAATTTTTCAATTTTTTGGTTTATATATTGTGATTCTGGCACCAAGTTTAAGAACGCTCTGTCTAGCCAAACAGCCTGAAGATTTTCTCCTATGTGTTCTTCTAAAAAAATTTATAGTTTTTCATTTTCTATTTAAGTTCATGATCCATTTTGAGTTAATTTTTATATAAGGTATGAGACTTAGGTAGAGGGTTTTTTGTTTTTGTCTATGGATGTCCATTTGATTCAGCTCTGTTTTTTGAAAAGGCTATTCTTCCTCCATTGCATTGCTTTTGCATTTTTGTCAAGACTTAGTTGTGCATATTAGTTTAGTTCTATTTCTTGATTCTCTACTCTGTTTCATTGATCTCTCTGTCTATCTCCCCTCAAATACCACTGTCTTGATTACAGGGAAGAGAGATTCTTCCTCCTTTATTCTTCTTTTTCAAGATTGTTTTGTCTATTCTTGGGACTATTCCTTTCCATATATAGTTTAGAATAAGCTTGTCCGTGTCTACAACAAATCTCGTTAGGATCTGGGTAAGAATTTTTTTAAAACCTATAGATCAATTTGGGGAGAAATGACACCTTTACTATGTTGAATCTTCCAATCCATGTATTAATTTCTGATTTAATAATTTTTGCCTTCTCTCCTTTTTTCTTCATCTGTCTGGCTACAGGTTTATCAATTTTATTGATCTTTTCAAAGAATCAAATTTTGGTTCTTTGTTTTTTTCCCCCTTTTGTTTGTCTTTGAAAAATTAATTTCATTAATTTTTGCTCTTGTATTTATTATTTCCTTCCTCTGCTTGCTTAAGGTTTAATTTGTTCTTTGTTAGTTTATTTTGGTGGAAGTTAAGCTTACTGAATTGAGACTTCTGTCCTAATGCAAGCATTTAATGAATTGTTATGTCTTTTTCATGATTTAACTCCTTTATCATCATGCAATATCTCTCTTATTCTTATAGTTTTTTCCAAAATGTATTTTGTCTAATACGAATATATTTACTTTAGCCTTCTTTTTTTTTTTTTTTTATTGTGCTCTAGGTGAAAGTTTACAGCTCAATTTAATTTCTCATACAAAAATTTATATGCATATTGTTATGTGGTATTAGTTGCAGTTCCTACAATGTGACAGCACACTCCACCTTTCCTCTCCAGGTTCTTGTGTCCCTTCAACCAGTTCCTGTCCCTTCCTGCCTTCTCATTCTGCCTCTGGGCAGAAGCCGCCCATTTGGTCTCCTGCATCTAATTGAACTAAGAAGCACACTTCTCAAGAGTATTATTTTTTGTTTTATATTCCAATCCAGTCTTTATCTGAAGAGTGGCCTTCAGGAATGGTTTTAGTTCTGAGTTAACAGAGTGTCCAGAGCCATAGTTTGGGGGTTCCTACAGTCTCTATCAGACCATTATGTCTGTTTTTTTTTTTTTTTTTATGTTGTTCAACTTTCTTTTGATTAGTGTTTTCATTATAGCTTTTTTAATTCTTTTACTTTTGATTTTTTTAAACTTTATATGCAATATAAAGTGTACAGTTCTACGAATTTTGACAAATGCAGAGTTACATAATTACTACCACAATCAAAATATAGAACAGTTCCTCCCAAGCAACCCCCACCCCTGAAATGATTCCTTTGTAGTCATTCTCTGCCTCCCCAACCTCTGGTAACCACTAATCATTCTTTGTCCCTATAGCTTTTACTTTTCCAGAATGTCACATAGATGGCTACTCTCATTTAGCATAATTTATTTGTGATTCACCCCTCTTGTATGTATTAACAATTCATATCTTTTTATTGCCCAGTAGTATTGCATTTTATGAACGTACCACAGCTCACCTGTTCACCAGTTGAGAGGCCTAGAGTTGTTTTTTGTTCTTTACAATTGTGAATAAAGGTGCTGTAAACATTTATAGAAGATTTTTAACTTCGCAAGAACCTGTCAAACTCTTTTCCACAGTGGCTGTACCAGTATATGTTCCTATCATCTGTGTGTGAGAGTTCTAGTTGCTCCATATACTTGTCAGAACTTGATATTCTCAGATTTTTAAAAATAATTTTAATAGATGTGTAGTGGTATCTCATTGTGATTTTAACCTGTATTTCATTAATGACTAGTGATGCTGAGCATCTTTTCATGTGCTCACTTGCCATCTGTATATCTATTTCGTACAGTGTTTGTTCAAATCTTACACCAATTTTTTAATTGGGCTGTTTGCTTTTTTATATCCTGACAAACATTTGCCAGATATTTTCTCATAATCTTTTCACTTGTGTTTTCATCACCCTTTTACTTTGAATCTATGTCTTTATATTTAGTATTTGTTTCTTGCTGACAGCATGTAGTTAGATCTTGCATTTTGTCATCAATCTCTGTATTCGAGTGTTGGAACCATTTGCATTTAATATAATTATCCATATGATTGAATTTAAATAGTACTCTATTGATAGATGGTTCTTATTTTTCCAAATATTCCTTGGTCCCTTTTTCCTCTTTTTATGCTCTGGGTTAATTGATTTTTTTTTTTTTTTATGATTGCATTTTGTATACTCTATGGACTTATTAATTATATTTCTTAATTTTTTTTGTCCTGCGAAGGGTTTCTATTAACATTTACAGCCAAATAAATCTTTGTTGTGGTGGCCTATCTCATGCATTGTAGGATTTTCAGTATCACCCTTGACTTCTACCTACTAGATGCCAGTAGCACCCCTCACCCTAATTATGACAACCAAAATGTCTGTAGACATTGCAAAATGTCCCCTGGCTGAGCAAAATTGACCCTGGTTGAGAACCACTACCAGTGCCATAAGGTTTACATTGTACATCTTTAATTTATCAACTCTATTTTAAAGTAATATATTTCTGTTTGATATATAGTATAAAAACCCTTTAACTATACACTCATTTCTCCCTCCCATGTTTTGTGTAATTATTGTCATACCTTTTACTTTTACATGTGCTATTTATAAATCTACGATGCATTGTTACTAATTTTGCTGATACAGTGAATGATCTTTTGGAAAAATTAAACATAAGGAAGAAATGCCTTTTATGCTCATCTTTATTTTAATCATTTCTGGAGATCATAATTTTTTTTTAGATCCAAATTTTTGTTAAGTATCATATTCCTTCTCTCTGAAGGACTTCCTTTAATGTTCTTTGTCACACAAGACTGTTGGTAATGAATTCTCTGGTATTTTATCTGAAAAAGTATTATTTCACCTTTATTTTTGAAAGATATTTTTTCAAGGCATAGAATTCTAGGTTGACTAGATTTTTTTTTTCATTTCTTTTTCTTTCAAAACTTGGAAGATGTCACTCCATTTTCTTCTGGCTTACGTGGTTTTAGATAAGAGATCTGCTTTAATTCTTAACTTTGGTTCTCTGTATGTAATGTGTCTTTTTTTCTAAGATCCTCTTCATGATTTTTCTCTTTACCTTTGGCTTTCAGCAGCTTGAACATATAATTAGGTGATTTAAAACAAACAAACAAACCTTGCTTGGGGTTTACTGAACTTCAGATCTATTATTACAAATATTTCATTATTTTTGGAAAATTTTCAGCCAATATTTTTTCATGTATTTCTTGTACCTGTTTTTCTTTTCTCCTCCTGTGATTCCAGTTATACATATGTTGTTGTTGTTAGGTGTCGAGTCAGTTCTGATTATAGCAACCCTATGTGTAACAGACTCATAGGAACCCTATAGGACAGAGTAGGACTGTCCCATAGAGTTTCTAAGGAGCACCTGGTGGATTTAAACTGCTGACCTCTTGGTTAGCTGCTGCAGCACTTAACTACTATGCCCACAGGGTTTCACTATGAGTCAGAATCTACTCAACAGCAGTTGGTTTTTTGTTTTGTTTTGTTTTATGTATAACAGGGAAACCCTGGTGGCATAGTGGTTAAGAGCTACACCCACTAATCAAAAGGTTGGCACTTCAAATTCACCAGGCACTCCTTGGAAACTGTATGGGACAGTTCTACTCTGTCTTATAGGGTCTCTGTGAGTTGAAATCAACTCAACAGCAGTGGGGTTTTTTGGGTTATGTATAACAAAAAAAAACATTGCCTGTCCTTGTGCCATCTTCACAATAGTAGGCATGTTTGAGCACATTTTTGGAGCAACTGTGTCAATCTATCTTGTTGAAAGTCTTCCTCTTTTTTGCTCACCCTCTACGTTACCACACATGATCTTCTTCTATAGGGATTGGTCTCTCCTGATAACATATCCAAAGTAAGTGAGACGAAGTCTTGCCATACTTGCTTCTAAGGAGCATTCTGGCTACACTTCTTCCAAGGCAAATTTGTTTGTTCTTCTGGCAGTTCGTGGTATATTCAGTATTCTTCACCAACATCATCATTCAAATGTGTCAATTCTTCGATCTTCCTTTTTCATTGTCCAGCTTTCACATGCATACGAGGTGATTGAAAATATCATGCCTTGGATCAGGTGCATCAAAGTGACATCTTTGCTTCTTAAGATTTTAAAGAGGTCTTTTGAAGCAGATTTGCCCAATGCAATATGTCATTTGACTTCTTGATTGCTGCTTCCATGGGCTTTGATTGTGGATTCAAGTAAAATGAAATTCTTGACAGTGTCAATATTTTCTCCTTTTTATCATGATAGTGCTTTTTGATTCAGTTGTGAGGATTTTTGTTTTCTTTATGTTGAGGTGTAATCCATACTGAAGGCTGTAGTCTTTGATGCTCATCAGTAAAGTATGTTAGCCTATTTGATATTGTCCCACAGCTCTTGGGCTGTGTTTTGTTTTGCTGGGTTTTTTTTCCAGTTTCAAAATTCTCCTTGTGTTTCTGTTTGTGTAATCTCTATTGACCTACCTTCAAGTTCATAAATTCTTTCCTTAGCTATGTTGAGCATACTGGTGAGCTTTTAAAAAGCATTCTGTACACCTGTTATGTCATATCTGTATTTTTTATTTCTAGCAATTTTATTTGATCCTTTCTGACAGTTTATGCTTCTCTACTGTTCATGTTCTTCCCCCATCAATTCATGCATTTTTTTTGCCTTTACCACTAAAGTTTTTAATGTAGTAATCATAGTTATTTTAAATCCCCTATCTGATAGTTCTAACATCTAGTTATCTCTGAGTTTAGTTCTGTTGATTGCCATGTTTCTTTCCAGTGGGTTGTTTATTCTCCCTTTTTGTCTGTCTTATAATTTTTGATTGAATGCCAGACATCAAGTGCAGCACAATAGACACTGAGCTAAATGGTATTTATGCCTGAAAATGAGCACACTATGCTGTTGCATTAACGTGTGGGGTTGACTCTATCCAGGGGTTGATCTGGATTTGAGTTTTGTTGCTATAGCTGTCTTCAGTGTACTGTTGATTTACTTCCTGTAGTATTACCTTATCCTTAGGTTGATGACCGGGGCTACAGGGTTTTTTCCCCCTCAATAGTCCTCTTTCACTCTCAGCTTTCTGCCTCTCCTGCATATCTGCACAAGCACAGAAAATAGAATGTCTTTCTCTATTGTCTTGTTCCTTCCCCAATAGTAGACTGATGTTGCTTTTTACTTGGCACTTGCTAACCTGGTGGTGATGGTGATGTTGGGGTGTTTCCTTATTGCAGTTCTCCAACTTCATGTTTAGGCAGGCTGCGATGGTTGATTTTTTGGGTCAACTTGGCTAGACTATAGATCCCAATTGTTTGGCCAAACACTAGACTAGTTGCTGTTGTGAAGTAATTAAACCAGTTGCCATGGAGCTGATTCTGACTCATGACCGCCACATGTATGTCAGAGGAGAACTGTGCTCTCTATGGTTTTGAATGGGTGATTTTTTGGAATTTGATCACTAGGACTTTCTTCAGAGGTACGTCTCGGTGGACTTGAACCTCCAACCTTTCAGTTAATAGCTGAACATGTTAACCATTTTCACCACCCAAGGACTCCCATGGAGTAGTTACATGTTTAATCAGTTGGCCTTGAATAGAACAAGACTGCCTTCCATAGTGTAATGTAACACAATCACTTTCCGTAATGAATCTAATGTAATGCAATCAATCAGTCATACAAAGATGGATCCTAAACCTAATTATGTCTGAGTTATAAGAAGACTAGAATAGACACTGGGTTTGGTGTTTTTGTTTTTGGTAGAATAGACACAGAGACATGCTCACATATACACAAGAGAAGACAGACACCTTGTGAGGATCCTCTACAAACCAAGGAACCAGGGAGTACTCCGAACTAGTGACAAGGAAAGAATTGACACGACTGAGACCCTGACTTGGACTTTTAGCCTCCAGAACTGTGAAATAAATTTCTGTTCTTTAAAGCCACCCACCTGTATTTCTGTTACAGTGGCACTAGGAGGCTGAGACACAGGCCCCGTGTGCTTGGCTTACAGAGGTGGAGTTTTCTCTGTGATTCTGACCCTCCTGCCTCTGACTGTCATACTCTGCCTTGTATCACTGGCGACTCTTGTGCAGGAGAGAGCTTCCTACCCTTCCCTCAGCTCTAGGAGATTTCTAATGGTATTGGTAAAGGGCCTTAGACCCAAGACTCTTTCCTGCTCCACCTCCTAAGTTAGAAGGAATTCTCTTTTACCCTCCCCCCAGCCATAGTAGGACTTGGCCAGTGCCCGAGCTGCAGTGTTTTTTTGCCCCTCTTGCAGTCACATAGGCCCTTTGTTCCTTTGGGGAGAAGGTC
This sequence comes from Elephas maximus indicus, assembly GCF_024166365.1. Lineage (NCBI taxonomy): Eukaryota > Metazoa > Chordata > Mammalia > Proboscidea > Elephantidae > Elephas > Elephas maximus. The sequence goes on along the minus strand of NC_064839.1, from coordinate 8,375,989 downwards.
CTGGTTGGGGTTTCATGCTTTGTCTTCAGCAGAAACTGCTCCTCTCCTTCAGTTCTGCATTACCAAGGAAGAATTTCTTGGGTCTCCTACTATGTTCCCAACTGTTTTTGTAGGGCCTGGAGAGAATTGCCTGTGAGTGGACATAAACCTCTACTATGTCTGCCCCTGGAGTCCCTGGCAAATGATTAATGTGCTTGGCTGCTAACCAAAAGGTTGGAGGTTTGAGTCCACCATGCCTCTGAAGAAAGGCCTGGGGATCTAATCCTGAAAAACCAGCCATTCAGAACCCCGTGGAGCACAGTTCTACTCTGACAGACACGGGGTCACCATGAGTCAGAACCCCACGGAGCGCAGTTCTACTCTGACAGACACGGGGTCACCAAGAGTCAACATCAGCATGATGGTAACTGGAATGTCTGTGGTTGCTAGAGGTTCTGTATTTTCATGCCAGCTCACACTTTGCCTTCAACAATTCATTAAAAATTGTAGCTGAGTTCCTTATACCTGCTTGCACTGCAGCCCACATCTCTTCGTATGCTCTGCTACAGGTGACCCAGTGAGGGCTCACATCCCATCTCTCCTGGGAGGTGCCTGACTTCAGGGTACTTACCACTCTGTGATGTCAGCTCTCTGAAGGGTTCAAGAAAAGTTACCACTTTTGTAGTTTACCTGGCTTTTTCTTGTTCTTTAGGTGTGAGCAATGTTCTTTCCAACTTTCTACACCCTAGGCAGAAGGAGAGCTATAAAATTCCTAAGAGCTTCTTAAGTCTTTGGGTCAGGTATTGATCTTGGTAAAGAAAAAGGATGATGGTGTCTTAGTCATCTAATGCTGCTATAACAGAAATACCACAAGTGGATGGCTTTAACAAAGAGCAGTTTATTCTGTCACACTTTAGGAGGCTAGAAGTCCAAATTCACAGTGCCAGCTCCAGGGGAATGCTTTCTTTCTCTGTCAGCTCTGGGGGAAGGTCCTTGTCATAAACCTTCCTCTGCCTAGGAGCTTCTCAGCACAGGGACCTCAGGTCCAAAGGACGTGCCCTCCTCCTGGGTCTGCGTTCTTGGTGGTAGGAGGTTCCCTGTCTGTCTGCTGTCTTCTCTTTTATATCTCAAAAGAGATTGACTCAACATACAACCTAATCCTGTAGATCGAGTCCTGCCTCATTAATGTAACTGCCTCTAATCCTGCCTCATTAACATCATGGAGGTAGGATTTACATGGCATAGGAAAATCACATCAGATGACAAAATGGTGGACAGTCACACAACACTGGTAATTGTGGTCTAGCCAAGTTAGCACACATTTTGGGGGGACATAATTCAATCCATAACAATGGAGAAAGTTAGTTGGAAAAATTATTTTCTCCCAAGATGTTGTGAGTATAAATTACTCAACATATATGCCCAGCAATAGGAGAATGGAGAAGTGGAGAAGTTAAATGTGGTATAATCATACGTGGGAATACTATACAATTACTAAAAGCATTTCAACACAGATGGCAAGTTGCAAAGCGGACCATTTATGTAAATTTTAGAAAAAATAAAAATGAGACAAGATAGGTTAAAGTGCTTTGTGAACTATAAAATTCTACAGACAAGTCAGGCACTGCTGTTTTTGTATAGTAATAAGAGTCCTATAGCCCGACCACAAAGGGCTCTCCTTGTCCCAAAAGATGTCAGAGAATAAGGCAGAGGTCGGGGGTGGGAGGGGAACTGCGAGTATAACTGTACAGGTGGCAAAGGCTGTTTTCCAGGTCCTCCAACCTTCCAGCTTTGTGACTGTCTTTCTTTCCTTTCCTTCATCCTCCTGTCCCACATCATATCCCACCTACCTGTCCTATGTGTCACACCCACAAGGATCATCTTTCAGCTAAAAAGCAACTCTTGTCTTATTTGTCTCTGTGTTTGAATTAAAGGTAGTATGAAGCTTTCTCTAATCCTCTGAAGAGGACTTTCTCCTGTTAAACCAACATTTAATTGCTCCTTATTTCCTCAGAACCCAGTCCACACCAAAGACCCTTTATGACCGGATCCTGAAACCTTGCCTACTCTCCTGTCATCCCAAGCACTCCCCTTCCTGACCTGTCCTGTCACCTTCCCTGGGCCTTTGCACATGACTGTCCACCCTCATGGATGCCTTTCTTTCACACCCCTACCAGAGGGGTGGTCTCACCATCCTTCCAAGTCCAGCAGAAATGCTCTCTTTGAGGCTTCTATCCTGAGGGAGACAGTTTCTCCCTTTTCTGTGCTTCCCAGTTTTTTGTATAACACACTTTATTACAACTCTCCTTCTGTTATCCTGCCCCTCTGTGGACCGTAAACTCCTCAAAGGCACAGAGGCCCTTTCTCTCTCTTCACCTGTACCTAGCACCCAGCCCAGTTGCTGCTGAGTCGATTCCGACTCATTACGACCCTGTGTGTTACCAAGTAGAACTGTGCCACATGGTTTTCATCACTGTGACATTTTGGAAGCAGATCATTAAGATTTTCTTCCGGTGCCTCTGGATGGGTTTGAACCATCAACCTTATGGTTAGCTTCCTAGCACTTAACCATTTGCAGCACCCAGGGTCTGGACCTCGCACAGTGCCCGTGTATCAGATGCTAATGCTGAGTGAATGCAGGAACTGGTATACAAACAACGGTGAGGGAACTGAGACTATCAGGCCTTAATCAGATTTTAAACATAGCTGTAAATTTTATGTATTCTAGAAAAAACATAACTAAATTTCAAACTCATGATTTGAAGAATCTCGTTGTTTCTTGTGAGGCTAAGTAAAAAGCAGTGAATCGATTTGTCCTAGTCTCCTAGTGCTTTAAAGAACACTAAAGAGTGGCTTTAAAGGACAGAACAGAACAGAACAGAACAGAAATTTATTTTCTCACAGTTCTGGAGTTCAGAGTCCAAATAAGGGTCTCAGCCATGTCAGTTCCCTCATTGTCAGATTCCCTAAATGTTCCCTGGGCATCTCTGGATTCCTTGGGGATCCTCACATGGTATCTGTCTTCCCCAGTCTTTGTCTGCTTCTGTGGCTAAGCACTTTTTTTATTACTCAGAGGTGATTAGGTTTAGGACACACCCTACACTGATATGACCTCTGTTATAGATTGAATTGTGTCCCCCCAAAATACGTGCTGTAAACTCTAACCTCTACGCCTGTGGTTATAATCCCATTTGGGGATGGGTTGTCTTTGTTATGTTAATGAGACAGGATTAGTGTAGGGTGTATCTTGAGTCAATCACTTATAAGATGTAAAAGGAGGAGATCAAAGAAGCAGAGATGGGGAAAGAGAGATGTCAATCCACTTGAAAATGGCCCAGGAGCAGAAACTCAGAAGAGAGCCGGTAGAGAGAGAAAGCCTTCCCCCAGAGCCGACACCTTGAATTAGGACTTCTAACTTCCTAAACTGTGAGAAAAAATTTCTGCTTGTTAAAGCCACCCACTCATGGTATTTCTGTTATATCAGCACTAGATAACTAAAACAATCTTGTTAACATAACAAAGAAAACCCTATTTCCAAGTAGGATTATATCCACAGGCATTGTTGTTCGGTGCTGTGGAGTTGATTTCAGTTCATGGTGACCCCGTGCAACAGAGTAGAACTGCCGCATAGTTTCCTAGGCTGTAACCTTTACAGGAGCAGTTCACCAGGTGTTTCTTCCGTGGAGCTGCTGGTGGATTTGAACCATCAGCCTTTTGGTTAGCAACCAAGCACTTATCTTTTGTGCCACCAGGGCTCCTTATCCATAGGTATAGGAGCTAGGATTCCAACACGTATTTTTGGGGAACACAGTTCAATCCATAACACAACTAAAACTATTGAGTAAATAATATTACAGGTGATCTATAAAACCCTGATTCCGATTCATAGCAACCCTATAAGACAGAGTAGAACTGCCCCATAGGGTTTCCAAGAAGGGCCTGGTGGATTCGAACTGCCAACCTTTTGGTTAGGAGCCAAACTCTTAATCACTATGCCGCCAGGATTTCCAGGTGGTCTATGGGCATGGCAAAAGTCCCAAATGACTGAAGATTGAGAAACACTGGGCTAGTCTTTGGCCTCGCTCCTGGGCAAAATTATAGACTGGTGTTCCCCAGAACGTTTGGAGGATGGTATTTTCCATGGTTTATTCTACTTTTCAATTTTCTCTAGCAGGAAAGGATAGGGTGAGCTGGGGAGGGGGATGAAGGCATCCTCAACTGCGTCTTCACCTGTCTTCCAAGAGGCTGTCTTTGGCTTTGTTCTGAGTGAGGGCTGATGAGCCATTCTCACGGAGAATGTCAGCTAGTTGCTTTCATAGCCCAGCTCATCAGCATTTCTGGTGATTGTGCATTGTGGTATCTGCAAACAAGTGATATATATTCTGCAGTCCTCTCCATTAGGCTGTTTGTAAGACACATGTTAAAAAGATGGGCCTTTGGTTTGCTTCCAAGTCACAAAGACCTGAGTGCTGTTTCAAAAATGTTATTCATGCCTCAGGCTGACCTTGCAGAATACAGTGGGTGGGGGCAGGTGGCACCAAGGAGGGAGGCTGGAGGGCAGGAAGTGTCCAGGTGGGGCAGATGGTGGTAGTGTTTTTTATGTGACGGAAAGATTCTTTGCCTTACAAAAGAATTAATCAGAGGGCTTCTTCTCAACAGAAAGTTTCATGCATTTTAAAAAAGGATTTGATTTACAGGAAACTTTTCAGGAACACAGCTGCTGGGCAAAGCAAGCTATTCACACTGGTTTGAAATCCATTTTATGAGCCAGGAGTCTGGGTGTCAGGAGGAGTGATAAAAACCCAAACCAAACACATTGCTATCAAGTAGATTTGGACACACAGCGACCCTGTGGGACAGAGTAGACTAGCCCCATAGGGTTTCCAAGGCTGTAATCTTTACAGAAGAGGACTGCAGCACCTTTCTCCTGCAGAGCTGCTAGTGGATTTGAACCACCAACCTTTCAGTTAGCAGCTGAGTGCTTAATCAATGTACCAGGGCTCCTTGGAGGAGTGATAAAACCCCTCTAGTTTTTAATTGATGAGTGCTTATTGATAAGCGCAACTCTATTGGGGAAGTTCTACTCTGTCCTCAGGGTTGCTATGAGTAGGAAATGACTCGACGGCGAGTTTGGCTTTTTTGGTTTTATCGATGAGCACAGTCAGGGGCCGGTATGGACCTGGGCCGGGGCATCTCTGTCGTAAATATGCGTGAATGTGCTGAGTGCTTGAGGTTCCGTTCATTTATGGACCTATTCTGTTGTTGCTGTGAAGGGCTTTGTAATTTGCAGCTTTAGAGCCAAGCTGCCTTTCGCAGAAGCCTGGGTCAGAACGTAACAGGTTGTACAGCATGAATCACCCTGCTCCATGGCCTCTGGGTAGGGAGGCCTTGGCCTTGTACATCGCTTTGAGTAGACGAACAGATACGTGGTGGAGGGGAAGAGCAATAGGCAGAGGCTGCACAAATGAAGAGATGGGTTCTTTGCCTTGAAAACAGACCTCAGGGTTTCTTCCCAGCCCCTCTCCCTCCTGTTCAGACTGCTAATAGCTATCTTTCTCCCAATTGTCCCACTCCATTGAGTTTTTTTAAAATTTTTATTGTGCTTTAAGTGAAAGCTTACAAATCAAGTCAGTCTCTTACATAAAAACTTATATACACTCCCAATTTCTCTCCCCCTAATGAGACAGTCTGCTCTCTCCCTACACTCTCCCTTTTCATGTCCATTTCGCCAGCTTTTAACCCCTCTACCCTCTCATCTCCCCTTCAGGCAGGAGATGCCAGTATAGTCTCAAGTGTCCACCTGACCCAAGAAGCTCACTCCTCACCAGCATCCCTCTCAAACCCATTGTCCAGTCCAATCCATGTCTGTACAGTTCGCTTTGGGAATGGTTCCTGTCCTGGGCCAACAGAAGGTCTGGGGGCCGTGACCACCAGGGTTCTTCTAGTCTCAGTCAGACCATTAAGTATGGTCTTTTTATGACAATTTGGCGTCTGCATCCCACTGCTCTCCTGCTTCCTCAGGGGTTCTCTGTTGTGTTCCCTGTCGGGGCAGTCATCGGTTACAGCCGGGCACTATCTAGTTCTTCTGGTCTCAGGATGATGTAGTCTCTGGTTCATGTGGCCCTTTCTGTCTCTTGGCCACGTAATTACCTTGTGTCCTTGGTGTTCTTCATTCTCCTTTGATCCAGGTGGGTTGAGACCAATGGATGCATCTTAGATGGCTGCTTGCTAGCATTTAAGACCCCAGATGCCACTCTCCAAAGTGGGATGCAGAATGTTTTCTTAATAGATTTTATTATGCCAATTGACTTAGATGTCCCCTGAAACCATGGTCCCCAAACCTCTGCCCCTGCTACACAGGCCTTCAAAGCATTCAATTTATTCAGGAAACTTCTTTGCTTTTGGTTTAGTCCAGTTGCGCTGAACCTCCCCTGTATTGTGTGTTGTCTTTCCCTTCACCTAAAGTAGTTCTTATCTACCACTAAATTAGTGAATACCCCCTCCCACCCTCCCACCATCCCTCCTCTCATAACCACAAAAGAATGTTTTCTTCTCAGTTTAAACTATTTCTCAAGTTCTTATAATAGTGGCCTTATACAATATTTGTCCTTTTGCAACCGACTAATTTCACTCAGCATAATGCCTTCCAGGTTTCTCCGTGTTATTAAATGTTTCACAGATTCCTCACTGTTCTTTATCGATGTGTAGTATTCCATTGTGTGAATATACCATAATTTATTTATCCATTCATCCGTTGATGGGCACCCTGGTTACCTCCATCTTTTTGCTATTGTGAACACTGCTGCAATAAACATGGGTGTGCATATATCTGTTCATGTAAAGGCTCTTATTTCTCTAGGATATACTCCAAGGAGTGGGATTGCTGGATTGTATGGTACTTCTGTTTCTAGCTTTTTAAGGAAGTGCCAAATCGATTTCCAAAGTGGTTGTACCATTTGACATTCCCACCAGCAGTGTAGAAGTATTCCAATCTCTCCACAGCTTCTCCAGCATTTATTATTTTGAGTTTTTTTAGAATAATGCCAGCCTTGTTGGAGTGAGATGAAATCTCATTGTAGTTTTGATCTGCATTTTTCTAATGGCTAATGATCGTGAACATTTCCTCATATATCTGTTATCTACCTGAATGTCTTCTTTAGTGAAGTGTCTATTCATATCTTTTGCCCATTATTTAATAGGGTTATATGTCTTTTCGCCATTAAGTTTTCGCAATATCATGTAGATTTTAGAGATCAGGCGCTGATTCGAAATATCATAGCTAAAAACTTTTTCCCGGCCTAGGTAGTCTTTTTAGTCTTTTGGTGAACTCTTTGGATGAGCATAGGTGTTTGAATTTTAGGAGCTCCCAGTTTTTTTTTTTTTAGTTATCTAGTTTTTCCTCTGCAGTCTTAATAATGTTTTCTATACTGTTTACGCCATGTATTAGAGCTCCTAACGTTGTCCCTATTTTTTCTTCCAAGATCTTTATCTTTTAGATTTTATATTTAGGTCTTTGATCCATTTTCAGCTCGTTTTTGCGGCATGGAGTGAGGTATGGGTCTTGTTTCATTTTTCTGCAGATGGATTTCCAATTATGCCAGCTCCATTTGTTAAATAGACTGTCTTTTCCCCCATTTAACTGTTTTGGGGCCCTTGTAAAATATCAGCTGCTCATATGTAGATGGATTTATGTCTGGATTCTCAATTCTGCTCCATTGGTCTATGTATCTATTGTTGTACCAGTACCAGGCTGTTTTGACTACTGTACCAGTATGATAGGTTCTAAAATCAGGTAAAGTAAGGCCTCCCACTTTGTTCTTCTTTTTCAGTAATGCCTTATTATTCCAGGGTCTCTTTACCTTCCGTATGAAGTTGGTGATTTGTTTCTCCATTTCATTAAAGAATGTCGTTGGGATTTGGATTGGAGTTGCATTAAATGTATAGATAGTTTTTGGTAGAATAGACATTTTTATAATGTTAAGTCTTCCTCTCCATGAGCAAGGTATGTTCTTCCACTTATGTAAGTCTCTTTTGGTTTCTGGCAGAAGTGTACTGTAGTTTTCTTTGTATAAGTCTTTTACCTCTCTGGTAACATTTATTCTTAAGTATTTTATCTTCTTGGGGGCTACTGTAAATGGCATTGATTTGGTGATTTCCTCTTCGATGTTCTTTTTGTTGGTGTAGAGGAATCCAACTGATTTTTGTATGTTTATCTTGTATCCTGATGCTCTGCTGAACTCTTCTATTAGTTTCAGTAGTTTTCTGGAGGGTTCCTTAGGGTTTTCTGTGTATAAGATCATGTCATCTGCAAATAGAGATACTTTTACTTCTTCCTTGCCAATCTGGATGCCCTTTATTTCTTTATCTAGCCTAGTTGCTCTGGCTAGGACCTCCAGCACAATGTTGAATAAGAGTGGTGAAAAAGGGCATCCTTGTCTGGTTCCCGATCTCAGTGGGAATGTTTTCAGGCTCTGTCCATTTAGGGTGATGTTGGCTGTTGGCTTTGTATAAATGCCCTTTTTTATGTTGAGGAATTTTCCTTCTATTTGTATTTTGCTGAGAGTTTTTATCATGAATGAGTGTTGAACTTTGTCAAATGCCTTTTGTGCATCAATTGATAAAGTCATGTGATTCTTGTCTTTTGTTTATTTATGTGGTGGATTACATTAATTGTTTTTCTAATGTTGAACCATCCCTGCATACCTGGTATGAATCCCACTTGGTCATGGTGAATTATTTATTTGATATGTTGTTGAATTCTATTGGCTAGAATTTTGTTGAGGATTTTTGCATCTACATTCATGAGGGACATAGGTCTATAATTTTCTTTTCTCGTGGTGTCTTTACCTTGTTTTGGTATCAGGGATACGGTGGCTTCATAGAAGGAGTTTGGTAGAATTCCGTCATTTCTGTGCTCTGAAATACCTTTAGTAGTAGTGGTGTTAACTCTTCTCTGAAAGTTTGGTAGAACTCTGCAGTGAAGCCCTTCGGACCAGGGCTTTTTTTTGGTTGGGAGTTTTTTGATTACCTTTTCAATCTCTTCTTTTGTTGTGGGTCTATTTAGTTGTTCTACCTCTGTTTGTGTTAGTTTAGGTAGGTAGTGTGTTCCTAGAAATTCATCCATTTCTTCTAGGTTTTCAAATTTGCTTGAGTATAGTTTTTCATAGCAATCTGATACGATTCTTTTAATTTCAGTTGGGTCTGTTGTAATATTGCTCCTCTCATTTCTTATTCAGGTTATTTGCTTCCTCTCCTGTTTTTCTTTTGTCAGTTTGGCCAGTGGTTTATCAATTTTGTTGATTTTTTCAAAAAACCAGCTTTTGATCTTGTTAATTCTTTCCACTGTTTTTCTGTTTTCTATCTCATTTAGTTCAGCTCTGATTTTTATTATTTGTTTTGTCCTGGTGCCTGTGGGTTTCTTTTGTTGCTCTTTCTATTTGTACAAGTTGTAAGGATAATTCTTTGATTTTGGCCTTTCTTCTTTTTTGGATGTGTGCGTTTATTGATATAAATTGACCTCTGAGCACCGCTTTTGCTGTGTCCCAAAGGATCTGATAGGAAGTGTTTTCATTCTCACTGGATTCTCTGAATTTCTTCTTTCCATCCTTTATGTCTTCTATAATCCAGTCTTTTTTGAGCAGGGTATTGTTCAGTCTCCAAGTGTTTGATTTCTTTTCCCTGCTTTTCCTGTTATTGATTTCCACTTTTATGGCCTTATGGTCAGAGAAGATGCTTTGTAATATTTCAGTGTTTTGGATTCTGTTAAGGCTTGGTTTATGACCTAATATGTGGTCTATTCTGCAGAATGTTCCATGTGCACTAGAAAAGAAAGTATACTTGGTTGCTGTTGGGTGGAGTGTTCTGTGTATGTCTATGAGGTCGAGTTGGTTGATTGTGGCATTTAGATCTTCTGTGTCTTTATTGAGCTTCTTTCTGGGTGTCCTGTCCTTCACCGAAAGCGGTGTATTGAAGTCTCCTACTATTATTGTGGAGCTGTCTATCTCACTTTTCAATGCTGATAGTTTGTTTTATGTATCTTGCAGCCCTGTCATTGGGTGCACAAATAATATCGTTATATCTTCTTGGTGTATTGTCCCTTCAGTCATTATATAGTGTCCTTCCTTATCCTTTCCGGTGGATTTAACTTTAAAGTCTATTTGTCAGAAGTTAATATTGCCACTCCTGCTCTTTTTTGATTGTTGTTTGGTTGATATATTTATTCCATCCTTTGAGTTTTAGTTTGTTTGTGTCTCTAAGTCTAACGTATGTCTCTTGTAGGCAGCATATACACGGATCTTGTTTTTTAATCCATTCTGCCACTCTCTGTCTCTTTATTGATGCATTTAGTCCATTTACATTCAGGGTAATTACGGATAGGTATGAATTCAGTGCTATCATTTTGATGTCTTTTTGTGTGTGTTGTTGACAGTTTCTTTTTCCCACTTAATTTTATGTGCTGAGTAGATTATCTTTATATATTGTCCTTTCCTCATATTTGTTGTTGGTGATTTGTTTCTGCTGAGTTTCTATTTTTTTCTTGTACTTTATTTTGATGACAAGGATAGTTTTTCTCCTTTGTGGTTACCTTATTATTTACACCTATTTTTCTAAATTTAAACCTAACTTTTATTTCTTTGTATTGCCCTATCTTCCTCTCCATACGGAAAGTGTATGATTACGTTTCTCAGTCCCTCTTTATTATTCTAATGTTGTCTTCTTTCATATTATAGCAACACTGTTACCCTATTTTGAGCTTTTTTTTTTTTTAATTATTATCTTGCTTTCTTTTTTGGTTTCCCTGTCTGAGTTGACTTCTGGTTGCTCTGCCCAGTGTTCTAGTCTCGGGTTGATACCTGATATCACTGATTTTCTAACCAAAGAACTTCCTTTAGCATTTCTTGCAGTTTTGGTTTGATTTTTACGAATTCCCTAAACTTATGTTTGTCTGGAAATATCTTAATTTCACCTTCATATTTAAGAGACAGTTTTGCTGGATATATGATTCTTGGCAGGTAATTTTTTTCCTTTAAGTTTTTAAATATGTCATCCCATTGCTTTCTTGCCTGCATGGTTTCTGCCAGGTAGTCCGAGCTTATTCTTATTGGCTCTCCTTTGTAGGTGACTTTTAGTTTATCCCTCACTGTTCTTATAATTCTCTCTTATCTTTGGCTTTGGCAAGTTTGATTATAATATGTCTTGGTGACTTTCTTTTAACAACTACCTTATGTGGAGTTCGATGAGCATCTTGGATAGATATCTTCTCATCTTTCACAATATCAGGGAAGTTTTCTGCCAACAAATCTTCAACAATTCTCTCTGTATTTTCTGTTATCCCTCCCTCTTCTGGTACTCCAATAACTCATAGGTTATTTCTCTTGATAGAGTCCCACATGGTTCTTAAGGTTTCTTCATTTTTTTTTTTAATTCTTTTATCTGATGTTTCTTCAAAGCAGTCTTTCAGAAAGCAGTCTTTCTGGCAATTCTCAACCCGAGGCTTTGCTATGGTATCTTTGCAGCAGGAAGCAGGGAAAGAGGGAGTCGTTACAAGCCCTGAGGCTCATGTGGAATTTCTACAAGACAGAGGTGATAATAAAAACTCAATGACGGAGCCAAGATGGTGGAAAAGACAGATGCTTCCGGTGAACCCTCTCTACAAGAAAGACCCCAAAAAACAAGTGAAACGAGTATGTTTGTGACCAGCTGGGAGCCCTGAGCTTCAAAGGAAAGCATAGAAAATGAACTTAGGGGCAGGGGGAGGAAGAGACAGTTCAGAAGCGGGGAGGAGTTACCGGATCTGAATCGTGGGAAGCCCTCAGGCACGATTACCAGAGCTGCGGTGGCAGTGGGCTGGTACTAGCGTTTGGCTGCAGTTTCCTCAGGGAGAAGGAGCCAGCCACACAGTCCACTCACACCTCTGGAACCTGATGAGAACGGTACTTATGGCAGAAGCTAAGTACTTGCTTATATTTAAACATGCCCCCCTACCTGCAAACCAGCTTCAGTGGCTGAATTCCCCGGGCCTGAGATAGGCACTGATGAGCACCAAGAGCCATCCCCCAGCCCAGGGGAACGAAAAAATTTGCATTTGGGGGAAAGGTAATTTGCTAGCTCCACTAACTGGAGGAGCCTGGGACAGAAGCAGCTCCTGTCCAGGCATAAACCTTCCATGGGCTTTGAGCACCTTTCCCTTCTGAATGGACCTGTGTGGGCCTATTTCAGGACACTAGACCCTTGTTGGAGGACTCCAACTATTTCAGCTTTGCAGTGGAGAGGTGGGTGTTTGATGTTTGACATTGCTTTGCCTATTAAACAAGATCCTCACCTACCCACATCAGGGACCCAAGGACTGGTAGCTCTACTCAGGTCATCCAGTCACCTGTGACAGGGGTCCAAAGATAACTGGTATCTCCCAGTCATTACAACAAAAACTTTGGGTGCCCATGGTCCATCGGCAGAACGCACCCACCTGTATGCTCTAGAGAACAGGGGCAGGCTTTCCTCAGAGACACCCAGGGGTCGGTTCTCAGCTCCCTGCCTTGTTCAGAGCGTGAACCCTTGCTGCGATCATATACCGGTATGTACGCCAATCATCCCTGCCCCTCGAAGACTGTAGGACAGAGCTGTGCCACACACTTGATGATCAGCTACCTGGAAACCTGAGCTGAATTCATACAAGAAAACTGAATAGACTCCTAAACTGATATACCCGATAATAGCTCTAGCCAGCTGGGGACCGGATGTCAGAGCTCCAAAGGTGAAAATAATCAAGCTAGCTCACTCAAGAAACCCAGTGGGGTATACGAAAACAAAACAAAACCAGAAGCTATGACACAGTAAGCAAGCGTAAACTAATACAATAACTTATAGATGGCTCGGAGACAAGAGTCAATATCAAGTCACATAAAGAAACAGATAATGATCACCTCAACAGGCTCTCAAAACAAAGAATCCAGGGATCTCCTAGATGAAAGTGCATTCCTGGAATTACCAGATGCAGAATACAAAAGTTTAATATACAGAACCCTTCAAGATATCAGGAAGGAAATGAGACAATACACAGAACAAACCAAGGAACACACAGATAAAGCAAATGAAGAAATTAAAAAGATTACTCAGGAACATAATGAAAATTTTAATGAGCTGGAAAAATCCATAGGCATGCAGCAATCAGAAATTCAGAAGATTAACAATAAAATCACAGAAGTAGACAACTCAATAGAAAGTTAGAGGAGCAGAATTGAGCAAGTAGAAGCCAGAATTTCTGAATTTGAAGATAAATTAGTTGGCACTAATATATTTGGAGAAAAATCAGATAAAAGAATTAAAAAAAAAATGAAGAAACCTTATGAATCAAGTAGGACTCTATCAAGAGAAATAACCTATGAGTGATTGGAGTACCAGAAGAGGGAGGGATTAAAGAAAATACAGAGAGAATTGTTGAAGATTTGTTGGCAGAAAACTTCCCTGATATTGTGAAAGATGAGAAGATACCTATCCAAGATGCTCATCAAACTCCACATAAGGTAGATGTTAAAAGAAAGTCACCAAGCTGTATTATAATCAAGCTTGCCAAAACTAAAAGGAAAGAGAGAATTATAAGAGCAGCAAAGGATAAATGAAAAGTTAACTACAAGGGAGAGCCAATAAGTGTAAGCTCGGACTACCTGGCAGAAACCATGCAGGCAAGAAAGCAATGGGATGACACATTTACAAAATTAAAGGAAAAAAATTGCCTGCCAAAAATCATATATCCAGCAAAACTGTCTCTTAAATATGAAGGTGAAGTTAAGACATTTCTAGATAAACACATGTTTAGGGAATTCGTAAAAATCAAACCAAAACTAGAAGAAATGCTAAAGGAAGTTTTTTGGTTAGAAAATCAGTGATATCAGGTATCAACCCAAGACTAGAACACTGGGCAGAGCAACCAGAAGTCAACCTAGACAGGGAAACAAAAAAAGCAAATCAAGATTATTAAAAAAAAGCTCAAAACAGAGTAACAGTGGTATTATTATATAAAAGAAGACAATATTAGAACAATAAAGAGGGACTGAGAAATCTAATCATACACCTTCCATATGGAGAGGAAGATAGGGCGATACAAAGGAATAAAAGTTAGGTTTAAATTTAGAAAAATAGGTGTAAATAATAAAAAAAAAAATAATAATAAGGTAACCACAAAGGAGAAAAACTATCCTTGTCATCAAAATAAAGTACAAGAAAAAAATAGAAACTCAGCAGAAACAAATCACCAACAACAAATATGAGGAAAGGACAATATATAAAGATAATCTACTCAGCACATAAAATTAAGTGGGAAAAAGAAACTGTCAACAACACACACAAAAAGACATCAAAATGATAGCACTGAATTCATACCTATCCGTAATTACCCTGAATGTAAATGGACTAAATGCATCAATAAAGAGACAGAGAGTGGCAGAATGGATTAAAAAACAAGATCCGTGTATATGCTGCCTACAAGAGACATACGTTAGACTTAGAGACACAAACAAACTAAAACTCAAAGGATGGAATAAATATATCAACCAAACAACAATCAAAAAAGAGCAGGAGTGGCAATATTAACTTCTGACAAATAGACTTTAAAGTTAAATCCACCGGAAAGGATAAGGAAGGACACTATATAATGACTGAAGGGACAATACACCAAGAAGATATAACGATATTATTTGTGCACCCAATGACAGGGCTGCAAGATACATAAAACAAACTATCAGCATTGAAAAGTGAGATAGACAGCTCCACAATAATAGTAGGAGACTTCAATACACCGCTTTCGGTGAAGGACAGGACACCCAGAAAGAAGCTCAATAAAGACACAGAAGATCTAAATGCCACAATCAACCAACTCGACCTCATAGACATACACAGAACACTCCACCCAACAGCAACCAAGTATACTTTCTTTTCTAGTGCACATGGAACATTCTGCAGAATAGACCACATATTAGGTCATAAACCAAGCCTTAACAGAATCCAAAACACTGAAATATTACAAAGCATCTTCTCTGACCATAAGGCCATAAAAGTGGAAATCAATAACAGGAAAAGCAGGGAAAAGAAATCAAACACTTGGAGACTGAACAATACCCTGCTCAAAAAAGACTGGATTATAGAAGACATAAAGGATGGAAAGAAGAAATTCAGAGAATCCAGTGAGAATGAAAACACTTCCTATCAGATCCTTTGGGACACAGCAAAAGCGGTGCTCAGAGGTCAATTTATATCAATAAACGCACACATCCAAAAAAGAAGAAAGGCCAAAATCAAAGAATTATCCTTACAACTTGTACAAATAGAAAGAGCAACAAAAGAAACCCACAGGCACCAGGACAAAACAAATAATAAAAATCAGAGCTGAACTAAATGAGATAGAAAACAGAAAAACAGTGGAAAGAATTAACAAGATCAAAAGCTGGTTTTTTGAAAAAATCAACAAAATTGATAAACCACTGGCCAAACTGACAAAAGAAAAACAGGAGAGGAAGCAAATAACCTGAATAAGAAATGAGAGGAGCAATATTACAACAGACCCAACTGAAATTAAAAGAATCGTATCAGATTGCTATGAAAAACTATACTCAAGCAAATTTGAAAACCTAGAAGAAATGGATGAATTTCTAGGAACACACTACCTACCTAAACTAACACAAACAGAGGTAGAACAACTAAATAGACCCACAACAAAAGAAGAGATTGAAAAGGTAATCAAAAAACTCCCAACCAAAAAAAAGCCCTGGTCCGAAGGGCTTCACTGCAGAGTTCTACCAAACTTTCAGAGAAGAGTTAACACCACTACTACTAAAGGTATTTCAGAGCACAGAAATGACGGAATTCTACCAAACTCCTTCTATGAAGCCACCGTATCCCTGATACCAAAACAAGGTAAAGACACCACGAGAAAAGAAAATTATAGACCTATGTCCCTCATGAATGTAGATGCAAAAATCCTCAACAAAATTCTAGCCAATAGAATTCAACAACATATCAAATAAATAATTCACCATGACCAAGTGGGATTCATACCAGGTATGCAGGGATGGTTCAACATTAGAAAAACAATTAATGTAATCCACCACATAAATAAACAAAAGACAAGAATCACATGACTTTATCAATTGATGCACAAAAGGCATTTGACAAAGTTCAACACTCATTCATGATAAAAACTCTCAGCAAAATACAAATAGAAGGAAAATTCCTCAACATAAAAAAGGGCATTTATACAAAGCCAACAGCCAACATCACCCTAAATGGACAGAGCCTGAAAACATTCCCACTGAGATCGGGAACCAGACAAGGATGCCCTTTTTCACCACTCTTATTCAACATTGTGCTGGAGGTCCTAGCCAGAGCAACTAGGCTAGATAAAGAAATAAAGGGCATCCAGATTGGCAAGGAAGAAGTAAAAGTATCTCTATTTGCAGATGACATGATCTTATACACAGAAAACCCTAAGGAACCCTCCAGAAAACTACTGAAACTAATAGAAGAGTTCAGCAGAGCATCAGGATACAAGATAAACATACAAAAATCAGTTGGATTCCTCTACACCAACAAAAAGAACATCGAAGAGGAAATCACCAAATCAATGCCATTTACAGTAGCCCCCAAGAAGATAAAATACTTAAGAATAAATGTTACCAGAGAGGTAAAAGACTTATACAAAGAAAACTACAGTACACTTCTGCCAGAAACCAAAAGAGACTTACATAAGTGGAAGAACATACCTTGCTCATGGAGAGGAAGACTTAACATTATAAAAATGTCTATTCTACCAAAAACTATCTATACATTTAATGCAACTCCAATCCAAATCCCAACGACATTCTTTAATGAAATGGAGAAACAAATCACCAACTTCATACGGAAGGTAAAGAGACCCTGGAATAATAAGGCATTACTGAAAAAGAAGAACAAAGTGGGAGGCCTTACTTTACCTGATTTTAGAACCTATCATACTGGTACAGTAGTCAAAACAGCCTGGTACTGGTACAACAATAGATACATAGACCAATGGAGCAGAATTGAGAATCCAGACATAAATCCATCTACATATGAGCAGCTGATATTTTACAAGGGCCCCAAAACAGTTAAATGGGGGAAAAGACAGTCTATTTAACAAATGGAGCTGGCATAATTGGAAATCCATCTGCAGAAAAATGAAACAAGACCCATACCTCACTCCATGCCGCAAAAACGAGCTGAAAATGGATCAAAGACCTAAATATAAAATCTAAAAGATAAAGATCTTGGAAGAAAAAATAGGGACAACGTTAGGAGCTCTAATACATGGCGTAAACAGTATAGAAAACATTATTAAGACTGCAGAGGAAAAACTAGATAACTAAAAAAAAAAAAACTGGGAGCTCCTAAAATTCAAACACCTATGCTCATCCAAAGAGTTCACCAAAAGACTAAAAAGACTACCTAGGCCGGGAAAAAGTTTTTAGCTATGATATTTCGAATCAGCGCCTGATCTCTAAAATCTACATGATATTGCGAAAACTTAATGGCGAAAAGACATATAACCCTATTAAATAATGGGCAAAAGATATGAATAGACACTTCACTAAAGAAGACATTCAGGTAAAAAAAAAGAATTATTTTTCATTATTTTTTTTTGATATATGAGGAAATGTTCAGAATCATTAGCCATTAGAAAAATGCAGATCAAAACTACAATGAGATTTCATCTCACTCCAACAAGGCTGGCATTAATCCAAAAAACTCAAAGTAATAAATGTTGGAGAGGCTGCGGAGAGATTGGAACACTTCTACACTGCTGGTGGGAATGTCAAATGGTACAACCACTTTGGAAATCGATTTGGTGCTTCCTTAAAAAGCTAGAAATAGAACTACCATAAAAAAAAAAAAAACCCACTTCCGTCGAGTTAATTCCTACTCATAGCGACCCTATAGGACCTACCATACGATCCAGCAACCCCACTCCTTGGAATATATCCTAGAGAAATAAGAGCCTTTACACGAACAGATATATGCACACCCATGTTTATTGCAGCAGTGTTCACAATAGCAAAAAGATGGAGGCAACCAGGGTGCCCATCAACGGATGAATGGATAAATAAATTATGGTATATTCACACAATGGAATACTACGCATTGATAAAGAACATTGAGGAAACTGTGAAACATTTCATAACATGCAGAAACTTGGAAGGCATTATGCTGAGTGAAATTAGTCAGTTGCAAAAGAACCAATATTGTATAAGGCCACTATTATAAGAACTGGATAAATAGTTTAAACTGAGAAGAAAACGTTCTCTTGTGATTTCGAGAGGAGGGAGGATGGGATGGTGGGAGAGGGGTATTCACTAATTAGTTGGGAGATAAGAAGTACTTCAGGTGAAGGGAAAGACTAACACAATACAGGAGAGGTCAGCACAACGGGACTAAACCAAAAGCAAAGAAGTTTCCTGAATAAACTGAATGCTTCGAAGGCCAGTGTAGCAGGGGCAGGTGTTTGGGGACCATGATTTCAGCGGACATCTAAGTCAATTGGCATAATAAAATTTATTAAGAAAACATTCTGCGTCCCACTTTGGAGAGTGGCATCTGGGGTCTTAAACGCTATCAAGCAGCCGTCTAAGATGCATCAATTGGTCTCAACCCACCTGGATCAAAGGAAAATGAACACTAAGGAGTCAAGGTAATTACGCAGCCAAGAGACAGAAAGGGCCACATGAACCAGAGACTACATCATCCTGAGACCAGAAGAACTAGATGGTGCCTGGGTACAACCGATGACTGCCCTGACAGAGAACACAACAGAGAACCCCTGAGGAAGCAGGAGAGCAGTGGGATGCAGACGCCAAATTGTCATAAAAAGACCAAACTTAATGGTCTGACTGAGACTAGAAGAACCCTGGTGGTCACGGCCCCCAGACCTTCTGTTGGCCCAGGACAGGAACCATTCCCGAAGCCAACTCTTCAGACATGGATTGGACAGAACAATGGGTTTGAGAGGGATGCTGGTGAGGAATGAGCTTCTTGGATCAGGTGGACACTTGAGAGTATGTTGGCATCTCCTGCCTGGAGGGGAGATGAGAGGGTAGAGGGGGTTAGTAGCTGGCAAACTAAACACGAAAAGTGAGAGTGGAGGGAGAAAGCGGGCTGTCTCCTTAGGGGGAGAGTAATTGGGAGTATGTAGCAAGGTGTATATAAGTTTTTATGTGAGAGACTGACTTGATTTGTACACTTTCACTTAAAGCACAATAAAAAAAAATTTTTAAATAAAGGGGGGGTCAGGTGTGGTGTGGTGGGGTGTGGTGGGGTGGGGTGGAGAAGGGTGGGGTGGGGTGGGGTGGAGAAGGGTGGGATTGGGGTGGGGTGGGGTAGGGTGGGGTGGGAGAAGTGTTGAAGGTGCTGGGGCAGGGAAGAAATTTTCAGTGTTAAATGGGTGGTCATGGTGAGCCTCACTGGGAGGCAAGATTTGAGCAGAGAATTGAAGGTGGTGATGGGTGGAAATGGGAGCACCCCAGGCAGAAGCCGCAGCCAGAGAGAAGTCCCTGGGGGGGAGGTGTGTGCCATCCCAGCAATAGCTAGGCCAGGATGACTGGAGCTGATTGGGTGGGGGAGTCCTGAGAAATAACCATGGCAGTCACAGGCGGGATAGTTTAGGGCCTTCTGAGGACTTTGGTTTTTATGAAGAGGCAAATGGAGAGCTGTTGGAGCACTTCGAGTGGGGGAAGTTACATGATCTTACTGATGTTTTAATGCATTGCTTTGCTGCTGAGCTGAGCTAAGCTGTAGGGGCTGTCTTAGCTTCCTAGTACTGCTATAACAAAAAATGTCAAAAGTGGGTGGCTTTAAAGAACACACATTTATTTTTTCACAGTTTCGGAGACTGAAGGAGCCCTGCTGGTGCAGTGGTTAAGAACTTGGCTGCCAACGAAAAGGTCGGCAGTTAGAATCTACCAGCCGCTTTTTGGAAACGCTATGGGGCGGTTCTGCTCTGTCCTTTAGGGTGGCTTTGTGTTGGAATTGACTTGATGGCAACTGGTTTTTGGTTTGGAGGCTGAAAGTCCCAGTCAGGGACTTAGTCATGTTGATTCCTTCTATGAGCTTCTCTCCCAGTGTCAGAATTCTGCTGGAGGTCCTTGCGTTCCTTCGCTTGTAGACAGATCCTCACATGGTGTCTGTTTACCACCCCGCACCGCCCCCCATGTTTCTCTGTGTCTATTCTGGTATTTTATAAGGCACTACTCGGAAGTGATTAGGTTTAGGACCCATCCTACTATGCTATGACCTCATTACTAATAAAACAGGGTCATGTTTACATGTACAGGTAGGACTTCCATATTTCTTCTTGGGGGACGCAATTCGATACATAACAGGGGTCAGAGGACCTAGTGGAAGGTTATTGCACGAAACCCCCATGTCTCTCCATTCCTACCACTCTCAGTCAGTACCCTTAGAAACACAGCCCCCTAACACGATGCATAAGGTCCTTCCTGACTTGATCTCCCCCCAACTCCACACTCTCCATCCTTCTTCCTTACCTCTCCTCTAGTCACATTCTGTGCTCCAGTCACACTGAATGTCTTCGTTTCATAAACTCCATGTTGAGATGGCACATGCTGCCTGAACTCCCAAATCCAGGATTATCAGCCCTCTGATGTGCAGCCACCCTCCCTGAGCCCCCCTGGACAATCACTTACTCTCTATGTTGTAGCTGGTTACTTCTCCCTACTCCCCCAATCCCACCCCATCCAACGTGCACACGCACACTTACACATCGACTCTAACTCTTTCCAGGCAGGAGCTGTATTTTGGTGAGGTGTTATAACCTCTGTGTCAAGCACCGTGCTTAGCATGTAATAGAAGTTCACTATTGTTTTAACGAATAAATGGGTACAAGGTCCCGGGCCAGCTCTTTACAAGCACCATCTTGAAATATCAAAACGCTGGATGATTTGTAAATTATCCTCATTATAAGGAGGGTGAAATGGAAGCTGGGAGGCCTTGCCCAGGGTCACAAGTCACTTAACCTCTCTGAGCTTCTGTTCCCGTTAGTAAAGTTGGGGTGATTAGACAAACCTATAAGGCGTGGTGGAGGAAAGCACCAGCTATGAGGAGCGTGCTGCCACTTCCTTCCCTGCCCTTTCATCTGCCCACTGGCCCCCAGCTCCAAGGAGGGCACTAAAGAGCTCTGGCGACCCCACATGCACTGGGGAACTTCTACTTCAGCTGAGAGGCGGCTGAGGCTAGGCTCAGGGATCTGAGCCTGGGAGGTTCAGAAGCAGCCAGGGAAGAGAAGCTGGGAGATGCAGCAGGAATCCGTGATCCCAGCAAGAGATGAGTCAAGCTTCCTGTCAGCCCTGCTGAGAATATAGCTGGATTTATGGGGAACGTTGGAGTGCTGTGAGCTTCCCAACCTGATCCCCTATCACACATCCAGAGGGTGGGCTGGGCAGCTGGGCTCAATTGTGTCTCTGATCCCATGTGCTCCTGGTACTGTTCCGAGGTCCCAACGGGGCTGGTTAGACACACTGCCAAATTCAGCCTGCTGGCCCTTCACCTTGCGTGTGCTCCACATGTGACCTCCTCATGTCCTGCCTCTGCAGGAAGGCCTCCCGAAAACCTTAGGTGGACTTTCTGCCGGGATCGCTTCCCATGGCCCCACTCACCTTGGTGAACTCCCTCTCCACGCCGTTCCACTAATACAACAATAACCTATCTGTACGTCTGAGCAGGACTTGTATATTTCCCACTTGTCCAGGCCTGGCTGAAATTCTCCCTCTTACAGGAACTTCATTTTGATAACTCCTTCTCCACCCAGAGGAATTAACTTCTTCCTTCTCTGCACTCCCAAACACTCTTGTTTGTAGTCTTTAGCACTTAATTCACTCTGCTCACTTGGCAGGTGACTTAGTCTCCTAGAGCTGCTGTAACAAATACCACAAGGTGGGGGGGCTTTAAGGAGCAGAAATTTATTTTCTCATAGTTCTGGAGGCTAAAAGTCCAAATCAGGGTCTCAGCTGTGTCAATTCCTTCCTTGTCAGCAGCCCTGGGTGTTCTTTGGTTCCTGGTGTTCCTTGGCTTATTTATAGATGGCCCTCGCATGGTGTCTGTCTTCTCCCACGTGTATGTTTCTGTGTCTATTCTGGTCTTTTTATAACTCAGAAGCACTTAGATTTAAGATGTACCCTACACTGTTATGGCTTCATTAACATAATAAAAGGAAAGTCCTATTTCCAGACAGAATCACATCTACAAGTACGAGGGCCTGGAACGCAACACATATTTTGGGGAGACATGCTTCAGCCTGTAATAGTAGATAAAGTAAATGAGTAAAGCTGACTGAGCATAATACAATAGGGAATGGAAGGGACTAGGGCAAAGTGGGAGTCCCAAGCAGCCTCCAGTTCTCTGCTCAGTTTCACTGACTGTCACCATGTGGGAATACAGGCTCAGAACTGCCAGATCTGATATTTTTAAAAAGAAGCCACAAATGTGGATTTGAGTAGTCAAAACAGCCTACTACTGGTAAAATGACAGACACATTGATCAATGGAACAGAATCGAGAACCCAGATATAAATCCATCCTCCTATAGTCATCTGCTTTTCGACAAGGGCCCAAAGTCCATCAAAGGGGGAAAAGACAGTCTTTTTAACAAATGGTGCTGGCAAAACTGGAAGTCCATCTGCAAAAAAGTGAAACAGGACCCATGCTTCAAACCATAAACAAAAACTAATTCAAAATGGATCAAAGACCTGAATATAAAACCAAAACTACAAAGATCATACTCGAAAAAATAGGTCAACACTAGAGGCCCTAACACCTGGCATAAATAGCACTTAAACCATGACTAACAATACACAAACAGTAGGAGATAAGGGAAATAACTGGGATCTTCTAAAAATTAAACATTTATGCTCATCAAAAGACTTCACGAAAAGAGTAGGAAGAGAACCTACAGACTGGGAAGACAAAGTATTATAATGACATGTGCAAACACCTGGAGATAGAAAACCAAAAGGGAAGAACACACTCAGCATTTCTGAAGCTGAAAGAACTGAAGAAAATTCAAGCCTCAAGTTGCTATGGTGAAGGACTCTATAAGGAAAATATTAAATGTTGCAGGAAGCATCAAAAGAAGATAAAAGAACACCAACAAAAAGGACATCAAAGAGGAAATTACTAAATCCATATGATTTACAGTGGCCCCCAAGAAGATAAAATACGTAGGAATAAATCTTACTGGAGTCGTAAAAGACCTATACAAAGAAAACTATAAGACTCTACTGCAAGAAGAGACCTACATAAGTGGAAAAACATACCTTGCTCATGGGTAGGGGCACTTAACATTGTAAAAATGTCTATTCTACCAAAAGCAATCTATAGATACAATGCAATTCTGATCCAAATTCCAGTGACATTTTTTAATGAAATGGAGAAATCACCAACTTCATATGCAAGGGAAAGAGGCCCCAGATAAGTAAAGCATTACTGAAAAAGAAGAACAAAGTAGGAGGCCTCACACTACCTGATTTTAGAACCTATTATACAGCCACAATAGTCAAAACAGCCTGCTACTACTATAATAACAGATATATAGACCAATGGAACAGAATTGAGAATCCAGACATAAATCCACCCACGTATGAACAGTTGATATTTGATAAAGGCCCAAAGTCAGTTAAACAGGGAAAAGACAGTCTTTTTAACAAATGGTGCTGGCATAACTGATATCCATCTGCAAAAAAATAAAACAAGACCCATACCTCACACCACACACAAAAACTTACTCAAAATGGATTAAACACCTAAATATAAAATCTAAAATGATAAAGATCATGGAAGAAAAAAATAGGGACAAAGTTAGGAGCCCTAATACATGGCATAAACAGTATACAAAACATTATTAAGAATACAGAGGAAAAACTAGATTAACTGGGAGCTCCTAAAAATCAAACACCTATGCTCATCCAAAGACTTCACCAAAAGAGTAAAAAGACTACCTACAGACTGGGAAAAAGGTTTTAGCTATGAAATTTCTGATCAGCACCTGATCTCTAAAATCTACATGATACTGCAAAAACTCAATGGCAAAAAGACATATAACCCTATTAAAAAATGGGCAAAAGATATGACTAGACACTTCACTAAAGAAGACATTCAGGCAGCTAACAGATACATGAGGAAATGTTCACGATCATTAGCCATTAGAGAAATGCAGATCAAAACTACAATGAGATTTCATCTCACTCCAACAAGGCTGGCATTAATCCAAAAAACACAAAATAATAAATGTTGGAGAGGCTGTGGAGAGACTGGAACACTTCTGTACCGCTGGTGGGAATGTCAAATGGTACAACCACTTTGGAAATCGATTTGGCACTTCCTTAAAAAGCTAGAAGTAGAACTACCATATGATCCAGCAATCCCACTCCTTGGAATATATCCTAGAGATATAAGAGCCTTACATGAACAGGTATATGCACACCCATGTTCACCGCAGCACTGTTTACAATGGCAAAAAGATGGGAGCAACCAAGGTGCCCATCAACAGATGAACAGATAAATAAATTATGGTATATTCACACAATGGAATACGGTGCATACGATAAAGAACAATGATGAATCCATGAAACATTTCACAACATGGAAGAATCTGGAAGGCATCATGCTGAGTGAAATTAGTCTGTTGCAAAAGGACAAATATTGTATGAGACCACTATTATAAGAATTCAAGAAATAGTTTAAACACAGAAGAAAATATTTTTTGATGGTTACGGGAGTGTGGAGGGAGGGAGAGGGGCGTTCACTAATTAGATAGTAGACAAGAACTATTTTAGGTGAAGAGAAAGACAACACACAATACAGGTGAGGTCAGCACAGCTGGACTAAACCAAAAGCAAAGGAGTTTCGTGAATAAACTGAATGCTTTGAAGACCAGTGTAGCAGGGGCAGGGGTTTGGGGACCATGGTTTCAGAGGACATCAAGGTCAATTGGCATAATAAAATCTATTAAGAAAACATTCTGCGTCCCACTTTGGAGAGTGGCATCTGGGGTCTTAAATGCTAGCAAGCAGCCATCTAAGATGCATCCATTGGTCTCAACCCACCTGGAGCGAAGGAGAATGAAGAACACCAAATACACAAGGTAATTATGAGCCCAAGAGACAGAAAGGGCCACATAAGCCAGAGACTACATCCTCCTGAGACCAGAACTAGATGGTGCCCAGCTACAACCAATGACTGCCCTGATAGGGAAAACAACAGAGAACCCCTGAGGGAGCAGGAGAGCAGTGGGATGCAGACCTCAAATTCTCGTAAAAATACCAGACTTAATGGTCTGACTGAGACTAGAAGGACCCCAGAGGTCATGGTCCCCAGACTCTCTGTTAGCCCAAGACAGGAACCATTCCCAAAGCCAACTCTTTGGACAGGGATTGGACTGGATTGTAGGATAGAAAATGATACCGGTGAGGAGTGAGCTTCTCGGATCAAGTAGATACATGAGATTATGTGGGCAGCTCCTGTCTGGAGGGGAGATGAGAAGGCTGAGAGGGTCAGAAGCTGGCTGAATGGACACAAAAATAGAGGGCGGAGAGAAGGAGTGTGCTGTCTCATTAGGGGGAGATCAACTAGGAGTATATAGGAAGATGTATTTAAATTTTTGTAGGAGATACTGACTCGATTTGTAAACTTTCACTTAAAGCACAATAAAAATTAAAAAAAAAAAGGATAGAGGAATACAGAGAGTCACTATACCAAAAAAATTGGTCAATATTTAAGCATTTTAGGAGGTAGCATACGATTATGAACTGATGGTACTAAAGGAAGAGGTCCAAGCTGCACTGAAGGCATTGGCGAAAAGCAAGGCCTCCAGGAATTGATGGAATATCCTTTGAGATGTTTCAACAAATGCATGCCTCCCTGGAAGTACTCACTCATCTATGCCAAGAAATTTGGAAGGCAGCTACCTGGCCAACCAACTGGAAGAGATCCATATATATGCCTATTCCCAAGAAAGGTGACCCAACAGAATGTGGAAATTATAGAACAATATCATTAATATCACATGCAAGCAAAATCTTGCTGAAGATCGTTCAAAAGCAGCTGTAGCAGTATATCAACAGGGAACTGCCAGAAATTCAGGCTGGATTCAGAAGAGGACGTGAAACCAGGGATATCATAGCTGATGTCAGATGGATCCTGGCTGAAAGCAGAGAATACCAGAAAGATGTTTACCTGTATTTTATTGATTATGCAAAGACATCGAGCTGTGTAGCTCATAACAAATTATGGATAACATTGCAAAGAACGAGAATTCCAGAAAACCTACTTGTGCTCATGAGGAACGTGTACATAGATCAAGAGGCAGTCGTTCGAACACAACAAGGGGATATGAGTAGTTTAAAGTTGGGAAAGGTGTGCGTCAGAGTTGTATCCTTTTACCATACCTGTTTAATCTGTATGCTGAGCAAATAACCCGAGAAGCAGCAGTTAAGAAATCAAAAGATGCATTGTGTTGGGCAAATCTGCTGCAAAAGACCTCTTTAAAAGTGTTGAAAAGCAACGATGTCACCCTGAAGGCTAAGGTGTGCCTGACCCAATCCATGGTGTTTTCAATCGAATCATATGCATGTGAAAGCTGGACAATGAATAAGGAAGACTGAAGAAGAATTACGGTGTTGGTGAAGAGTATTGAATATATCATGGACTGCCAAAAGAAAGAACAAATCTGGGAAGAAGTGCAACCAGAATGCTCCTTAGAAGAAAGGATGGAGAGACTACCTCTCATATACTTTGGACATGTTATCAGGAAAGATCAGGCAACATCTAGTTCAACTGGCATAAAGTAGTTTATAAAAATGTTCTACATCCTACTTTGGTGAGTAGCATCTGGGGTCTTAAAAACTTGCAAATGTTCTTTTAAGATACTCCACTTGTCCCACTCGGTCTGGAGCAAGGGAGAATGAAGAAAACCAAAGACACAAGGGAAAGATTGGTCCAGAGGACTAATAGACCACAACTACCACAGCCTCCGCTGGACTGAGTCCAGCACAACTAGTTGGTGCCAGCTACCAGCACTGACTCCTCTGACAGGGATCACAATAGAGGGCCCCGGACAGAGCTGGAGAACAATGTAGAGCAAAGCTTTAACTCACAAAAAAAGACAGACTTACTGGTCTAACAAAAATTGGAGAAACCCCGAGAGTATAGCCCCTGGGTACCCTTTTAACTCAGTACTGATGTCATTTCCGATGTTCACCCTTCAGCCAAAGATTAGACAGGCCCATAAAACAAAACAAGACTAAATGGGCACACCAGTTCAGGAACAAGGAGGAGAACGCAGGAGGGGACAGGAAAGCTGGTAAGAGAAACTCAAGGTGGAGAGGGAAAGAGTGTTGACATGTCGTAGGGTTGGCAACCAATGTCACAAAACAATATGTGTATTAATTGTTTACTGAGAAACTCGTTTGCTCTGCAAACCTACATCTAAAGTACAATTAAAAAAAAAATGTGGATTTGAATGTGAAACATCCTGCCATTTCAATGCTGGCAACAAGTTCAATTAAAAAAAAAAAAAAATCATGGACCAATTAAATTATGCCTGGAACCAAACCAGTCAGTGACCATTTTTCATTTTTATCTTCCCTTAGGTGGTGGATTCCTTGAGCGTGAGTCAAACAGGCGGAGCAAAAGTTGCAAACTCTGACGTAGTCCTCTTTGGGAATGTTCTACTACCCAGGAGTCCCTGATGAGGCATGTCTCTCTCAAGAGAACAGGGTCCTAGCATTATCAGGTCAGTTTCCAGAGGGGCCAATGTGGAGATAAGAAAGCTAGTGCCAGCAGGGCTGAAATGCCCCCATAACTAGAGTCTTACCCCAGTGCCTGGCACATGGAGGGCAAATGTCTATGAAATTTTTGCTGTTTTTAGGTGCCATCAAGTCAATTCTGACTCATAGCAACCCTATGTACAACAGAACGAAACTGTTTGGTCCTGCACCATCCTCACAATTGTTGTTATGTTTGAGCCCATTGTTGCAGCCACTGTGTCAGTCTATCTCGTTGAGGGTCTTCCTATTTTTTGCTGACCCTCTGCTTTATTAAGCATAATGTCTTTCTCCAGGGACTGGTCCCTCCTGATAACATGTGCAAAGTGTGTGAGAAGTAGTCTCACCATCCTTGCTTCTAAGGAGCATTCTGGCTGTACTTCTTCCAAGACAGATTTGTTCATTCTTCTGAAGTCTGTTATATAGTCAGTAATCTTCGCCAACACCATAATACAAAGGCATCAATTTTTCAGTCTTCCTTATTCATTGTCCAGCTTTTGCATGCATATGAGGTGGTTGAAAATATCATGGCTTGGGTAAGGCACACCTTAATCCTCAAAATGACATCTTTGCTTTTCAGCACTTTAAAGCAAGGTTGTGTCATCTGCATATTGCAGAGTGTTAATGCATCGTCCTCCAAACCTGATGCCCCGTTCTCCTTCATATAGTCCAGCTTCTTGGGTTATTTGCTCAGCATACAGATTAAATAAGTATGGTGAAAGGATACGACCCTCATGCACACTTTTTCTGATTTGAAACCACGCAGTATCCCCTTGTTCTGTTCTAACGACTACCTCTTGGTCTAAGTATAGGTTCCTCATAAGCACAATTAAGTGCTCTGAAATTCCCATTCTTTGCAATGTTATCCATAATTTGTTATGATCCACATAGTCGAATGTCTTTGCATAGTCAATAAAACACAGGTAAGCATCTTTCTGGTGTTCTCTGTTTTCAGCCACGATCCATCTGACCTGGTTCCACATCTTCTTCTGAATCCAGCTTGAATTTCTGGTAGTCCCCTGTTGATGTATTGCTGCAACTGCTTTTGAATGATCTTCAGCAAAATTTTTTTTTTTATGTGTGTGATATTAATGATATTGCTCCATAATTTCTGCATTCCGTTGGATCACCTTTCTTTGGAATGGGCGCAAATATGGATCTCTTCCAGTCAGTTGGCCAGGTAGCTGGCTTCCAAATTTCTTGACGTAGATGAGTGAGTACCTCCAGCACTGCGTCCATTTGTTGAAACATCTCAATTGGTCTTCCATCAAGTTTCAGGGGCTCATTATCTTTGTGAACTATGTTATACCCCTGACTGGAGCACACCGAGTCAGGAGACAGTGGCAGGAGAGGAGGCTGGAGAGGCACAAAGGCTTCTGTAGGCCATGACAGGGAGTTTGGATTTGACTCTGAGTTAAATGGGAAACCACTGGAGGGTCAGAAATGGGGAGCAGAGGTCAGAGGAAATGATGTGTTTCTGTGAGCTTGGGTGGGATCGTTTTTAATAGATTACTGACTCAGAGACCTTAGGAAGCAGCGGGATCTTTGTTTTACAAGACTCACATCAGAACTAGAAATGACAAAGAAGATATGGTGATTTCATGACAAGGTTTGGCAGCCAACTGCTGCCCCTGGCAGCTCATATCACCCTGAAAGCTCTGATTCTAGGTAGACAGACATTCTGGACTGTCCTTAGCTGCCTTGATTCCTGATCAGCAGGCAGGATTTCGTAAGCCCTGACTCAAAGGCAGCCACGAGGGCAAAGCTGCCATAACCCTTGCCTCCAGCACCTGGCCCAGGCTGCCGGCATCTCACAGGCAGTTCTGAACCATTTTCACATGCCTCTGCCCTCTGGGCTTTCCCACACACCGCCCTGAGCTCTGCGAAAGGGAGCTACAATAAGCCCTTGTTTTACAGAGCCACTCAAGCAGGGCCAGCTCAGCGTGCTGCAGTGGGGGAAGCGGGCTGGGTCGGGGTGGGAGCCTCGCAGAAGGAAGGAATCCGTCCTAAATCTCTCCTTTTCAAAGAGGACTTGGCAGAAAGCCTGTGTGCTTCAGGCTTATTTTGGCAGTTCCAGGCCAGGAGTCACAGGACCGTAGCTGTAGAAAGCGCGAGAAACACATTTTTGTTATCCCATCAAAATATTCCTGGGGAGCCAGGCTGTTGGGGCAAGTTACCTGCCATCATTGACGTCAAAGGAGGAAAGGAAATAAATGGTTGGGTTCTCATCTTGGGAAGGAGAATGAGCATTTATGGAGCCCCAGCTCTGCCAACAAGCAATGTTTGTGGGGCACTTTGCGTGTGCCAGGCATGGTGCAAACACAGGCATGCCCGCAGTAGTCCTCCGAGGTAGGTTACTGCTTTAATCCCTATGTTGTTGTCAGCTGCCGTAGGGCTGGCCCTTGACTCAGGGGGACCCCATGCACAATGGCATTGGGCCGTTGTGATCCATAAGGTTTTCATTAGATGGTTTTTGGAAGTAGATCACCAGGCCTTTCTTCCTAGTCTGTATTAGTCTGGAAGCCCCACTGAAATCTGCTTAGTACTGATAGATGGCTGGTGGATGTGCATGTGGTGTGTTCGCCGGGAATCAAACCTGGGTGTCCCACATGAAAGGCGAGAATTCTACCATTGAACCGCCATTGGCCCCTACCCATTTAACCAAAAGAAACCAAATCTGTTGCCGTCAAGTCGATTCCAACTCATGGCCACCCTATAGGACAGAGTAGAACTGCCCCATGGGGTTTCCAAGGAGGGGCTGGTGGATTCAAACTGCCAACCTTTAGGTTAGCAGCCGATCTCTTAAGCAATGCGCCACCAGGGCTCCCATACTCATTTAGAGATGAGGAAATGGAAACTCAGAGGTGATGTGCCAAAGGTTGCAGAGCAGTTGTAAGTGGTTGAGGTGGGATTTGAACTTGTGTGCCTGTCTCCAGAATCCTTGCTCTTCCTGGCCATGCTGAGCCCCTCTGGCTGTAAAGAAGGATGTCTGTGTCCCAGGCTCCATGCGGGGTGAGTTACAGTCTGATCGCATATATTCTTCACAACAACCTGAGGGTAGATTCTTGTTGGGGAGGGAAAGGGGCTGGCGTGCAGACAAACAGTAAACAATAAACAAAAAAATAAGTAAGTTACATGATATGAAAGAATTGATAAGTTATATGGGAAAAACAAAAGCAGAGCAAGATAGAAAGGTCAGGAGTGCCGAGTGTGCCACACTGAGCATGGGAGATTTGAGCAAAGACAGGAAGTGGGTAAGAACTGAGCACTCAGGTGTCTAAGGACAAGCCTTGCAGCAAGAGTCCCTGGGGACAGATGCACCGACTGCAGGAAGTCCAGTGTGCCGGGTGGGGCACAGAGCATCCCGAAACGGTGGCAGGAGATGAGGCCTGAGAAGTCCAAGGCTTCTGTAGGCTTTTGTAGGCCTTGGCGGGCAGTTTGGATTTGACTCTGAGTTAAATGGGAAACCACTCGAGGGTCAGAACAGAGAGTGACATGCTCCGATTTTCATTTTGGAGCCCTTAGCATCACTTATTATGAGATATAGCAGAAGCACGTTGATCTTTGGTGCTACATCACCATCTTTGGAGGGCTAAGGAAGGTTAAACAACGGGAAGCTGGGGAAGCCGACTGTAGGAAGCGGTAGGAAGCAAGGAGGCTGGGCACGAGGCTGTTGGAGTAAATCCTGCAGGAGGTGATGGTGGCCAGGAGGTGGGGGGAGGAATTGGATTCTGAATATATTCTGAAAGGAGAGCCAGCAGGGTTTCCTGACAGGTTGCATGCGGCACGTCAGAGGACAGGAGTCAGAGATGAGGCCAAGGTTTTTTTGCCCACCGGCCTGGTGTAAATGATTAACACGCTTAGCTGCTAGCTGAAAGGTTAGAAGTGTGAATCCACCCAGAGGCACCTCAGAAGGAAGGCCTGGCGATCTACTCCAAAAAATCAGCCACTGAAAACCCTGTGGAGCACAGCTCTACGCTGACACACGTGGGGCCACCATGAGTTGGAGTCAACTCAATGCAACTGTCTAAATGGGAGAATGGAATTACCGTCCATTGAGATGGGCAAGGTTGAGGCTTAAGCAAGTGTAGGGGTGGGAATCAGGGTTATATTAGGAGTTTGGGGTGTCTACTATATATTTAAGTGCAGATGTCAATTAGGTAGTTGAATATATGAGTCAAGCTTGAGAGAGAAATCTGAGTGGGAGATATAAATAGTTCACAGAATCCAAGATAACTCTGTAAAAAAAATGGTTTTGGAAAGGACAGGAACTGTGGCGATTTCTCAGTGGCAGGAACATCAAGGATTTTCCCCAAAGTAAAATCAGAATGTTTGTAGCAAAACAAGGGGGAATGAGACAGAACACAGGTGATAACCAGACTTCCACTACAGGGCCTTGTCCTGAGTGTCTCTGACAGTTCTTTCCAAGTCTTTCTGCTCTTATCAAATGAGTGCAAGTCCTGTTCTTGACAGCCTGCTTCCCCGTCTGCTCAGAAAAACCTCCCTGTCTCAATGAAGAGTGATGGCACATTTAGGCTATCTTATTAAACACTGTTTATCTCCTAAAAGTAGTCTGCAGTGTGTTTAATCAAAGTCAGGGCAGATGTGATTTGCAACACCCAGAAGTCACTTTCCATTCTTTCTCTCCATGAGAGAAAAACAACCCCTTTTCCCCACCCCAAATCCTGGAGGGAAGTGATATGCTAAGAACCAAACCAAAACCCATTGCCGTCAAGTAGATTCTGATCCATAGCTATCCTATAGGACAGAGTAGAACTGTCTCATAGGTTCCCAAGGAGCTGCTGGTGGATTCAAACTGCCGATCTTTTGGTTAGTAGCCAAGCTCTTAACCACTGTGCCACCAGGGCTCTGTATAGTACTTTAGGCATGGGGAAAAAAAAAAGAGAGAAAAACCAAAAAAGATGTCCAACAAAGTCTATAGCTATCTTATTCCTACTTGGACAGGGAAGGTAAAAAATTTAAACCACAGAAGAATCAAATCACTGCTTTTCCCATCTAGGGCTTTCCACTGGGCATCACCATATGTTGAATGGACAGGTTCCATTTCTCTTGGGTTTTCAAGAGATTAGAGCTTTCTGATTTCGAGAAAAAGTAGCCAGTAAGTCTGTGCTTCTGTGCCTTCCACTTCTGCCCACAAATATCTGAGGAATAAACTATGTCCTGATTTAAGGGTTTAAGGTTCTTTTAACACAGCTCTAGCATTTAACTGTTTTGCCCCTTCTTAGGAGAGGTGATCAGGAAGGCTGAAGACTTCAAATGCAGTCCTTAAATGAAGGACGCCCTTGGTTCCCAGCTGTGTTGGAAAAGAGAGGAAGGAAAGGAAATGAATTATCAGGAGACAATTGTGACTTAACTCTGAGTTTAGAAAATGTTTTCAAAATAATTTCATCTTAATAGCCTAAGTATGGAAAATATTTATAGCTTCTCCCAGAGTGGGCAGACCTGTGGAACGTCTGTGGCAGTGTTGGACATCTCTGCAGCTTCAAGGTAGTGTTTCTTTTTTCAGTTGCCTCATCCACTTTTCTTTAGGAAGTGTTTGCTGAGGAAATAAAAAATCCTTCATCCTTGAACTAAATCATTTAGGGTTTGGGGTGCTGGCCAATTCAATGTGGCTCCAAGAACATTTAACCTTGAAAATGCTTTCATTTCAAACAGAAATGCAGCCTTAGAGCAAGAGGGCCACTTATTTTACCCTGGAAATGGTATGCGAGTCTATAACCTGGTTATTCTTTCAACAAGTGTTTATTGAGTCTTACCGTGTGCCCCGTGCCAGGCACTGTCAGGGAGTGACATTCACTTCCAGCTGACATGAAGTCTATGGACAAAGGTGGGCAACTAAGTGGACAGTGATAATCCAGTATGAGTGGTGCTGCACCAGAGATAACCACAGGGTTTGGAGGATTAGGGGAGAATTCCCTGAGGAAGTGATGTATCACCTGGCCTTAAGGACAGGAATGGGAGACTGCGATAGACATGAATGTGCAAAGAAGCTAGGCTGTTCATAGAACTCAAAGTATAGCATTATGGCCAAGGGTGGAATTGCTCAATACGTCCCATTCTGGGTGCCTGTGGGAGTCCCTGGTGATACAAATGATTAATGCGCTTGGCTGCTAATCAAAAGGTTGGAGGTTCAAGTACAGCCAGAAGCACCTCTGAAGAAAGATCTAACAATCTATTTCTGAAAAATCAGCCATTAACAACCTTATGGAGTGGAATGGACACAGAGAGTAGAGGGAAGGAGCAGGCTGTCTCATTAGGAGGAGAGCAATTAGGAGTATATAGCAAGGTGTATATAAATTTTTGTATGAGAGACTGACTTGATTTGTAAACTTTCACTTAAAGCACAATAAAAATTTAAAAGAAAAAAAAAAAAAACCTTCTGGAGCACAGTTCTACTGTGACACGTATGGGGTTGCCATGAGCCGGAGTTGATTTTTTTATTGGTGGAAATTCCTTTGTTTTCAAGGCCAAGTCTGACTTCCCAGTATGGAACCTTCTATATTCAAGAGAGTGGATGAGTCACTTGCTTTTGTTTACTTTAATTTTTAAGTCTTTTTCTGTTCCCATTCCTTCCCTTTAGTCATTTTCTGTTTAGGGCCTGAGATTCCAGGCTGTTTTCACTGTACTTCTTTGGGTACAAATGATTGCAACTCAGTGTCCAAGCAATAGCAGTACTTGAGTCTAGCTCAGAAAGAAATAATTTTTGAGATTAATTTGCACTTCATTCCATTGTCTCCTGTTCATCCTTCACTGTGTAAGATTCTTAAATAAGGACTTTCCTTACCAAGGAGCAGCCTGCTGTTAAGAATTCTCATCGTTTTCCTTCTTCTTTTCTATGCCTGAGGCAGTTTCCTATGAGAGTGGACGCACAAAGGAAAATGGACATTTTTCTGCCTGACTCAGAGGCTGTGGGTTTTATTCCTAACGTTCAAAAAGAACCATGCACAGCAGGGTTCCTGAGAGCCAGCCTATAAATATCCAAAAGCATCCAAGGATGGAGGCACTGCGTTTTAATATTAATAGGCTGCAGTATGGCTCTCCAGAGGAATTTTCAAAGGGCTCATTTTCTTCCCTACCCCTCATTGATTTTTTTTTTTTTTTAAGTTTGTATTGCTTAAATCAAATATAGAAAAAGCAAACATGTTTCTGGGATGGAAGTTTGCATTTCTGGAATCTTTCAAGTCCTCCCGGGTGGGTGTTGCCACCAGGACCATTTTCACCATTCCGTCTCTCTGCTTGTTCTCTGTGGAGCCAGTCTGTGTGTGAAAGGGCTTGTAGAGTCAAAAAGTAAATCTGTGCTTTTAGAGAATGAGATGGGAGATTGTCCCACAAAGTCCTTTTGCAAAGGGGAAGAAATGGTCTACTCCTACTCAATGCTTAGGTTTGATGTGAACGGATCTCCCATCGAGAACCTAGTATTTGAGACACTGCCATGTTTGAATTCTTTACATTTTGATTTCTTCTAAATTATTTAAGGCCAAAGAATAACTTATGTGGTGTAGTGAAATAAATCGCAGAAGTACAATGACTTTGTGGAGAAAATTCAGTCTTAGTCATCTAGTGCTGCTGTAACAGAAATACCACACGTGGTTGGCTTTAACAAAGAAAATTTTATTTTCTCGCAGTCTAGTAGGCTAGAAGTCCAAATTCAGGGCGAGATATCCAGGGGAACCCTTTTCCTCTCTGTCAGCTCTAGAGGAAGGTCCTTCTTGTCAATCTTCCCCTGGACTAGGAGCTTCTCTGGGCAGAAACCCTGGATCCAAAGGACATGCTCTGCTCCCTGTGCTTCTTTCTTGGGGGTATGAAGTCCCCCCTCTCTGCTCGCTTCCCTTTCCTTTTATTTCTTGTAACATGAAAGGTGGTGCAGGCCACACCCCAGAGAAACTATCTTTACATTGGCTCAGGGCTGTGACCTGAGTAAGGGTGTTATGTCCCACCCTAATCCTCTTTAATCACAGGCAGAGATTATGATTTATAACACGTAGGAAAATCACAAAATGGGGGACAACCACACAATACTGGAATCATGGCCTAACCAAGTTGACATATTTTTGGAGGAAACAATTCAATCCATGACAGAATATATTCAGGAAAGTTGAGAGATTCCTATAGGGCAAGACTCGTGCGGACATCCAAATTGCACAAGATTGTCTATGCTTCCTGGAAGATAAACTCAGAAATTCAGCAAATATTCGTTCAACAAATATTTGTTGAGTACCTATCTCATGCGATAGTTTGTGAATGAACTGATTGCCTACCCAGGCGATCCAAGGGAATAAACCAAGTAACTGTTAATTCTAATAGGAGTTTAATAAGGTTGTCAGATTCAAAATTCACAAATACAAATCATTAGATGTCCTATATATCATTAATCACCGATTAGAAAGCATAAAGGGGAAAAGAGCCCATTTTAATAGCAGCACAAATGTAAGAAGATGCACAAGGCCTGTGTAAAAGAAACATTAAAACTTACTGATGGATATAAAAACATAAAAAAAAAAAAAACCCACTGCCATCAAGTCAATTCTGACTCATAGTGACCCTGCAGGACAGAGTAGAACTGCCCCATGGGGTTTCCAAAGCAGTAAATCTTTACGGAAGCAGACTGCCACATCCTTCTCCCGAGGAGCAGGTGGTGGGCTCGAACCTCTAACCTTTTGGCTAGTAGCTGAGCACTTTAACAGAGATCTAAAGAAACGGTGATATATACCATGTTCTTACATGGGAAACCTCAAAGGTATAAAAATATTAATTCTTCCCAATTAAAAGTTCAATTGAAATCACAATAGGAAACTTTCTCATTCTGTGATTTAATGTTACCCTTAAATCATCTCACATACTATCGGTGGGGTGCATTTCCTGCTACGGGACCTCAGGGTGAAGCCCCAGGAGACAGCGCATGGAAAACACCAGAGGGAGGTGGGGGGAAATCTGTGCTGTCGAAGTGATCAGGTAAGGCTTCATGGAGGAGGTGGAGCTTGGGCTCTGAAAGGTAGAGGGGAGAACAGAGGTCATTTCAGGCAGGGAGAACATAACAATACGGGGGTAATATCAACAGACAGGCTTACTGGCAGCAAAAGAGCAGCCTGGCTAGAGGACAGACTTTGTGTTGGACACTCTACCCTGTGGGCAGTGCCTTTGACTTTGCCTTCTCCTCTTGTGACTTGTGCCTTTAGCTTCTCTTTGGCCCTGGATGGGAGATGTGCAGTGGCCAGCTGTAAACTCTCAGGAGGTAGCCACTGCTCCCAGTCACTTGTTCTAAGATGGAGTGAGGGTCTGGCAGCCTGCTGGGCATGCCACGGCATCCATGCCAGCACTTGGCGGACTCTGCCAATTGAGTTAGGACAGCTGTTCCCAACCTCTGTGAATCGGGCTTCATGTTCTTCACCATCTCCATGCCCAACGCGTACTGTTACTTACTGATTTCTAAATAATTAAAGCAGCTCACCTTTTTCTTTCTTAATTGTGATGTAAATATACACAATAAGAACAAAAAAAAAGAGCCAAACCCCATCGAGTTGATTCTGACTCATAGCCACCCTATAGGACAGAGTAGAACTGCCTTTAGGGTTTCCAAGTGGATTCAGACTGCCGACCTTTGGGTTAGCAGCGGAGCTCTTAACCACTGCTCCACAAGCATTCACCAATTCAGTAGTTTCTACTTGTACAATTCAGTGATATTGATTATACTCTTCCTGTAAGCAACGTATTTTATAAAGGCATAGATGCATTGATTTTAAAGGACCTTTCATATCACTACCGTAACTGCCAAACTAGCATCAGATGACATAAACAGATGGTACTTTAAAATAAATACTTGTTGTGTGCTGTTGAATTAATTCCAACGCATAGTG
Organism: Elephas maximus indicus; assembly: GCF_024166365.1. Lineage (NCBI taxonomy): Eukaryota > Metazoa > Chordata > Mammalia > Proboscidea > Elephantidae > Elephas > Elephas maximus. Next base: position 8,338,300 of record NC_064839.1, on the reverse strand, counting down.
ACCCTGTAGGGCAGAGTAGAACTGCCCCATAGGATTTCCAAGGCTGTACATCTTTATGGAAGCAGACTGCCACATCTTTCTCCTGAGGAGTGGCTGATGGGTTCCAACCACCAACTTTCAGTTAGCAGCCGAGTGCTTAACCACTGTGCCACCAGGGCTTGTTTACATAAATACTTAACTGTTAAAACAATACTTTCCAAGTATCTCATAAAACCCCTGGTGACAGATTTGGCTCACTTTAGGAAAATGCTGGGCTCGAGAATGAGACAGACTCATTTTTGCTAGAAAGGTGAGAACCTCAGAACCTCAACACTGGAAGAGACCCTGATAAGAATCTAGCCCGTGTTTGGGAAGCTGTTTTTTCCCCACCTTTTTGTTGTCCCCTCCCCTATTTTTAGTTGGAAGTGATATAGAAAGCAGCAAAAAGCGGGCTGCTCTGGTTGAAGCCTTTCATGCCATCTCCCTTGCATCCCTCCAGGTAGCTCCCCAGAAGCCCAGCCTTGAAGCCTCAACCCTGATCCCCTCCTGCCTCCAGGCCCTGCTTGGCTCCTTCCACAGAGAAGCAGCCTAAACCCTGTGCACCAGTCCCATCAGTGGCCAGAACGAGGCGGAAGCATGTTGAAGACCAAGCAGTGGAGGGTGGGTTTGGAGAGCTGACCATACTTTGAGAGGACAGTGCACCCAGCTTTGGATGGCAACCCAGGCCCTCATCAAACGCTGAGTGTCACATGTGGGAAAGCTGAACCTCTGTTCCCTTTGTTGCCGACCACTGGGGAGGTTTCAAAGAGCACGCTGTAGCCTTTGTCAGCATGGGCATTCATGCCTGCCACCCCCCCAGCACCCCCCCCCCCCCCCCCCCCCGTCGTACCCTCCTGTGGTCTCCAGACACTCCTCTCCTGAATATCATTTCTTTCCCTTTCTCCTGCACACAAAAGCTCAACACGGGGTTCATTCTGCAAGCTTAATCTTTTGCTTCCCCTGCTTGGCTGGCTCAAATGCCATTTGCAAAAATGTAAATCTCAGCGGGGCTGAGTGCAGTTTCTGCTGCTGCTTTCCAGCTTCTTTGCTTCAATGCAGAACTCTAAGCCTTCCTTCCAGAAACTTGCTGAGGAGGACAAGCAGCCTTTGAGAATCTACTGGGTTGGTGAATACACATCGCCAGGGCCAGGACTTTGAGGGCCCAGAGAAAAGTCAGGTTCCAATCCTGGTCCTACCACCTACTGTGTGACCTCTCAGAACCTCAGGTTTGTCTCCCTTGTAAAGATAGAAACAATCTCTCTTGCTGTGGACCAAATGGGAAACCAGCCTGAAAAAAAGCACCTTATAAACTCAAGATTCTGCAGTATTGAGGGCATTACTTCTGCCAGGCATCCGGAAGCCCTTCCCAAGGGACAAAAGTTTTGAAAACTGGCTCTAAGTTTGCTGTCTCCCCAGACCTCCAAATGCCAGTAAGCGATTTTGTGGAGGTGGAAGCTAGAGAAATGTTTATGCAAATTGGGCCCTGATTAGATGCAAAAAAAAAAAATGTTGACTGCTTTTCGAGGGTGTTCATTTTTCTCTGAGAGTTTTGTTTGCACATTAGACGCACACAATGTGATTTACATCATTGGCCTCACCCTGTCTTATTTGCCTTAATGTAATTGTCTGTTCAGATCCACTGATGGTGAAAATTGCATTTGTCCTGATCAGTGGAAATGTTCTAAAAATGAGAAGTTCAAGGAAGGTGGAGGCTTTAACGCAGGGAAAGTGGGTTTATTTTCTTAGCTTTTTGAAATAGTCTCATTCCCTAGAAAAGGATCATCTCTTTGCAGAACGCCAAAAATTGGATGGCTCACGGCAACCCCTAATCAGGCAAGTTGCTAAAAAAAAGTGGCCTGATTCAGAGCATCTCTGTCAGTTCAGCAGTGTTCTTGGGTAACCTTGGAGGATTTGGGGATTTTTTGGGCAGTCCACACACAGTGTGTGCTTTGGCTGGAAAACAATGGTAACTGCAGGCTCTTCCCTTTCTGGAAGCGCTTCTGGGGACTTGAGTGTATTCCCATCCTGAAGGTCAGGAAGAAGGGGCTGTCAGGAAAAGCCCCTGATGCCGAGGCTCTTGCTCTGCCCACGCCAAGGGCTCCAGCAGCATCTGCTTAACCCCACTTCCCTGTTCTGTGTTTGGCTCTCAGGGTCACTCAGACCTGTGGGCACTAGTAATTATTTGCTCAGTGAACGAAAGAGCTTGCTTCCTCAAGTTCTCTGGAAATTTAAAGAGGTACAAGACGGTTTGTGGGTGTTTGGAGAATCACCTTTATTACGGCTGTAGTTTTTATTGTGCACGTGGCCATGTTAAACTCTTCCATCTGGAATGCTGCTGGAAGACTGTGAGAGCAGAATTTCAGAGCGTTAGACTTATTAGAGATGTCATCATCTACCCTTCAGAAACTTCCACCTCTATATGGAGTGAAAACAGAGAAGGGAACCGTCCACCCTGCAGAAACTCCTGGCCTAAGGCAGCCATCACTGACGAGGGCTCACCTGCTGGAGGTGGCAGGGTCAGAAGACTATTAGCTTTCAGAGACAGGTTGACTTGTTGGGAAAGAAGACAGAAGCTGGCAGAACTTTGTATCGCGAACTAGCTGTGAGACCTTCAGCAAAGCCCTTGACCTTGAGTTCTGTCTCTCAGGCGGGATGACACCGAGACATGCTCTCTGCAGTCACTTCTCTGGAACACGGGTCCTTCCCACTGCCCCTTGAATTTCCCATGGATGTGAGGCGGCAGATGGACAAGCCCGTTGAGGAAAGGACCAGTGCTTTACTGATACAAAGCAGTGGCCTTCTTACCTGTCATAGTAGAAGCTGTAAACTGGGCAGGGCCTGCAGATGAGCTTTGGTTAGCCTGCACAGTGTTTCAAAAAAATTAATTCATTGCCAGCACATTCAGAAATTAAAGAATTTCAAATAAAATTTAGATTTCTAGTTTCTCTTAAACACTGGCTCCACATTTTTGCATGGCCAACAATTGGTTGGTGCTAAGTAGCTGCTGCAGTGTCTCCCTGACATGGACGCAATTGTGCTTCTTTGTTGCTGTTGTGAGCTGCTGTCAAGTCAGCCCCCGACTCGTGGTGACCCCAAGCACAGTGGGGCAAAATGCTACCCAGTCCTGTGCCGTCTCCATGATCAGTTGCAGATTGGACTGTGGTGATCCACAGGGTTTTCACTGGCTGATTTTTGAAAGGAGATTACCAGGCTTTTCTTCCTAATCTGTCTTAGACTAGAAGCCCCACTGAACATCATAGCAACATGAAAGCCTCCACTGGCAGACGGTGGTGGCTACACATGAGATGTATTGATTGGGAGTTGAACTGGGGCCTACCCCATGGAAGGCGAGAACTCTACCGCTGAACCACCACTGCCCCTTGTTGTTCTTACGGTGGAGGAACAGTTTTCTGTCTTGCTGGCAGGCACTGCTCGTGCCCAGACCACCTCCCCTGGACACGTGCTGTTCCCACGCACCCCAGCCAGAGGGCTTCCTGCTGCAATCACCTGCGCTTCTTTGTTTGGGGCTTTCTTTGGCCACCTGAGTATCTTCAGACCACCCACAGGGCAGGCCAGGAAAGTTGTGGAGCTGCTCAGGAAGCAGCTTTCAAAGGATGATGGATGGGAGTTGGTAGATATACGTCGACTCCAAGGTACAGTCCGGAGTTGCCTCCCAGAGGCCCCAGGGAGGTTGATTCCTGGTTGCCTTCAGTGCTACCTGCTCACGAACACCCCCTGCATTGGCACCGGCCCTTGCCTGCCTCACTTCCCCACTTTCCCCTGGGTTTCCTGGGGTCACCTTCCTGTGTGATCCTTGTGTTTAATTCGCTGTCTCGGGATCTGCTTCTGAAGGATCCCGACCTAAGGGTTGTGCTTGACTCCATCCAAAGGGGAGATGAAAGAAAGACCTTGTAATTGACCTGGACCTGTCTGGGATTTCTTGCTCCTCTAAGGTCACCATCTCAGCTGATGCTCAAGAAGGCAGGGGACCAGCCATCCTCCTGGGGCACGGGTACCTTGGGCAACACCGAGAGGCATCAGTTTGTCTTTAGGGACTTCGTGCCTTGAGCTGATCCGCCCTGATGCCCAGGACTTGTAGGAGACTGTCACATCTGGACAGTATTGTTTGACCCCTTTCTGTCCGCCATCATCTCAGTGCTAGCTGTGAGGAGGGAGGCAACTGGCTTCAAGGAATCCAGGACCTGTGCAAATGATGGCTGCTGTAACAGACCTTCCACTTCTCCCAGCGTTCCCTCTCCTGGTCGAAGAATTCACTGCTTCACACAGAGGAAGCATGTCTCTCCTGGCCTCAGTGTGTGAGGGTGTCTGGGGGGCTGTGGGCCTGAGGAGTCCCTGGAGGGTGCAGATGGTTATGTGCTTGGCTACTAACCAGAAGGTTGCGGGTTCGAGTCCACCCATAGGCACCTCAGAAGAAAGGCCTGGTGATCAATTTCTGAAAAGTCAGCCACCGAAAACCCTGTGGAACATAGGTCTACCCTGACACATGGGGTCACCGTGAGTCAGAGGCAATTGAACAGCAACTGGTGTGATGTGAACCCAGCTTTTTCCACATCCCAAGCTCTTTGAGCTCTCAGCCCCTCCTGCGAGGTAGCTGACAGCACAGGCCCTGGAGTGAGATCGGTCTGGGTTCAAATCCTAGCCACACCTCTTCTTAGCCTTGAAGTAAATCCTGGTTCCCTTTCTGATCCCCAATTCCTTTGTCTCATGGAGTTGTTTTGAGAATGTAAATGATATAATAATCAGAAAGTACTTAGCATCACGTTGGGGTCCTTGAAAGTGCTCAGCACGTGTTCACTATGGATGTTTAAATCATTGAGATTACAGCGGGCTGAGGAAAATCAACAAGAGTAGAGACACAAAATCTGAGATAGAGGCTCTGATCCCATTAACAAACCCAGTGCCACTGAGTCAATTCCAACCCATGACGACCCTACAGGACAGAGTAGAGCTGCCCCATAGGGTTTCCAAGGAGCAGCTGGTGGATTCAAATTGCCAACCTTTTGGTTAGCAGCCGAGTTCCGTTTTGGGTTATTTCCCTTTCACCCCCTGCCCCGTGTGTGCGTGTGTGTGTGTGCGTGAGCGCATGTGCACATGTGTAGAATCCACAACCCACTGAACACACTTCCTGAGGCTTAGCTAAGTGAGCTCCCTGCCGGGAACGTAAGTGTGGCCAGCCAGAAATTGAAGCATCAAATAATATTTAATTTCATTTCTCCCTAAATATTATTGAATTCCATTCCCAATAACTTTTCTTTTCGACTTGCTCTTTTTGAGGCAGTTCAAGTGGAAAAGGAAATAGCTGAGATGCAAGTAAAAGAACCTCACTCGACAATTTTTTTTTTTTTTAGCTAAATGCAAACGACTGGGAGAATTTTGTTTTCTCAGTGTACATTATTTAGCATCGTGATTATCCTACATGTGCTTTTTTTTTATTTTAGAGATGTCTTTGTCCATCCCCCTCGGGAGAGAGCTTTTAGCTCCATGAAGCATGAATTTTTTCACTTACCTAGTGATTATTAGGCGTAGAAATGCCCTTTGGTAAGAGGTTCCACCTTTAGTGGTCTCTTTAGTGAGCAGCCTTCTGTAAACATTGCGTAAGCTTCTTCAGAGAAAAGCAACTCTCTTGTCTCCGAACCCCCACAGCGCACTCTGATGGTAGCACCTGCCAAGCCCCAGCTTGTGGATCTTCAGAGCTGCTGATGGGGATTCCAGTCCTGAGTATCTCTCTTATTTGTTCTTCCAATTTTTTTTTTTAATTGTGCTTTAAGTGAAAGTTTACAGTTCAAGTGAGTTTCTCATATAAAAATTTATATACACATTGTTACGTGACCCTAGTTCCTGTCCCTAAAATGTGACACACACTCCTCTTTTCCAACCCGGATTTCCTGTGTCCATTCAACCGGCTCCTGCCCCCATCTGCCTTCTCATCTCACCTCCGGACAGGAGCTGCCCGTTTGGTTGCACGCATCCAGTTGAGCTAAGAAGCACACTCCTCGCCAGTATCAATGTATGTCCTATAGCCCGGTCTGATCTTTGTCTGAAGAGTTGCCCTCAGAAATGGTTTTAGTTCTGGGCTCCCAGACAGTCTGACGGCCATGTCTACTGGGACGTGCTTTCTACACAAACCGTGAAGCTGGACTCTGCCCCTTAGTAGCTGTGTGACCTTGGACAAGTTACTCAGCTTCTCTCTGGCTCATTTTCCTTTTCTGGAAAATGGAAATATCCGTGTTTACCTCACAGGGCTGCTGTTAAACAAAGTAAAACATAAGGTACTCAGAAGAGTACGGAGCACGTATGTCAGCGTATTATCATCATCCTCACCACTCAGCTCTAGTGCTTTCTTTGCTGTCAGCATAGACACCAGCTGCCAAGGGGATGGTCCTAAATATAATCCCCCTTGTATGGAATCTGTGTCAGGCAGACTTCATTCGTTTGATCTCCTCTAAATGTGATAATAGTAGAATTTAGTTTACAATGTTGTCCTGAAGATTGGATGAGTTAATGAACATAAGGCGATTAGCACAATTTAGTGGCTAACACATAGTAGGTGTTCAATAAACGCTAGCTATAAGGAGTCCTGGGGTGGTGCAAATGGTTAACAAGCTGGCTGCTAACTGAAAGTTTGGAGGATTGAGTCCACTCAGAGGCACCTTGGAAGAAAGGCCTGGTGAACTGATGAAAAATCAGCCACTAAAAACCCTGTGGATCACAGTTTTACTCTGACACACATGGGGTCACCATGAGTGGGGATTGCCTTGACAGCTACAGGTTTTTATGTCTTAATAGACCTACTAGAGCTCTTGCTTTCAGCTTGGTTCTTTAAGGAAGTTAAAATATGCAAAGCAACAACCCAATAAGTTCACTTCCTCATTCCTTAAAATAAATATTAAGTGTCTTCTGTGTACCAGGCACTGTTCTAGCCTTGAAGCTATCGTAGTGCCTACTACTGACAAGTGGCAAGATTATTCCCTTTCAAAGTGTCTATTCTCATGGGAGGAGGCTGAGCGCAAAGAAAACAAATATTTGTGTAACATAGTAATAAGTGCTATGGAGAAAAGAACAGGGACAGAGAATAAGGAAGCCAGGGTAGGAGTGTTGTTGTTGTTGTTAGGCGGACAGAGAATAAGGAGGCCAGGGTAGGAGTGTTGCTGTTGCTGTTGTTAGGCGGACAGAGAATAAGGAGGCCAGGGTAGGAGTGTTGTTGTTGTTGTTGTTAGGTGGACAGAGAATAAAGAGGCCAGGGTAGGAGTGTTGTTGTTAGGTGGACAGAGAATAAAGAGGCCAAGTAGGAGTGTTGTTGTTGTTGTTGTTGTTGTTAGGTTGTTAGGTGGACAGAGAACAAGGAGGCCAGGGTAGGAGTGTTGTTGTTGTTGTTGTTAGGTGGACAGAGAACAAGGAGGCCAGGGTAGGAGTGTTGTTGTTGTTGTTAGGTGGACAGAGAATAAGGAGGCCAGGGTAGGAGTGTTGTTGTTGTTGTTAGGCGGACAGAGAACAAGGAGGCCAGGATAGGAGTGTTATTGTTGTTGTTAGGTGGACAGAGAACAAGGAGGCCAGGGTAGGAGTGTTGTTGTTGTTGTTGTTAGGTGGACAGAGAATAAAGAGGCCAGGGTAGGAGTGTTGTTGTTGTTGTTAGGCGGACAGAGAATAAGGAGGCCAGGGTAGGAGTGTTGTTGTTGTTGTTAGGTGGACAGAGAACAAGGAGGCCAGGGTAGGAGTGTTGTTGTTGTTGTTGTTAGGCGGACAGAGAATAAGGAGGCCAGGGTAGGAGCGTTGTTGTTGTTGTTAGGTGGACAGAGAATAAGGAGGCCAGGGTAGGAGTGTCGTTGTTGTTAGGCGGACAGAGAATAAGGAGGCCAGGGTAGGAGTGTTGTTGTTGTTGTTAGGTGCTGTCAAGTCAGTTCCAACTCATAGCGAGCCTATGTGCAACAGAAGGAAACACTGCCTGGCCCTGCGCAGTCGTTGTTATGCTTGAGCCCGTTGTTGCAGCCACTGTGTCAATCCATCTCCTTGGGCATCTTCCTCTTTCACTGACCCTCTACTTTACCGAGCATGATGTCCTTCTCCAGGGACTGATCCCTCCTGAAAATATGTCCAAAGTATGTGAGACGTAGTCTTACCATCCTTGCCTCCAAGGAGCATTCTGGCTGTACTTCTTCCAAGACGTATTTGTTCGTTCTTTTGGCAGTCCATGGTATATTCGACATTCTTCACCAACAGCACAGTTCAAAGGCATCAGTTCTTCTTTGGTCTTCCTTATTCATTGTTCAGCTTTCGCATGCATATGATGTGATTGAAAATACCAAGGCTTGGGTCAGGTGCACCTTAGTCTTCAAGGTGACATCTTTGCTTTTCAACACTTTAAAGAGGTCTTTGGCAGCAGATAGGGTAGGAGTGGGGGTGCTATAATAGGTAGGCTGGCCTGGGGAAGCCTCTCGGATGGGGGGACATTTGAGCAGGGACCTGCGGGAAGTGAGAAGCCAAGGGAAGGGGTCACTGTGAGCAGAGCCTTCTAAAGAGAGGAAATAGTAAATGCAAAGACCCCCAGGTGGAGTATCCTTGGAAACTATAATATTGCTTCCTTTTTATCCATAATTTTCTCTATTTGCCCTCTAGCCTTGGAGATAGAATTTCCCAAGGGCACAATATCTAAAGAACAGATGGACTTTAGGGGATCCAGGGGTAAACTACTCAAGAAAACTTGAAGTCATTAGCAAACTCCCTAGATCCCCCAGTGACCAGGATGTTTCACCTTAGAGGCAGCCACCACGTCCAGATCAAGCTTCCTGTTTAGTTCAGACAGCAGTATATTGAGGCCTCTAAACTGCTGATACGGCATATTAGCTAATTAAATTACTGCACGTTGCTGGTTGCAAGGCCAAAGCCAGTGGAGTGATTTGTTATTGTCTTCTTGTAGAACAATATATGGGCAAAATATTATTAGATTTTTATTTTAATAAAAAACTGGGAATGAAGTTATTTAATTAAGATTGTGTCAAAGCATGACTATTTTCCCTTTGGCCATTTTCATAGCACATATGAAAGGATTCCTCTTGGAAGATGGAAGGAAACTGGTTTGTCGCCATTAGTGCCAAAATACAAGTTCTTTCACCAACCTGATCTGTATCTTAAACTTGCTATCAGGGCTGTTTTATGCAATAAAAGCATAATCCAATACAACCCACACTAGAGCGTAGCTGGATTCCATTTTATGCTGAGACTTCCAAGGAAAGGCTACACTCTAGGTAGGGATTTTGGTATGATATCTCTTCATTTATTCATTCTTCAATTCATTCATTCACTGCATATTAATTGAGGTTCTAATTTGTGTAAGATACTGTGCTGTGGCTAAGTGTACCATTACAGAAACCAATGAAGTTATAATGCCTCTTGCTGAGAGCTCTTGAACAGTGGAAGACTATCAGTAAAAGAGAAACGACATGGTGATGCTAAATTTCCTTTGCTAACTTTCTGCAAAACAGCCCTTCCTCCCCACTTTTCCAAACGTAATCTGTCCTTTAATCCCTAGCTCAGATTAAGTCTCTTCCACGAGGCCTTCCTTGAATATCCCATTCCTTACTTGGAATTTCTTTTTTGTTTTTTCCACTTGAGTTTTCTCTGAAGTCTGTACCCTTACAATTTAATGTTTAATCAAATGCACGTTGTTATTTAAATATTGTTTTATTTCCCAATTAGATTGCAATTCTTTTGAGGGCATGGACCATATCTTCTACCACTATGTCCCCAAACATCCACCACCTTTATGTCTTGCATAGAGCAGACACTCATTTAATTGGAAATGAGCCAATCTACTGGTGATGTTGTTCCTAAGATGATCTGATTTATCTACAAGAATCTGCTTACATACCACTTTCCATCTAGCCAGTCACTGTCCATCATCTGCCATCTGTCTATCCATTCGTCTATCCATCTCTCCATCCATCCATCTACCCATCCATTCATCTGTCTATCCATCTACCATCCATCCATCTGTCTATCCATCTACCATCCATCCATCCATTTATCTCTCCATCTCTCCATCCACCCATCTATCAACTTACACATCTATAATTTAAGCAATTTAACTTGCTTTCACGTGTTACCTTTTAGAAGCGATCTATGCTAATCCAATTATTATATTAAAAATGGTACTAATTTAAGGTTTTTTATTTTTTTAAGAATCCAAATGTATGGCTCATAACTGTTCTGTCATTATTAGTCACACACAGAGAACATGACATGAAATAGCTGTTTTGTCTCTTGGAAGCAAAACAGCCTGAGAGAACAAAGGATTGCACATCAATTCCCTGGGGAAAAAAAAAGTCAGCCAAATGGAGTGTATCCTATAAAACATTAGTGACAAAAGGAAGATGAGAGGGAAGGAGACAGAGAGAGAGGGATGGGAGAGAAGGAGACAGAGGGGTGGAAGAGAAGGAGACAGAGACAGAGGGGTGGGAGAGAAAGAGACAGAGACAGAGGCAGAGAGATGGGAGAAAAGGAGACAGAGACAGAGAGATGGGAGAGAAGGCGACAGGGACAGAGAGATGGGACAGAAGGACACAGGGACAGAGAGATGGGAGAGAAGGACACAGGGACAGAGAAGTGGGAGAGAAGGACACAGAGACAGAGGGAAGGGAAGGAGCAAGTAGTGGGGGAGGGAGCGAAGGAAAAGGTTTTCTGAACAGCTGGTGAAACAAAGGGAAAGAAAGAATTGGAGGAGAGAGTGTAGCCAGACCTGTGGGGGAGGTACTGAGCCCTGGCTGGAAGCAAGAGACCACTGAGCCAAGCCTGCTGGGGAGGGGGTGCTTTGGCAATACTGCGTTCTCTGTGTCTTCACTCAATTTACACCTGGGCCACTTGGGCTGTGGGCTCTTTTTCAGCACCTTCCCTGTAAAACTGCCTAATCCTTTTTCTTCTTCTCTGAGACCCTTTCCTCACAGCCAAACTTGCAATTCTTTCCTGGCTCACAGAATACAAAGCCTGCAGCTTCCAAACACAATTAATTGACTTAATGCCCTCACCTGCTGCCAAGCAGGCTTCAATAACCAAAGAGCTGTGAAAAAACAGTGTGGCTATTAACTACACAGAAAAAAAGACCCCTGGCATCTACTGGTGGAAGCTGTTGGCTTGAACTGTCTCAACAATCACTCCAGACCTTCCTTCTAAAATAAAACAAGAAAACGATTCATTTGTTATTTGGGAAGAGGGTTTTATTCATTTGTTTACTTGGGAGGAAAAAGAATATACTGGTGGTATAAGACCACATACCAAAAAGAAAGAAAGTCCCATTTTGTTCTTGAGGAATCTGGTTCTCAGCCTTCGCAATGTTTGAGGAAAATATTTCCAGAGATGCTGGTAATTTGCTGAGAGAAGCATGACACGTGTTGAGAGGCGTTTGTGCAGTTTTTCCAAGACAGAAAAACAAAATGGGGAGAAAATGGATTGTTATTCTAAGAGGTAGAAAAGCAAAAAGGAGTCCAAATATCCTGAAAAATAAGTAAGTGGCTTGGTTTCTTGGGCTTGTTGCCCAAATGATTACTTAGCTGGATTTTCTTTTCCTACAGGAGTTCAGGAGCCCTGGTGCGCAGTAGTTAACAGCTTAGCTGCTAACCAAAACGTCAGCAGTTTGAATCCACCAGTCACTCCTTGGAAACCCTGTGGGGCAGTTCTACTCTGTCCTACAGGGTCCTTGTGAGTCAGAATCTACTCAATGGCAACGGGTTTAGGAGTTTGAGAAAAACATGTACAAGTGTATTCCCTCTTGCTACCTAATGTATGCTTATTTATTTATTTTGCTAAAATAACTGGTTGAGAGAGAAACCAGGAGTCTCTTTGAAGTTTGGGCCAGAAGCTGAAAGCCTCTGAATGGCATTGAGGGGAAAGAAAACAGCTTTGGTGACATTTGTATGCAAAACAATGTCTTCTACCTCCTGTTGCCCCTTCATTCCTCTCCAGAGAAAAAGTTTAGTTGAGTGAAGCTACTCGGCTGTTTTTTTCTTGTTCTTGTGGGAATATCAGCTAGACTTTCTTTTTCTTTGGTCAAATGGATAAAATATTTCTGGAGATGCTGATAATTTGCTGAGAGAAGCGTGACATGTGTTGAGAGGTGTTTGTGCAGTTTTTCCAGGACAGAAAAACAAAAGGGGAGAAAAAGGATTTTATTCTAATAGGTAGAAACGCAAAAAGGAGTCCAAATATCCCGAAAAATAAGTAAGTGGCTTGGTTTTTTGGGCTTGTTGCTGTGTAATTATTTTAAAATATCTCAAATGATAACTTAGCTGAATTTTCTTTTTTTTACAGGAGTTCAGGAGCCCTGGTACGCAGTAGTTACCAAAAAGAATCTAATTCCAGCTAATGGTACCAGCTCTAGGGCTGGGACTCGAATTCCAGCTTTGATGTGCTGTGTGACTTTGGGTAAGATAGTTAACCTCTCTGTGACACGGTTTCCTTAACTACAAAAGGGGAATCATATTCTTCATACTTCATAAAAGAAATGATTCCCCTTTTGTAGTAAATAGTCAATGAGTTTTCTCAAAATCAATGTGTTTTCACAGGTAACCTAGTTAACACGCGGTGCCAAAAATCTAAGCCCGTTGCTGTTCAGTTGATCCCAACTCATAGCAGCCCCATAGGTTTCCCAAGGCCGTAATCCTCACGGAAGCAGACTGCCACATCTTTCTCCCACGGAATGGCTGGGGGACTCAAACAGCCAGCATTTCCGTCAGCAGCCGAGTGCTTAACTGCTGCGCCAGCAGGACTCCTTAACACTTGGTAAACCCTTCCAAATGCAGAGCCCCTTCTCTAGGTGAGCTCCCATTCCTGAAGTTGTTTGTGTGTTTTGTTATTTGCATCACAAATATTTTCTTTATTATTCACATCACAGTTTTTGCAGCCATTGCTTATGTGCAAGTCAATTTATTCTTGATAGTCTTATTTGATGTAATTCTTATCAGTAGTCCTTGACAAAATCTAATTTGGAAAAAAAAGAAACAACCCCGACGTCAACATCTATGGCTGCCTTCTATGGGATTCACTCGTCCTCGCCGTTTAGCTGGCATCTGGCACCTTTTGGGTGCCCACTCTTCATCCCAGGAGATCCACATCTTTGCATCTTTCTTTCCCTACTTTCACACAGTTGCCCCCACGTCGGCGATGAGGTATTGATTCTTCTTCTTGTCATTTAGCATTCTCACGGAGACCCTGGCAGACCAATTTACAAAAGATTGCAGAAGCACTTTGGCAAATTGGGAGGGTTTTTGACTGAGAAAGAAAAAATGCAGACCACGAAAATTTCGCCCCTTTCAGTTGCACTCACTTAGCTGCAGTCTCTCTGCTAATGAGCGCTTTCAATCACTGCTGCAGATCTCCTTCACTGTCTTCCTCCCTGTGACTCGCTGAGTGCCCTCACTCAGGCCAGATGACCCGGCTCTGGACTAGGTGAGCTGGGCTTGATGTGTTCGTGCCCAGTAGCCCTCGCCTCCAGGCCCGGCTTCTCTTAAAAGTCTAAGCAGATGGACTTGTCCTGAAACCCCTGCCTGGGGTTAATTTGCAGGGCCTCCACCCATCCAGCGGACACCACTCTGACCCACCTGTCAGGCCCTGCAATTCATGAGCCTCCCTGGGGCAGATGCCAGGAGCCACAGAACAAAGCTACCTTCAGATTGTATATTTCAGGGTTATTTATTAGTCTTTGCCTCAGAAGTCTAGCCAGGTTTTCACTCGGGGTCTGTTTGCCTTATGCAGCCTGTCTCTGAAGTGCAATTTGGAGATGTAGACACATCAAGGTAATTTTCCATCCTCTGTGACAATGTCATTAGCTAGGAGGAAGGAGGAGGCCTGCCCGCTGTGCTAATGGCTGCTTCTCATTCTGGAGGCCCCAGGAGCTCTGGGATGTAAAAGGCCCCCAGAGCCTCACCTGGAGCTCCCTCCCTGGGGGGTGACGTTCCTGGTTTCCTCTGCAAACCCCTCTCCTCCCCCTTCCTCCCTTGCAGGACTATGGAACCACCTCGTTTAGACACCTGGGAGCTTTTAGGGCTTCTGAGCCTGTTCTTGCTTGTTTATTGTGGTGGCTTTTCTGGAGGATGAGTCACACTCAGTGTCTGTGAGTGTTGGGGAGTGAAAGAGATGCCAAATCATGTCCTAAAAGTCCTGCCTCAGGCTTACGGTTCTGCCCATCTGTGCTCCAGTCACGCCCTCCAGTGCCCCTTGATTTGCCCTTTCCGGAGCCCCTAGAAAGTTGCTGGAATCGCTGCAAATGGTTAACACACTCGGCTGCCAACCGAAAGGTTGGAGGTTTGAGTCCAGCCAGAAACACCCCGGAAAAAAGGCCTGATGATCTACTTCCAAAAAATCCAGTCATCGAAAACCCTGTGGAGCACAATTCTACTCAAACGCGTGGGGTTGCCGTGAGTCAGAATCAACTCAATGGCAGCTGGTTTCATAAGAAAGCTCCTAGAATGCCCTGTCTCTGGTCCTCCTCATCTACCTCAGGCCCACCCATCCTCCACAGCTCAGTTCAGACTTCAGGGCCCCACTGCAGCCTACCCAGGCCCCTGCCGGAAGCCCCTAGAGCTTCTGCTTTGTGTCCTCCTGTGCTTTTCCCCATTTGCCATTGTGTGGTTGTGAGGGAGTGTTCGGCCTCAGACCCTCTGGCAAGCCTGGGCGACTCCCAGGAGCAGGTGCTCCTCGCATCTCCAGCACAACGGGGGAGTCTGGCCCACCGGAGCTACTTAGTAATGAATGAACAGCTGCACGGGCTAGTTTTGGGGTACTCAGTGGGGAATTTTTGTTCAACAGTAGATAATGGGTTGTTCTTGTTAGCTGCCACAGAGTTGGCCCCCAACTCAAGGTGACCCCAGGTACAATGGGATCAGACTATTGTATTCCATTGGCTGTTTTTCAGAAGTAGGTCACCAGGCCTTTCTTCCTAGTCCATCTTAGTTTGGGAGCTCCACTGAAACTTGTTCAGTGTCAAAGTAACACACAAGCTTCCACCGACAGAGGGTGGTGGCTGTGCTTGAGGTATATTGGCTGGGAATTGAACTGGGTCTCCCACGCACAAGGTGAGAATTCTAACATGAAACCACCGCTGCCCACAGGCACTGAGTACTCACCTGTAATGTGTTTTCTCTTTCAATTCACCCCTGGGAAAAGGAAGAAAAAAGGTTTTTTTCCATGGTGGGTCATACGGGTGTAGAAAGGGCACCCTTGACAGCACTCGTTTGTAGTTGACTCTTCTTGACATGATGTATGTGCGTGAACAGCCATTAGGGACTATCTTCAAATCTCAGCTAAATTTTAATGAATGTCATTTCCAATAGACCCTTGCACTGAAGAGCAAGCTGATTTTTTCAAAGTTGATACGTGTGTGCACGCACAGAATCGTTTATGTAGAAAATGTATCAAATAGAGTAAAAATGGAAACACTGGGGAAAAAAATCATGTTTTTCCATGGAAGGGTATTGCCTGAATAGAGCAGAGGTCAAAACATCTGAATTCTTTTTCATTCTCCTTTTTGATGGTAAAAATCCCATAACTGTCCACATCCACCCCCTCAACTATCCAGGCATGCCAAGAATTTGGTGGACTTTGAGTTTTACGCGTTTGTTTAAAAGACACACACCAGGCAGCTGCCATGTTCTGGGGCTGTGACCCATGTTCTGGAGTCATGGAAGGCATAGTTATGTCCTCAGATGGTGTCAGGTGGTGGGAATAGCCTTGGTTTTAGAGTTACACCATCCTGAGTTGGAATCATAAATTCTAAGCGCGATAAACTTGGGTAAGATATTTAATCTCCCCAACCTCCAATTCCTACATCTATAAAGTAAGGTTAATGCTACGTATCTCTCAAGGTGGGGTTGGGGACTAAACAGGACAACCACTGAAAAAATAAACCAGATCATGATGCACCCTTATTGAAACCCTCCAAAGGCATGTGGTGAAACTTAGAATAGAATTCAAAGTCCTTGGGGGTTCCTGGGTGGTGCAGTTAACATGCTCAGCTGCTAACCAAAAGGTTGGAGGTTCAAGTCCACCTGGAGGCACCTCGGAAGAAAGGCCTGGAGATCTACTTCTGAAAAATCAGCCATTGAAAACCCTATGGAACACAGTTCTACTCTGACACACATGGGGTGGCTTGAGTCGGAGCTGACTGGATAGCGTGGCTATGTGACCTGGCGTCATCCTGCTCAGTCCACACCTCCTGCTCCTTGTTGTCTTCCTGCTGGTGCTCCTGTACGCTGGTCCCCTCATTATTTCTCCAGTATGCCAAAGTCTTGCTGCCTCAGGGCCTTTGTGCTGGGTAAGTCTTCTGTTTGGACACTCTTCCCCCTGAAAGTCATAGGTCTTGCTGATCACATCACTCAGGTCCCTGTTCCAGGGCCACGCTGCCCCAGAGAGTACTTTCCTGATCCCCTACCTAAAGTAGCCTGCCATCACCCCTGCAATTTTAACCTGCTTTATTTCTCTTCATAGTCCAAATCCCTACCTGACACTATGTGATATGTTAGTTCATTTGCTTACTGTCTGTCTCCTATCACTGGAATGGAAATTTCATAAAACAGGGACTCAATTCTTTTTATGGAGTCTCTGGATGGTGTAAATGGTTAATGAGCTCAGCTGCTAACTAAAAGCTTGGAAGTTCAAGTCTACCCAGAAGAGGCTTAGAAGAAAGGCCTGGCAATCTACTTCCAAAAAAATCAGCCATGGAAAACCCTATGAGCACAGTTCTACTGTAACACACATGGGGTTGTCATGAGTCAGAATCGATGTGATGGCAATTGAAAAAATTTGTTTTCAAGGCTGTATTCTCTCTTCCTAGAACAGTGCCTGGTACTCAAATATTTGCTGAATGAATAAATGATGTGAGGAGCCTCACCTGGTGCTTGGCATACAGTAGGCACTCCATAAGGGCCAGTTCTCTTCCTCCTTCCTTCTTAGCAAGGAGCTTAAACTTTACGGCTGAAGATAAGACAGCATGAGATGGATTTTTTGGATTTAGTTAAGCCACTGGAATCTTTTTACATCCTTACATCCCAATAACCATGCACCGCAGAGCTTAACAGAAAGCAAATCCTCATTTTATGTTTTAATCAATTTGTTCCACATAAAGTATGTCTGGGGTGAGAAGAGCAAGTGTTTGAAAAAATGAAGCCCTAGAACAATTGATGAAATGTGCTTATTCTTTTCCTCTCTGCAACTCCTTGCCGTGGAAGAAGCAGGGAGAAAGCAGAGCTGAGCCAGGTTGATTGGCAGGAGGGAGCATCACAACTAACAGCCTCCTTTGATGACTCATATGTGGCCCTTGCTTGTGGGCAACCCATTGCTGGACATCACTGGAAATGAGCTCCGTCATCTGCTTTATGAATGAATTGAGGTGAGATGTTTCTTTGCTGTAGTGAAAAGCACCCCACGTGGAGCGCACACTCTGGGGTGTCTCCTCCTTAGCTGAGTCATCACACGTTGATGGAGTGCCGGTTATGGGCCCCGTGTGGTGGGCGGATAATGGGGAGGTGGGGAAGGAATACATTGGTAAGTGCTGTGAGATGGCAAAAGGGAAGCCTAGATCAAGTCTAGGGATAGGCACGTGGACGACTTGCCAGAAGAAGGAATGTTTGAGCTGAGACATCAACATTGATAGGCAAAATTCCTCTGGCCAAGTTAATTCCTATTAAAGAGCAGTCTAGGCCCAGGGAAGGCTGGTTAGGAAAACTGGATGCCAGATTCTCATCTTGGTTGCTGCTATGGAGACCTGCTCTCTCTCTGTGCCTCTGTTTCCCCAAGTGTAATATGAGAGATTGAAATAGAAGATTTCTTAAGTTCTATCCAGATAGGAATTCTGTTTTGTTACCTGTTGTTGTTTGGTGCTGTTGAGTCAGTTCCAACTCATAGACCCCTTTGTACAACAGAACGAAACACTGCCCGGTCCTACACCATCCTCACATTTGTTGCTATGTTTGAGCCCATTGTTGCAGCTGCTGTGTCAATCCATCTCATTGAGGGTCTTCTTCTTTGTCACTGACTATCTGCCTTACGAAGTATAATGCCCTTCTCCAAGGACTGGTCCCTCTTGATAACGTGTCCGAAGTGCGTGAGATGAAGCCTCACCATCCTCGCTTCCGAGGACTGCTCTGGCTGTACTTCCTCCAAGACTTATTCTTCTGGCAGCCCAAGACATATTCAATATTCTTCTCCAGCACCACAGTTCAAAGGCATCGTTCTTCTTCAGCCTTCCTTATTCAATGCCCAGCTTTTGATTGCATATGAGGTGATTGAAAACACCATGGCTTGGGTCAGGTGCACCTTAGTCCTTAAAGTGACATCTTTGTTTTTTAACACTTTAAAGAGGTCTTTTGCAGCAGATTTGCCCAACGCCATATGTCTTTTGATTTCTTGACTGCTGCTTCCATGGGGGTTGATTCTGAATCCAAGTAAAATGAAATTCTTGACAACTTCAATCTTTTCTCTGTTTATCATGATGTTGCTTATTGGTCCAGTTGTGAGAATTTTTATTTTCTTTATGTTGAGGTGTAATCCATACTGAAGGCTGTGATCTTTGATCTTCATCAGTAAGTGCTTCAAGTCCTCTTCACTTTTAGGAAGCAAGCTTATATCATCTGCATATTGAAGGTTGCACCAATCCTGATGCTTCATATAGTCCAGCTTCTCGAATTATTTGCTCAGCATACAGATTGAATGGTGAAAAATACAACCTGACACACATCTTTCCTGATTTTAAAACACAAAGTACCTTCTTGTTCTGTTCAAATTACTGCCTCTTGGTCTATGTACAGGTTCCTCATGAGCACAATGAAGTGTTCTGGAATTCTCATTCTTCCCAGTGTTATCCATAATTTGTTACAATCCACACAGTTGAATGCCTTTGCATACTCAATAAAGCACAGGTAAACATCCTTCTGGTATTCTCTGCTTTCAGCCAGGATCCATCTCACATCAGCAATAATATCCCTGGTTCCATGTCCTCTTCTGAATCCGGCTTGAATCTCTGGCAGTTCCCTGTCGATATACTGCTGCAATTGTTTTTTAATGGTCTTCAGCAAAATTTTATTTGTATGTGATATTAATGATATTGTTTGATAATTTCCACATTCTGTTGGATCATCTTTATTTGGAATGGGCACAAATATGGATCTCTTCCAGTCAGTTGGACAGGTAGCTGTCTTCCAAATTTCTTGGCATAGATGAGTGAGCACCCCCAGTGCTGCATCCCTTTCTTGAAACATCTCAATTGGTATTTCGTTAATTCCTGGAGCCTTGTTTTTTACCAATGACTTCAGTGCAGTTTGGACCTCTTCCTTCAATACCATCAGTTTTTGATCATACGCTGCTTTCTGAAATGGTTGAACATGGACTAATTCTTTTTGGAACGGTGCCTCTGTGTTTTCCTTCCGTTTTCTTTTTTCCCATTAAGTCTTTTTTTCTTTTTTAAAAATGTTTATTGTGCTTTAAGTGAAAGTTTCCAAATCAAGTCAGTCTCTCACACAAACTTATATACACCTTCTTACGTACCCTCAGTTGCTCTCCCCCTAATGAGACAGCCTGCTCCCTCCCTCCAAGCTCTCTTTTTGTGTCCCTTCCGCCAGCTTCTAACCCCCTCCACCCTCTCATCTCCGCTGCAGACAGGAGATGACAACATAGTCTCAAGTGTCCACTTGATCCAAGAAACTCATTCCTCACCAGCATCCCTCTCCGTCACATTGTCCAGGCCAACCTCTGTCTGAAGAGTTGGCTTCGGGAATGGTTCCCGTCCTGGGGCAACAAAAGGTCTGGGGGCCATGATCGCTGGGGTGGTTCTAGTCTCAGTCAGACCATTAAGTCTGGTATTTTTACAAGAATTTGGGGTCTGCATCCCACTGCTGTCCTACTCCCTCAGGGGTGCTCTGTTGTGTTCCCTGTCAGGGTAGTCTTCGGGTAGCCAGGCACCATCTAGCTCTTCTGGTCTCAGGCTGATGTAGTCTCTGGTTTATGCGGCTCTTTCTGTCCCCTGGGCTCATAATTACCTTGTGTCCTTGGTATTCTTCATTCTCCTTTGATCCAGGTGGGTTGAGACCAATTGATACATCTTAGATGGCCGCTTGCTAGCGTTTAAGACCCCAGACGCCACTCTCCAAAGTGGGATGCAGAATGTTTTCTTAATAGATTTTATTATGCCAATTGACTTAGATGTCCCTGAAACCATGGTCCCAAACCCCGGCCCCTGCTGCTCTGGACTTTGAAGCATTCAGTTTATTCAGGAAACTTCTTTGTTTTTGGTTTACTCCAGTTGTGCTGACCTCGCCTATATTGTGTGATGTCTTTCCCTTCACCCCCAAGTAGTTCCTATCTACTATCTAATTAGTGAGTACCCCCTCACTCCCTCCCCTCCCTCCTTCCACACTCTTGTAACCATGAAAGAATATTTTCTTCTCTGTTTAAACCGTTTCTCGAGTTCTTAAAATAGTGGTCTTATACAATGTTTGTCCTTTTGCAACAGACTAATTTCACTCAGCACAAGGCCTTCCAGATTCCTCCATGTTAGGAAATGTTTCACAGATTCCTCACTGTTCTTTATCGATGCGTAGTATTCCATTCTGTGAATATACCATAATTTATCCATTCATCTGTTGTTGGGCACCTTGGTTGCTTCCATCTTCTTGCTATTGTAAACAGTGCTTCAATAAACATGGGTGTGCATATATCTGTTCGTGTAAAGGCTCGTATTTCTCCAGGATATATTCCAAGGAGTGGGATTGCTGGATCATATGGTAGTTCTATTTCTAGCTTTTTAAGGAAGTGCCAAATCGATTTCCAAAGTGGTTGTACCATTTGACATTCCCACCGGCAGTGTGGAAGTGTTCCAGTCTCTCCACAACCTCTCCAACATTTATTATTTTGCTTTTTTTGGATTAGTGACAGCCTTATTGGAGTGAGATGGAATCTCATTGTAGTTTTGATTTGCATTTCTCTAATGGCTAATGATCGTGAACATTTCCTCACGTATCTGTCAGCTACCTGAATGTCTTCTTTAGTGAAGTGGCTGTTCATACCTTTTGCCCATTTTTTAATAGGGTTATTTGTCTTTTTGTAGTTCAGTTTTTGCAGTATCATGTAGATTTTAGAGATCAGGCGCTGATCAGAAATGTCATAGCTAAAAACTTTTTCCCAGTCTGTAGGTAGTCTTTTTACTCTTTTGGTGAAGACTTTGGATGAGCATAGGTGTTTGATTTTTAAGGAGCTCCCAGTTATCTAGTTTTTCTTCTGCATTGTTAGTAATGTTTTGTATACTGTTGATGCCATGTATTAGGGCTCCTAACGTTGTCCCTATTTTTCTTCCATGATCTTTATCATTTTCAATTTTTTATTCAGGCCTTTGATCCATTTCGAGTTTGATTTGTGCGTGGAGTGTGGTATGGGTCTTGTTTCTTTTTTTTGCAGATTGTTATCCAGTTATGCCAGCACCATTTGTTAAAAAGACTGTCTTTAAAAAAATTTTTTTTTCCCCATTTAACTGCTTTTTGGCCTTTGTCAAATATCACCTAGTCATATATGAATGGATTTATGTCTGGATTCTCAATTCTGTTCCATTGGTCTATGTATCTGTTGTTGTACCAGTACCAGGCTGTTTAATAGGTTCTAAAATCAGGTAGAGTGAGGCCTTCAGCTTTGTTCTTCTTTTTCAGTAACGCTTTACTTATCTGGGGCCTCTTTCCCTTCCATATGAAGTTGGTGATTTGTTTTTCCATCTCCTTAAAAAACATTGTTGGAGTTTTGGATTGGAGTTGCATTAAATCTGTGGATCGCTTTTGGTAGAATAGACATTTTTATAATGTTGTCTTCCTATCCATGAGCAAGGTATGTTTTTCCACTTATGTAGGTCTCTTTTGGTTTCTTGCATAAGTGTTTTGTAGTGTTCTTTGTATAAGTCTTTTACGTCTCTGGTAAGATTTATTCCTAAGTATTTTGTCTTCTTAGGGGCTGCTGTAAATGGCATTGATTTGGCGATTTCCTCTTCAATATTCTTTTTGTTGGTGTAGAGGAATTCACCTGATTTATGTATGTTTATCTTGTATCCTGATGCTCTGCTAAACTCTTCTATTAGTTTCAGTAGTTTTCTGGAGGATTCCTTAGGGTTTTCTATGTATAGGATCATGTCATCTGCAAATAGAGATACTTCTTCCTTGCCAGTCTGGATGCCCTTAATTTCTTTATCTAGCCTAATTGCTCTGGCTAGGACCTCCAGCACAATGTTGAATAAGGGTGGTGATAAAGGGCATCCTTGTCTGGTTCCCGGTCTCAAGGGGAATGTTTTCAGGCTCGCTCCATTTAGGATGATTTTGGGCATTGGCTTTGTGTAAATGCCCTTTATTATGTTGAGGAGTTTTCCTTGTATTTCTATTTTGCTGAGTTTTTATCATGAATGGGTGTTGAACTTTGTCAAATGCCTTTTCTGCATCAACTGATAATATCATGTGATTCCTGTATTTTTTTTTTTTTATTTATATGATGGATTACATTAATTGTTTTTCTAGTGTTAAACCATCCCTGCATACCTAGTATGAATCCCACTTGGTCATGGTGAATTAGTTCTTTTGGTACATTGTTGAATTCTATTGGCTAGGATTTTGTTGAGGATTTTTGCATCTATGTTCATGAGAAGTATAGGTCTGTAATTTCTTTTTTTGTGGTGTCTTTTTGTGGTGTTTGGAAACCCCGGTCATGTAGTGGTTAAGTGCTACGGCTGATAACCAAAGGGTCGGCACTTCGAATCTCCAGGCGCTCCTTGGAAACTCTATGGGACAGTTCCACTGTGTCCTGTAGGGTCGCTATGAGTCAGAATCAACTCGACGGCACTGGGTTTATTTTTTTTTTGCAGGGGGGGGTTTTACCTGGTTTTGGTATCAGGGATATGCTGGCTTCATAGAATGAGTGTGGGGGTGTTCTGACCTTTTCTATGCTCTGAAATACCTTTAGTAGTAGTGGTGTAGCACTGGGTTTTAGGTTTTAGTAGTGGTGTTAACTCTTCTCTGAAAGTTTGCTAGAACTCTGCAATGAAGCCGTCTGGGCCAGGGCATTTTTTTTTTTGTTGGGAGTTTTTTGATAACTTTTTCAATCTCTTCTTTTGTTATGGGTCTATTTAGTTGTTCTACCTCTGTTTGTATTAGTTTAGGTAGGCAGTGTATTTCAGGAATTCATCCATTTCTTCTAGGTTTTCAAATTTGTTAGATTACAATTTTTCTTAGTAATCTGATATGATTCTTTTAATTTCAGTTGGGTCTGTTGCCAATATCGCACATCTCATTTCTTATTCAGGTTATTTGCTTCCTCTCCTGTTTTTCTTTTGTCAGTTTGGCCAGTGGTTTATCAATTTTGTTGATTTTTCCAAAAAACCAGCTTTTGGTCTCCTTAATTCTTTCAATTGTTTTTCTGTTTTCTATTTCATTTAGTTCAGCTCTAATTTTTATTATTTGTTGTGTTCTGGTGCCTCAGGGTTTCTTTTGTTGTTCTCTTTCTATTTGTTCAAATTGTAGGGATAGTTCTTTGATTTTGGCCCTTTTTTCTTTTTGGATGTGTGCGTTTATTGATATAAATTGGCCTCTGAGCACCACTTTTGCTGTGTCCCAAGGGTTCTGATAGGACGTGTTTTCATTCTCATTGTATTCTCTGAATTTCTTTATTCCATCCTTAATGTCTTCTATAATCCAGTCTTTTTTGAGCAGGGTATTGTTCAGTTTCCAAGTGTTTGATTTCTTTTCCCTGTTTTCGTGTTATTGATTTCCACTTTTATGGCCTTATGGTCAGAGAAGATGCTTTGTAATATCTCAGTGTTTTGGATTTTGCTATGGCTTGCTTTATGACCTAATATGTGGTCTATTCTGGAGAATGTTCCATGTGCACTAGAAAAGAAAGTATACTTGGTTGCTGTTGGGTGGGGTGTTCTGTATATGTGTATGAGGTCAAGTTGGTTGATTGTGGCATATAGATCTTCCGTGTCTTTACTGAGCTTCTTTCTGGATGTCTTGTCCTTCACCGAAAGTGGTGTGTTGAAGTCTCCTACTATTATTGTGGAGCCATCTATCTCACTTTTCAGTGCTGATAGAGTTTGTTTTATGTATCTTGCAACCTTCTTATTGGGTGTGTAAATATCTAATATGGTTTTCTTTTCTTGGTAAAATGTCCCTTTAATCATTATATAGTGTCCTTCCTTATCCTTTCTGATGGATTTAACTTTAAAGTCTATTTTGTCAGAAATTAATATTGCCACTCCTGCTCTTTTTTGATTGTTGTTTGCTTGATATATTTTTTTTCCATCCTTTGAGTTTTAGTTTGTTTGTGTCTCTAAGTCTAAGGTGTGTCTCTTGTAGGCAGCATATACACGGATCTTGTTTTTAATCCATTCTGCCACTCTCTGTCTCTTTATTGGTGCATTTAGTCCATTTACATTCAAGGTAATTATGGATAGGTATGAATTTTGTGCTATCAGTTTGATGTCTTTTTTTGTGTGCTGTTGACAGTTTTTTTTCCCCCGCTTAATTTTATGTGCTGAGTAGATTATCTTTATATATTGTATTTTCCTCATATTCATTGTTGTTGATTTTGTTTCTGATGAGTCTCTATTTTTACCTTGTATTTTATTTTGATGAGTAGGATAGTTTGTCTCCTTTGTGGTTACCTTATTATTTACCCGTATTTTTCTAAATTTAAACCTAACTTTTATTTCCTTGTGTCAACTTGTCTTCCTCTCCATATGGGAGATGTATGACTACATTTCTTAGTCCCCCTTTCTTGTTTTAATGTTGTCCTCTTTTACATAGTAACATCGTTTTTTCCCTGTTTTGAGCGTTTTTTAAATCTTGATTTGTTTTTGTGATTTCCCTGTGAGTTGACTTCTTGTTGCTCTGCCCAGTGTTCTAGTCTTTAGTTGATACCTGATATTATTGACTTTCTAACCAAAAAACTCCTTTTAGTGTTTCTTGTAGTTTTGGTTTTGTTTTTACAAATTCCCTAAACTTCTGTTTATCTGGAAATGTCTTAATTTCACCTTCATATTTGAGAGTTTTGTTGGGTATATGATTCTTGGCTGGCAATTTTTTCCCTAAATTTTTTGTATAAATCATCCCAGTGCCTTCTTGCCTGCATGGTTTCTGCCGAGTAGTCCGAGCTTACTCTTGTTGGCTCTCCTTTGTACGTGAGTTTTTGTTTATCCCTAGCTGTTCTTATAATTCTCTCTTTATCTTTGGTTTTGGCAAGTTTGATTATAATATGTCTTCGTCACTTTCTTTTAAAATCCACCTTACATGGAGTTTGATGAACATCTTGGGTAGATATCTTCTCATCTTTCACAATATCAGGGAAGTTTTCTGCCAACAAATCTTCAACAATTCTGTTTTTTCTGTTATCCCTCCCTGTTCTGGTACTCCAATCACTCATAGGTTATTTTTCCTTACAGAGTCCCACATGATTCTTAAGGTTTCTTCATTAAAAAAAAAAAAAAAAAAATCTTTTATCTGATTTTTCTTCAAATATATTGGTCCAAGTGCTTTATCTTCAAGTTCAGAAATTCTGCCTTCCACTTGTTCAATTCTGCTCCTCAGACTTTGTATTGAGTTGTCTACTTCTGTACTTTTATTGTTAATCTTCTGAATTTCTAATTGCTGTCTGTCTAAGGATTTTTCCAGCTTGTTAAATTTTTCATTATGTTCCTGAATAGTCTTTTTAATTTCTTCAACTGCTTTATCTGTGTGTTCCTTGGCTTGCTTGTTCTGTGTGTTGCCTGATTTCCTTCCTGATGTCTGGAAGGGTTCTGTATATTAATCTCTTGTATTCTGCTTCTGGTAATTCCAGGAAGGCAGTTTTACCTAGAAGATCCCTTGATTCTTTGTTGTGAGAGCTTTTTGAGGCAATCATGCTGTTTCTTTATGTGACTTGATATTGACTGTTGCCTCTGAGCCATCTATAAGTTATAGCATTAGTTTATTTTATGTTTGTTTACTGTGTCGTACCGTCTTGGTTTGTTTTGTTTTGATATGCCCAAATGGGTTGCTTGAGTGAACTAGCTTGGTTATTTTCACTTTTGGAGCTCTGACGTCCTGTCCCCAGATGGCTAGAGCTGTTATGAAGTGTATCAGTCTAGGAGTTCATTCACGTTTCTTGTATGAACTCAGCTCAGGTTTCCAGGTAGCTTATCATCAAGTGTGTGGTACAGGCTCTGCCTTAGAGTCTTAGAGGGGTAGGGGTGATTGGTGTAGGTATCGGTATCTGATTGCAGCAGGGAGTCACGCTCTGAACAAGGCAGTGGGCTGAGCATTGTCCCCCAAGTGTCTCTGAGGAAAGCGTGTACCTTTCCCTAGAGCATACAGGTAGGTCAGTTCTGCAGATGGACCACGGGCACCCAATATTTTTGGTTTTAAGGACTGGGAGGTACTAGTTGTCCTTGGACCCCTGTCACAGGTGCTTGGGTGACCTGAGTGGAGCCACCATTCCTTAGGCTCCTGATGTGGGTAGGTGAGGACTCTTTTTAATAGGCAAAACAATCTCAAACATCAAACATCCACACCTCTACCACACAGCTGAAATAGCTGTAGTCTGCCAACAAGGGCCTGCTTCCTGAAATAGGCCCACACAGGTCCATGCAGCAGGGAAAGGTACTCAAAGTCCATGGACCATTTATGCCTGGACAGGAGCCACTTCTGTCCTGGGCTCCCCCAGTTAGTGGAGCTGGCAAATTATCTTTTCCCCCAGTTGCAAATTTTTTCCTCCTTCTCCAGGCTAAGAGTCTGGCTCTAGGTGCTCAGCAGGGCCTATCTCAGGCCCAGGGAAATCAGCCGCTTAAAATGCCTTGGTTGGGGGGAGGGCATGGTAAAATATATGCAAGTACTTAGTTTTTGCCGAGAGCAGCGTTCTTCTCTGGTTCCGGAGGTGTGAATAGGCTGTGTTGCTGGCTGCTTCTCCCTGAGGAAACTGTGGCTGAACGCTAGTACCAGCCCACCGCAGCCACTCCCAGGAATGGTGCCCGAGTGCTCCTGGTGATTCAGGTCTGGTAAGTCCTCTCTGCTTCTGAACTGCCTCTTTCTCCCCCTGCCCCTCAGTTCGTTCTCTAACCTTGCTTTTGATGCTCAAGGCTCCTAGCTTGTCATAAATATACTCGTTTCACTTGTATTTTTTTGGTATTTGTTGTCAAGAGGGCTCGCTGGAAGCATCTGTCTATTCTGCCGTCTTGGCCCCACCTCTCTTTCCATTTTCTTTTGATGCTTCCTTCGACATTCAATACTTTGCCCATAGAATCCTTCAGAATTGCAACTTGAGACTTGAATTTTTCCTTCCATTCTTTCAGTTTGAGAAATGCCAAGTGTGTTCTCCCCTTTTGGTTTTCTATATCCAGGTCTTTGCACATTTCAATATAATACCTTACTTTGTCTTCTCAAGCTGTCCTTGGAAGTCTTCTATTCAGCTCTTTTACTTCATCAGTTCTTTCATTCGCTAGCTACTCGGTGTTCAAGAGCAAGTTTCAGAGTCTCTTTGGACATTCATTTTGGTCTTTTCTTTCTTAACTGTCTTTAATGACCTTTTACTTTCTTCATTTATGGTGTCCTTCATGCCATCCCACAACTCATCCGGTCTTTGATCATTACTGTTCAATGTGTCAAATCTATTCTTGAGATGGTGTCTAAATTCAGGTGGGATATATTCAAGGTTGTATTTTGGCTCTCTTGGACTTGTTTGAATTTTCTTCAGCTTCAACTTGAACTTGCATATGATCAGCTGATGTCCTGTTTTGCAGTCGGCCCCTGGCCTTGTTCAGACTACTGTCAGTCACCTAGAGCTCTCTTTGTCTTTCCTTCTCTCTTTCTGTGCCCTTCCTTTCCTGCTCAGTTCATTTTCCTTTCTCTTTCTTCATTGAGTCTCCCCTTTACCACCTCTTTTCCTTCTTATTTATGTATCAAGACACCAAAGGCAGCAGAGAACATTTATGTAATGTCTCTGATGGTATTTGGGAGCAGAAGGAATGGCAGATTGCTGCTCTAGCATTTATTCCCCAATTTAAATAGGGAGAATATTAAATGCAGAATAGCAAGTGGGTACACTAAATTCTGTGGTGATAAAAAGGAAGTCTGAGTTGCAACATTAGGGTACAGAGGAGTTTTTGTGAGTTGGGTAGCCACTCTGTAGTGGCACAGTGGTTAAGAGCTCAGCTGCTAACCAAAAGGTCAGTAGTTCAAATCCACCAGGCACTCCTTGGAAACCCTATGGGGCAGTTCTACTCTGTCCTATAGGGTTGCTATAAGTCAGAATCAACTCGACGCCAAGGTTTTTTTTTTTTTTTTTTTTGGTGCTGATACTGTAGGACTCTTCCTGTGTCATCCCACAGAATTCCCACAGTAGGTGGGTGTCATTATTATTCCCAATTTGTAGGTGTGAAAACTAAGGCTTCAAGAGGACACCCATATAGCAATGGTCAAGCCAGGCTGTAGCCAGACCCCAGGGTTTGTACATCCCCCAACTTGCCTGATGTTGCCACAGATATGCTGCCTGCTGGTCATGTAACCTTGGTTCAGTCCTTGCTCTCTGGGCCTCAGTTTCTCCCAAAACCAAAACCAAACCCGTTGCTGCCAAGTCGATTCTGACTTATAACGACTCTATAGGACAGAGTGGAACTGTCCTATAGAGTTTCCAAGGAGTGGCTGTTGGATTCAAACTGCCGACCTTTTGGTTAGCAGCCAAGCTCTTAACCACTATGCCACCAGGGCAGTTTCCCCAACCAAACTCTTTATTGCCTCCACCAGCTCTAACTTTCTACTTTGGTTGCAAGCCTCTTTCTTTCCCTGCATCTGAAGTCACCATGAGGCAGGGAAGAAGAAAACAGCAGGAAACTTGCTGGCTCTGTGGGAATGCTCCAAGCTGTCTCAATGGCTGGAATGCCTTTAACTCAAGGGCAAAGTGAATGACAGGCTGAGTTTTGGTATACCAGGATAAAATAGGGAAAAGAGTAAATTTCGATTGTATGACAACTTCTAGGCCTGCGAAGAGAGTCATAAAAATCAGATTTTGCAGTGGGGAAAAGAAACCTCGCATTCCATATGAACCGGATTTATACCCAGGGAGTAGTTCTGGCAAGGGGAGAGTCTTGGTTTGTTAAATATTAAACAAAAAATATTAATAACCTGGGTCATTCTTCATGGCTGTCTCTGATGGTACAACCAACCCTAATTCACTTTTCCTCTTCACTGTCTTTTAGTTAAGCTGGTATTTGATTCTGGAAGAATTTATTTTATAGCCAGTGGTAAGCTTCCAAAATGTTCGCCAAAAGGTGGACTTTTAAGACCCGTTCCTTCTCTCCTTGAGAATGCAGGAGCAGCGGTGGGGGAGGGTACAAGACTCTTAAATATTTCCTGGCCACAAGTGCAGATGCAGCATGTCCTTGGCCTTGGGCTCCCCAGTCAAGGGGACATGCTTTCGGAGGGCATGCCAGTGGACCAGGCTTATGAGGATAATTGTATGTATCAAATCCAAATGCTTTAGGGCCGGAGAGGAAGGAGAAATAGGCTCCGTTACCCAGGAGTCCTACCAGATCAAAGTGATGGAGGAAAGGAGCTAATGGAAAGTGTCAGAACCTGCCTTTAGAAACAAAGGATAAGAAAGATCACTAGAGAACAGAAAATGAAAGTGAGTGAGGTTTAGCTTGAATTATGGCACAAGAGGGCGGCGAAAAGTTTCTGGAAGCGTGCAATTAGGGCATTATAAATAATATATAAAGATATTAGTGCCTGTCTTACTTACTTCCCATCTACATTTAAAATACACCAGCTGTCTGCACTGTTTCATCAGGCACCGTGTGTAAAATGAGAACAGCATTCACGCCTGTACCTCAGTAGCCCAAGAGATGTAATTTTTGTGAATTCACAGCCATATTTTGTTTTTCTGTTTCTTATAGAAATGCTTGAAAAAAAAAAATCCCTGAACAAATAATAATTAACTGAAATTTTAAAAACACAAACTGCATGCCAAATAAAATGGTAGGCCCTTAGGAGCTCTTTAATAAATGCGTATGCTTTAAAGGGCTGCAGGTACCCGCTCATTTCAAAGTACTTTTTATAAAGCAGTTTACTCTCTGCCTGTTTTGAATAACGGTGCAAAAGTCATTCTTAAGCATGATAGACCTTTAACGTATCCTCTTCTTGCATGCTGTTCCTGAAAGTCTCAATTTGAAGATTATACTTAATGGAATTGTCTGTCAATTTCAATCATTGTCATCTAGGCAGATGGCTCTTTGACTGTGCATTTAATATGCAGAAAACCCCCGTGCCTTTTCTGCTGGTGAGTTTGCCTCCCCACAACTCCCATTGTGTTGGGTAGCTTTCCTTTCGGAGAATTGTTTCCGTTAAACACGAGACATCGTGTATCATTACAAACAAATACATTCAGAGATGAATTTTTCTTTCCCTTTTATTTGTCCACCTCACTGATTAGTATTTTAAATGGCACCCTCATGGGGTTTGTCACATAGACGTTTGGTTAGAGAGGAATGTGAGCAGAGCTCCCATTGAAGCTGGAGCCACAAAGGCAGCTGGGTGGCTCGTGGGAGCAAGGTTTGGGCAGCTATCCCACGCAGGCCTGAGCTTGATAATAGCCTCACCTCTCTTGCCTTGCTCTTGGAATATCGGCTACTGTCTGGGAAGCCAGGGTCCTCAGGCGGTCACAGTTTTTGGTATATATCCCTGGCTAGTGTGGGTTAGCCTTCTCTCCTGGCATTCTGCCTGTACCGTTATTTTCATTCTTACTTAGCATGTCTCCCAAGTGAGCGGAGCACGAGGGGCCTAAAGAACATGGGCTCAGAATTCTCATTTGTAATGGATACCAGACCACAAACACACTGCCAATAAGTCAATTTCAACTTACAGCAACCCTACAGGACAGAGTAGAACTACCCCATAGGGTTTCTAAGGCTGTAATCTTTACACATGATACATGAGATTGAATGCTGCTGTCTACCTATCAAAGCATACACTGTCATGCGGTGTCAGTGGAAGAAACCCAGGTTCAAAGGACAAGCTATTCTCCTGACTGTTGTTTCTTGGTGACATGGGGTCCCCATGTCTCCCTGCTCACTTCTCTTTTTTATATCTCAAAAGAGATTGGGTTCAAACAATCTAATCCTGTAGATTGAGTCCTGCCTCATTAACGTAACTCCCTCTGATCTGGCCTCATTAACATCAAAGAGGTAGAATTTACAACACACAGGAAAATCACATCAGATCACAAAATGGTGGACAATCATACAACACTGGGAATCGTGGTCTAGCTAAGTTGACACACAGACTTTTGGGGATACTTTTCAATCCATAACATTTGGTAAACTTTTTATTTGTAAGGAGGGAAAGTTCACATTAAAATAATGATAGAAAGTACAACACAGTACATACATAAGCCAGTAACATAAAACCAAAAAACCAAACCCGTTGCCATCAAGTCAATTTCAACTCAAAGTGATTCTATAGGACAGAGTAGAACTGCCCCGTAGAGTTTCCAAGGAGTAACTGGTGGGTTTGAACTGCCAACCTTTTGGGTAGCAGCTGTAGCTCTTAACCACTAGCCACTAGCGTTTCCTGCCAGTAACATAGGCATTTATTATGATTATCAAGACACATGTGTTATAGGTTATATGTCTACTGTACCATTATAAGCCTGGCAGCACAATCAATGATCACATGGTATACAAGAGACATGAGATACACATGTTGAGTGCAGGAAGCTTTTATATCTAGTATGTCGCATTCTCTGATTGGAATCTCTGAGCTCTATTACAACCTCAAGGGACAATGGACGTATATTTGGTCGGACATTACGCAACTGGGTGCTATGCGGTCTGTGACTATACACGTATTTAGGTTTGGGTCATGAGCTGCCTAGGTAGGGTGAGAGGGGGAATACTGGAGGAAACCTTCAGCTGAGCCCCTGGCCATTAGAAACGATGACTGTGAACCAATCATGTGAGTCCAGAGGAGAGCGCTATTTGATTCACAAAAATAATAATTTGCACCCTTGCTGGATGGCACCCTCAGCACGCTGTTCATCTGAGCTGCAGTACCGGTGTATGACCCACATGTTGTGTTACAGATGCGTCTTCGTTAGTGACCAGAGTGGCATTAGAAGCGGGTATGTTGAATCATTTAATATCATTGCTCTTATGTCCAGAAAAAAAGAAATTGAGGTTTTTTTCCCCCCCGTTAGAGTTAATAAGACTGGAAAGACTAAATTTTTGTTAGGAAGGCAAAAGCATTCTAATAAATTCTCTGTTTCTATGAAACCGGGCTGTGGACGGAAACGTTTAAAACTTGTCCACCGTCACCATCTTTCCGAGGGGAAGCCTTGTGGTCCGTGTGAACTCAGCTACTCTGCTCTTTTCTGCTACCTCTTTGGGAGATGAAACCTCACAGCCCAGAAGGGCTTTTTTTTTTCTAACCCACATTCTTCTGAAATTAAATTGAGAGCCCCCTTTCTCCAGGAAGCCCTCTCTGGTCAAGCTCTGTGCTAACCCCACTCCAAGCCACTTCCAGACTCAGCTTCGATTGTCCCCCAAAAGCAGAACCTGAGACAAGGGGACTGGGGGATGGGAAGTTTATTTGGGAGATGACTCTGGGGAGCAGAAGAGAGGGGCTAGAGAAAGTGAGATGGAGAGGAGGACAAGCCCAGCGGAGAACGTGTATTGAGGTCACTACTGTGGACACAGGGGCCTGGAGTCCACCAGGACCGCCTGAGAAGCCTGCAGGACCTCTCCAGGGCTGTCTGTCCAAGGCTTGGGTGGCAGGTGCTTTAGTCAAGAGTAACTTGGGTTGGGATCCAGTGGAATCCCAAGGCATCAGAGAAGACCCTGGGGCTGGAAGAAAATCTGTGAGCACTTGAGGTGACAGCCGGCCAGCACGAGGAGGTCTGGGCTTGCGTGGGACTGTCCATCCAGCTGTGGCTGAAATCAGAGGGGGAATGGGAAGTGGGTGCCCGAGGCGCTGCCTCAGTGGTAATAAAGGAAATGAATGTTTGTCGAGTATCTATATATCAGTCACTCATCAACAAACACAGGAGTCCCTGGGTGGTACAAAAGTTTAAGTGTTCAGCTGCTAACTGAAAGGTTGGAGGTCTGAGCCTACCCAGGTGCACCTCAGAAGAAAGGCCTGGCGATCTACTTCTGAAAGATGACAGCCATTGAAAACCTTTATGACTAATCTGACACATGTGAGGTCACCATGAGGTGGAATCAAGTCCAGAGCAACTGGTATACCCATTGCTGTCTGGTCAACTCCAACTCGTAGCGACCTAATAGGACAGAGTAGAACTGCCCCATAGGGCTTCCAGGGAGTGACTGGTGGATTTGAACTGCCAACCTTTCAGTTAGCAGCCGAGCTCTTAACCACCATACCACCAAAGCTCCTAGGGTAGCTGGTATAGAGATCCTATTATTTGTCAGGCACTCTTCTAGGCTCTAGGGATGCTATAGTGAATGGTACAAAATAAATACACAATTTCAGGTGGGATATTCTATGAAAAAAGACAAGGCAGGATAAGGGGTTAGAGTAGAAGGGGTGGTACATTTTTACTGCGGATAACGTGGTCAGGAAAGGCCTTTGTGAGGAGGTAGCGTTGAATAAATTAAGGAACAAGCCAAGAGAGTGTGGCGGTGTCCAGATGAAGAGCAGTAAGAGAAAGGGCCGTGACGGGGGAGGAAGCCAGTAAACCAGTTGCTGTCCAATGGACCGTGGCTCATGGCAAACCTGTGTGTGTCAGAGTAAGTGGCTGATTTTTTGGAAGTAAATCACCTGGTCTTTCTTCCAAGGCACCTCTGGCTGGACTGGAACCTCCAACCTTGTTGTGAGCAGCCAAGCATATTAACTGTGTGCCTGCCCAGGTACTGTGGGGAGGGAGGAGACTATATTTGAACTGCAAGAAAGCTAGTGAGACTGGAGCCAAGCGGGCAAGAGGGGGTGGGGGAAACTGAGACTTGAGAGATAGGTGGGCGAGGCTGGGCTAGGGGAGGTTGGATATTGTCCTCTCTGTGATAGGAGGCTGTCGGGGGGCAGTGATGTAACCTGATTAAGCTTCTCGGTAAGAGTTTTGAATCCAGTTTTGTACTACATCTTTTACATGTTCTAACTTTTCATCCTCACAACAGCCCTATGAGGTTTGAGGGATAGGAAGGTAGGCAACGTTCCCAAGGTGGCACGATTATCACACAGGGATGGGATTTCCTGCTAGTCCACTTCAGTGCTTGTATGCCATTTGCCTGACTGTGCCCTGGAGCCCCACCAGACAGCAAACTCTTCCAGAAACTGGGTCCTTTTGCTTCCTTCTACCTCCCACGGCACCCATACTGCCCACACCTGCTGTTCCCTGAGTGAAGGGCTGTCCTTTGTGGGAGGAATGCGCAGCCTTGGGGCAGAAAGGCCCAGCTACTGGTGGGCCTGGCTGTGGCATTTTGTCCTGACACTGCCTCTCTACTTACCCTCTCTGGAGCTGACATTTCTGCAGGCATATGGCTTTCCTGGATCAGTACAGCCGGGTCGCTTCTGTTGAGGGTGGAGGGCAGCCCAACGCAGAGGGTTTTGAAGTACAAAGCTTGAGCCTCTTGACAGATGAGTGAGAGACCAAGGCAGAAGAAGGAGGTAGAAGGGACTGACATTTTGCTATTTTTCCATCCATAAAAATAAACTCCAACTACTTTGACAATTTGGTTTGAGCCAATATTCTGGCCTATTTGTGGCTTCTTTCATCCATTGCCTGAGAAGGAAGGTGTTAATTTTTCTTCTGCATGTAGAGGAAGTTTCTTTGACCAGAAGGAACATTGGGTCAGCTTACCCTTTAAAGGTGGCAACTCCAAATTAGAAGATTTAAGCTTGAGAAAATGTGCTCTCTGCTAAGAGCCCAGGAGCAGAGCCATAAAAAACTCACTCCCCAGTCCCACAGGCAGTGTTTTATGTGGGTTCATTCCGAACGGTGTAGTGAAGATGGGAGTGACTGCTGTTCGTGGATAGTGCAGCGTAGGCTGGCCTCAGGGTCAGTGGGCAGCTCGCTCTGCCCCTGCTTTGAGGAAGAACAGCGCCCGGTCAGAGAGGTGTCCTGCTTAAGGCAAAAATCAGGTAGCAACTTAAAAGCTCTGAAAAAGCTGGCTAATCAAGGCAGTGATGTCTGATCTGCTGAAGCTTGGTGCCTTCAGAGGTCAGTATTGGGGGGACTCAGAGTCAATTAGAAGGAAAAGCCAGGGGCTGTGTCCGTTTCCCTGTGATCCAGGTCTGAGCATCATGAAGACAGGTGGGTGGGTCTCACTTGCCAATTTTCAGCATAACAACTTTAGACTTTTCTGACGCACACCTGAAGCTTTAGAACAAAAAGAAAAGGAAGACCAATTTCAGTGTTATTAGCCAAAGAAATGCAATAACCCAAGAAGAAAGTTCTAAGTAAAACTATAAATAACCTCCAAGTCAAAAACCAATTCATATTGATTCTGACTCATAGCGACCTGCCCCGTAGAGTTTACAAGGAGTGGCTGGTGGATTTGCATTGCTGATCTTTCGGTTAGCAGCCTAGCTCTTAACGACTTCACCACCAGGGCTCTAAATAATGTCTGGGAGGGTGAAATAAGGCAATGGGAGCAACTTCCTTTGGGTTTGACTTTAGGGAAAACAATCATGATAAACACACAAATCTCCTTCAGTGATCCTAATAAGAGGTGCAGTCCTTCGGTTGAATGGACTATGGAACTGACCCAAGAGAGAAATTCCAGTCTCTTCAATGTGTGGCTCAAGTTGCTATAGCTCGGGTGATAAGCTGATTAAGTCTTTGAATGCAGAAGTGACTATGAAGATATGAGCTGTGGTCAAGTTCTGGAGACCTAAAGATTTCCCCCAAAACTAGCAGAGTCATTATAATTGTCGTAGTAGTTATGATAAACAAAAAAAAAACAAACCTGTTGCCATCAAGTTGATTCTGACTCATAGTGACCCTATAGGACAGAGTAGAACTGCCCCGTAGAGTTTCCAAGGAGCACCTAGTAGATTCAAACTGCTGACATTTTGGTTAGCAGCCGTAGAACTTAACCACTATGCCACCAGGTTTTCCAGTAGTTATGATAGTCAATATTTATGGAGCTTTCATATACCTGGCACTGAGTACTTTTCATGCATTGTCACAGTAAAGCAGGTTGAATCATTAGCCTGTTTTACAGGTGAAGAAATTGAGGCACAAACTACCTGGACCAGGTTTACCCTAATAGGGGGCAGAGCTGGAATTTGATTGCAGGTGTCTGATTCCATAGTGTGCTTGCTCTTTTAACCCTCAGGCTGGACTCCCTCTCTCGGGCAGACACATGTGGTCTAAAGGGATATTGGCCCAAAGGTCTCTGGTATCAGATTGTGCCTGACTGGGAAAGTAGCAAAAGGATTGGAAGATGCTCGGAGTAGTGGCTGCAGTAACTATAAAAAATACCACGCATATAATCTGTGCGTCCCCCAGTGCCTTGGTTGGGAGCAGAAATGTTAGAAATTCTAAGCTGTCTGAACATGTATTTGAATATAGAGAGGGCTGGAGATTTGTCTTTGAGTGACTACAGTCTTCTAAAAACTCTACAATCCTCCTGTCTGTCCTTACTACCTCTGAGGGTTGGGCTTTTCTCGAAAAACTTTCTGGACCCATTACATCCTTTTTGGGGGTAATAAAAAGCATTTGTTTCTGTGGTGGTGGTGATGGGGCTTGGGAAACAAGTGTTCTGGGTAATAGTGAGCTGACCAAGGTCAAGACATTGAAAACGGAGGAAGGTAACACTCATCTCTTCCTCTAACCTCCACTTTCCAAAAAACAAAACAAACCAAGAGATGATCCCAATCCTCTAAGTTTGACCTCTTTCGGGGGGAACATGAAGGGACTAGATAGTATCTTGACATCTGAGAAAAATCACTATTTGATTAAGACATTTCATAGCCTGGTAGCACCAATTCATCTGTAGAGATGATGGGAGGTCTGGGGAAAATAACTATGTTGGAAAGAGTTTCTGAGCTGTTGAAAAGGACAATGCAAACAGAGCTTAATTAGGAGCATGGGCTAATGGAATCAAGAGGGAGGCAAGATGAATCCATTACATTAATAATAAACCTGAAGTTAGGGAAAGACAAGCAGATGGAAAGAAAGGAACACATAACGCGTTATGTTTCATTTCTTCCGAATAAAGTGTAGTGTGCTGAAATGTAGCAAGATTATCCATCCTCTCCATCTGCTTTTGTCTAAGTAAATTCCGTTTTTTCATGAATGTAATGAATTTTCAGCTTGTAATTTGCTGTCTCCATTGTGCGTGGTGCTGAGAAGACTGGAGTTGCTCTCTTTAAAGCCCATTTCCAGCAGGTTTTTTTTCAGACATGGGACCTCCATTAAGCACCAAGGCCTCGCAAAGCATCAGTGAAAATGTTCAAAGTCGTCCTGCTCTCAGCATGGGTGGGATGTTCTATTGAGGCAGCTGCCTGGGGAACATGCATTAAACAGGTTGGCAGAGAAGGAGAGTGGTCTGGATGGGTCTCTTTTCTTGTGTGTGCTCTGGGAGTGAGGAGAATGTTCACTGAAGCTCAGCTCCCACCTCACTGGCCACTCTTATTTTACTGCATGTCTTTTTTCATGAACTCTGCACGAGAAGTTTCATCTCCCTGTACCCCTGCTCTCTGAATTATTATTCTTTTTTTTTTGTTGTTGTTAGGTACCGTCAAGCGGTTCTGACTCATAACAATCCTATGTACGACAGAACAAAACACTGCCCAGTCCTGTGCCATCCTCACAGTTGTTGCTATATCTGAGCCCATTCTTGCAGCCACTGTGTCAATCCATCTCATTGAGAATCTTCCTCTTTTTGGCTGACCCTCTACTTTACCAAGCATGATGTCCTTCCCCAGGGACTGGTCCCTCCTGATAAAATGTCCAAAGTATGTACAATGCAGTTTTGTCATCCTTGCTTCCTTTCTGACCGTACTTCTTCCAAGACAGATTTGTTGATTCTTTTGGCAGTCCGTGGTATATTCAATATTCTTCGCCAACACCACAATTCAAAGGGATTGATTCTTCTTCGGTCTTCCTTATTCGTCGTCCAGCTTTCGCATGCGTATGAGGCAATTGAAAATATCATGGTTTAGGTCAGGTGCACCTTAGTCCTTAAAGTGATATCTTTGCTTTTTAGCACTTTAAAGAGGTCTCATGCAGCCTGAAGCAGGTATAGTTTCTTTTCGTGTACCATAATAAGACAACTTCCAGTTTTAGACTTGCCATGACTGCATCATGGTTATTGCTATCACTCTTCACCATGAAATTCTTCCTAACTTTTACTCTCCTCATTGCTGTCAGCTTTAGTCACACTCACAAAATACAGTGTTACTAAAGCCCTCGAGCTTGAGCTTCTGGATGATGCCGTCTTACCCAATGATAGCAGCACAGTATTACACCAGGCTTTCCCCCTTCCTCTCTGTAGATGTGGACCTGCGATGTCCAATATAGTAGTCACTACATAGGCATGGAGGAGCCCTGGTGGAGCAGTGGTTGAAGTGCTCAGCTGCCTTAGAACGCCCGGATTTATGTCTCCTCTCCCTAAACTCCTGTTAACTTTTAATTAAACTCTGCACTCAGTTCTGGGTGGGCACTCAGTTACTTACTTTCCCTCATTGTTTCTTCTAATTTTATGTGTGCGAGTTTTGTATGCCTGAACACGATTGTAGTTTCTCCCTTCACAAGTGGTTACTGAATGCCTTCATTTGCTAATTACTGTGCTTTGTGGACACTGGGGATTCAGCGATGAGAAATGCAGACATGGTCCTTGGCCTTAGGGAGCTTGAGTGCTAATGGAGAAGAGTTAAGCAGTAACCACCCAAATAAAGAGCAATTGCAAAACTTAGTGAGTGTCAAATTTAAATTAACTTTTTTGAGAAAAATTATATACAGTAAAATTCACACACCTAAAGCGTAGACCCCTATGCATGTATCTGTTTGTTGTATTGCGGGGAATTGCATGTTGCTGTGATGCTGGAAGCTATGCCACTGGTATTCAACTACCAGCAAGGTTACCCAAGGTGGACAGGTTTCAGCTGAGCCTCCAGACTAACACAGACTACGAAGAAGGACTTGGCGGTCTACTTCTGAAAAGAATTTGCCAGTGAAAACCTTATGAATAGCAGCGGAACTTGTCTGATATAGTTCCGGAAGATGAGCCACTCAGGCTGGAAGGCACTCAAAATACGACAGGGGAAGAGCTGCCTCCTCGAAGTAGATATCTGATGGACCTCACCAGATGGAGTACACAGGAATCAAATAGACTACATCTGTGGAAAGAGACGATGAAAAAGCTCTATATCATTAGTCAGAACAAGGCCAACTGCTAAACAGACCGTCAATTACTCGTATGCAAGTTCAAATTGAAACTGAAGAAAATTGGAACAAGTCTACAAGAGCTAAAATACAGCCCTGAGTATATCCCACCTGAATTTAGAGACCATCTCAAGAATAGATTTCATGTATTGAACACTAATGACCAAAGACCAGACAAGTTGTGAAATGACATCAAGGACATCATACATGAAGAAAGCAAGCAGTCACTAAAAAGACAGGAGAGAAAGAAAAGACCTAAATGGATATCAGAAGAGACTCTCAAACTTGCTCTTAAACACTGAGTAGCTAAAGCAAAAGGAAATAATGATGAAGTAAGAGAGGTGAACAGAACATTTCAAAGGGTGACACAAGAAGACAAAATAAAGTATTATGATGACATGTGCAAAGACCTGGAGACAGAAAACCAAAAGGGAAGAACATGCTCTGCATTTCTCAAGATGAAGGAACTGAAGAAAAAATTCAAACCTTGAGTTGTAATACTGAAGAATTCTGTGGGGAAAATATTAAATGTCACAGGAAACATCAAAAGAAGATGGAAGGAATACACATAGAGCTACTATACCAAAAAGAATTGGTTGATGTTCAGTCAACTCAGGAAGCAACGTATGATCAGAACCCAATGGTACTAGAGGAAGAAGTCCAAGCTGCACTGAAGGCATTGGCAAAAAACAAGGCTCCAGGAATTGACAGAATACCAATTGAGGTATTTCAACAAACGGATGCACCACTGGAAGTGCTCACTCATCTATGCCAAGAAGTTTGGAAGACAGCCACCTGGCCAACCAACTGGATGAGATCCATATTTATGCCTATTCCCAAGAAAGGTGATCCAACCAAATGCGAAAATTATTGAACATTGCTGATGTCAGATGGATCCTGGTTGAAAGCAGAGAATACGGAAAGATGTTTACCTATGTTTTATTGACTGTGCTCGGGCATTCGGCTGTGTGAATCATAACAAATTATGGATAACATTGTGAAGAATGGGAATTCCAGAACACTTAATTGTGCTTATGAGGAATCTCTACATGGATCAAAAGACAGTTGTCTGAACAGAGCAAGGGGATACTATGTGGTTTAAAGTCAGGAAAGGTATGCATCAGTGTCATAGCCTTTCACCATACCTATTCAGTCTGTATGCTGAGCAGATAATCTGAGAAGCTGGACTACATGAAGAAGAACAGGGGGTCAGGATCGGAGGAAGACTCATTAACCATATGCATTATGCAGATGACAGAACCTTGCTTGCTGAAAGTGAAGAACACTTGAGCCACTTACTGATAAAGATCAAAGACCACAGCCCTTCATCGAGATTGGCAAGGAAGAAGTAAAAGTATCTCTCTTTGCAGATGACATGATCTTATACACAGAAAACCTTAAGGAATCCTCAAGAAAACTTCTGAAAATAATAGAAGAGTTCAGCAGAGTATCGGGATACAAGATAAACATACAAAAATCGGTTTGATTCCTCTACACCAACAAAAAGAACATCGAAGAGGAAATCACCAAATCAATGCCATTTAAAGTAGCCCCCAAGAAGACAAAATACTTAAGAATAAATCTTACCAGGGGTGTAAAAGACTTATACAAAGAAAAGTGCAGTTTACTTCTGCAAGAAACCAAAAGAGACTTACATAAGTGGAAGAACATACCTTGCTCATGGTAGGAAGACAACATTATAAAACTGCCTATTCTACCAAAAGCGATGTATACATTTAATGCAACCAACTTCATATGGAAGGGAAAGGGAAAGGGGCCCGGGATAAATAAGGCATTACTGAAAAAGAAGAACAAAGTGGGAGGCCTTACTTTACCTGATTTTAGAACCTATTATACCATCACAGTAGTCAAAACAGCCTGGTACTGGTACAATAACAGATGCATAGACCAATGGAAAAGAATTGAGAATCCAGACATAAATCCATCCACATATGACCAGGTGATATTTGACAAAGGCCAAAAAGCAGTTAAATGGAGAAAAGACAGCCTTTTTAACAAATGGTGCTGGCATAACTGGATATCCATCTGCAAAAAAATGAAACAAGACCCATACCTCACTCCATGCACAAAAACTAACTCAAAACGGATCAAAGACCTAAATATAAAATCTAAAACGATAAAGATCATGGAAGAAAAAATAGGGACAACGTTAGGAGCCCTAATACATGGCGTAAACAGTATACAAGACATTATTAAGAATGCAGAGGAAAAACTAGATAACTGGGAGGTCCTAAAAATCACACACCTATGCTCACCCAAAGACTTCACCAAAAGAGTAAAAAGACTACCTACAGACTGAGAAAAAGTTTTTAGCTATGACCTTTCTGATCAGCGCCTGATCTCTAAAATCTACATGATACCGCAAAAACTGAACTACAAAAAAACAAATAACCCTATTAAAAAACGGGCAAAAGATATGAATAGACACTTCACTAAAGAAGACATTCAGGTTGCTAACAGATACATGAGGAAATGTTCACGATCATTAGCCATTAGAGAAATGCAGATCAAAACTACAATGAGATTTCATCTCACTCCAACAAGGCTGGCATTAACTCAAAAAACACAAAAGAAGAAATGTTGGAAAGGCTGTGGAGAGATTGGAACATTTCTACACTGTTGGTGGGAATGTCAAATGGTACAACCACTTTGGAAATCGATTTGGCGCTTCCTTAAAAAGCTAGAAATGGAACTACCATATGATCCAGCAATCCCACTCCTCGGAATATATCCTAGAGAAATAAGAGCCTTTACGTGAACAGAGCCTTTACACCCAAGTTCATTGCAGCACTGTTCGCAATAGCAAAAAGATGGAGGTAACCAGGGTGCCCATCGACGGATGAATGGATAAATGAATTATGGTATATTCACACAATGGAATACTACACATCAATAAAGAACAGTGAGGAATCTGTGAAACATTTCATAACATGGAGGAACCTGGAAGGCATTGTGCTGAGTGAAATTAGTCTGTTGCAAAAGGACAAATATTGTATAAGACCACTATTATAAGAACT
The DNA here is from genome assembly GCF_024166365.1 of Elephas maximus indicus. NCBI lineage: Eukaryota > Metazoa > Chordata > Mammalia > Proboscidea > Elephantidae > Elephas > Elephas maximus. The sequence goes on along the minus strand of NC_064839.1, from coordinate 8,295,854 downwards.
TGAGAAATAGTTTAAACTGAGAAGAAATTCATTTGTGGTTACGCGAAGGGGGAGGGAGAGAGGGTGGGAGAAGGGTATTCACTAATTAGATAGTAGATAAGAACTACTCCAGGTGAAGGGAAAGACAGCACACAATACAGGGGAGGTGAGCACAACTGGAGTAAACCAAAAGCAAAGGAGTTTCCTGAATAAACTGAATGCTTCAAAGGCCAGTGCAGCAGGGGCGGGGGTTTGGGGACCATGATTTCAGCGGACATCTAAGTCAATTGGCATAATAAAATCTATTAAGAAAACATTCTGCATCCCACTTTGGAGAGTGGTGTCTGGGGTCTTAAACGCTAGCAAGCAGCCATCTAAAATGCATCAACTGGTCTCAACCCACCTGGATCAAAGGAGAATGAAGAACACTAAGGACTCAAGGTAACTCTGTGGCCAAGAGACAGAAAGGGCCACATGAACCAGAGACTACAACATCCTGAGACCAGAAGAACTAGATGGTGCCTGGCTACAGCCGATGACTACCCTGACAGGAAACACAACAGCGAACCCCTTAGGGAGCAGGAGAGCAGTGGGATGCAAACCACAAATTCTCATAAAAAGACCAGACTTAATGGTCTGACTGAGACTAGAAGAACCCTGGTGGTTATGACCCCCAGAACTTCTGTTGGCCCAGGACAGGAACCATTCCCAAAGCCAACTCTTCAGACATGGATTGGATTGGACAATGGGTTGGAGAGGGATGCTGCTGAGGAGTGAGCTTCTTGGATCAGGTGGACACTTGAGAGTATGTTGGCATCTCCTGCCTGGAGGGGAGATGAGAGGGTAGAGGGGGTTAGAAGCTGGTGAAATGGACACAAAAAGAGAGAGTAGAGGGAGAGAGCAGGCTGTCTCATTAGGGGTAGAGTAATTGGAAGTATGTAGCAAGGTGTTTATAAGTTTGTGTGTGAGAGACTGACTTGATTTGTAAACTTTCACTTAAAGCACAATAAAAATTATATTAAAAAAAAGGCCAGAGCCCTCAGTATGGATTACACCTGAACATAAAGAAAACAAAAATCCTCGTAACTGGACCAATAAACAACATCATGATGAACGCGCAGAAAAGATTGAGGTTGTCAAGGATTTCCTTTTACTTGGATCCACAATCAACACACATGGAAGCAACAGTCAAGAAATCAAGAGATGCATTGCCTTTGGCAAGTTGGCTGCAAAAGACCTCTTTAAGAGTTAAAAAGCAAAGACATCACCTTGAGGACTAAGGTGGGCCTGACACAAGCCATGATGTTTTCAGTCACCTCATATGCATACGAAAACTGCAAGATGAATAAGGAAGACCAAAGAAGAATTGACGCCTTTGAATTGTGGTGTTGGCGAAGAATATTGAATATACCATGGACTGCCAAAAGAATAAACAAATCTGTCTTGGAAGAATTACAGCGAGAATGCTCCTTAGAAGCAAGGATGACGAGACTACATCTCACATACTTTGGACGTGTTATCAGGAGGGATGAGTCCCTGTAGAAGGACGTCATGCTTGGTAAAGTAGAGGGTCAGCAAAAAAGAGGAAGACCCTCAACAAGATGGATTGACACAGTGGCTGCAACAATGGGCTCAAGCATAGCAACAATTGTGAGGATGGTGCAGGACTGGGCAGTGTTTTGTTCTGTTGTGCATAGGGTCACTGTGAGATGGAACCCATTCAACACCTACCAACAACAAAAACAACAGGTACCACCAAGTTGGTTCTGACTCGTAGCGAGCCCATGCATAACATAATATTGGGGCGGGGCTATCTGCAAAGAGACAGAAGGGAATTTTCTGTGGTGAGTTTAATGTTCTATATTTTGATTGTGGTGGTTATGTGGGTGTATAACCTGTAGCCCCTTGAGTCGATTCCAACTCATAGCAACACTATAGGACAGAGTAGAACTGCCCCATAGGGTTTCCAAGGAGCAGCTGGTGGATTTGAACTGTGGCCCTTTTGGTTAGCACCCATAGCTCTTAACCACTGCGCCACCAAGGCTCCATATAGGTATATACATTTGTCAAAATGGTTGACCTGTATATTAAAAATGGATGGAGTCTTTGCAACGTACACATTGTTGTTGTTCTGTGCTGTTGATTCTGACTCACAGTGGCCCCATGTGACAGATGGGAGCAGATCTGAAGGTCTTTTCTCCTGCAGAGCTGCTGGTGGGTTTGAATTGCTAACCTTTCAGTTAGCACCACCTAGGCTCCTTGCCATGTACATAATACCTCAATAAAGTTGAACCCTACCCCCACAAAAAGATGAGGTTGTCTTCTATGTTTTCCTCCACTGTCTTCCCCGTGGTTGTATGGACTCGGGAAGCACCTACATGCCTGCTAAGACTCTGTTAATCCTGTGGGAGTGTGTTAGAGGCCTGCTGGGGGGCTGGTCATTTAGGTCCACATTATGCTGCAGAGAATTAGACAAGAAGTGGATTCCACGTGATGCTTGCATTTATTAGCAGAGAAACAATGGATCTCCCGAGGAGAGTGGCATCCTATTTTGCGGATGTCACTTCTGATTGTCAAGTTGCAGAAAACATTCGGCTAAGTCTTCAGCTTGTTAAACCTGAAGGAGCTGTTTACAGGTTTTGTATTTTCCTCATGTGAACTATTAAGCATTCCATTTAATTTGCAAAGGCAGAACATGTTTACTTGATGGCTTGGCTCCTTAGGGATGGATGTTGAGAACCATGCTCAATACCAGTTTCTATGAATCTGGTTCTCTCTATTAAGACAGTTTGAGTTTAAATTGGCGGAACCTCAGAGCCCTGGTGGTGTAGTGGTTAAAAGCTTGTCTGCTAACCAAAAAGCCAGCAGTTCGAATCCACCAGCTGTTCCTTGGTAACCCTATGGGGCAGTTCTCGTCTGTCCTATAGGGTCACTAGGAGTCAGAATCAGCTCGATGGCAGTGGGTTTTTTTTTGTTTAGAGTGCCAGGAGTTGCAGCACATGCAAATTACAGTGATACATCCACTCGTGGAGGTCCCGGAGGGGACTCGTGTTTGACCCTCACCAGGCCCAGTCATTTGTCCTCCAAGCGGGTTAAAAGAGATCTCAACATGCCTCCCCTTCTTTGTAGCAGACACTCAATTGTGAGCAAAGCTCCCTGTTTCCATGACCACACATGCTTTTTTGCCAAGGTCAGAGGTGACATAGCCGCTTGGACATATGGGACCACAGCTATTGTAGCCACTGTGGCAGTGACTGAAAGTCATGTGATATTGTTGGAGCAGGGAAAGGAGCCACAGAATACCCCACTGCCTATCCTAGGTCTCTTGGAGTCCAGAATCTCCACCCATAGCTAACTTTAAAGAACCAAGCATTAGATGTAGCCTGCAGATGGGTCAACTCCCTGCTTCTGGAAGGAGCCCAAGACCTGGAAGCAGAGAGGACCCCAGGAGATCTGCACCCCAGCCGGCTTCCAGACACATTGATTGATGTCAGACAAGCCATTTAGCTCTCTGACACTGTCTCCTTATGAATTAGGTTAAAGCCTCATCCTTCGGTTCCTCCAGCCTGCGATTTCTGTCTTTACTGACTGCTGAAGGGGAAGTAAAACCTAAGTACACCAAAGAACCCACTCTCATAAAAAAGCAGAATGAGCAATTCTAACTTGACTGAAGATCTGATAAAGAGAAGGAGAAAGGGGTTTCCTTGCACATTCCACATCCAAAGAATATACTCCAAATACTCTGCTTGGGTATGCTGCCCCCAGGGACCAAGGTGTGTGTATGTGTGTGTGTATGTGTGTGTGTGCGTGCGTGTGTTTGAGTGATTGTGGATGACTGTGTATGTGTGAAAGGTTGCAGGAGTGTGTGTGTGTGTTTGTGCATGACTGTGTGTGCACAGGTTCTTATTTTTCCTCACTGTAGTGCCCAGATTCCTCACTTCTCCGTCTCCTTCTGATATTCCCCCCGCAAATTTCATACTTCTCCACCCTCCATCAGGCATAGCAATTCTGCCTGCCCCAAAACTTGTATCCCCAGATTCATCTGGTCATTCAGATGACCCCCAGGTGACATGACCCCCTTTAGAAGATGGTGTGGTGATCATCTTTTGTAGTTGCACATGATTTGGGGTTTCACAACTGAACGTCGAATAGCTTATAAAAATCCCCTTTTTCATCAATTCTAAGACCCGAATGTGTAGCCATCGCCCATCTGCAGGTGGAGACTTGTGTGTTGCTCTGATGCTGAACAGGCTTCAGCAGAGCTTCCAGACTAAGATGGACAAGGAAGAAAGGTCTGGCAATATGCTTCTGAAAATCAGCCAGTGAGAACCCTGTGGATCACAACAGCCCAGTTGTGCATGGGGTTACCATGGGTCAGAGGCTGACCTGATGGCAGCTAACAACAAGAACAAAATTTTCTTATATTTTAAAATATCTGAAATTGTAATGTTACTTACAGTAGAAGGAATCTTACCATTATCAATGATATTTTTATTTCTTAGTATCTTAAAAAAATTAAATTTGATTAAATATGGCATTTTCTCCAGCTAAATATGGGGATATTTCTCTCCAGGAGCAATTATTATTATTATAAATTTATTATATGAAATTTTTCTCTGTCTTAAGGCAAAAAATATGTCAAAGTCCATGGAGTTCCAGGGCCTGGTTCCAAAATATGTACACAGATTGCCCATCCCTGCTCCTGGTTCGTTGACTCTGACTCATACTGGGAAGGACAGAGGCATACAACTAAGAATAAGGGCAGGAAATTGCCTTTCTGTCTGCACTAGGTGGGCTTCTGTTGAGCAGGAAGGAGTCAACGGTGGAACTGGGACTTACCTAATAACGTATCAAAGGGCGGATCCAAGATGAGTTACATCAGTGTCTCCTGGAAGGTTTATTAAAAATGATGACTTTCTGAAGTCTCGATCAACTTGGTCCCATGTCTAGGGATGATGCTCTAGAATCTGTATACAAACAAGATCCCCAAGGGATTTTTATTCATACTAAAGTTTGAAAATATGATTATGACTTTTGGGGGAAAGCTGAATACTCACCATAACCCAGCAGCTTCCATTTCAATTAACTATGATTTAACCCTTTCAATGACCCTTCAAAGATGTCCCATGTCCCAAGGCTCAAAGAGCTGGAGTAACTTCCCAAGTCACCACATGGGACATGGTGGAGGCTGACTATGAATCCTCTTGTCTTACTCTGGGGCTTTCCAAGCCCCATCTGGTCTTCATCAAACACTGAACATAATTCGTACAGCCTTTCTGGAACATAATTTGGCCAAATCTATTGAAATTTAACATGCTTATTCCCTTTGCACAGCAATCCCATTTCAAGGAATTATACTTCAGAAATAATCAAGCTTCAGCACAAAGGCACACACACAGTCACCTGAGTATTCATCGTGGCATTACTTATAACAGTAAAAACTAATCAGAAATGATATGTAGGCCCATCAATAGAGGGGGTCGAATTGTGATGTGATGCCACCACACTATGAGATACTATGTATCAGTTAACAATAATGTACTCAGGCCTTTCTTTCTCGTCTGAGTCTGGATGCTCTGGTGAAACTGTCCACCATGAATGACCTACCAGTATTTGAAATATCAGTGGCATAACTTCGAGCATTATAACAATATGCAAATCACCACGGTATGACAAATTAACAGGTCTGTCAATTTACGTACAAAAATTAGCCAGTGAAAACCTTATGGACCACAAGAGAACATTGTCTGACTCACACGTTTTGGACATATCATCAGGAGGGATCAATTGCTAGAGGAGGACATTGTGTTTGTTGAAATAGACGGTCAGCAAAGGTGGGGGAGACCCTCATTGAGATGGATTGAGACAATAGCCACAGCTATGGATTAAAGCATGCTGGCGGTCATTAGGATGGTGCAGGACCAGGCAATGCTTCCTTCAGTTGTACACAAAATCAACACACGTTGAAGTCGACTTGATGGCAAATTATCTACCTACTGTCTATCTCCTACCTACTTACGCCTACCTGTCTATCTACCTACCTACCTACTTATCTGTAACAACACGAGAAGATCACCAAAACGTATGTCGTTGTTGTTGTTGTTAGGTGCCATTGAGTCAGTTCCAACTCATAGCGACCCTACGCACAACAGAATGAAACACTGCCCGGTCCTGCGCCATCCTTAAAATCTTTGTTATGCTTCAGCCCATTGTTGCAGCCACTGTGTCAGTCCACCTCGTTGAGGGTCTTCCTCTTTTCCGCTGACCCTGTACTTTGCCAAGCATGATATCCTTCTCCAGAGACTGATCCCTCCTGACAACATGTCCAAAGTATGTAAGACACAGTCTTGCCATCCTTGCTTCTAAGGAGCATTCTGGTTGTACTTCTTCCAAGGCAGATTTGTTTGTTCTTTTGGCAGCCCATGGTATATTCAATATTCTTCGCCAACACCACAATTCAAAGGTGTCAATTCTTCTTCGCTCTTCCTTATTCATTGTCCAGCTTTCACATGCGTATGATGCAATTGAAAATACCATGACTTGGGTCAGGAGCACCTTAGTCTTCAAGGTGACATCTTTGCTCTTCAACACTTTGAAGAGGTCCTTTGCAGCAGATTTACCCAATGCAATACATGTTTTGATTTCTTGACTGCTGCTTCCCTGGCTGTTGATTGTGGATCCAAGTAAAATGAAGTCCTTGACAACTTCAATCTTTTCTCCATTTATCATGATGTTGCTCATTGGTCCAGTTGTGAGGATTTTTATTTTCTTTACGTTGAGGTGCAATGCATACTGAAGGCTGTGGTCTTTGATCTTCATTAGTAAGTGCTTCAAGTCTTCTTTACTTTCAGCAAGCAAGGTTGTGTCATCTGCATAACACAGGTTGTTAATGCGTCTTCCTCCAATCCTGATGCCCCGTTCTTCTTCATATAATCCAGCTTCTCATATTATTTGCTCAGCATACAGATTGAATAGGTATGGTGAAAGAATACAACCCTGGCTCACACCTTTCCTGACTTTAAACCAATCAGTATCGCCTTGTTTTGTCCGAACAACTGCCTCTTGATCTATGTAAAGGTTCCTCATGAGCACAATTAAGTGTTCTGGAATTCCCATTCTTCTCAATGTTATCCATAATTTGTTATGATCCACACAGTCAAATGCCTTTGCATATTCAATAAAACACCGGTAAACATCTTTCTAACATTTTCTGCTTTCACCCAGGATCCATCTGACATCAGCAATGATATCCCTGGTTCCACGTCCTCTTCTGAAACCGGCCTGAATTTCTGGCAGTTTCCGGTCAGTATACTACTGCAGCTGTTTTTGAATGATCTTCAGCAAAATTTTGCTTGTGTGTGATATTGATGATATTGTTCTATAATTTCCACATTCGGTTGGATCACCTTTCTTGAGAATAGGCATAAATATGGATCTCTTCCAGTCAGTTGGCCAGGAAGCTGTCTTCCATATTTCTTGGCATAGACGAGTGAGCACCTCCAGCACTGCATCCATTTGTTGAAACATCTCAATTGATATTCCATCAATTCCTGGAGGCTTCTCTTTGCCAATGTATTCAGAGCAGCTTGGGCTTCTTCCTTCAGTATTGTTGGTTCCTGATCATATGCTACCTCTTGAAATGGTTGAACATCAACTAATTCTTTTTGGTATAATGACTCTGTGTTTTCCTTCCATCTTCTTTTAATGTTTCCTGTGTCATTTAATATTTTCCCCCATAGAATCCTTCACTGTTGCAACTCAAGGCTTGAAGTGTTTCTTCAGTTCTTTCAGCTTGAGGAACACTGAGCATGTTCTTCCCTTTTGGTTTTCCATTTCCAGCTCTTTGCACATGTCATTATAATTCTTTGTCTTCTCAAGCTGCCCTTTGAAATCTTCCATTCAGTTCTTTTACTTAATCAATTATTCCCTTTGCTTTAGCTGCTTGATGCTCAAGAGCAAGTTTCAGAGTCTCCTCCAGCATCCATCTTGGTCTTTCCTTTCTTTCCGGTCTTTTCAATGACCTCTTGCTGTCTTCATGTATGATGTCCTTGATATCATTTCACAACTCATCTGATCTTCAGTCGCTAGTGTTCAGTATGTCAAATCTATTCTACATATGGTCTCTAAATTCAGGTGGGATGTGCTCAAGGTCATATTTTGGCTCTCATGGACTTGCTCTGATTTTCTTCAGTTTCAGCTTGAACTTGCATGTGAGCAAGTGATGGTCTGTTCCACAGTTGGCCCCTGGCCTCGTTCTGACTGATGACATTGAGCTTTTCCATTGTCTCTTTACACAGATGTAGTCAGATTTTCTGTCAGTTTGTTGTACTGTGGGGGCTTGCGTGTTGCTATGATGCTGGAAGCTATGCCACCGGTATTCAGATACCAGCAGGGTCACCCGCGGAGGACAGGTTTCAGCTGAACTTCCAGACTAAGACAGACTAGAAAGAAAGACCCAGCAGTCTACTTCTGAAAAGAATTAGCCAGTGAAAACCTTATGAATAGCAGCGGAACATTGTTTGATATAGTGCTGGAAGATGAGCCCCCCAGGTTGGAAGGCACTCAAGAGATGGCTGGGGAAGAGCTGCCTGCTCAAAGTAGAGTCAGCCTTAATGACATGGATGGAGTAAAGCTTTTGGGACCTTCATTTGCTGATGTGGTGTGACTCAAAATGAGAAGAAACAGCTGCAAACATCCATTAATAATCAGAACCTGGAATGTAGGAAGTATGAATCTAGGAAAATTGGAAGTCATCAAAAATGAGATGGAACATATAAACATTGATATCCTAGGCATTAGTGAGCTGAAATGGACTGGTATTTTGTGGCCATTTTGAATCAGACAATCATACAGTCTACTATACTGGGAATGACAACTCGAAGAGGAATGGTGTTGCATTCATCGTCAAAAAGAACGTTTCAAGATCTATCCTGAAGTACAACGCTGTCAGTAATAGGATAATATTCATATGCCTACAAGGAAGACCAGTTAATATGACTATTATTCAAATTTGTGCACCAACCACTAGGGCCAAAGCTGAAGAAATAGAAGATTTTTATCAGCTGCTGCAGTCTGAAATTGATCGAACATGCGATCAAGATGCATTGATAATTGCTGGTGATTTTAACGTGAAAGTTGGAAACAAAGAAGAAGGGTTAGTAGTAGAAAAATAGGGCCTTGGTGATAGAAACAATGCTGGAGATCGAATGATAGAATTTTGCAAGACCAAAACATACATGTAAAAAGTGAATTTAAAAACAAGAATGTAGAAAAGAATGCCATTTATGCAAAACAGAAAAAAAAGCTTTATATATTTGTGTTATGAATGTGAAGACATAGAACAGTATCTAGAAAGTTACATACCAAACTGCAAACAGTGTTTACCTCTTGAAAGGTGAGTGACACTGGGGGTGATGGGAGTGGAAATGTTGGGGTTACTTTCAATATTAATTCTTGCTTCAGTGTTATATAATTTTTACCATGAGAATGTATTCAGGTGTTAGGTAAAACTTTAAATTAAAAAGAAAAGGCAGAACATGTATAGTAAACCGCTCACACCCTCCTTTTCAGCCCTGAGGTTAGGTACAGAAGTGTCTGAGGCCTGTAGGCTGTGCAGAATCGCTAATAGAAAGGATCCTTGTGGTTTCTTATTATAAATTATGTACTCTGCCTTATGGGTAGGTTGGTTTTTTTTTTTTCTCCCAAATCACAACTGTGAAGTATAAAAATTTAACTCAGCAAACTCTACAAGTGTAACCTGTGTTGTTGAAACATTCCTATTAATGTAATGCTGGGTTTGTTGGAAACTAGTCATATTTCATTTTATGCTTAGTTGCTCCCAAGTTTTAATATCTGCTATTTACCAAGTGGATTTAAGAAAGCTTCAAAATGTATACAAAAGAACAAAGATGAATTGCATGCAACAAACTGCCATATTCTTCTTGGTATATTAACGAAAAAATGACAACTTTACTGAAGATTCCTGTCTCTTGTGCCCTTTCTCTGTTTTGAAAACCCAAATTGGGTCACAGCAGAGTATTTCAATACCTGTGCCATTCGTCTTGAAGAGGTCTTTAAAAGATACCTCTCATTATGGTCTTTGTGCCATCAATCATTTAATTCTCAGTAAAGAGGAGCAGGTGCACTAGGAGACGGCGCCATGACATGTCTTGAGGTATGGGCTGGGCAGTTTTTCATGACTGACCCTGGGCAAGCAGTTGAAACAGAGTTTTCATTGTTTTCAGCACCAGTCACTCATCTTGCCCTCCTCAATGGGTTTGCTTCACTGGTTTTATTCCTTTACCACAATGTGTGTTGGATCAGGCCAGAACAGGGAAACAGAGCTACTAACAAGCTGGATGACCATGAATAAGGTGCCCATCCACTGTGACTCCCATTTCCTCATTTATACAATGAAGGAGTTGTTCAAGATCATCATGCATGTCTTAATTCTAAAATTTCCGTATTCTTAACACCATCAGATAAAATGGTGGTGGTCCATTGAAAACAATGGCCACGTTTATTTCATTCCCTCTGTCCATGTGCCTTTGCCACACGGCTTTGTAGCTTCTCCCATAAAAAGGTCTAGCGGTTTTTCCGTTCCTCAAGTCTGGGCTCCCTGTTACTTGCTTTGACCAATAGAATGCAGTAGAAGTGAATTTGTGCCAGTTGTGAGCCTAAAGCCTTCAGAGACCTCACATGCCCCCCTTGTGTTTTGGAGGCCTGTCTGGCTTCCATGAGAAGCTTGGTTGTGATAGCCTGCTGGAGGATGAGAGACCACATGGAGCAGAGATGAGCCATCCCAGCAGGTCCTTCCTGAGTGAGCACAGCCACCCAGCTCATACCACCCCAAATGGTCAGCCTGTAGAATTGTGAGTTAAATAAATTGCTGTTGTAAGCCACTGAGTTAGAGGTGGTTTGTTATGCAGCAAAAGCTAACTGGAACAATGCTCAGTTAGAGAGACAAATAGAAGTATTGTTTAGGCCATATTCTGTGATCTTCTGTGCAAAGAGAAGCAACGCCTGCATTCCAGTTGCTAACATTTTTCATTAAGTAGAAAAATGTTGAATAAGAAGAAGTCTCCCTAAAGATCAAAAAGATTGATGAGACGTATTTCTGGTGACGGGGTGAGGAAATACATACTCACACACTTATGTGGAGATTTTCTCTTGGTACACCAGTTTTGGAGGCTAATTTGGCAATATCCATCAATTTAAAGGTCTGAGAAGTTACTAGGAATTTATCCTACACATATACTTGCATGAGTGAAATATGTGTAAGGATGTTCATTGAAGCAAGAGACTAGAAACAATGTAAATTTAAGAAGGTTCTGGTTAAATAAATCGTTCACTATTTATATAGTGAGATACTATCTAAATGTTCAAATAGATATATGCTGATATGAAATGATAAATATGGGTGACATGAATGGCTTGCACTCATATATTACCTTAAAGGTTGGTGGTTCGAACCTACCCAGTGGCACCATGAAAGAAAAACCTGGTGATCTGAGTCTATAAAAATTACAATGAAAAAAACCCTATGGAGCAATTCTACTCTGCAATACATGTGCTCTCCATGAATTGGAATCAACTTGATGGCAATGAATTTATTTACTTATTTTGGTGAGGTATATTTCTCATTGAAAAAAGAAGTACAACAGTGTAATTTGCTCCCATGGAAGTCATATAAGCATAAATATGAATTCATCTTTGCAAAGGTGGGGTGGAATCCCGGAATTGGAATTTGATCCTGGAGTCTACTTTAACACCCAGGTCTAATTCACTATCCTGCTATGACCTCCTCTGGGTTTACGGAGAGCTCACTACCTGTGTACGTAGAATATTTCAAAAGAGCCGCTGCAGGGTCTTCTACTACAGCTTAAGAACTCCAGGCCCCAGGGAAAAGGTTGCTTTCCACTAAGGCTTGACATCTAGCCAAGAGCAGGGTCCTGCAGGAATGGGCTACAAGACGAATACCGAGGAAGTTGTTTTTTTTCCTATGGGCTGTCCTGACACTGCTGATGCCCAGTCCTAGGGAAATGACATGGGAGAGTGCAGAGCATGGGCTTGGAATTGATAGGATAAGCTCCCTGTGATCCGGGCATCATTTCCACTCAGAGCACCTCTCATTCCAGCTGCAGTCATGGTGGGCAGTTCCATCACACAGACAATCCCCTCAGAGCTCAGTGGGTTATAGTCCATCAGCTTTCCTGGGCCAGGGTCTCCTCCAAAGCCGTGGTGCAGCCCAGCTTGAGGGGGTTACTGCCCAGTTTCTCATCCTCCAGAGAGGCCATTCTGAGACACATTCTACACAGCTTTTCAGAGGGTCCCCAGTGAGACTGAGCCCAATTGCCCATAGCAGTAATCAGCTCAATTACTTGCTTTGTGTTGACTCTTCCTTTCTACCTTGTCTCACTCTCCCTACTCCCTCGCTCCTGTTTCCTGGGATCACCTCCAAGTAAACTACTTGCACTCAAGTCTTTGCCTCAGGTTCTGATTTGGGGACAAACCAATACAGTTACTCAGCTTTCCTGAACCTTGGTTTTCTCATCAGTAAGGGTGACTATATTTATATGGCAACCCCATAGGTGTCAGAGTAGAACTGTGCTCCACTGGGTTTTCGGTGGCTAATTTTTTGGAAGTAGATTGCCAGGTCTTTTTTCTGAGGTGCTTCTGGGTAGACTCAAACTACAACCTTTTATTTAGCAGCCAAGCAAGTTAACCATCTGCACCACCCAGTACTCCACACATGGGGCCGCCATGAGTCAGAACTCAAAGGGAACTGGAAATATATATATATGTGTGTGTGTGTCTGTGTACACACACACACACACACACACACACATATTACTGTGGGAAATGAAGTATCTATCATCCATTTATCTATCAGGCACACTGTAGGTGTTCAACAAATAATAACCATTTCCTAGCCAGGGAGCATTCTTCCCTCAATCCTGACTGAGCCTCTTCCTGAGACTGTGAATCTCTGCTCTAGACTCCTGGAGCTCTGCCTCTTATGAGCAAAGGCATGGTGGAACACAGAAGTTTAGTTAGTAAAGCATGTCTCAGCATTTGAAATTTACTCCTTGACCTTCAGCCTTCTGTCGGCCATGACTTGCAAGTTTCATTTCCGTGAAAAACAGCAGGCTTTTCAAAAGGAAGCTTGGGGAGCAGTGGCAATGTGCCCAGTTTTACCACGTCGTCCTGACTTTTAGGGGAAAACCTGCTCAGCTCTTCCATTAGCAGCCCTGTTGGTGGCCCAGGCAATGGTTTTCAGAAGCAAGCAGCAGGAAATTCAACGAGAAGCTCTTGTGTATGTGGCAGAATAAAAGATCTTAGTTGTCTGCCTGTAACTGGTGATGCTGGCAGGTAGAATTACATTCATGTTAACCACACTTTTGGTTAATTAGGTATCTCTTTAACCCTGGTGACACAGTGGATAAGTGCTATGGCTGCTATCCAGAAGGTCAGCAGTTCAAATCCACCAGGCAATCCTCGGAAACTATATGGGGCAGTTCTACTCTGTCCTATAGGGTCGCTAGGAGTCGGAATTGACTCAACAGCAACAGGTTTGGTTTTTTGGTGGTTTTATTCCTTCTGAATGGCCCATGCATCCTAATATATTTCTTTGGAGAAAATAGATTTATTCAATGAAGCAGTGATTTCCTAGGTTGTCATGTACTGTGAGAATAACCTAGGATATGTGTGTGTGTATGAAAGAGAGAGAATTATGGACAGAGGGAGGAGAAGATGGTTCGTCAGTGACATTTCACTCCCAGGTGCTCTGGCCTATGGCCCTTTTCTCAGATACTGATTTGACCAAGATTCAAAACCCCCATTTTTGGAACTCTGGAACTTTAATAAATTTCCACTTTGTATTAAATTTTTTGCAGACTTGTCTCACGTACTGAGTGAGATCTCCTCAAGGGTCGGGAGTTTATCACGGGTTTTATTCCCCATGCTCTGCTTCTCCTTTCCCCATCCCCAATGCCTCACTCAATTTGAATCTCACAGGAGATGCTCAGAAAGGTTTGTGGATCACATTGCTTTGCACATCGTATTGACAAGTGAGGTCCCTAGTGAGTTTGGCCTTGTCAGCTCTGGGGAGGCGGGGACCAAGTCCAACTTGATCACAACCTATCTCCAGTGCTTGGGCTGAGTGAAGGATCAATACCCATTCAATGCATGATTAGATGAATGAATGAATATGAGTTAGAGATCAAGGGGTTGATTCTTTCTCCAACGGCTTTCAGTGTCTGGCTCATAGTAGGTGATCCTAGAAGTGGGCTGGATAAATAAGTAAATGATGACTAAACGGAATGATTAGATGGAAGCTGACCTCTCAGGAGTCTGCCTGGTTCTCTGCCCGGTGCTGAGTCACCGCTGATTTAATTTGAAAGGAACCTACTCTCACTCTTCCCTGCCAAGTCTAGGTGTGTGATTAGGTAGGAGACCACTGGGCCCTGGTACCTGTTTCTGAAAGCAGTGACACGGAGCTCAATAAAACTTTTTTTTTTTTTTTTTTTTCTTCCTTTGGCTCAGGGAAGAGCCAGAGGCTCAGTGAAATAAGCTCCAAGTCTGTGACAGGCAGCTGGGATCCGTGGGTTAACATCACATAAAGGACTCAAGGTAATATTTCTCACAGATCAATGAGCAGCAGTGTGAGGGTAGACACTTCCTTTGAAAGGTATCCACGTGTGAATTCCATACTGCCAGGCCCAGGAGAGGAAGGAAAAGAAGAAAATGTTTTTTCTTTGACTGGTCTGTCTCTAAGTGGGAGACCAAATAAATTGCAATCTTTGGATGGATACGGTGATCCCAGAGAGCCACTTTCCTGCTCTGGACCCTGCATTAAGCCTGAGTCCTGAGGGTGAAGACAGAGGGAAGAGTTGGTCCCTGCATCATATCATGGTGGAGGAAATCAAGATCCAAATGGGAGTCCTGTACCCTCACTTGTTTGGAGCTGAAGGATGAGAAGAGGCCTTGCTGACTCAAAACAGGATGCAGGCATGTGGTTAAAAATTGGGCCACTTTTGACTTTCTAACTTCATCCACAGCAGGATTCAAATATCTGGCCCTCAGGGTAGGTGTGGATCAAAGCTTTCCCCTGACATCCTGATGACATCATCGTAGTCATACACATACTGCCTGTCATTCCTGATAGCGCAGCTTTGGATACAGGAAGCAATAAAGAAGCATTAAGCAAAACCAGCTCTAACCCTTTATGATCTGGAGGTGTGGCGATGCTGCCCTAGAGGAGGAGTTCTGGGTGGCAAGTTTGGAGACCAGGGTTCCAGTCCTCAGAGCTTGGGCTTGTTTGTTTGGACTTTAGAACTACTAAGGTCCTCTCCAGCTCTACTGTTTTATGAGTCTGAGTAGGACATGTTTCTGTCCCCTGTGCTGTCCTCCTGTGAGGTAGGCATGGCTGCGGGAGGGATGGTTTGTTTCACTCATCACGTTGTATGGCCACGGCTCCAAGTAATGTGCTGTCTGTTAGGCGACATCAACTCTCCCTCTTTCGTGGTGAATGAGCCAGATCATGGGTGTTTCAAATATTAGACTTCTCCTTGTTTTCCTTTCCTTCCACATTTTTAAGCTTAGCATCAATGGTAGCCTAATAGCAGAAACATGAGAGGGAAAAAAAGTTGATGGTCTGCGAATTACATTTTGTGTGCAATTAACCTCTGTGGTAGGCTGCTTATCTGCAAATTTGCCAACGGAGAAGCCAGCCTTCTCAACAAAGAATTACACAATTATAGGCTGGGGCAGGAATGGTTCTCAAGAGATCTGCTAGTGTAGCCCCAGACAAGACGTATCCCCATTTTGCAGATAAGGAACGGATTCTGGTTTATGAAGCCAAGAGAATAAGAAGACCTCTTTCCTTGGATTGCCTCAGCAGGCAAGATTTGTCTCGAAGACAAAGAGTCATGGCTAAGAAGTGGTAAGGGAGGAAGATGGATAGAAAAATGGTGCTTTTCCTGGCTTCTGCTACCCACACCAGGTCCAAGCCTAACTCCCAAAAGACCTGGAAATTAGTATTACATTGCTGTAAAATCATTCTTCTTTCATTCAGCAAATAATCTTTGAGTGAATTTTCTGTGCCAGATATTGTGCTAGAAGACGAAGATATAACGGCCAACAAAATATAGGGTCTCCAGACTTCGTTCTGTTGTACACAGGGTTGCTATAAGTTGGAACTGACTCAGCGGCACCTAACAACAACAGACTTACTGACCTGACAGAGACTGAGGAACCCCCAAGACTGTGGCCCCCGGATGCACTTTTAAGTCAGAACTTAAGCCACTCCTGAAGTTCACCCTTCAGCCAAAGATTAGACAGGTCTATAAAGCAAACAATAACACACGTCAGGAACGTACTTCTTAGTTCAATCGTGTACAAAACCAAATGGGCAACACTTGCCCGAAAGCAATGATGAGAACGCAGGAAGGGACAGGAAAATGGATGAATGGACACAAGGAGGTGGGGTGGAAAGGGAAAGGGGGAGAGTGCTGACACACTGTGGGAATCGCAACCAATGTTGAATGGGAAACTAATTTGCTGTATAAACTTTCACCTAAAGCACAATAAGAATATATACACATAGGGCCTCTCTCCTCGCAGAATTAGGGAAGATAGATATTAAGGAAACAAACAAGTGTATCACCCTTGTGGAAATGGTAAGTGACACAGAGAAAAACGGGGTGCAAAAAGAGTATATAATAATTAGTTGATTATTTAGATTGAGGAGTTAGGAAAGGCTTCTCTGAGGAAGAGATGTTTAAGCTGAAGTCTGAAGCATGAGTAGGAGTTAGTGAGACAGAGAATGGTAGAATGTTCCAGACAGGGAAAGCAGCATAAATCAGGCCCTGAGGTGGCAAGGTGACTCGGTCCATTTAAGAAATGATAAGGCCAGTGTGGCTGGAGTGTGGCAACTGGTAGGGGGAGAGGCATTTGAGAAGTTTGGAGAAGGTGCTCAGATCCAATCAAGAGTGGCTTTGTAGACCTTGGCAAGAAGTTTGGACTTCATCCAGAAGCAGTGGGAAGTCTTTGAAAGCAACACAGTCCAATCGAACACTTAGGTATTCTATAATTTGTGATGGTCAGTATGGTAGCCAGTAGCCCCATGTGACATTGAGCACTCAAAGTTTGACTAGTGTGACCTAGGAACCAAATGTTTAATTGTGTTTAATTTTAACTTAACTTTAAGTAGTCACATTTGGCCAATGGCTGCTGCATTAGATAGTACAGCTTTGAGGGTCTGAAGTGATGCGTTCTTGTCACTTTCTCAGGTAAATCTGATCTGATTAATCTTCTAAAAAGGTCATTCTGACTCCAGTTTGGGGAATGAACAGTAGAGGCTGGGGGTGGAAAAGGAGTGGCCGGTTAGGAGGCTAGAGTTGGGATGGAGGCAGTGGATACGGGGAAGTTAGACCCATCTGCACTGGATTCTCAAGTAGAATCACAGGGATTGGTTATGGAGAGGATGCAGGGGAAAGAAAAGGGAGGTAGAGAGGTGTCAGGGATGATGCCCAGGGGTCTGGGCTGAAAAAGATAAATGAGGTACCATTCAGCACATCAGGGAGAAGAAGGAGGCAGATCTGAGAGTTAGGGTTGGGGAAGGAGTGCGTAGTTTTGAATATTGAAGTGTTGTGATGCTGGTTGGACATATAAGTAGAGATGCCAATGGGAGCTGCATATGGAGTCAGGAGCTCAGAACACATCCCGTGCACATTCTGGGCCTCAAAGGCTAAGTATCAAGAGAAGGAGGCTAAACATGACATTGATTGAATATGAGAGGATTTGAGACAAATAGTGAGGTTCAAGTCAGGAGGTATTTGGTGCTTTCAATTAACAATGTCTATTTTGAAGCTGTTAATCAAATGCTAGAGAAGCAGGTCGTCCTCATGTATCTACTCAAACACAAACATTTACTAAGTAAGTACTTTGGGCAGTTGCATTACATTGTTTCTCAAAGCATAGACCAAATAGTATTAGTGGTATGAAAGATGATTTTAGATAAACACAAACACAGCATTAAATAACATGAAAACATGTCTTGAGAAAGTTATTCCCTTTTCCAATTTCTTCCACTTTTCTGATGACAGAAGAAGAAAGTTTCAGTTTGTTGTAAGCATGTCCTTAACACCTACCTATCTGTTGCTAATTTCCATTTCGAACAAAGAGAGAGTAGTTCTTAAAGTCTGAGCCCTTAGCAGGCAGTAGTATCTGTTGTTAGGTGCTTTCGGGGTGGTTCCAACTCACAGTGACCCTATGTATAACAGAACAGAATGTTGCCTGGTTGTCTTAATCTGGGTTCTTTAGAGGAGGAAAACCAGTAAAGCATGTATAGATACATGTAGAGAGAGAGACAGAGAAATTTACTTCAAGGAAATGGCTCACACAATTATGAAGAAATGGCTCATGCAATTGTAGGGGCCGGCAAGTCCCAAATCCATGGATCAGACAATAGGCTTAAGACCTCTCTTGGCCCACATGGTTGCAGGGGCTGATGAACCCAGAATTTGCAGGTCAGAAGACCGACTGGAGGCCTCTGCTGGCTTACTTCCCAAGAACCAGAAGTCAGAGGAGGAGAAGATTGCAGGAGAGAGAGAGAGCTTTGACAGAACATCAAGTAAACCCTCCTTCCAACTGATTGGCTGCTCACATCAGATCAAAAAATGAAAGACGGTTATATTGAGTCTGCCAAACCATCAAGAATCATAGCCTAGCCAGGTTGACACATAATATTAACTGTCACACTGGTTCATGCATCATTCTCACAATCATTGCTATGTTCGAGCCCATTGTTGTAACCACTGTGTCAATCCATCTCATTGGGGCTCTTCATCTTTTTCACTAACCTTCTATTTTACCAAGCCTGATGTCCTTCTCCAGGGATTCATCCCTCTTGATAACAATAATATCTAGCAAGTTAATAACATTATTTTGCTATCATTGTATTTATTTTAGTTACACTTTGTTTTAATACTAAAGATAATGTCTATTTTGAAACAACCTCAAATTTACAAAGAAGTTCAGTGAATTTACAGAATATTATCCTGAACCATTTGCGAGTAAGCTGCCAACATGATGTCTGTCATCCCTGAATACAGGGTAATTCCCATAAACAAGGACATTCTTTTTCAAAACCACAATACAGCTATTGATATTTAACTACCATTTAAGCCACAGACTCCATTCAAGTTTCACCAATTGTACCAAGAATGTCCTTTATGGTAAAACAATCTAATCCAGGACCAGCAATTATATCCACTTCTCATATCTCTTTAGTCTTCTTCAGTCTGGAACCTTTCCTAAGTCTTTCCTTGGCTTTCACAACCTTGATGCTTTTAAAGTTATTGGGTAGAGTGTTCCTCATTTTGGGTTTGTCTGACATTTCTTCATGATTATATTCAAATCATGCATCTTTGGCAAAATATCACAGGGAGGGAAGGAAGGAAGGGAGGGAGGGAGGGAGGAAGCTAGAGCTACTTTCTGTTCATGGCTAACATTGATTTTTCATTTATACGAGATTATAGAATAAAATTTCTTTTAAAAATGTGTTTATTTGGGTTATACAGAGAGCCTGAATAACAGGACAACTTTAAAAATCGTAGGACAGTTGGTATTCTAATAGCTGAAGTTTGGAAACATTGCCGTGCCTGAGGCGTGTGGGCAGAAGCAGCCTCTTTCCATTTATTTCAGCTCTCTGGCCTAAGAGCCTCTCTGCCATGCATATGCAGCTTGGCTAACATAGCACACGAAGTCCACATGCGTGTTGCTGTGGATCTGTCCCCAAAGCAAAAGGTGTACACAGCAGAGAGCCCCCGCCCTGTCAGCCGTGATTTATGAGTTCCTGTTTTTGTGCTGGAGGAACGGAGGTGCAGGGTTGGCTGACTCAGCACCCTGAGGGCAGCCTGTCCTGAGATCATGTCTGCGGAGTCACTGTCCAGACCTGGGGCCCCAGAGTGCTACATTTTTCACTCCTGGCCCAGCTTCTACGCTTCCAGCACTTCTCCCCTTTTTTTCTGCTCTGTATGGGGGAGACACCCTCCCCTTGCAGCCCAGCCCACATAGCTTGCTCTCAGCGCAGTTTAAACAACTGTGAGGCTTATCCGGGTGCCCTATTCAATATGCATGTCCCTTTTGGTGTCTCTGCCCATGATAGCCTTCCCTCATTCTGCAGGAGTCTGTCCTAGAAGGGCAGAAAAAGAGGACCATCAGATTCAAGTCCCCATTCTCTCTGCCACCGATGTGCGTTTGAGGCAGAGAGAGAGCTTGAGCAAGTCATTAAACATGTTCAAGTCCATTTCCCTTGAGTGAGCCTCTGGACTTCTAGACTGTCCTGAATCAAATGCCCTTTATCCTAGGAACACCCTGACCTGCACTTGGGAAATTCTCCATTATTATTACTGAAGGGCAGTTCCTATACCCACACCCTACCATGGAAACTGAGGGATCCAAATTCTTTCCACCTTCCCTTCATCCCTCCATCCCAGACAGGGAATAGGAAAGTGAGCTAAGCTCAGCCAATTAGATGCTCCCTTCTGTGACCTTGCCATTGGGTAGAAGCTGGAGGAGCCACCTGAAGGTCAGATCCTTGGTCAAGGAGGTGGAGAGCATGCATCAGACATCCTACTGCATGACCTTGGCTTCTGCCTACACCAAGCCCTGTTCTCTGGCCTCCAAGTGATTCTTTGAATCCCTCATATTCTTTCATTACATTCCTTTTTCCTTAAGAGAGCTACAGCCTGTTTCTGTTTTTTGCAATGAAGAGTCTGACTGACACAGCCCCTGCCTGTAAGACAAGAATAGTAATATCTACCTAACAGGCATTTTTGTGATGATTACATGAGAAAGCATGCCAACACTCCTAGCTTGGTGCCTAGAATACGAAAATTAAGTTTACAGAAAGCTTCCTATATGTCAGGCCCTGAGATAAACAGGATAGAACCTTAGCTCCGGCAATCCTTGGCCGCTTGCCAAGGCCACACTGTAGTAAGATGCAGAACTGGGCTTTGTTTCCAGGTCTGTGCAATATTAGAACTCCTCATCAATGCTCCTCCTTTCTCATACCTATCTTCACCTGCCCAACTCACCTTGGAGGGCTATTAATATGAGTTTGAAAGTAAAATTAAGGGCAGTTGTAGGGACCATGAATCCAGGACACAGCCCTCAGGGTAAGACCCCATGGGTATTACCTCTAACTGATATGCTCAGTTGAAGTGTGTTTGCCTGATTCTGCTGCCCTGTAATATCTCCCAGGCACTAGACTGTGAGCTGGGACAAAACTCGGTCAAGGAAGGCAGCCAGTGTTGCTTTGGGTCTCACAGGCTAGAAGCCCCTTGAAAACGTGGCTTGGGTGAGAGAGCACAGCCCAAAATGGGGACGCAGGGTGTGAGTCAACTGAAGCAAGGTCTTTGCAACAGCTGTGAAGGTTGATGAGAAGTTTCTGTGGGATAGAGTTGGGGAAGGGAAAGAAGTGGGTGGGGGAGGGGCGAGGGGGAAGGTGGCCTACATGCGGTTGCAGCCTCTGCTCCACCCCATTGACTAGAACAGCCAGCTGGCCACTGAGAGGCTCCAGCTCAGTTTTGGAGTGTCCTGGGATGTGTGGAAACCCCTCCAGCAACACCAGGGCCATGAAGATTCTGATACCTCCATCTCTGTGGCATCTACTTCATACCGGTTGCAAAGGTCAGCCTCTAAAAACAGCTTTCAGAATATGAATTTCTGAACCTAAGAAGCAGGACAGGTGTGATTGTTAAGGTTGTGTGTCAACTTGGCTGGACCAAGTATTTTTGTTGTCGTATAATGATATGATCACCTCCATGATGGGACCTGCTGTGAGTAGCCAATCAGTTAGAACGGAGTTTCATTGGGGGTGTGGCCTGCATCCAATATAGATGGACTTTCTGGTAAGGCTCTTGGGCTTTTGCTTGCACTGGATCCTGCAGGTGGTTCCTGTTTGTTTGACCTTCGGTTCTTGGGACTTGAGTTAGCAACTTAGCTGCCATCTTGCCTGCCAATCTTGGGATTTGTCGGTCTTCAAACCATTTCATCAAGACTCTCTTTACTTCCCCATCACTTGGCTTTGCTTTCCTTTGTTGGCTTCTTTCTCAGGCAGGCTTCCCCCAGGTGGTGGCAAACATGGCCCCCAACAGTCCCAGGCCTATATTTTCCAGTTCAGCCACCACAGCAGGAGAGTACTTCTTTTCCAATGGTTTCCAGCCTGACTTCTGAGCCTGATTCTTATTGGTCTGACTTCGATCATGTGCACATCCCTGAGCCAATCACCATGGTTGGGTATGGCCTGCCCTGATTGGCCATGCTTTGAAACATGTCCCCCTGGGAGCTGGGCAGAGTGGGGTCAACCTCACCCAAACAGTATGGACAGAGCATGGGTAGATGGCCATTACAGCCTTCTGGCTTTTTGGTGAGCGCCTTCCCATCATTGAAAGAAAGACTGGCCTTTCCACCATTGAAAGAAAGACTCTTTACTACCTTGCTCTCGTCCAGATGAACTCTGATAGAATTTGGAGAAAAGGAGAAGGAACTTTGTTCTGAGAGCAGAAGAAACCCTGTTAGATTTTGCACAGTGGCCCATTTTTACTCCTGAAGACTCTCCTTGCTTCCTGAGGTTCCAAAACCAAACCAGTTGCCATCAGGTCAATTCTGACTCATGGCAACCTTATGTGTGTCAGAGCTATGCTCCGTAAGGTTTTCAATCACTGTGATCTTAGGGAAGTAGATCGCCAGGCCTTTCTTCTGAGGCATCTCTGGGTGAATTTGAACTGCCAGCCTTTTTCTTTGTAGCTGAGAGCCTGAGCATTTAACAGTTTGCACCACCTAGCAACTCTTTCCTAAGTATCAGGGCTGCCTTTTTTCTCTTGTGTCTTTTCTCCTCTGTCCCAGGGACTTGAACATAATAGATTCTCAGGGAAAGTTGTTGAATTTAATTGTAGAATACTGACAGGAGAAAGCAAAGGAAGACAGTAGGGACTGCCAGCCAACTTATAGCGCCATCTAGTCGGAATCTCTGCGTGGTGCAGATGGATAACACGCTTGGCTGCTAACCGAAAAGTTGGAGGTCCTAGTCTACCCTGAGTCTCTTCTGAAGAAAGACCTGGTGACCTACTTCCGAAACATTGCTGTTGTTCCTCGCTCTCAAGTTGTTTCTGACTCATGCAACTCCATGTGTGTCAGAGTAGAACTGTTCCATAGGCCTTCGAGGCTGGAAAAACTAACCTCTGAAAACTGTGTGGTGTACACTTCTACTCTGACAACATAGGAGTCACCATGAGTCAGAGTCGACTCAACAGCACCTGGTTTGGTCGGAGCAGAGTGGACACCTGTTTGTAGTCCCAGAGCCCTGCATTTTATTGGGCAGACCAGTGTCCTGACCACCTTCCCTGCCTGATCCATGTCGCCGAACACTACAGTTGGCCTTTACCCTACAGAAGGGAGAAAAGCAGAAGATGGCAGCGCCTCCACGTCTGCTCTGTTCTGAGAAATGAAAGCAGAGACGATGTCACTCAGGGTAAGAGTCAAGTCCAAGGCACTCCCTCTTCCTCAGCAAAGCTCTGGGCTATAGAGCTGGCTGCAAACGTTAACTGGGCACAACTTAACTTTATCTGGCTGCCTTAGCTCTGCTGTAATAATCCATAAGGTACGGAATGTGTACCAGACGCGAGTTTATTGTGTAAAAGGGTAGTTACCAGCTATATCTTAATCACGCTAGTTGAAGTTTCAGAGCAGGTGGGTTTCCTTTTCGAGCCTCATTTTATTACGTTTCATTAGCATCATGTTAACGGCAGCCCAATAGCAGAAACTCTGGAAGTTAAAACAATTTTCTGATAGCTCAACTACATTTTCTGTGCCGTTAACTCGAATACTAGCCTGGTTAGTGAAGATTTCTTTGCTGACTGAAATGTGCCTTCTCTCTTTTGTGCCTGCAGAAATTCCTGAAGTACCCGACAAACCCAGGTTCCAACATTTAGAAGAATTTTACCAAGCTGATTGTTTCCCTGGCCTCCAAAGAATCTTGGTCTAAAGATATGGCTGGTTCTAGGCCCCAAAATGGTCCTCCTCACTTTTCTTCCTTCCTTCCTTCCCTTCTTTTCTTGCCTACTCCAAAATGAATTTGAAGTGGCTTATAAAGTATATACAACCTGATAAAAAATAAATGCAACCACAGTAAAGAAATGCTTGGATTCAAATCCCCACTCTATCACTTCCTAGCTCCACGACTTTGGACAAGTTTTACCTTTCTAAGCTGCAGTTTCTTCATCTCTAAAGCAGAAAGCATAGTTTGCTCCTCAGAGCTGCTGTGTAGGTTGCATGTTAAGTGCTTGGGGAGGCCTGTGGGGCTGGGGTGAGTGAGGGAGAGCAACGAGACTGCAGGTGGAAAGGGAGGCAGGGTCAGATCAGGCAAGTCCTTGAGGTTCATGGTCAGGACCAGGCTTTTGTCCTAGGGGAGATGGAGGACCTTAGGAGGGTTGTGAACAGAGAGCAGAGCTGTTGTAAAATATGACTCTGGTTGTTGTGTGGAGGCAGACTCAGGGAGGAGGGGCTAGGGCAGAAACAATGACCAGTAAGGAGGTTACTGCAAAAGACAGTGGCGGCTTGGACTCAAGATGTGGTGAGAGCTCAGGTGGGATCTATCTGAAAGGCAGAGCAGCAGGATTTGCTGATAGACTGGATGGGAATGTGAGAGAAAGAGAAAAGCCAAGGACAGGCTTAGGGGTGAGAGAGCACACACGCTCACTCTGCCAGCCCCAGCAGAGTCCTGACCCAGGCTTTCTGACCCCTACTCCAGAGCTCATGCCACCTGGCTCACTGTCCCCTGTGTAACGAGGATTCAATCTCTTAGGGTGTTGGTCACCTCAGCTCCTGAAAACATAATCACACCAGGTGAAGGACAGAAGACTGCTGGGAAATATCAGATGATCTCGAGGAACCAAAATTACTAACACCTAGAGTGTGTACATTTTTTTCCATATTCTTTAAAGTGTTTCACATGGTTTACCACACTTTTATTCCCATGCCATCCTGTGCATTAGATGGAGCATAATTGTTGTTAGTAGCCACCGAATCAGCTCTGATTCATGGCAGCCCCACGTATAACAGAAGGAAACATTGCCCAGTCCTGCATTGTCTTAGTCATCTAGTGCTGCTATAACAGAAATACCATAAGTGGATGGCTTTAACAAAGAGAAATTTATTCTCTCACAGTCTAGTAGGCTAGAAGTCCAAATTCAGGGTGCCAGCTCTAGGGGAAGGCTTTCTCTCTCTGTCAGCTCTGGCAAATTGTCCTTGTCATCAACCTTCCCCCTGGCTTAGGAGCTTCTCAACACAGGGACCCCAGGTCCAAAGGATGTGTTCTGCTCCTAGCACTACTTTCTTGGTGATATGAGGTCCCCATGTCTCTCCTCGCTTCTCTGTTTTATATCTCAAAAGAGATTGACCAAAGACACAACCTAATCTTGTAGATTGAGTCCTGTCTTATTAACATAACTGCCCCTAATCCTGCCTCATTAACATCATAGAGGTAGGATTTACAACACATAGGAAAATCACTATGAGTTGGAATCGACTCGAAGGCAGTGGATTTTGGATTTGAGGAAAATCTCATCAGATGACAAATGGTGGACAGTCATACAATACTGGGAATCATGGCCTAGCCAAGTAGACACACATTTTGGGGGGACACAATTCAATCCAGAACATGTACTACCCTCATGATTGTTAGTATGTTTGAGTCCATTTTTGTGGCTGTCGTGTAGTGCCTTCCAATATAATGGGCTCATCTTCCAACACTATATAAGACAATATTCTGTTATGATCCATAGGGTTTTCATTGGCTAATTTTCAGAAGTAGATTGCCAGACCTTTCTTCCTAGCCTGTCTTGATCTGGAAGTTCCACTGAAACCTGTCCACTATGGGTGACCCTGCTGACAAAACAGATGTTTTTAACTCGATGGTGCTGAAAGTTGGTTTCAGTAAACTGAAACCTGAAGAAGAGAAATGACACACCCAGAGCGTGTCCTTAGTTGTTACTACATGAGCATGAACAAAATAACAGCATGAAAATGTTGGGATCCTAATGAAGAAAGATGTTAGATAAATCCAAGATATAGTTACTTGATGAAAAGATACTTTTATAAAACCTAGTAATATATGTTTTAAGTTTGTTGTTGATTTTTAGGTGCTGTCGAGTTGGTTCTGATTCGTAGTGACCCTACGTACAACAGAACAAAACACCGCCCAGTCCTGCACCATCCTCATGATCATTGTTATGTTTGAGCCCATTGTTGCAGCCACTGTGTCAATCCATCTTATTGAGGATCGTCCTGTTTTTCTGTGACCGTCTACTTTACAAACATGATATCCTTTTCCAGGGACAGGCTCCTCCTGATAAAATATCCAAAGTACATAGATGAAGTCTTGCCGTCCTTTCTTCTAATGAGCATTCTGGTTGTACTTCTTCCAAGACAGATTTGTCCATTCTTCTGGCAGTCCATGGTATATTCAGTATTCTTTGCCAACACCATAATTCAAAGGCATCACTTCTTCGGTCTTCCTTATTCATTGTTCAGCTTTCACATGCATATAAGACGATTGAAAACACCACAGCTTGGGTCAGGCACACCTTAGCCCTTAATGTGACATCTTTGCTTTTCAACGCTTTTAAGAGATCTTTTGCAGCAGATTTGCCCAATGCAATGCATCATTTGATTTCTCGACTGCTGCTTCTGTGGGTGTTGATTGTGGATCCAAGTAAAATGAAATTCTTGACAACTTCAATCTTTTCTCCATTTATCATGATATTGCTTATTGGTCCAGTTGTGAGGACTTTTGTTTTCTTTTGTTGAGGCATAGTCCATACCGAAGGCTGTGGTCTTTGATCTTCATCAGTAAGTCCTTCAAGTCCTCTTCACTTTCAGGAAGCAAGGTTGTGTCACCTGCACATCACAGGTTGTTAATGAGTCTTCCTCCAATTTTGATACCAAGTTTTTCATGTAGTTCAGTTTCTTGGATTACTTGCTCAGCATACAGATTGAATAAGTATGATGAAATATACAAGCCTCAGGCACACCTTTCTTGACTTTAAACCACACAGCATCCACTTGTTCTGCTCAAATGACTGCCTCTTGGTCTAAGTACAGGTTCCTCATGAGCACAATTAAGTGCTCTGGAATTCCCATTCTTCGAAATGTTATCCATAATTTGTTATGATCCACACAGTTGAACACCTTTGCATAGTCAGTAAAACACAGGTAAACATCGTTCTGGTATTCTCTACTTCCAGCCAAGGTCCATCTGACGTCAGCAATGATACCACTGGTTCCACATCATCTTCTGAATCCAGCTTGAATTCCTGGCAGTTCCCTGTTGATGTGCTGGGCAGCCGCTTTTGAATGATATTCAGCAAGATTGATATTAATGATATTGTTTGATAATTTCCACATCTGTTGGACCTCCTTTCTTTGGAATGGGTACAAATATGTATCTCTTCTAGTCAGTTGGCCAGGTAGCTCTCTTTCAATTTTCCTGGCATAGACGAGTGAGTGCTGCCAGCTCACTTGAGTTTAAAATGTTATAAATGTGATTCCTCCCTCCCCATTTGTCTACTGATTTCTGGGAAAAAAATTCCAGATAGGAAAACATAATGGAATCAATATTTCAGCTTCTACTATAAAGCAATATGTTAAATGGACATTTCCTTGGTTAACTCCAGTAAGACTCCCAAGAATAAACATTATTATCTCCATTTTACTGCGAAGGTTAGTGATGCTGAGAGAGAAACTTTGGCCCTCAAATAACCTACATTCTAGTAGCCGTGTGATTCTGACATTCAATGGAATAGTCTTAATACAGCTGAGCCAGTGAGCTGTTTGTGTGCCACGTGCTATCCACTCAGAAGGGATGTCACGTCAGGGCTTATATCTCCAGGAGCCTTCTAATGTCAGCCCTAAATATGGATGTCAAAACACATTGCCCTCTGGGGAGGCTGCAGCCATCTCAAGATTGCATGTTTAAATGACAGAAACAGGAAAATACAGCTCTTGGATTTACAACAAAGAGCCCAAAGGTTTTATCTTGGGGAGAGCCGGGAATCAGAACAATAGAGGAGGCGGGGTGGGGAAGGAGGTGGAGGAAGAGGGAGGCTGCATTCCTGTGGTCCTGGAGGATCCTGCAGATAGTGGTGGGCCAGGCCTGCGGGTGGGAATCTGTCCCAGTTGTCAAGTCCTTGCCCTGTCGTTTGTCAAGCAAACAGGCAATGTCGCAGTAGGTTATGCTGGTGTTGAAGAGAACACCCTGGCGGAAAACACACATCTGAGATAGAAAAATTTTCCTCCTCCACAATTCAGTGGTTTTGAGGAAAAGAAGTTCCAGAAGGGATTGGTAGGCATGTGTGGATGTAAATTTCCCTCTCCATTCATGTCCCAGGGGGAGGCATTCTTCAGGGTTGCATGTGTTGGTCACAGACAGGGCTTCCCAGAAATCACATAGTGACTCTGCAGTATCAGTGCACTCCGGAGGCATCCAGGGAGCGAGAAGGCAGGCCAAGGACAAAGGGTGTAAATCAGAGGTTGCAAGCTGATTTCCTTGGATCAAATGTGGTGCCCATGGTCATGTTTGGGTTGGCTAGCTTAGTGTTCTAAGAGAATATTTAAATTGTGAATTAAAAAGAAAATGCACACAAAAATCCAGATTCCTGACTTTTCTGGAAAGATTGAAGATCTGGCAATTCTAGGCCCATTTTCCACCATGAGAAGTTGGCTGCCCCCTTTACAGAGAGCAGGGATTCTTCAATGTGTTACGTTTTTCACTCTTGTATTTAAATTATGTGTCCAGCTCTGTTGGCATTCAAGTTTGCAGTCCTGATTTAAATGTGGCATCCCAATCCCACTACTACCTGTCTGTCAGTTTGTCATACTGTGGGGGCTTGCTTGTTGCTATGATGCTAGAAGTTATGCCACTGGTATTTTAAATACCATCAGAGTCCCCCATAGTGGACAGGTTCCCGGGGAACTTCCAGATTAAGACAGGCTAGGAAGAAAGGCCAGTTCATCTACTTCTGAAAATTAGCCAGTGAAAGCCCTAAGGGTCACAACAGAGTATTGTCCAATATAGTGCTGGGAGACGAGTTCCTAGGTTGGTTGGAAGGCACTCAAAATACCCAGTGGCGGCAACAATAGACTCAAGCATAGCAGTGGTTGTGAAAATGGTGCAGGACCAGGCAATGTTAGGGTCTGTTGTACACGGGGTCACCACAACTTGGAGCTGACTCAACAGTTAACAATAACAGTCCCAAGTTCTTCAAAGTCACTCCCATTGAACTCCGCCGGTGGTCGCTTCCTTTTGCACTTTCTTCTCTCCTCCAGAGCCAAGCCCGGTGAAGGTCAACTTTGCAGGAAGTATTCTCTCCCTGGCTTTATTATTTTTTTTAAAGGAAAACATCCCACCTCTTTCCCTTCCTGTCTGACCCTGAATGAGAAGGGAACATAGCTTCACAAATGAGAGAGAAGCCATTTCGTATTTATTCTGAAGCCCCAGATGTATGGAGAGCCTCCCTCCTCCGCCCCCAGTTCTTCCTGCCTATTTCGCTCTTTAATAGCAAGAAAGGGCAGAATTTTAATAATCTCTCTCTGGAATGACTTTCTTCATGCATGAATTATTTCTCATTTACCAGGTTTGGGAGATGCCTTTTTTTTTCTTCCTTCCTATTTTGCTGTGAAAAATGATGACTGTTTTCATTGCTAGACACATTGCTGTCAGAACTCATGAGGCTGATGGTCAGGCCCGCTTTCTCACGGAATCCCTCTCCAGCAGCCAGCTCAGCTTGTCACATCCCTGAAATGGTGTCTTGTCGGGGCGTGTACAGGGCTGTCACAGTCATGGTGCCTAATGCACGTGTATGCGGTGGCTGCACTGCTGGCAAAGAACAAAGGCAGGGGAGAGGCCCTCGTGTAAGCCTCACAAAGTCCTTTTGGGAGTAAAACCCACCACTGCCATTGAGTCGATGCCGACTCAGTAGGTATTATTATCTTCTTTTTTACAGATGAAGAAACAGAGGCTCAGAGAAGCCAAGACACTTACCCAGTTTCACCTAGCTGGTAAACGACAGGACTGATATTTAAACCCAGCTATGCTGGCTCCCCACCCGTCAACCAGCATATCAGGCTGTTGTTCCTGAGGGGATTTCCTTGGGGGGATTTCATCCAGGACTCACCTTGAGGGACTGGGGGTGGGGCATGATTTCCGAAGTGTTTGGGTACAAGATGGTGCCGTGGGGGAGCCAGCAAGGCTGATCCTTCAAAGGCACGAAAGGATCCCCTTGAAAGTTCGGTGGTTTTGAGTTCCTGTAGCATCAGGCCCCACGCCCAACACTTCCCAGACTCGATGCCATTGAAACCTTGTTGTTGTGTGCCATCAAGTTGATTCCGACTCATATCGACCCTACAACACCCCTTTGAGGCACCTGGTGTTCATTCCCATTTTATAAATGCGAAGACAGTTTAACAGGGCTTTTGTGACTTGCCAGAGATTGAGTAGCCCATGGAAGGAATTTGAACTCAGGCCTGCCTGCTTCTGAGAACCACCATCTTTCCTGCTCTCTTAACTGAGACCTTTTGAGGGCAATCGTCCAGGGTGTGGTGCTCACTCACGGGGCACATGAAATCATTGCAGGAGTTTATGGACAAACACTAATGGTGTGTACTTACTATAGTATGTGCTAGAAAAAATATTTTGAAAACACGCCAAACCCACAGCTTTATAGCTACTATTACTCAGGCTAAGGCCAAATTTCATTTAAGTAAAATAAGTGAGTTGATTAACAAAAAACTTAAGTGGGTAACAGGAGAGGTGGTATTCAGAGGTGGCAAGAATTGTCAAGACAGTTAGTGAATGACTGAAGCTTGGGAAAAACAGAATAGTTCACTGGTGACATTAAAGAATGGGATTTTGTGTACTGCATGTCTACACCAGGGAAGCCGTAGAGGACATCCTTAGGGCATCTTCCAGTTTGCAATGTGATTGATTACCCCTCCTCTGGTAACTGCCCCCTCCCTTCCCACTCCCTAGCTTCTTTTTACAGAGAGAGGGGCCGTGTTCATTAAGCATCACTATGCCCAGTGGCTACATTTGGTTGGTGCAGGGTGGCCACCTGATGCTTGCTGGGCCGGTCACCTCCCACTGAACACAGAACAGCCCTAAGACACTGCAGGCTTAGTTGGATGCTCTGTTGAAGGGAGGGGACGTGAGCTGGGAAGCTGTTAATGACAGCCATTTTCTGCCTGGGGCAGGGAAGTGGACTTGGCTGCTCTGCTGGGTGGAAGCAGAATGAAGTAGACACGGTGAAAGAGGGGTGTTGGTGGTTCAGTAGTAGAATTCTCACCTCCCATGTGGGAGACCTGAGTTTGATTCCCAGTCAATGCACCTCACCTGCAGCCACCACCCACCTCTCTGTTGAGGCTTGTGTGTTACTTTGATGCTGAACAGGTTTCAGTGGAGCTTCCAGCCTAAGATGGACTAAGAAGAAAGACCTGGCAATCTGCTTCCTAAAATCAGCCAGTGAAAACCCTGTGGATCACCACAGTCCGATTCCCAATCCATAATGGGGATAACCAAAGACCAGGCACATGTTGTCCCATTGTGTATGGGGTCACCAAGAGTCAGAGCCTACTGAACACCAGAGCTAACAACAATAACAACAGACATTCTAGGACAAGCAGAGATAAGGTGCAGAGAGGGATTCCCCAGCTCCCTACAGGGCTCCAGTCCCTGCTTCTGTTCTGTCCCCAAAACCTAGTAGGTTCCATAAGACACTTCTGTATTCTTCCCATTATCTCCTCTATTTGCTGATCCCAACTCCAGCGAGGATCTGTTCGTTACAAGCCAAAGAGTTGCAACCTACACAAAGGTCTCTGAGATTGGCATAACCTTTAAACCTTTGCCAGTTCCTCTTCAGCATCTTCATGCCCTCCCCGCCTTGATCATGTCATGCTACCTGGGTGCTGTTTTAATATCCTATGGCCAGAATTGGAGAAAGGGTGTGCACGGCTGCTGTACCTCCCAGTGAGGGCCCTTTGGGATGAGACAGGCCTGTTCCACTTCTCAAAATGGCAATTAGGGCCAGTCTCCGCAGCCCCATCTGGAGGGCTGGAAATCTCGGCATGTGCCTGCCACTGCAGGAGGAGATGGGAGGTGTCTGCTTCTCTGGGTGGTAAGGAGGGGAGCCTCTGTAATGAGAGGAGGCAGGTCATTAGGCTGCTCACAGCCATATTTCTTTGCATAGGAGACTGTTCATCTGCTGAGCCCCCATATTCCTCTGGGCTCTCTTCACTGGTTCTCTTCCTTGGGAAGGCAGACTTTTGCCCCTATTTCTAGGAGGGATGAAGATTACACTTTCAGGGAACTCGAGCCTCAGTATTGAAGTATTTGCACAGCACAGTCTGTCTCCTGCCTAAAGGATATGTGCTGGATGCTGCTCGGCTTTGCTTGGTCAACCTCAGCTGTCCAACCCCATCACCAATTCCTTTCAACACAAACCCTTGGTATGGTCCAGCTGGTCTCCTCATGTGCCGTGTAGCTGGTGCTCCTGTACAGTTTCTCCTAGCCCCTCCTTGTCTGAAACCACCCCTCCACCACCATGGGGGTAGATTGTTGCCACGAGATTCCCCTCCCACCACCACAGGTGGCCACAGTGGAGGGATCTGGGGAGCCTCACAGAGGCACTAGTGAGCTGCGGAGCTAGACTGAAAGGGTTCATGGGCTTGGGGGCTGTGGAGTGAATTAGGAGCTGTGCAGGGTATGAATTCAGTGGGTGGGCGTATCCAGGCTGGATCATGTGCAGGTGGAACAAATGAAGTGGACCTGAGAGAAGTCAGGTGTGGGGAGAACAGTAGAGACAGAGGCCATTTGTCCGGGATCTTGTCAGCATTCCAGGTCAACTGTTCCTGTCCATCTTGACAACCAGCCACCTTTTCCTAACTTGGGTATCATGAAAGAAGCTTTTAAGTAGTCCACTTTTTAATTGAGGTGTAATTTATACACAGCAAATTGCTGAAATCATGAGCGGGTTGCTGTTTCTAGATACTAAATGATTCCCGATCAGCCATTTCCCCGCTTGATGACGATTTCACTGACCCCCGCTTGTTCATGCTGCCCCCACGTCAGCAGTGTCTCCTTCACTGCTCTCTCCCTGCCTGAGCGCCTCCCAGTCTGTAAGGCCGCCTGCTCCAAGGAGCCCTCCACGACTTCTCTAGTCCAGAGAGGCTTCCCTGTGCTCTGAACCTAAGGACGTGACTCTACAATGAAGCGGTTGAGTTAAACCAACATGAAATGTGCTTCCCCTCTGTGCCAGGCCTGTGCTGGGTGATGGGGAGGCAGACATGGATCCGCAGTCTGCCTCCCGGAGCTCACAGCAGAGGGGCAGGATGTAGAAAACCAACCGTAATGCAATGTGCAAGTGCTAAAACAATGAGGACTTTTCCTCCTGTTGGGGGTGGAGGGATATCCTGAGGGAAAGATGGAAAACGGGGTGACTTTGAAGTCTAAGGACAGATCAATTTTTCCAGGTACATAAGGGGGCAAAGACCTCCCATAGTCACAGTGCACAACTCAGGTCCTGCAGCTTTCTGTAGTCATTACTTGTCAGGAAAACCTCTCTCTCCCTGACTGCCCCCGCCATTGGTTTGGGGTGAAGAAACTGGTTGCTCCCTGATTTGGGGCTCTCTCATCTCCCCTTTGTTTCCCTCAGAATTCTTTCACCCTCTTCCTTGTCCCAGCTGCTTCAATTTCTAGTTTTCCTCCAGAAATGTAGGAGTTTCAGCACCTGGAAATCACACACACAAAATATGGTAACAAAACCAGTCCGGAAGTGTATTGAGATGTAAAGAAGAAAGGTGGAGGGGAGCCCTAGTTTCTGTAGAGTCCTATTATAAAAGGGCTAGAAATTGAAGCTAACAGGAATGGAGGCAGTATCCTGTAAAAGACAAAGTCTGGCAAACAGAGAAGCCCACGTGTAGCAATGGCCCAGCCTTAGCATCAAGGTGCCGAGTCAATGGTGGGCTTCCCTGATTTTGCAGAAAAGGGGAAGCAGCCTGGCTCATTTGTAAGAGGCTGTGGGGGCTCTGCTCCTGTCCTGTCTCAGCCAAGTCTACATTCCCTCAGCATTTTGCACAGTTAGGACTGTAACAAATGAAATTGATTTGAAAGTCACTGCTTAGTTACCCAGTCATAAAGGTTAGCATGATTGACTGCCAGCACCCACAGGAAATTGAGTGACAGACCAAAAATATATTGTGAGGTATTAAAGGGAATTCTGAACACAGCCCTTCTTTTCAAATATCTTTTTTCTTGACAAGAGTTTTGAAATAATCAGTGTTAGTGGGTGATATATGAGTGCCCTTAATTTCTTATATAAAAAAAAAAATTTTAGCTGTGAAAAATACAAGGAGCTTGCCTAATCTCGCCTTTGTCACCATCTACCCTTGGTGGTTATATGTGCATTGGTGCAACCTTCGGGGAGACGAGTTTGACAGAATCTATCAAAATGGTAAGAACACCTTTCCTTCCATCCAGCTGTCATAATTCTAGGCGTTCAGTTATTGTTATCTGTTGCTGCAGAACAAACCACTCCAAACTTAGTGGCTTAAAACAACCATTTATTATTATTGCTCACAGCTCTGTGGGTTGATGGGGCTCAGCTGGGCAATTTCCACTTAGAATCTCTCATCGGGGCCTGGGGATGTGATATGTGAAGTCTCGACTGGGCTAGACATCCAATATGGCTCACTTCCATGGCTGGCAGCTGAGAGGTCAGCTGGGGCTGTCGGCTGGAGCATCTTCACATGCCTCTCCATGTGGCTTGAGCTTCTCATAGCATGGCAACTGGATTCCAAGAGGGAGTGGCTCATGAGTAAGTGTTCCAAAAGGCGAACAGTGGAGATATCAGGCTAATTAAGGGTGATGTCCAGGATTGGCACAGTGTCACTTCTGTCATGTTCTATTGGTCACTTCAGTTGCTAGATTCACCTTCCCACCATTTGCCCCCACTCCCTTAGTATGTTCTTTGAAACGTTTTCCCAAATCCTTTCTTCTTGTTGTTTTATGAAATATCAGAACTCTTTTACATATATATATATCCCCCCCCCCCGCCATTAGAGTTCTTCGGCTCTAAGCAACAGAAACTGTTGTAAGCAGGAGAGAATTTATTGGGGGAGATGTTTGAGGAACCAGGCTTGGAACAGGTAGGGCGTACTCAGATGTTTCTCCTGTGTTCTGCTGCAGGAATGAATGAATTCTAAGATTGATTTTTGTCCTTGTTCCTCAGATCAAGAGTCAATGTCTCAGGGAGAGACCCTGGATGGATGGACAAGCTTAGGTCACGAACAAACCTTCCTCTCTGGAAAGTGGAGGAGAGACCTGGTAGAAGGAGCTTCCGGGGACTCTTATAGCTTCCATGGTCGGAGGGCAGGCACCTAGATTTCCACCCCAGCGTGATTTCATTCAGTGTGCAAGACGCAGTCTCCCAAAAGGGACAATGGATGCTGGGTGAGTAGACAGTGATGGATGTCCCCTCCACACTGTGTTTAGTTTCTAACGCCTCCTCCCAATGTTACACACTGCATCTGCCACCAGGTAGGGATCCATGGAGGTCCAAGGAGGAAGGACTTTAAAGCCAGCATACCTGGCTGGGTCACCTACCGGTTGGGTGAGCATGGATAATCACTTACTCTTTCCTGAACTTGGTTTTCTTACCGTAAAATAGGGATGCATAGTACCTGATTTTCAGGGTTCTTGTGGGGATTAGAGCTGATCTATATAAAGTGCTTTGCACAGTCTCTGACCAAGAGCAGACCCTTAATCAATTGTAACTCCCTCCCTCCCTCACCACCATGGGACCTCTGTCCTTCCTCCATGATGAGTAATGTACTTATTAAATACCCAAAGGGAAAAGGCACTGATAGGCCCAATCACTGGGGATTGGGTGTCAACTGTGGAACCTAACAACACACTAGGAAGAAAGTATGGGTGATAGAGAGCCTCTGCCCCCTCCAGGATGGTGGTAATTGTCTATACCAAGAGATTTGGAAGGAAGAGCTCAACCCTCATATCTGTGTGACATGTCTGAGCACCGATACTCTCACAGCTGTTGATACTTCACAAGGCGCCAGCACACTATGTGCTATTTTCAGCTGTGATTTCACATGCAGTCTCATTTCTCCTCTTTCATTCCAGGGCTTTTCTGTTCTTTAAACAGACCTTTGTTCTTTTTCATGTGTGCTGTCCCTCTAAGAGTAAAGGGATGAGTTCATGACTCCTGCCATCCTCAGAAGTGCCTGGCTTTGAGATTGTATTCAGGATCCTTCAATGGTGCTTTAATGTCAGGTGTAAGATGAAACCTTTCCCAAGTCTTTATAACATGCTTGAAGGGACAAAGTGGTCTTGTCCTAGGCTGCTGCGATGGTCTCAGAGCTTTGCCACAATTCATCTTGTAACAGATGGACTCTTTATTAGGTGTGCACATTGCATTCATCTGGGAATTTACCTTCGGGTGAGAGAGAGATTTTATTTCAGCAGCAGATAATCACTCCCTTTTTTACGTTGACCTTTAGAACAAAGATTATCAACAAATTCAAGTTCTGTGTTTTTCTCTTCTGCTAGATTGGAATGCTAGACATAGGTTGTGAATGAATGACTGGCTTCCTTTGAAACAACTTGGCTTGGACTCAAATACCAAAACCAAGGTTATTAGTGTTTGGCAGGGGCTGCGATACGGGGTTTCTGGCGTTCATGTTCATGAAATTCACTGGTGACAACAGATTCCATGTCTATTGCTCTCAAGCCTGCAACAACCTCCGTGTTGAGAAATCATCCTTAAAAATCCGTAAAATGCTCCCTTCCTTCTTTTGGTTTTTTTTGCCTTCACTCTGACCATTATGTCTGCCTTTTTACGAATTCTTCTTGGCCATTAAATACTGAGGAAACTCAAGGCTCCGTCGTAAGCTCTATCTTGTTCTCGCTCCTTACTTTCTTCTTATGAATTTCTCTATGCCCACAACTTCCATTACCACCCAGATGCAGATGACTCGCAAACCTCTACTTAGAAGAGCCCAAACCTGTCCTCTGAGTCTCAGATCCATACGCCCAACTGGATTCCTGATATCTCCATTTGGATGTGTCAAAGGAAACCCAAACTCAGCCTGTTACGATCTGAACTCAGGGTGTCCCCTTAGAAGCTTCTCCTTTTCCAGCAATTCTCATCTCCCTGAACAGCAGCTCCATCTACCCACCTTCAAACAATACTTTCCCCCACTCCCTTCTAACCACTTTTTCATCAATTACTGCAATTTTATCTTTTGAAAACCTCTCATATCAGTCCACTTGTTCGTGTCCTACCACCAGCACCCTGGCTCAAGCGATCATCTTTTTTGTCTAGACTACTAGTATACTTTGTTCCTGGTCCAAATCTATTTTCCATGTTATAAACTTTAAAACATAAATCTCATTAACTTACCTTCTGCCTAAAATCCTTCAGGGTCTTCCAATTAATTTTAAGATAAATCCAAAATCCTAATGTGCCCATAAGACCATTCATAGTCTGACCCCTGTCTGTCTCCTACCTTGGCTTCTTTTCCCTGGGCCTGTTGATGTCACCCTCATGACAGGCCTTTTACATATGCTGTTTGCTCTGCCTTCTCCACACTTTCCCTTATTTTAGAAAATACTTAGTCTTGTTCAGATCTCTGCTCAAGTATCACTTCCTTAAAAAAGGTTTTCCCTTACTTCCCAGTCAGGTCAAGTCCCTCTCGTCAATGTTCTCAGAGTGCCATGTCCCTCTCAATCACAGGACTCACTGTAATGGATTTGTGGAATTCTTTTTGTCTATCTTCCCTACTTGGCTCTGGCTCATGAGGACAGGGACTGTATTTCTTTGCTCCTTGCTATGTTGCAGCACCCAGCACAGTATAGTGCCTAGCACTATATACAGTTTTGCTGTTAGCTTCCATTGAGTTGGCCCTCCAACTTATGGTGACCTCATGTACAATGGGACACAATGCTGCCCAGTCCTGTGCCATCCCCATGGTTGGTGGTGAATTGGACTGTTGCGATCCATAGAGTTATCACTGGTGAATATTTGAAAGGAGATCACCAGGCCTTTCTTCCTAGTCCATTTTAGTTTGAAAACCTGTCCAGCATCATGGCAACACACAAGCCCCAACTTACAGATGGGTGGTGGCTGCACATGAGTTGCATTGACTGGGTATCGAGCTCAGGTCTCCTGCATGGGAAGCAAGAATTCTACCATTGAACCACTATACACAGTGTAGGTGCTCAATAAATACTTTTTAATGAATAAATAATTAACAGCAGTCAAGAAGAAACTTGTGCTATTCAAGAGTGGAATTAGATAAGCCTTCATGGGCTTGTCAGATTCTAGCTAGAGATAGAGAAAAAGGGGACACCTTACTCAGAAAGTCTGGTTTGGGGATGGGGGACATTATGGTGCCTACTCTGTGTCATGAATGTCTGTGTAGTGTCCTCATATATCAGTGTGCTGCCCAGTGGGGTTTTTGCAATTGCACAAACTGGGTAGTGATGGGAAGGAAAATTCTAACAGAGCATAGAGTTCTGTCTGATAGATGGTTCTGTCAATCACTAAATGTTTAATTCTACTGTGACCCACTCCTGTGTTCCAGGACCCAAGGAACTCACAGGCTAGTGGGAGGGTCAGGACTAGCAAACACCAAACATAAGAATTACAATACAAGGCTAGAGAACTCGTTTTAGAGGCAGCTCTTCCAGTTTCTGGTGGAGCCCTGGTGGCACAGTCGTTAAGAGCTCAGACTGCTAACCAAAAGATTGGCAGTTCAAATCCAACAGCTGGTCCTTGGAAATCCTATGGGGCAGTTCTACTTTGTCCTATGTGGCTATTGCGAGTCTGAATCGACTTGACAGCAATGTTTTTTTTTTTTTTTTCCAGTTTCTAAATATGGAACACCTGGCATGTTACTTAACCCTTCTGAGCTCAAGTTTCCTCATCTGTAAAGTGAGGATCTTAAAACCAGGTAGTTTTGAGGATTCAACCAGATGATGTAGCTGGGGTGCTGTGCACAGGACCTGGCTAGTGGTGACAACGCAGCAGAACTCCCTCTTATTACAAACACTGACCATGGCTACTCTGGTTCTGAGAAGTGAGAAAGGAGGGAGCAGGAAGGAGATGGAATCACAGGGGAAGGGCCTGGGCTGGGCCTTGGAATATGGGAAGATGTAGGAAGGGAAAGAGGAGGAAAAGGAGAGAAGCAGGTTTCAGGAGAAAAAAAAGACACAGAGGCAGGAAGGGAGCTTGCCTTGGGCAGGAGGAGAATAACGCTGGAGCTCAGTGAGGTGTCTGTTGTTGTTGTGCCATCAAGTTGATTCTGACTCATAGCGATCCCACATGACAGAGTAGAACTGCCCCAGAGGGTTTCCTAGGCTATAATCTTTACGGGAGCACATTGCCCGGTCTTTTTCCGATGGAGCCACTGAGTGGGTTCTGCCAAACAACCTTTTGCTTAGCAGCCGAGCGTTTAACTGGTATGACACCGGGGCTCCTGGAGGTTCCTACCCAGAACCTAGAGGTTCTCAATAAATATTTCTTGAAGTGTGCTGAATGAAGGATTCAGTGAAGCACAGAGGCTTAGACTTCATCCCATGGGAGCTGGATAGGTCTGTTAGCAGATGAGGAACTCATTACTGCTTATAACATATCTGTCATGGACTGAATTTGTCCCCCCCAAAATACATTACTGCTAACAACATATCTGTCATTGATTAAATTGTGTCCCCCCAAAATACAGTACTGCTTACAACATATCTGTCATGGGCTGAATTGTGTCCCCCCCAAAATACATTACTGCTTATAACATATCTGTCATGGG
Organism: Elephas maximus indicus; assembly: GCF_024166365.1. Classification (NCBI taxonomy): domain Eukaryota; kingdom Metazoa; phylum Chordata; class Mammalia; order Proboscidea; family Elephantidae; genus Elephas; species Elephas maximus. The sequence continues at coordinate 8,255,939 of NC_064839.1, read as the reverse complement.
TTGAATTGTGTCCCCCAAAAATACATTGCTTCTTACAACATATCTGTCATGGACTGAACTGTGCCCCCCCAAAATATGTGTCAACTTAGTTAGGCCATGATTCCCAGTATTGTGTGGTTGTCCTCCACTTTGTGATTGTACTTTTAAGTTAAGAGGATTAGGGTGGGATTGTAACACCACCCTTATACAGGTCACCTCCCTGATCCAGTGTAAAGGGAGTTTCCCTGGAGTGTGACCCACACCACCTTTTATCTCTCAAGAGATAAAAGGAAAGGGAAGCAAGCAGAGAGTTGGGGACCTCATACCACCAAGAAAGCAGCACCAGGAGCAGAGCGTGTCCTTTGGACATGGGGTCCCTGTGCCTGAGAAGCTCCTCGACCGGGGAAAGATTGAGGACAAGGACGTTCCTCCAGAGCTGACAGAGAGAGAAAGCCTTCACCTGGAGCCAGTGCCCTGAGTTTGGACTTGTATCCTACTGGACTGTGAGAAAATAAATTTCTCTTTGTTAAAGCCACCCACTTGTGGTATTTCTGTTATGGCAGCACTAGATGACTAAGCCAATATCCCTCTATTAAAACTCAAGAAGTAAATTAAACTGACCACACAGAGTCTGCCTTTGGTTTGTTAAGTGTTGTTACGATGCAAAAAAATCACCTGAGGTCAACGAAATACTTCAGCACTTGATTTTAAGGGCAAAATAGAAGAAAACAGGTCGTGGTGTCAAATCTGTCCAGTTATGCCACGATAGCATTTAACTCTCTCAATCTTGTTTTTTATCCTTAAAATGGGATGAAAATGTCATCCAGCAATGATAAATTGCTTCCATATCCCAGGTACTGGAGTGTGTTAAATGATTAATTTAAACATTTATTAAACACTGTGCGAAGTGCTTTATATGAATTTGAGCCTCATGACAAACCACTGAAGTAGGACTATTACCAGGGCTCCAGAAAAATTACCCAATAAGCAAGGTATGCTCGGGTCCAGTTGTGCCTTCCCACCAATCTGCAGTGCACAATTTCACCTACCCCCCACCACATCCAAGAAGTGGTGCAACCCCTGTGAATATTGCTCACCACAGATTAGCAAGCAAATACCATTAAGCCCGTGCGTACCTTGCTCAGTGCAAGCCGGTGCACGCCATGCTTACTGGTTAACCCAACTGTGACTGTAGTTATTTCCATTTTACTGGCGAGGCACCAAAAAAAAAACCAAACCTGTTCCCATCAAGTCGATTCCAACTCGTAGCAACCCTATAGGACAGAGTAGAACTGTCCCACAGGGTTTCCAAGGCTGTAAATCTTTCTGTGAGGCACAGAAAGGCGAAATAAATTGCCCAAGGTCACAGACTCCAGAGACCTGGCTCTTACCACGAAGCTGGATTGCCCTAATTATAGAAATTTGTCCATCTTCTCTAGGTTTTCAAATTTATTGGAGTGCAGTTTTTTTTTATTGTACTTTATATGAAGGTTTACAGAACAAACTAGTTTCTCATTAAACAGTTAGTACACATATTGTTTGATGACATTGGTTAACAATCCCACGACATGTCAACCCTCTCCCTTCTCAACCTTGGGTTCCCTATTCCCAGCTTTCCTATTCCCTCCTGCCTTCTAGTCCTTGCCCCTGGGCTGGGGTGCCCCTTTAATCTTGTTTTACTTTATGGGCCTGTTGAATCTTTGTCTGAAGGATGAACCTCAGGAGTGACTTCATTACTGAGCTGAGAGGGTGTCCAGGGGCCATACTCTCAGGGTTTCTCCAGACTCTGTCAGATCAGCAAGTCTGGTCTTCCTTTTTGATTTAGAATTTTGTCCTATGTTTTTCTACAGCTCTGTCTGGGACCGGGTATTGTGATCTCTGTCAGAGCAGTCAGTGCTGGTAGACAGGCACCATCTAGTTGTGCTGGACTCAGTCTGGTGGAGTCCGTGGTAGAAATGGACCATTGGTCCTTTGGACCAATCTTTCCGTTGTATCTTTAGTTTTCTTCATTATTCTTTGCTCCCGAAGGGGTGAGACCAGTGGAGTATCCTAGATTGTGGCTCACAGGCTTTTAAGACCCCAGACGCTACTCACCAAAGTAGAATGTAGAACATTTTCTTTATAAAGTGTGTTATTGCCAATTGAGCTAGATGTTTCCTGAGACCATGGTCCCCACAGCTCTTAGCCCAGGAATTCTGTCCCTCAGAGAGTTTGGATGTTTCTATGGAGCTACCATGACCTTGCCCTATGCAAACCAACTTTTGGTTTTGTTGATTCCTTCTATTGTTTTTATATTTTCTATCTCATTTATTTCTGCTCTGATCTTTATTAATTTCCTTTCTTCTGGTGGCTGTGATGGACTGCCCTAATTATAACCTCATAAGGTTGCCTCAAGGAATATGTAGGATAATGTCTGGGAAACACCCAGCCCAGTGCCTGGCTTGTAGTAAGCACTTGCTGCATGTTGGTTCCCTCTCAGGTTTAACTGCATTTAGCTCGGTATTTCATCACATCTTGGTCCCTATTTGTTTTCTGTGTTTCTCTTTTCGTCTAATAACAATGGTAAATAAATTTCTTAAGGAAAGAACAGGCATTATAGAGTGCCTTTCTTTTGTAGCTTTCATGGGGCACCTGGAGGTCCTCAATAAATACTTATTTAAATGAACTGAATAAATGCTTCTGGTTGAATAAGTGAAGGATTCAATAAGAAAGCAAATGCAGAATATGGCTGATTGGCTTTTATAGCTTTTTATTCATTTTACCCCACCAAACTCTAAAAGAAGATTAGAGGAAGATTATAAAATGTGTACAACTTGACAGGATAAAAGTAGACAAGTGAGGAAATTGGAGTGAAGAGCAAATAAAATACAGCCAGGGTGTTTAATTCTTTGTCATTTATAGACAGCAAATCTGTCAGCAAATCAGCATGAAGAAACCCAGAAAGTCTTACCAGATCTGAAACGTGTTCCTGTGGGAGATCCTGGGACGCTTTGAAGGGACGCAGCTTGAATCTCAAAGGGAAAGGGAGGCATGGGCAGAAAACTGGAGAAGTCTGGGCATTGTCTCTGGTCTGGCTTCTAAGAAAACACCAGATTTTCCTCAGGCCCAGTGTACCAGACCTCACTGTGTAAAGAAGTGGTTTTCACAAATGTGGAGAGTCACACCCTACTGACTTGGGTACCATGTCGAACCACCCTAGCTTCTTTTCTACCTGAGATCCGAGATATAGCAACATGTGTCTTGGAGGCCTGGAAGAGCCTTACTGATCACCCCCCTTCTCTCAGGGAGTCGCTGGGTGGGGCGGATGGTTAACACACTCGGCTGCTAACTGAAAAGTTGGAGGTTCAAGTCTATCCAGATGTGCCTCAGAAGAAATGCTTGATAATCTTTGTTGTTGTTGTTAGCTGTCATCGAGTCGGTTCCGACTCATAGCGACCCTATGCACAACAGAACAAAACACTTCCTGGTCCTGAGCCACCCCTACAATCATTGTTATGCTTAAGCTCATTGTTGCAGCCACTGTGTCAATCCACCTTGTTGAGGGTCTTCCTCTTTTCCGCTGACCCTGTACTCTGCCAAGCATGATGTCCTTCTCCAAGGATTGATCCCTCCTAACAACCTGTCCAAAGTATGTAAGACGCAGTCTCGCCATCCTTGCTTCTAAGGAGCATTCTGGTTGTACTTCTTCTAAGATTTGTCCATTCTTTTGGCAGTCCATGGTATATTCAGTATTCTTCGCCAACACCACAATTCAAAGGTGTCAATTCTTCTTCGCTCTTCCTTATTCATTGTCCAGGTTTCAAATGCATATGATGTGATTGAAAATACCATGACTTGGGTCAGGCGCACCTTAGTCTTCAGGGTGACATCTTTGCTCTTCAGCACTTTAAAGAGGTCCTTTGGAGCAGATTTACCCAATGCAATGCATCTTTTGATTTCTTGACTGCTGCTTCCATGGCTGTTGATTGTGGATCCAAGTAAAATGAAATCCTTGACAACTTCAATCTTTTCTCCATTTATCATAATGTTGCTCATTGGTCCAGTTGTGAGGATTTTTGTTTTCTTTATGTTGAGGTGCAATGCATACTGAAGGCTGTGGTCTTTGATCTTCATTAGTAAGTGCTTCAAGTCTTCTTTACTTTCAGCAAGCAAGGTTGTGTCATCTGCATAACACAGGTTGTTAATGAGTCTTCCTCCAATCCTGATGCCGAGTTCTTCTTCATATAGTCCAGCTTCTCGTATTATTTGTTCAGCATACAGATTGAGTAGGTATGGTGAAAGAATACAACCCTGACACACACCTGTCCTGACTTTGAACCAATCAGTACCCCCTTGTTCTGTCCAAAGAACTGCCTCTTGATCTCTGTAAAGGTTCCTCATGAGCACAATTAAGCGTTCTGGAATTCCCACTCTTCACAATGTTATCCATAATTTGTTATGATCCACACAGTCGAATGCTTTGCACAGTCAATAAAACACAGGTAAACATCCTTCTGGTATTCTCTGCTTTCAGTCAGGATCCATCTGACATCAGCAATGATATACCTGATTCCACATCCTCTTCCAAAACCAGCCTGAATTTCTGGCAGTTCCGTGTCAATATACTGCTACAGCTGCTTTTGAATGATCTTCAGCAAAATTTTGCTTGTGTGTGATATTAATGGTATTGTTCTATAATTTCCACATTCAGTTGGATCACCTTTCTTGGGGATAGGCATAAATATGGATCTCTTCCAGTCAGTTGGCCAGGAAGCTGTCTTCCATATTTCTTGACATAGACGAGTGAGCATATGTTTGTTAAAACATTTCAGTTGATATTCCATCAATTCCTGGAGCCCTGTTTTTCGCCAATGCATTCATATACCTGATCATATGCCACCTCTTGAAATGGTTGAACATCAACTAATTCTTTTTGGCATAATGACTCTGTGTATTCCTTCCATCTTCTTTTGATGTTTCCTGCATCATTTAATATTTTCCCCTTGGAATCCTTCACTATTGCAACTCGAGACCTGAATTTTTTCTTCAGTTCTTTCAGCTTGAGACACACTGAGCATGTTCTTCCCTTTTGGTTTTCCATCTCCGGTTCTTTGCACGTCATTATAATACTTTACTTTCTCTTCTCAAGATGCCCTTTGAAATCTTCTGTTCAGTCCTTTTACTTGATCAATTCTTCCTTTTGCTTTAGCTGCTCGATGCTCAAGAGGAAGTTTCAGAGTCTCCTCTGACATCCATCTTGGTCTTTTCTTTCGTTCCGGTCTTTTCAGTGACCTCTTGCTTTCTTCATGTATGATGTCCTTGATGCCATTCCACAACTTGTCTGGTCTTCAGTCACTGGTGTTCAACGTGTCAAATCTATTCTGCAGATGGTCTCTAAATTCAGGTGGGATGTACTCAAGGTCATATTTTGGCTCTCATGGACTTGCTCTGATTTTCTTCAGTTTCAGCTTGAACTTGCATATGAGCAATTGATGATCTGTTCCACAGTTAGCCCCGGTCTTGTTCTGATTGATGATATTGAGGTTTTCCATCGTCTCTTTCCACAGATGTAGTCAATTTGATTTCTGTGTGTTCCATCTGATAATCTACTTTAGAAAAAATCATCCATTGAAAACCCTGTGGAGCACACTTCTACTCTGACATACCTGGGGTCACCCGCCATGAGTCGGAATTGATTCGCTAGCAAGTGGTTCCTCTCTTCTGAACTTAGAATCAATGAAGAATAGACACGAGGGGTCCTGTGAGAACCAAGGATGGTGCCATAAGCTTCTCCTTCAAAACATTGCTTGTAAGGCTACTTGCCCCTCCTATCTAGCTGGAACTCTGTGGCTTTCAGTTTATCTGCACATTGTTGACACATTAGAAGCCTGGTAGCTTCAAAAATCACCAGCGCCTGAGCACCACCCATGGGGTTCTTGTTATGTGCTGTCGAGTAGGTTATGACTCGTAGTGACCCTATAGGACAGAGTAGAAGTGCCCCATACGGTTTCCAAGGAGCTGCTTGTGGATTCAGCCTTTTTGGTTAGCAGCCAAGCTTTTAACCACTGTGCTACCAGGGATCTGGAGAGTGTGAGTTAATTGCTGTGGATAGGGCACAGACATCATTTTTCTAACCTGTCAAAATGTTTTTAATGTGCAGTCAGATTTGAGAACCATTTAGGGGACAGCAGAATACCCTGGAGGGTTTCTTAAAACACAAATTGCTGGAGCCCATCCCAGAGTCTCTGATCCAGGAGGTCTGGGTTGGGGCCTGAGAATTTGCATTTTTAACAACTTTGCACGTGATGCTGATGCTTTGAGTCCTCGGGCTACACTTTGAGACCCACCAGCCTAAACCAACAGCTAGCCAGCCAGAGAAACTCGATGCTTACAAAAATACCATTATAAAGGTATTATGAAGGTCATTTTTTTGAATGTCTTATTTTTATTTGGACACCCTGGTGGCGTAATGGTTAAGTTCTACAGCCGCTAACCAAGAGGTAGGCAGTTGGAATCCATCTATGAGGCAGTTCTACTCTGTCCTATAGGATTGCCAGGAGTCGGAGTCGACTCGATGGCAATGGGCAACAGGTTATTTTAATTTATTGAAGAAACAATACTTGAAAAAGGAAAAAAATGGGAATGGAACACACGTAATCAGACAACCTTTACACATACACCATTTTCTCATGACAACAGCAGCAGCAGTAACCAATATTTACTGCGTGCTCACTGTGTGTCAGGTACGGTGCTAAAACTCTAGGGGCCTTCTTTTCTTTAATCCTCATGACAACCCTGAAAGGTGGCAACTGTTACTATGCCACTTTACAGATGAGAAATTTGCAACACAAAGAGATTATATTGACTATTTTACACAGCTGTATACATGCAGCCCCTTTTACTTGTCTCATTTGCATGTTTTCCAAGTTGCACATACTAATCCATTGTGTTTGCATATCACAGTTTGCTTATCATTGGACACTTAGATAATTTCCAGTTTCACAATTATAGGTAACATAGCAACGAACAATTTCATTTAGTGCTTGTTGTGAATTACTTGGGATAGTCTCAAAGGTGAGTTTGCTCAGTAGGAAAGTAAAATTGCCTAGACTTGATTGCAACATACCAGAATAGAAAACTGTTCTCTAAGCCAAATAATCATTCCTTGGGTGGGTTTAGATAGTTGTACATTTAAAATAATGGGACTGTGATGAAAAATGTGCAAAAGTCTTTCATATGATCTAGCTCCATCCCCAAATCATTCCAATGGAGGCTACATCCCAGGCAATGAAGCATTTCAAGAACACGTTCAGATTTATGATGGAAAAGATGTTTCTACCCTCTTGTACTGAAATCATCCCAAAAAGCAAGAGAATAAGAGCTAGAAACACAACTCTGTTTTGGACAACACAAGAAGACATCTGTAACCCAGAACCCCAAGGTACCAGTAAGGGCGGTGGGAGAAAGGTCAAACCCTGTGCCTAAAGAAAGTCTCAGGGATCAAAGGCACCAGCTACCTTGAAGGAGGTGAGCAAGAGGCAGGGCTGAAAACAAGGTTGTTATGTGAAAGTCTAGTTAAGGGGCTGACAGAGCTCCCAGATCACCACTCCGTCCACCAAGAAACAAGAGGCAGTTCTCTAGAGAAACTGAACAGAGAGGTTCTGGGCCCAGGAAACCAGGCACAGAAGAAGGAGGGTGTGCCAGGCGAGGAGCAGGGCGTTGGGTGAAAACCTACATCCCAGGCAGGGAGACCACCAGCCCCCTGCCCTGGAGGAATCGTGTAACTGTGATTTCCCAATTGGCTGGGTATTGCAAACGGTTAACAATGGAAAGGTTGCCTGCTAACTGAAAGGTTGGAGGTTCAAGTCCACACAGAGGCAGGCGCCTTGGAAGAAAAGTCTGGCATTCTACTTTCAAAAAAATCAGTCACTGAAAACCCTATGGAGCACAGCTGTGCTCTGACACACGCAGGGTCACCATGAGTCAGCTCAATGACTGTTAATTGGTTACATTGTCTCAGCAGTGAGCCAATGTTCATGTGTCCTTTATTTTGGAAACACTTCATATGGATTTATTCAAAAAAGTTGTGATATAACCCTATTAGGAGACTGAGTGGTGGTGTGGGAAAGCTTTATCTACTTTACTTACTGATAGGGAATTGTGTTTAATATGGAAACATTTGGAGATATGGAGGCAAACAGAGGGCATACAGTTAAAATTGTAGAAAGTGGTTGCCTCTAGAAGCCGGAATGAGGGAGGGAGTATTACATATGTGTTAACTGCTATTTCTTTTAGAAGCTTTTAAGCACTAATTGACTTTTTAACTACGCATGTGTATTTCTTTGATAAAATCTAAATTCAGGAAAAAGAGGAAAAAATTGCTTGGGCACTTGTCTACTCCTTAATTTATGTACTTTATGAGTTGGATTTCCATAAATGGGTTTTGTTCAAGCTGGCCACTCATGGAGATTGCAGATTGCAAATAAAAATTGATGATATTGGGGAGGTAATTAATTGGTCAGTAGGCAAAGAGAACACTAGTTCCCAATAGAGCCTGGGCTACAGCTGAAGATCTCTGCTGTGATCTTCGCTCTGGCCAGAATTCTGCGAGAAGCCCTTTATTAATCCACCCTTTTCAGTGCAATCCACCCGATGCATCACCGATGCTGCTGGCGAGAGTCTAACTAACCATCATTCCAGCTACGAGAGTGCTGGTGCCTGCTCTCTGTTGCCATGGGAACCATGCAGCTCAAGACTCTCTGTTGCTTTGGTAACCCACCCCCATCTCCTCGCATCACTACTGCTGGGGTATTTTGTTGCCAGGATAATGGTCTCTATTGTGGATTGAATGTTAATGGGGCAGCATTCTCCCCCTGCCTACACCCGACCCCCACCCCTCCGCAGCTCCACATTTTGAGACCTTGTCTAAGTGGCATCTCAATGAGATGGTAATAGACACTCAAATCAGATGGAGAGGAGCTGTGGGGTTGGGGTGTGGGCTCCTTATTCTGGCACAAGAAGGGTACAGCCCCTAATCTTGGAGAGGGCTGATCGGTGCACAGAACACAGACAGGCAGGAATGGTGATCTCATCTGTTAGTGACCCAACTGTGTGTCAGGGTCCTAGAGCCCGTCCTTCCCAATCAGTAAAGGGCAATGGTAATAAACATAAGTTTACAGGGTGATGAACGTGTGCTAGGCACCAGATTAAGTTCTTTATGTCTATGTAATCCCCATTTTACAGAAAATGAAAAGAGTAATTAACCTATTCAATATCACACAGATGCAGAATTCAAACTCAAATCTTAATCAGTGCACTAAACTGCCTTTCACTTGAGACTGGGTAAAAACAAGAAAAGTATCAGAGGGAGTCTTCATACCAAAGAGCTTACTCTTCAACTGGAAAAAAAGTAATTTAACACAAAGGGAAAAAAAAAATGAGAAGATAATACCATACAGGGCCTGATTAACTGTGAAATTCAGGTGGCATTTTCACCAAGGGGCTGAAGTAGGCACAGGAGTCATAACAGATAAGGTTGGAAAGATTTCCACAGGGAGAAAGAAAAGGTGATGACCCTGCAGATACCGAGGGATCCAGGAGACAGGGGATGCCTGATTTAGTCTCAAACCTCAAAGAGCAAGAATTAAGGTCAAGTTCAGGAGTCAGTCCCAGAGCAGGTGTTTAACACAAGACTTCCAACCTGTTTTTCTGGGTTCAGTCATGACCTATGAAGCGAAACCGGAACGGACCCGAATTTGTAAAATGTGGGTATATTGGAATGATAACTAAAATGGGAAAAATTAATCTCCGTACTAGAAATTTAATCTCCGTCTTAGAATACAAGGATAGTGTGCACGTTGCACAGGAAACAAATCTCTTGACTGGCAGAGTCGGCTCAAAGATGGCGGCTGACCACATTGCTTTGAATGTGTGTCGCTCTCCACAGTCCAGGCAATAACTCCATCTCTGCATCAGGCTCCTGAAAGGGTTCACTACACCACTTACGAGTCTCCCATTCCAGAGCTTCAACCCATATTTCTGTTTCAATTTTGCTGTGCTGGCCATGACTGAACTGGTTCCAACCAATTCGAAGTCCTGGCTTAAGCTATGTGACCTTGCACTGGTGGCAGCCTTGCAGCAGGTTTTCAGTTGCTTGCACAGGGAAAGCTTTCAATCCTCTCCTCGTTCCTTATGTCCTCCACCTCAGCAGATTCAAATTTACTTGGAACTGACTGACCCTTTTACTCTGAAATACAGAAAAAATTGAAGTTTCGTATAAAATTGTTTTAAATTTTGTGGCTCTCAGTTTCACAATCTAATAATTCTATTTGCTTTGCAAGTAGATTTTTTTTAGCCACCTCAAATTTTCATGGCATTAAGTGGAGTATAAATCTTCAGAAATAGAATTTTTATGGTATCTTGATTTTTTTTTTTCTATCAGAATCATAGTGCTTAGATGTGTCCTTTTGTATCTTTAATTCTGCATCCACTTTCCGTCTAACACTTTGGGGCCTGGCTGTCATCTACCGTAGGCTGGAGGTCCCATGCCCAGTCAGAACAGAGACATCAGCTCCTCCAAGGAGAACTTAAGGATGAAGCATCCTAATAGACCCTTTAGTGGAGGCCTCTTTAAGCCCAGGTCAGTGTTTCTCAATCCTGAGATCTGCCAGTCATCTGAAACGTCATCAGAAATGCTCAATTGTCAAGCTAAGTGAATGTAAACTCGCTTTTATTTTTGTTACAGTTGTCAGGAAATCTTAGGGGGAGTTGAAGGCAAAAGTTTACCTCAGAGTAGTATCAATTGTTGGTTAAGATGGTTGGCTTGGGAGTGCAACTGTCAGGATTTGCATCCAGCTCAACTTCAACTTCTCTCTGTCTCTATCTCTATCTTTCTCTCTCCACTCTCCCAATAGCTGTAATATCTGTGTGACCTTGGGAAAGTCACTTCCTTTTTTAAGCCTCAGTTTTCTCATCCTCAAAAATGCAGAAACAAATGGTAAGTCGTGAAGGCAGTGGTGGTTTAATGGCAGAATCCTCACTTTCCTTGCAGAAGACTCTGGTTTGATTCCTGGCCAATACATCTCAAGCACAGCCACCACCCATCTGTCAGTGGACAGACAGTGGAAGCTTGCGTGTTGCTATAATGCTGAACAGGTGTCAGCAGATCTTCTAAACTAAAACATACCAGGAAGACACGCTTGGCAATTTACTTCCAAAAATCAGCCAGTGAAAACCCTATGGATCACAATGGTCCAATCCACAATGGCTCAGGGGACTTGTTCAGGACAAGGCAGCATTTCGTTTCATTCTGCATGGGGTTGCCATGAGTCAGGAGCCAACTCGACGGCAGCCTACAACAACAGCAACGGCAAGTCAAATTTTCGGTGCAGATTAAATAAGACAACGCACGTAAAGCATTTGTAGAGCTGTATGGTGCATAACACTTAGTGGATGTTAACAATTTTTATTCTCTATGTTTAAGGCCTTCAAGACAGACTCCTCTCCTTTAGGAATCAGCTTCTCTGTGTCAGCCTCAGCCTGTTTCAGCACACGGACTCTTCCAGCTACTTCTCTTGTAGGCTTTCACATGGACTCGGTCATTCAGACTCTGGTGTCCTGAGCTTCTGACCTTCCTCCCTCCTCGCATCCACCCACTTCTGCTTCCTACATCCTGTTTCTGCTTCTGACCAGGACTTAAACCTGAATCTTAGTTGCTCCGTCCTCAGCAATACATTTCTAATATTCTTGGTAGTGAGGTATTTTTCAGATTATAATGAACAAGATTATGGACGGGATCTAAGGCTCTTGTAGGAAGAAATCAGATGTGGGAATTATCAAACGATATCATTAATATCACATGCAAGTAAAATTTTGCTGAAGATCATTCAAAAGTGGCTGCAGCGGTATATTGACGGGGACCTGCAGAAATTCGGGACAAATTCAGAAAAGGACGTGGAACCAGGGATATCATTGCTGATGTCAGATGGATCCTATCTGAAAGCAGAGAATACCAGAAACACATTTACCTGTCTTTTATTGACTGTACAAAGGCATTTGTGTGGATCATAACAATTTATGGATAACATTGTGAAGAATGGGAATTCCAGAACATTTAATTGTGCTCATGAGGAATCTTTACATAGATCAAGAGGCAGTTGTTTGGACAGAGCAAGGGGCTACTGTGTGGTTTACAGCAGGAAATGTGTGCATCAGGGTTGTATCCTTTTACCATACCTATTCAATCTGTATGCTGAGCAAATAATAAGAGAAGCTGGACTATATGAAGAAGAACAGGGCATCAGGATTGGAGGAAGGCTCATTAACAATCTGCGTTATGCTGATGACACAACCTAGCTTGCTGAAAGTGAAGAGGACTTGAAGCACTTACTGATGAAGATCAAAGACCACGGCCTTCAGTATGGATTACACTTCCACATAAAGAAAACAAAAATTCTCACAACTGGGCCAATGAGCAACATCATAATAAATGCAGAAAAGATTGAAGTTGTCAAGGATTTCATTTTACTTGGATCCACACTCAATGTCCACAGAAGCAAAAGTCAAGAAATCAAACGACGCTTTACATTGGGCGAATCTGCTGCAAAAGACCTCTTTCAAGGGTTAAAAAAGCAAAGGTGTACTAAGGTGCATCTGACCCAGGCCACAGTATTTTCAGTCATCTTATATGCATGCAAAAGCTGGACAATGAATAAGAAAAATGAAAGAATAACTGATGGCTTTGCGTTATGGTGTTGGTGAAGAATATTGACTATACTATGGACTGCCAGAGGGACAAACAAATCTATCTTGGAAGAAGTACACCCAGAATGTTCCTTAGAAGCAAGGATGGCAAGACTGTGTCCTACATACTCTGAGCATGTTGTCAGGAAGTCCCTGGAGAAGGACATCATGCTTGGTAAAATAGATGGTCAGCAAAAGAGAGGAAGACGCTAACTAGATGGATTGACACAGTGGCTGCAACGATGGGCTGAAGCATAACAATGATTGTGAGCATGGCTCAGGACCAGGCAGTGTTTCATTCTGTGGTACATAGGGTCCCTATGAGTAGGAACCAACTCGACAGCACCTAACAACAACAACAGCATCAGATGAATTGGGAGCTGCTGCCCCAGAACACAGAGGCAAACTTATTAAAAAACTAGTGACCTGCTGTCAGGGCTAAGAACTTAGCAAGTTCTAGCAAAAGTGTACAAAAAGCTGGTTTTGAATAGCTTTGCCCAAATAACAGTCCCCTAATATATGGTAGTGCAGTGATTAAGAGCTTGGCTGCAAACCAAAAGGTCAGCAGTTCGAATCCACCAGCCGCTCCTTGGAAACACTATGGGACAGTTCTACTCTGTCCTATCAGGTTGCTATGAGTTGGAATCAACTCGGTGGCAGTGGGTTTGATTTGGGTTTTGGAATGCATGGGAAGGGGTCCCTGGGATTTGAGTCCACCCAGAGGCACCTTGGGAAGAAGGCCTAGTGATCACTTCTGAAAAATCAGCCATTGGAAACACTGTGGAGTACAGTTCTACTCTGACACACATGGGGTCACCATGAGTCAGAGTCAAACTGACAGCAACTGGTGCTGATAATATAATTGTTTTTCATACTTAAGAAATTATAATTAAGAAAGTCTTTAACGAGTATGCAGCCTAGAGCACTGCGAAGAGAAGGGGGTCCCACCTAGACACTTTATCTCCTTTTGGGAGAGCCCCAAAGCACAATAGTATATTAATCACTTGCAACGTTCTGCAACAAAAAAAAACTTACTTGACTTTGTTTACTCCAGCATTAATCATTGCTGATTTTTTCCCCACAAAACACTTTTTACACGCACAATCTGTAAACCTTTTGTGAAACTAGTAACCCATAGAGCATCAACAAAGCTAGATCAATTTTGATGATCCGTGGGGTGACTGGTGATAATGCGTCAAACATGCTCACCTCCTAGACACATTAACCAAAACAAAACAAAACCTGTTGCTGCTGAGGCAATTCTGACTGATAGCAACCCCAAAAGAACTGAGTAGAACTGCACCATAGGGTTTCCAAGGAGCAGCTGGTGGTTTCGAACTGCCCACCTTTTCGTTAGCAGACGAGCTCTTAATCTCTATGCCACCAGGGATTTTAGATACTTTCAGGCTACAAATAAAGAGAAGCTTAAACATCTGCCATCAATGGGGTGAAGACGTTGAAGATGGGCAGATAGGATTAGGTAATTATGTTGAGAATATGCGAAGTGATTGTAACGGAGTAGTGGAAAAGGCTATGCAGAACAAACTCTAAGGGTTACAGAGTATGAAATCAAAATGTGATAGAGAGGAAACAGTGGTTTGGAAGGTGTGATGGGGATGGAGGAGTACCCAAGGTAACTTTCCATGTTGGGTGTTTGAGAAGCATCAGAATGCAGTGGAAGGAGCATACCAACTTGGAGAGTTGAAGTTCCAGCTTGATCCTCACCTTTCTATGTGAACTTGGACAAGTCACGGTGCCTTTCTGAATCTCCTGTAGCTGGGGAAACGTAGACAATATATGGGAAAGTGGTGCGTAATCATACAATTTCTGTAGAGTTGAAAGTTCAATAGCTGCTATTATGAGCCTATGTCTTGAGTGTAAATATATCTAGTCACTCTCTCTACTTGAAAAGTAATAAGTTGATTAAACAAAATTTTACTATTCCTCTATTATGTATACAGGGTGGTGCCAGGTGGTGGTCAGGTGTGACTAGGGGATTGTGTGCCCTATCTCAGACTGCCTGGGTATGCATAATGGCAGGTTTTCAGTCTTTCACTCTGATTGTTAAGGTTGTGTGTCAACTTGCCCGGGCCATGATCCTCAGTGGATTGGCAGTTATGATGTAGTTCAGCAGTCTTTATGATAATGTGATCACCTCCATGATGAGATTTAATATTATGTGATCATCTCTATCATGGGATCTGCTGTAAGTAGCCAGTCAGTTAAAGGGAGTTTCCTTGGAGGTGTGGCTTGCATCCAATATAGGCAGACTTTCTGGCAAGGCTCATGGGCTTTTGCTTGCTATTGATCCTGCAAGCTGGCTCTTGTTCATCTGACCTCCAGCTCTTGGGACTTGAGCTAGAAGCTTACCTGTGGTCTTGCCTGCCTATCTTGGGGTTCTTTGGTCTTCAAAGCCTGTGAGCCAGAGCCCTGCTTTCTGACTTGCCCATCTTGGGTTCACCAGCCCCTGAGGCTACGTGAATCAGGAGAAGCCTCCAGCCTGACCCACAGACTTGGGTCGTTCCAGCCTCTACAACCATGAGAGCCATTTCCTTAAGATACATCTCTCTCTATATGCATCGATACACTTTATTGGTTTTTCTTCTTCAGAGAACCCAGCCTAAGACACTCACCTAGGTGAATGAAACAGCTTCTAGCTAGTCTCATTGGATCCATTCTTGCTGCCCTCAAAGCCATTCTTCTTACGGTAGCTATAATTACCTATTTTTTCTTTTAAATATAATATTCAATACATATAATTACATATATGATATATATGTGTAGATAGGTAGCTAGCTAGCTAGCTAGCTAGGTAGATAGGTAGGTATACTATTATTATAATCAGTTGTCCTTGAGTCAATTCCTACTTATGGTGACCCCATGTATGTCAGAGTAGAACTGTGCTCCATAGGGTTTTCAAGGACGATTTTTCAGAAGTAAACCACCATGCCTTTTTTCCAAAGTGCCTCTGGGTGGACTCAAACCTCCACCCCTTTGGTTAGCAGTCAAGCCCATTAACCATTTGCATTACTCAGGGAGCCAAGATGATAGATTGATAAATTGATAGATGATGGATAAAAAAAAATTTATTTTTATTTTATTTTATTATTTTTTTATAGATAGGTATAAATAATACAGATGTATAGTATAAGGCATAATAAAATGAACACTCAGAACCCACCATCCAACTTAAGGACTAGAACATGGGTTGCAACTACCTGCATGTCCCCATCCCGTCCCTTTAACTCTCCCCAGAGATAACTGTGACCCTGAACATCAGGTTTATAATTCCCTTTTTAAAATATTGTTCCATACCCAGATAATGTATTGTTTAGTGTTTCTTGGTTTTGAGCTTTATAAAGATGATATCTCACAATACGTAGTGTAGTCTTCTGGGGTTGCTTTTTAAATTCATGTTATTTCTAAGATGTTCCATGTTGCTCTGTGTAGTTTTCATTCTTTCATTTTTACCACTATATACCCAATGTGATCTTTTTAAAAATAATCAGATCATATCACTCTCCAACTAAAATACTCCAGGGGCCTCCCATTGAATTTGAGGTAAATCTCAAGCTCCTTACTTTGACTTACAAGTCTCTCTATGACTTATTTAGGCATTTACAGTCCTCAGGAAGCATCCTTTATTCTAGGGATCTGCTTCTCTGCACCAGTCCTAGCCTATTGTTGCCTGCGGGCTTTGGAAAATGCTACCTCCCACCTTCTCCTGCTCCATCTCTTCTGGGTTCTTAGTTGGCGTGGAAATTCAGAGGCTCCTGCCCACTTTTCCAGGCTCCACTGTTCCCACTCTTACACATGCCGTATGTCCCAAACACATTGCCGTTTTATTCCAGTTCTTTTTATATGACTATCTCAGAGTCTTTGCATGAAATGCATCCTCCACCTGGAATGCTATTTCTTCCTTTTTTTTTTTTTTAATTGTGCTTTAAGTGAAAGTTTACAGTTCGAGTTAATTTCTCATACGAAAATTTACACATGTATTGTTATGTGACATTAGTTGCAATTTCTACAATGTGACAGCACACTCCCCCTCTCCACCCCAGGTTTCTTGTGTTCATTCAACTAGTTCCTGTCACTTCCTGCCTTCTCATCCTGCCTCTGGCAGGAGCTGCTTATTTGGCCTCATATATCTGATTGAACTCAGAAGCACACTCCTCACAAGTATTATTTTTTGTTTTATAGTTCATTCTAATCTTTGTCTGAAGAGTGAGCTTCAGGAACGGTTTTAGCTCTGGTTTAACAGAGGGTCCGGGGGCCATAATTACAGAGGTTCCTCCAGTCTTTGTCAGGTAATTAAGTCTGGTCTTTTTACATGAATTTGAGTTCTGCTCTGCACTTTTCTCCTGCTCCACCCACGACTCTCTGCTGTGTTCCCTGTCAGGACAGTCATTGGTGGTAGCTGGGCACCATCTAGTTCTTCTGGCTTCAGGGTGATGGAGTCTCTGGTTTATGTGCATCTTTTGTCTCTTGGGCTAATATTTTCCTTGTGTCTTTGGTGTCCTTCATCCTCTTTTGCATCTAAGATGGCCACTTGCAAGCTTTTAAGACCCCAGATGCCACACACCAAAGTGGGATGCAGAATATCTTAGTCATTTAGTGCTGCTATAACAGAAGTACAACAAGCAGATAGCTTTAACAAAGAGAAATTTATTTTCTCACAGTCTAGTAGGCTAGAAGTCCAAATTCAGAGCACCAGCTCCAGGGGAAGGCTTCTTTTCTCTGTTGTCTCTGGAGGAAGCTCCTTCTCATCAATCTTCCCCTGGACTAGGAGTTTTTTGGTGCTGGAAACCTTAGTCCAAAGGACGTGCTCTGCTCCCAGTGCTGCTTTCTTGGTAGTATGAGGTCCCCATGTCTCTCTGCTCACTTTTCTCTTTCATATCTTTTGTCAGATAAAAGATGGTGCAGGCCACACCCCGGAGAAACTACCCTTACGTTGGATCGAAGATGCCACCTGAGCAAGAATGTTACATCCCGCCCTAATCCTACTTAACATAATCTAATCTTGCCTCATTAACCACAGGCAGAGATTAGGATTTACAACACATAGGAAAATCACATCAGATGACAAAATGGTGGACAATCACACAATACTGGGAATCATGGCCTAGCCAAATTGATAAACATATTTTTGGGGGACACAATTCAATCCATGACACAGCACATTTTCTTAATAAACTTTGTTATGCCAATTGACTTAGATGTCCCCCAAAATTATGGTCCCCAGACCCCAGCCCCAGCAACTCTGCTCTTCAAAATATTTGGTTATGTTCAGGAAACTTCTTAGCTTTTGCTTTGGTCCGGTTGTGCTGACTTCCCCTGCATTGTGTGTTGTCCTTCCCGTCACCTATAATAACTCTTGTCAACTATCTAGCTAGTGATTTCCCCTTCCCCTCCACCCTCGTAACCATCAAAGAATGCTTTCTTCTGTGTTTAAAACTTTTCTTGAGTTCTTATAATAGTGGTCTCATACAATATTTGTTCTTTTATGACTGATAGATTTCACTCAGCATAATGCTGTACAGATTCAACCATGTTGTGAGATGTTTCATCGATTCATCATTCATTGCGTAATATACCATTGTGTGATAATTTGTTTATTCATTCGTCTGATGATGGGCACCTAGGTTGTTTCCGTATTTTTGCTATTGTGAACAGTGTGAACAGTGCTGCAATGAACATGGATGTGCATATATCTATTCGTGTGATGGCTCTTATTTCTCTAGGATATATTCCAAGAAGTAGGATTGCTGGATCATATGGTACTTCTATTTCTAGCTTTTTAAGGAAGTGCCAAATCACTTTCCAAAGTGGTTGTGCCATTTTACATTCCCATATTCCTTACTCTTGATCTTACTGTCTCCTGTCCACTAGAATGACCCTACCTTCTCATCCACATCCATGCCCTTGTCTAGGTTGAGTGGCCCTGCTTAAATCTCTCATCCCATTCTGTTCACTTTTTTCTCTGTACTCAATAAAATATGTAATTTAATTATGTTTACTTATTTGTGTGACTATTTAGTTGTTACCTATTTTCCTTTTGGAAATTCCATGAGGACAGGCACTATCTATCTCATTCACTACCATATCCCTGGAACTCAGAACCCAAAACTCACTGCCATCGAGTCGATTCTGGTTCACAGTGACCCTGTAGGACAGAGAACTTCCCCTTAGGGTTTCCAAGGCTGTAAATCTTTGCAGAATCAGACTGCCACATCTTTCTCCCATGGAGCAGCTGATGGGTTCAGACCACCAACCTTTCAGTTAGGACCTGAGCACTTTTAACCACTGTGCCACCAGGGCTCCTAGAACCTGGGACAGTGACTGGCAAAAAGTAGACACTCGGTAAATGTTGACTGAACACATGATTAGATGTATAAATAAAGTAATAAATGAAATTATTAATAGGAATCAGCATTTGTTTACAAGATTCATTGCTACTGGCAGCCAAATCTCTTAGCCTATCCCTGTCTTTCCCCAGAGCTCTGACCTTCCCTTACCTCCACCCCTGCATTCCAGATAGCTGCATTTCTGCCTATCGTGTAAGTCTTGTCCTCACAGAAGGTCAGTTTTCTCATATAGTTTAACATGTGCTACAGGAAATCCTTAATACAAACCCCTACCTCCCTGAGACTCCATAGCTTCCCTCTCCTTCCCACAAAAACCCACTGTCTTCAAGTCGATTCCAACTCATAGCAACCCTATAGGAAAGAGAACTGTGCCATGGAGTTTCCAAGGAGCGTCTGGTGGGTTCGAACTGCCGACCTCTTGGTTAGCAGCTGTAGCTGTTAACCACTACACCAGCAGGGTTTCCCGCCATACCTTAAATTTAGTTTCTCTGTCCAAGGTGCTGAACCTCCATTTATGTTGGCACCTCTCCCTCCTTGGAAAAAAAAAAAGGAGATGTTAAATATGAGGGTTAATTTGGCAGAGTCTCTTGCTGGAGCCTGAAATGACATTTTTGTTTGAACTGTCGAGTCCTTGTGACTTTCCAGAAATGGATTGGTGTAATTTGTCATTATGAGTCATTAGCATTTGTGGAAGTCTGCCCTTTTTTTAGCTTTGGAAACTGTACTACCCTTTTGACATCTCCATTGAGGTAGCACATTTGATAAGGTGTGAGATGAAATCATGGAAATAAAAGGTTATCTATCAATGCCTGTAGTTAACCCTTCACCACCCAGAAAGAAATGAAAATGTTTATATTTCTGGATGTATCTAGATGTATCTTCCAGACTAGACCAGACTTTCTTTAAATACTTCAAGTCAACATTTGAAGTTGATAGTTTGGAGGCAAAAAAGAGAGCCATATTTCTCATATTTTGTTCAATATGTTTGACCACACAGCAGAGGGTCTCTGACTGCTTTCTACTCCTAGCTGCTCTTATTAACTTACAAGCTGTTAGAACTAGAATGACTTGTCCAGTGGCCTCATTTTACAAATGAAGAAACTGAAACCCAAAAAAGAATAAAACCAAATCAAATCAAACCCATTGACATAGAGTCGATTCCAACTCATAGAAACCCTATAGGACAGAATAGAACTGTCCCATAGGATTTCCAGGGAGTGGCAGGTGGATTTGAACTGCCGACTTTTGGTTAGCAGCCAAGCTCTTAACCACTGTGCCACCATAAGGACCTTACATTTTAGTTTGGGGATTGAACTGGATGACCTTTAAAGCTCTTTGCAAATATGCAATACAGAGCAAAATATTTTAGACAATCTCATCACTTGCAGTTGTCAAGGATTTCATTTTACTTGGATCCATAATCAATATCCATGGAAGCCATAGTCAAGTGGGCAAATCTGCTGCAAAAGACCTCTTTAAAGTGTTAAAAAGCAAAGATGTCACTTTGGGGACTGAGCTATGCCTGACCCAAGCCATGGTATTTTCAATTGCCTCATATGCATGTGGAAGCTGGACAATGAATAAGGAAGATGGAAGAAGAATTGACACCTTTGAATTATGGTGTTGGCCAAGAATATTGAATATACCATGGACTGCCAGAAGAATGAATAAATCTGTCTTGGAAGAAGTACAGCCAGGAAGATTCTTAGAAGCAAGCATGATAAGACATCATCTCACATACTTTGGACATGTTATTAGGAGGGACCAATGCCTGGAGAAGGACATCATGCTTGGTAAAGTAGAAGGTCAGAGAAAAAGAAGAAGACTCTCAAAGAGATGGATTGACACAGTGGCTATGTCTTAGACAGTTTTATAGAGAAGCAAAACCAGTGAAGTGTATAAATACATATAGAGAGAAATTTATATCAAGGAAATGGCTCATGTGATTGTTGAGGCTGGAATGGCCAAAGACTGTGGATCAAGATAGAGGCCTTTCCTGATTCACATAGCCTCAGGGGCTGGCAAACCCAAGATTGGCAGTTCAGAGAGGAAGGCTATTGTTCACAGGCTGTGAACATTGATGAATCCCAAGATCGGCAGGCAAGACCACAAGGCTTCCCCTGATTTACATAACTATAGGGGCTGGTGAACCCAAGATCAACAGGTCAGAGAGCAGGGTTCTTGCTCATAGGCTGTGAATATTGATGAATCGCAAGATCAGCAGGTAAGCTGCTAGCTCAAGTCCCAAGAACCAGAAGTCAGATGAACAGGAGGCAGCTGCAGGATCCACAGAATGCAAAAGCCAGAACGTTCACTTATATTGAGGTGTGGGCCATGTGCCCAAGGAAACTCCCTTTCAACTGACTGAGTACTCACAGCAGATCCCATCATGAGGGTGATCACATATAAACACTGAGAATCATGGCCCAGCCAAGTTGACACACAATCTTAACCATAACAGGCTGCAACAATGGGCTCAAACATAGCAATGATTGTGAGAATGGTGTAGGACCAGGCAGTGGCTCATTCTGTTGTACACAGGGTCACTATGAGTCAGAACCAGCTGGGAAGCACCTAGCACCTAACAACAACAACAGCAACCTTAAGACAAATTCTGTCGTGTTCACCAATGGATTGTCTCAGTTTAGACATAATAAGTGTCTTATCTGCTCTGTTCTCAGAACTGCTTTGTGCTGAAGTCTCAGCCAAGCTCCTAGAAACTGAATGGTGAAAAACAAACAGCGTTGCTAGGCTGCTTTCCAGAACAGAGAGATATTATCCATAAACACATTTGTGGGCTCCCAGAAAGCACCAGGGAAGCCACAAAGCAGGGCATTGGTACTCTGTCTTACAAAAGTCACTAAATTGTAAATCAGAATGAAGACAGTGTGGGAAACGGAAAATCTGATCTTGATGGTCCTTTGACTAATACAAGCTTGTTGCTTGTGAGTGAGAATAACAATATCGTAGAACGATTTCCTGTACATACTACACAGTTGGCTTCAAATAAAAATCTTTGTGTGACTTCAAAACTCTTTTCCTTATTTCCTCCCTTCTTTTTTTTCTTTTCTTTCTGTTCCTTCCCTCCTCCCTTTTTCCATTCATCTTTCCTGAACATTTTTCCCTCTCCTTCCCTCCCTCCTTTCACCATCCCTCTCTTTTTCTTGTTTTTCATATGGTGTTGGACTTCTCTTAGAGCCTCGAAACCAGATTTTCCTGTTTTAATGAAACTTCTGATACAGCCCTGGGACTCCCAAAGTGAACTGTGTGTGTAAGATAATCCACTGGTATGCAGGATTAGAAATTACAGTTCTATTTATTGTATCTAAAATACCAAAAAAAAAAAAAAATAGGTTTCACTAATATATTACTATTGTTTCACTGATAGAGGCACATGATAAAAAATGTCTGGTTTCTTTAGGTTTGATCAGAGCAATAAGGAACCAGAGTGAAAAAATTATAGTTCTAGTCCTAGATCTGAGCAACTTTCTCTGAGACCTCCACCAAGACACTCAATTTCTTTATTGAAGATTTCATGACTTTATTGCCTAGGTGGGCATGACAATGCATCAGTGGTTTGGCTCTCTGTCTGCAATATGCCTTTTTACTTTTCTCCAGCTGTCAAGTCAGCTATGATTTTATGAAACCTTCCTCAACCTGCATCACCAAATCCCTTGGAAGAGCTATTTTTCAAGGCCAGTTGAGTGACCATCTGTGGTGTTGAATTTCGCCTACGCCTAAACCTATTCCTCGGCTGATACTTGCTGTTCTTTTAATAGTGATGGTCAGAGGGGAAGGGGAATATCCCATCTTTTTACAAATGCCAACAAAATATTTAAGACGAGGCAGTGAATATGACTAACCCAACATCTGCCATATAGATGTTCAGTTAGTGTTTATTCAAACGCAAGTTGAAGTAACGATTTTGTGTTTTATCCCCTTTTACTCAGTCAGTCCTTGAGGGTTAGAATCTGCTCCCAGCTACTTCCTGGTATCTTCTGGGGGAAGGACCTGGGATGTGAAGTGATGTAGCAGGACCCACGTGGGCTGAGGACATGGCCTGAAAGTTAGACTGAGGTCTTGGCTGATGGTACTCGTGCATTGCATTAGAGGGACCCTGTTCAGCATGAACCAGAAAGGAAAAATAGAAGTTGTGCATTGAGGTATTTTTGTCCTGCAGCTGCAGAAGCAGGCAGCTCGGTTTTGCATGGTTTATATGGACCTTTCTGCTTTGTTGTTTTTAACCTAGCTGACTCCATGAGAAAGGTGGCCGTGCCCAGGAAATTCGTTAAATGAGGTCTACATCAAAATAGGAATGTCTTCACTGAAGCACGGATCTGGAGAGGTCTCTTAGTGATTAATCCATTAAATTATATTAGTCCGGGCTTCTCACGAGCATCTCCTGAGGTGTTTTTAACAATACTGATGCCTGAACCCCACCCTCAGAGATCCTGACTTATTAACTGACCTGAGAAGGGGCCCATGTATGGGTATGTTTGAAAAGCTCCCTAGTGTATAGTTCTGGTTTCAGGTTTAAAGTTTAGAGATTATCTCAGGGCGGTGGTTTCAGGGGTTCACGGAGACTTAGACTCCAGAAAGTCTGGATTCTATTGATAATTTGAAATTCCATTCTGCATTTCTCTCCCTTTTGATCAGCGTTTTTCTACAGAATCTTTGCTCAAAACTTTAAGGATTGGTGGCCAGGCACCATCCAGTTGTTCTGGTGAAGTCTTCTTTGAACCAGACAATACCAAAAAAAAAAAAAAAGAAAACCAAATCTGTTGCCATCAAGTCCATTCTGACTCATAGCAACCCTATAGGACAGAGTAAAACTGCCTCATAGGGTTTCCAAAGAATGGCTGGTGGATAATAACTGCTGACCTTTTGGTCAGCAGCCAAGCTCTTAAACACTGTGCCACCAGCCCTCCAAACCAGATAATAATTTAGCTTAATTAATAAAGTATATCTGCCTTAAGTGTTGTGTTCTTACCTATGTGAAATCAAATTGACAACAGCAACTTGAAAGGTTAGGTGAGAAGCTTAGGGGGCAGTGAGTTCATGTTAGTAGTGGTAGAATAATTTGGAAAAGGATAGCGAGAATGGTTGCACAACTTGAAGAATGTAATCAATATCTCTGAATTGTACATGTGTAAATTGTTGAAATGGCATATCTTTTGCTGTGTATATTTTCACCAAAAAAAAAAAAAAGAAAGAAAAGTTCCTTAGGTGGTTCTAATGTGCAGTCAGTGTTGAGAACTGTCTTAGGTTGGGTTCTACAAAGAAGCAAAACCAGTGAAGTGTGTATATACATGTGTATGTGTATATATATACGGAGCTCTGGTGGTCCAGTGGTTAAGTGCTTGGCAGTGGTTAAGAGTTCAGTTGCTAACCGAAAGGTCAGCAGTTCGAATCCAGCAGCTGCTCCTTGGAAACCCTATGAGGCAGTTCTACTCTGTCCTTTGGGGTTGCCAGGAGTTGGAATCAACTCAACAGCAACGGGTTTGGTTTTTATTTTATGTATATAGATATAAACACATTGTTTGGTGCCGTCCAGTCAGTTCCTACTCATGGCGACCCTATGTACCACAGAACAAAACACTGCCCCATCCTGCGCCATGCTCACAATTGTTGTTATGCTTGAGCCCAATGTTGCAGCCACTGTGTCAATCTACTTCGTTGAGAGTTTTCCTCTTTTTTGCTGACCCTGTACTTTACCAAGCATGATGCCCTTCTCCAGGGACTGATCCTTCCTGACAACATGTCCAAAGTATGTAAGATGTAGTCTCACCGTCCTTGCTTCTAAGGAGCATTCTGGTTGTACTTCTTCCAATGCAGATTTGTTCGTTCTTTTGGCAGTCCATGGTATATTCAATATTCTTCGCCAACACCACGATTCAAAGGCATCAATTCTTCTTCGGTCTTCCTTATTCATTGTCCAGTTTTCACATGCACATGATGCAATTGAAAGTACCATGGCTTGGGTCAGGCACACCTTAGTCTTTAAGGTGACATCTTTGCTTTTCCACACTTTAAAGAGGTCTTTTGCAGACGATTTGCCCAATGCAATGCATCTTTTTTAAAAAATTTTTGTTGTGCTTTAAGTGAAAGTTTACATATCAAGTCAGTCTTTCATACAAAAATTTATATACATCTTGCTATATACTCCTAATTGCCCTCCCACTAATGAGACAGCACACTCATTCCCTTCACTCTCTCTCTTCATGCCCATTCTGCCAGCTTCTGACCCCCTCTGCCCTCTCATCTCCCCCCCAGATAGGAGATGCCAACATAGTCTCATGTGTCTAAAGCAATGTGTCTTTTGATTTCTTGACTGCTGCTTGCATGGGTGTTGATTGTGGATCCAAGTAAAACGAAATCCTGACAACTTCAATCTTTTCTCCACTCATCATGATGTTGCTTATTGGTCCCGTTTGAAGATTTTGTTTTCTTTATGTTGAGGTGTAATCCATACTGAAGGGTATGGTCTTTGATCTTCATCAGTGTTTCAAGCCCTCTTCACTTTCAGCAAGCAAGGTTGCGTCATCTGTGTAATGCGTTGTTAAAGAGTCTTCCTCCAATCTTGCTGCCCTGTTCTTCTTCATATAGTTCAGCTTCTTGGATTATTTGCTCAGCACACAGATTGAATAGGCATGGTGAAAGGATACAACCCTGACGCACACCTTTCCTGACTTTAAACCACACAGTATCTCCTTGCTCTGTCCAAACAACTGCCTCTTGATCTATGTACAGGTTCCTCATGAGCACAATTAAGTGTTCTGGATTTCCCATTCTTCGTAATTTTATCCGTAATTTGTTATGATCCACAAAGTTGAATGCCTTTGTATAGTCAATAACAGGTAAACATGTTTCTGGTATTCTCTGCTTTCAGTCAGGATCCACCTGACATCAGCAATGATATCCCTGGTTCTATATCCTCTTCTAAATCCAACCTGAATTTCTGGCAGTTCCCTGTTGATATAATGCTGCAGCCGCTTTTGAATAATCTTCAGCAAAATTTTACTTGTGCGTGATATTAGTGATATTGTTCGGTAATTTCCACATTCAGCTGAAACCTGTCTGCCATGGGTGACCCTGCTGGCATCTGAATACCAGTGGCATAGCTTCCAGCATCACAGCAACATACAAACCCCACAGTACAACAAACATAGATATACAGATTTATCTCAAAGAAATGGCTCACATGGTTGTAGAAGCTGGCAAGTCCAAGTCCATGGACCAGGTGTCAGGCTGAAGGTTTCTCCTGACTCACATAGCTGCACAGGCTGACTAACCCAAGACGAGCAGGCCTCTGGCTTGCAGGCTTTGGAGGCTGACGAATCCCAAGATTGGCAGGCAAGATAACAGGCTGTAGAGGCTTCCAGGTCCCAAGATCGGCAGGTAAGCTGCCCGCTCAAGTGCCAAGAACTGGAGGTCAGATAAGGATGGGCCAGATGCAGGATCCAAGGTGACAGCTTTGGTGGAATATCCATTTATATATTGGAGGCAGGCCACACCCCCAGGGAAACTTCCTCTCAACTGATTGGCCGCACATAGCACATCTCATCATGGAGTTGAACTACATCATTACATAGCTGCCAGACTACATCACAACTGCCAAACCACTGATAATCACGACCCAGCCAAGTGGACACACAACCTCAACCATCACAAGAACCGTTGAGATTTTTCCACCCTCTACAGATAGGGAAACGGCGGCTCAGAGAAAAGAGAACTTGCCTCCTGCCACACAGTTTAGCTAATCGTCCAGCTGGGACAAGAACCCTGGTGTTCTGACTCCCACTTCAGTGTTCTCTGGAATATCATCATGCCTCATCTTACCCAGATCTTTGGAAATGAACCTTTCTGTGTTCCTTCCCACAAGTCTCAGAAGAAATGAATTTTAGCTACTGCTTCCAGACTACTGTTTCTCTGCCCCTCCAGGGGGTATTTTGATAAAAGAAATTCTCTAGAATCTTACTGAGAAATGAACATACTTTCTTCCCCATAAGAGAAATGACCATAGGAGGGATCTTTCTCCTCCATCCACCTCACCGTCTGAGTGAGGATATTGTTGTGGCTGTATTAAGTTTTGTTTAAGGCAGATGGGTTTACCAACCCATCTCCAAGGTCTGACCTTTGCTTGGGGGGTGGTCGGTGGCTGCCTAGTCCATGTACCTTTACAAACGTGCTGCATTTTTAATACTGGATTGTCTTAGTTAGCTCATGCTGCTGTAACAGAAATACCACAAGTTGGTAGCAATAAAGCAGAGAAATTTATTTTCTCACAGTTCTGGAGGCTAAGAGTCCAAATCAAGGTCTCTGCCATGTAGACACCTTCCTTGTCAGTAGCCCCAGGCATTCTTCAGTTCCTTGGCTTGTAGATGACTCTCACGCGGTGTCTGTCTTCCCCAGACGTGCCTGCTTCAGGTCTAATCTGCTTTTTTTTATGCCAGAACTGATGAGGTCCACTATGAGTCGGAGTTGACTCAACGGCAGCAGGTTTGGTTTGGTTTTTTTTTAGGACACACCCCACCGCTCTTGCCTTGTTAACCTAACAAGGAAAACCCTATTCCCAAACAAAATTCCAGAAACCCGATTCACAGGTAAAGAATTAGAATTCCAACACATATTTGGGGAGGTGGGGGGATGCAATTCAATTCCTAATACAGATGTTGAAAAGCAGGCACCTCATCACGGCTCCCATTTTGCCTTGGATTTCAGGAAGCCCAAAGCAACATTTTACACTTACTGCAACCTGGGTTTCTAGAACAATATTCTCTATTTTACCTCTTCCGACGCCTGTGTCTTATCATTTGATTCTTGCTTTTTAGCTGTCTTCACGTGTCTTTTACAGCAAGCCACCTCGTATCTTTTGGGAAGCAGCCAGGGGTATAGACAGTAAGTGACTCATATGGAGTTTGACCAAGACATGAGCTAGACCCCAATTATATCAAGCCCCACTCCCCAGGGCATCACAGCACCCGAATAAATGATGGTGTCTTCCCACTGATCTCCTTCCTTGCTTGCTTTGGTGTTACTATTTCAATTAGCCATTTGCTGACTTCTCCTTGGATGGATGTGGAAAACAAGGAGCAAAGTATTCCCTCCACTGAAGAGCTTAAATTCTAGGCCCTGTTTCAAAGAGGATTTCCCTTGTTTGTATTGGAAGCCAACAGACGGTGAAAAGCAGGGTGTGTGGCGGGGGTGAGGGATCCTGCAGGCAGACGAGAGGTACCAGGGAGAGCTCCACTTCCGGAGCTTCACATATCTGGTGCTGAACCCTTGGAGGTCACCGCTACTGTCTCCTAAGTTGAAGTCCTCTGACAACATCTGTCATTTTGAAAGCTTTTGTGCTGATTAGGTGAAGTAAGCTCCCTCTACCCTTCCTTGCTGAGCTCCTTCCTTGTGGATTTAAGAGCAGGGGGCACAAGCCATTTCATATTTATAGTGAAGCTTGGTGAGCCAGCAGTCTGAGAAAAGGTCCTGACCAGAGTATCCTGTGTGCAGTGTCATCATGGCCTGTGACAAAGTCTAGAAGGACAGGCCAAGAGCCAATTTCACATTCGAAGTTACAATTCAAAGCAGTTGCTGGCTTCTCTTTACCCTCCTGCTTCCATTAATCTGGGACATCATTGGTATCTGGCTGCAGGAATATCCATCATCTGGGGGTACAGCTGTCAGCCTGTAAGCCAGGTAGCAAGCAAGGGAGAAAATAAAGCCTGTGGGTAAGTGTTCTTTTGTCTGTTCACTTGGTTCACCAGTGAGACACTCTCCATATTTGTCCTTAATGAGGTGGGACCTTTAATGAGGTGGGACCTTTGCCAAGAACAGCTAACGTGACTCCTCTGTCTTGCTCTCTTCTAATACTGGGGACATGAAGTTAGTTACCCTCACGTCAATCTCTCTCCCAGTCTGGGCGATGGCAGCCCCTTTGGTGAGGAGACTGCCCCATTCTCCAAGAAAGAGCAATGCTCCTTCTCCCTCCTACCTCCTTCCTCATTGCCCATCTTTGTAGAAAGTCCTCAAAGCAATTGAAGAGGGAGTCTCTGCGGAAGGATATGCCTGTGGGTGTATCACAAAGATTACGCTTGCATCCAAAGGTATGTCATGCTCCCCTGGAGCCTCATTAACAGCAGTTTTTGTGTAACCTAGATGGCTTATCCTTGGGGTAATGACGGTGAGAGTTTGGAAGGCAGAGGGACCTGGAATCAAGTCTTTCCCACCCATATTTTACTAAATGTGTGATTTTGAATATCTGACTTCTCCTTTCTGAGCCTACTTGTTCATCTATGTTGTTGTTATTGGCTGTAGTTGAATTGGCCCCTGACTCATGGCACTCCAATGCACGACGAGATCAGACAGTTATGGTCCATAAGGTTTCCCCTGGCTGATTTTCAAAAGTAGATTCCAAGGCCTTTCTTCCCAGTCCATCTTTGTCTGAAAGCTCCACTGAAACATGTTAAGCATCATAGCAACAAGCATATCTCTACTGACAAAATGGTAGCTGCACTTGAGGTGTATTGGATGGGAATTGAACCTGGCTCCCACATACCCATTGCCAGTGAGTTGGTTCCAACTGTTAGGGACCCTTAGGACAGGGTAGAACTGCCCCATAGGATTTCCGAGGAGCGGCTGTTAGATTTGAACTGCTGACCTTTTCATTAGGAGCCAAACCCTTTTTTCTTTTTTTTCTCATACAAAAACTTATATTGTTACGTGACATTAGTTGCAATCCCTACAATGTGACAGCACACTCCCCCTTTCTGCCCCGTGTTTCTTGTGTCCATTCAACCAGTTCCTGTCCCTTCCTGCCTTTTCATCCTGCCTCCAGACATGAGCCACCCACTTGGTCTCGTGTATCTGATTGAACTAAGAAGCAAACTCCTTACAAGTATTTTTTCTTGTTTTATACTCCAGTCTAATCTTTGTCTGAAGAGTGAACTTCAGGAATGGTTTTAGTTCTGGGTTAGCAAAGCATCTGGGGGCCATAGTTTCAGGGATTCCTCCAGTCTCTGTCAGACCATTAAGTCTGGTCTTTTTACATGAATTTGAGTTCTGCCCCACACTTTTCTCCCACTCTGTCTGGAACTCTCTGTTGTGTTCCTTGTCAGGGCTGTCATTGGTGGTAGCTGGGCACCATCTAGTTTTCTGGTCTCAGAGAGGTGAAGTCTCTGGTTTATGTGGACTTTCTGTCTCTTGGGCTAATATTTTTCTTTTGTCTTTGGTGTTCTTCTTTCTCCTTTGCTCCAAGTGGTTGGGAACAATTGATGGATCTTAGATGGCTGTTCACAAGCTTTTAAGATCCCAGACGCCACTCACTAAAGTGGGATAGCAGACAAACTCTTAACCGTTGGGCCACCAGGGCTCGAAACATGGAAGGTGAGAATTCTACCACTGAACCACCACTTCCCCCCCATCTATAAAATGGGGCTAATCATAGCATCTACCTCATTGGGATGCTGTGGAAATGGATTGAATTAAACTTGCCCGTAAAAGGCATGTAGTAAGTGCTCAATAAATGGTAGTGGTTATTACCTGTTACTGATGATAACAAGGGCCAAAAGCACTTCTCTGGGGAAGCTCCTTAGAATCAAAGGAGTGAATTTTGGCAAACTATTCTCCCAGGGGACTTTTTAAACTCAGTTCTCAGCCCTCCAACTTTGCAGAAGAGCAGCAGCTCTGAAAGCTTGCATCTGATTTGCTCTGGTCATGTAGCTTGGCTGAAGACAGAGCATGTAGCTTTAAACAGACCCAGAGAAAACTGGGGAGTGCATTAAAATTGGCTTCAAAAACAAGCAAAATTCAAGCTCTGTAATTAATGCTCAGCCTTCTCTAGACTGTGAAGTTTAACTAGATGGTCTAAAGGTCAGGACTGGGACTTACTCGGCCAAACCTAGAGAGAGGAAAAGGAAACATCCCTCCACCCACCTACTCCCACATTCTTTGACATGGGACCTCATGTTGGGAATTAGAGGAATTCCAATTAAACCCATTCATTTTGATTTCTCATTAAATCCTTAGAATATCTGCAGAAAATTAAATCAAACTAGAGACCTCCAGCTGGGAGATTTATCCGATTTAATGTTTTGAAAGAGACTTATTATCTTGTCAGGAATAATTCTAAAATCCAAATGCGAGCAATTGAATCAGCAGAGTTTAGGCCTTGAGGTAACAATCATTTTGAATAACGAACCGTAGCATTTAAACAGCTCAAGTGGCATTTCCAAAGCTGCCACTCCTGGCAGTCTTGTCCTTCCAACAGCTCAACCCTTCCAGGCAGCACCTTCCTCCTTTCTCCCCCGCCCCACTCCCCTTAACCTACCATTTTATAAAGACCATAACAAGAGAACCCAGAAATAGCATTAAAATAGTAGCGACTCAAAAGCTTAGGTAGGAAGTTTAGAGGACAGTGAGTATATGTTAAGGGGTGAGAAACAATTCAGAAAAGGAGAGTGAGAATGGTTGCTCAATTTGAAGAATGTAATCAATGTCACTGAATTATACACGCAGAAATTGTTGAATTGGTGTATGTTCTGCTGTGTATATTTTCAACAACAAAAAATAACATAAATTATTTTCTAAAAAAACAAACCCTATGGACACACACGGGGTCACCTTGAGTCGGAGTCACCTCAACAGCAACTGGTCATCCAATCCGAGTGCTGTCCTTACGAAAGAGGAGAAGAGACCCAGACAGAGACAGCGGAAGGACAGCGTGTGAAGACACATCTACACTCTACCAGGAGCTGAGAGACAAGACAGGACCTTCCCCGAGAGTCTTCACAGGGACATGGTCCTATAGACTCCCTGAACTTGGATTCCTAGCCTCCAGAATGAGACAATAAATTTCTGTTCTTATGAACAAAAAACAAAACCAAACAAAAAGCCAGTATCTGGGTTCCTCACTTTTGTCATGTTTTAGTCTGTGTGCAGACAGGCTGTAACTGCATGGCCTTCAGAAACCCTTCTTCCTTGCTGCTGGTGTTTATGGCAGGTGGTGTCCTCCGTGTGAAATCGTAGATGACTGCCTCCCTCATCATCTTCTGGAGCAGGGGGATCACTACTAGAAATAATCTCATGGATTTCAAAATGTGATTTGGGCTTGTTTGTTTGTATTATTATTATTTTTTTTTAGAGCCTTCCAGTGACAGATAGCAACTCTCTTGGGAGACCTGGGAGGCGTGCTCTTTCATTAATAACCAGTCATCCAGGTAAGCTAAAGGCAGGCATGCTCCTGCCAGAACCTCCCTTGAGATCCCTGTTGAGAACACGTGGATGCTGAGATTCACCCCAGTGACTTATGCCTGGTCCCTAAAGACAGGCCTCTCTGAGCATGACTAGATGCTCTCAGCTGCCAGGTTCCATAGCTCTCCAGCTTTCTCAGTTGAGCACAGCTGGCTGTTTGACAGGTCTGATATCCACCACTTGTCCAAGAATGAAACTGAAAGGGCCTTAAGAAGCCAACAGGAGCTACTCCAGGCTTCCACCAGGCCAAAATCTTGCTCTTACTAAAAAAAACTCTGAGAATTTAGAGGAACTCGGTAGTATGGACTGAATTATATCCCCCCAAAATATGTGTTGGACTCCTAACCCCTGTCCTGTGGATGCAATATAATGTAACGTAATTACTTTACATCTAATGTAATATAATCACATTCCATAATGTAACTCAGTGTAATGCAATCACCTTCCATAATGCAGTCTGATATGTGTAATCAATCAGTTGAGGTCACTCTGGTGTAGGCTGAATCTGAACCCTAATCATTTCTGAGTTCTATAAAGGGCTGCATAGACATGGAGACAAGTGTGCACATACTGGGGAAGACAGACGCTTCTCCACAAGCCAAGAGCCAAGGAATTTCTCGGGCTTCTGACAGGGAAGGGATCAACACAGTCAAGACCCTGATTTGGGCTTTTAGCTTTCGGAACTATAAGACAATAAATATCTGTGCTTGAAAGCCATCTGCTTGTAGTATTTGTGTTATAGCAGCACTAGCTAAGACCCTCAGAAAGCAAAGACCATCTTTGTATGATAAAGAAGACTTGATCTATGAGGCTCCAGATTTAACAAACACCATGATCAGACTACTAAAAAATATTCCTTCTTTGTTCTTCTATAACCATTGCGAACTGGCTGCAGAATGGGGAGATGGCGGGAGGCAGGTAACAAGCTTTAAACTTGCCAAATAACGATTTCTCTAACTCTTGTCATTTAATCCTCTTTTAATTTCGAACAGCCTCTATTGGGTAAATATTTGCCCAACTGAAAGCCATATCTTTCTTCTCCTTCCACCTGCCTTCCTTCTAGATGTGGGGAAATCTCTGCATCCTGGCATGGAGGGCTTGACCCCATCCACATGCTGTTCTTCTTCTGTAATCTTTGTTGGCTGAACTGCTCTGATGGCTGAATGGTATTTGCTTAGACACCACTGGTCCCACCTGGCCTGCCATTGCTTCTGGCCATTGAGTCCTCAAGGTCCCCACCTGACCCAGGCCTAAACACGCAATACAAATAGTCCTTTCTGTTCTTTGGTATCCCTTACAGGAATGTGAAGAAACTTCTGGAACTCCTGCAGGCTGCACATGGGCCTGAGACAGCCAGGACAGCTATAGCAGTGTCTCTGAGATGCTGCAGTATTGCCCTGCACCACATTGGGTGTGGCCATGTATTTGTAGCTCCTCCCCAGGCTGTGCCTAATGAAGTAGGCTACTTTCCAACCCCAGCCCTTCAATCTTCTTGGTTCCCCCTTACCTATCAAGATATTTCTACCAACCCTGTCAAAGATCGCACCCAAAGAGGGAAAAAGTCAGCACACATGTCTCATGTTTTTACCACTGGTTCTCTTCTTCCACACTTCACAGAGGGGAACAGTGAGTTCGTCTCATGCTTTCTGTTTGGAAGACACTTACCCTCTTTCTCAGGGCACAAAGTCTCATGGCTCAAGTCTCAGTAGCAGAAAGGGAATTAATCTTTCTGCACCATGGAAGGAAATCCGTGATCTGAACCTCTCAGGCATGGCCCTTGATGTGGGAACCCACACCACAATAGCCAGGAATGAGGGATTATCGGAGACAAAATTTACACTGGTTTAATATCCCCCAACTATCCTCACTACGGAAACCCTGGTGGTGTAGTGGTTAAGAGCTATGGCTGCTAACCAAAAGGTCGGCAGTTCAAATCTACCAGACACTTCTTGGAAACTCTATGAGGCAGTCCTACTCTGTACTTTAGTGTCACTATCAGTTGGAATTGACTTGAAGGCTACAGGTTTGGTGTTTTGGTTTATCCTCACTATGGAGCCCTGATGGCGCAGTGGTTAAGAGCTTGTCTGCTAAACAAAAGGTCAGTAGTTTGAATCTACCAACCACTCCTTGGAAGCCCTATGGAGCAGTTCTACTCTGTTCTACACGGTCTCTATGCGTTGGAATCGACTGGAAAGCAACCGGTTTGGTTTTGGTATTATCCTCACTATATTGACTATCTGTCCTTCCTTCTAATAGAAGTGGATCCCAAGGAAAAGCTTTTGTTATTGAGCAGGTTATCTCTAGGATGCTATCTGGAAGAGATGAGAGAGCGAACCATACTGCCCTACCTAAAGAAAGAAAGACAGGGGCACAAGCATACGGGTAACTCTGATGGGAAGGAGGCTGTGGGAAGGACCACTCTGGAAAAGAAGGGAGAGGTGAGTAGGCTGGCACCAGAAGAAGACTTTGGGGGCAGAGCAGAGATGTTTAAAGGAATTATTTATGAAGTTGGGCCACATGGTGTGAAATTTAAACTCCCTCATCCCCAACCTCCCACAAATATAGCATTGTAGATTTAGATCTAATAGCATACCATTGGAGAACTGGATCTAGTAGCATAGCATGGTAGATTTGGCTCTAATTCTGGGTAGAGTAGAACTTCTGAGCCTTGTTTCGAGGTGGACATGGAGTGAGAACTGGGGTCTGCAGAGGGGTCCAGCCACACTGGGGCACCCTTCTGTCTCCCTCTGTGGCATGTGTTCTGTACCTAATGAACTGAGAAGGCTAGTGAGTCCTGCAACATTCCTTACTTCCCTTAGTCACTCCTCTTGCTTTTTTCAGGGGGAATTTGTCCCTTTTTTTTGAGCTGTATTTAGTTTTTATCCTTTACCCCGTATTTTTGATAATGAATTTTAAAAATTTCTTTGTCCTTACTAGTCAGTCAGTTCATATGTAGACAAAATTCTGGGCACTTGGGAAATTGTGAAGAACATGACAGGCATAGTCACTGCCACCATGGAGAAGACAAACATGAAATAAAGAATTATTAGATTATCAAGTAGATAACCCCAGGTGTACGAAGACCTGCAGCAGAGGAGATGTGGCAAGATGCTCCTAGAGGAGTAACCAGGAGACTCAGCATCCTATCAAGGGGTCAGGAGAGGCTTCCCACACGCCAAAGGATGTGCAGACGTGATCTAGGGAAAAGAGGTGGAAGAACATTCCAGAAAAGGGGCTGTCTTGGTTATGCAGTGCTGCTATAACAGAAATACAGGTAAGTGGCTTTAACAAACAGAAATTTATTTTCTTATAGTTAGGAGGCTAGAAGTCTGAATTTAGGATGCTGACTCTAGGGGAGGGCTTTCTCTCTCTTTTGGCTCTGAAGGGAAGTCCTCGTTTGTTCAGCTTCTATTCCTTGGCTGCTTTGTGGTCTTCACGTGGCATGGCATCTATCTTTCCCCATATCTGCTTGCTCACTTGCTTGTTTAATCTGTTTTACATCTCAAAAGAGATAGATTTAAGACACACCCTACATAAACATTGCATCATTAACATAACAAAGTCAACCCGTTCCCAAATGGGATTGTAACCACAGGCATAGAGATTAGGATTTACAACACATATTTTTGGAGGACACAATTCAAACCATAACAGGTGCAAGGCTGAGAAACAAAAGAAAGCACAACTTCTTCTAGGCCTGAAGATGGCCAGCATGGGCATAGAATGGGGAGTGAGGAAGGCTGGGCTGGGAAATGAGGCTGGAGCTGTCACAAGGGCCTGTCTTGATGGAGACAGCAGAGCACAGTGCCAAGTACACAGCTATCAAGTCGGAATGTCTGATTGCCTTGCCTCCTAGATGGAAGACCTTGAGCAAGTTACTTAACCTCTCTAAGTCATAGCAGCCCCATCTGTAAAACCAGGACAATGTACCTACTCATGAGTTTATTTTGAGTATCAAATGAGATAATATACAAAAAGCACTTATCTGGGCACTTAGTAATTGCAAAACGAATGCTATGCATGGCCTTGTAGGCTAGGATAAGGAATCTGGATTGTATTTTAGAAGCAATGGGAAACTCTCAATGAGTTTTCAGAAGGAGGAGTTCATGATCTGTCTTGCACCTTAAAAACATGGTTCAGGCAGCAGAGAGGAGGAGGGGTGGGGTGGGAAGAGTAGATATGAGCGACCAATCAGAAGGTTGTGGTGGAAATAGGGGTTTGCTCACTCAGTATCCAATTTAGTCCCTTGAACTGCACACAGTTCTGCAGAAGACCGGGTTCCAGCTCAGGTTCTGGAGTAAAATGGATTCCACCAATTAGATACGTCTTGGAGATTTGGAAGATGGAAGAGAGCTGGGAACCATATTCCTGCTGCTGTGGGGGGTCTCAGCTGTCAAGACTGGTCCTGGTACTGGCTTTCTCTGATGCAATATTCCAGTATCAGTTACCAGCTTCATGGTGTCAAAGGGTAGCTTCAGTGGCTTTGTGATCCCTGGATCACATCTAAGGTGGTGTGCTCTTGAAGTCAACATTCCAGTGGTGGCTTCCTGATTCTCCACCTTCCTGATTATGGCTGGGGAAGCAGTTGTCCTGTTGGACATGGTCTGTGGTGTTGTTTTGGGTGTTCTTCTTGGAGCCCTGTCCTGGGGCCTTCCAGGATTTTGCAAGCTCTGTATTTCTTGTATTAAATCCCTTTCTTCTTAAAAGCCAGATAGATTTCCTACAACCAACCCTCAATTGATACAGAGATTTCAATACTTCAGACAAAACATAATCATGACCTAAACTAGCATAATGGCACAGGAAATGAGTAGAAGGGATATATTTTAGAGACATTTAAGAGGTTAAATTAATAGGACTTGGTGACTGATTGACCATGGAGTAAGGAGGAATAACAATTCATAAACTTTTGACTTGAGAAATTAAGTGGATGCTGGTGCCATTTCCTAAAACTATTAAGATTGGAATTAGAGAGGTTGTAGTGGGAAGATTATGCATTAAATTCTGGAATATTCTGTTTAAGGCGTATGTGAAGAATCCATATGAAGATATGACAAAGGCTATTGAGTACATGGGGTTGGAGCCGCAAGGAAAGGCCTGGTAGGAAAACCAGGAACATGAACCTGGTTTTAGGAATCTATGATATAGATGTAGTGATTAAGTCCTTGGTAATGCATAAGGTGGTCCACGAGTGGTGCAAACGGTCTGTGCTTGACTACTAGACTAAAGGTTGATGGTTAGAACCTACCCAGCAGCACCATGCAAGAAAGGCCTGGAAATCTGCTTCTGTAAAGATTACAGCCAAAAAAGCCCTATGGAGCAGTTCTACTCTGTAACACACAGGGTTGCCATGAGTCAGAATTGACTCAATGTCACTGAGTTTGTTTTTTGTTTTTGGAATGCATACGGTTGTTTAGGGAACATGCCTGTTGTTGTTGTTTCCAGTTGCCATCAAGTCAGCTGTGACTCATGGTGACCTCATGAATAAAATTACAAAACATAGCCTGGTCTTGCACCATCCTCTTGATAATTGGTGTGTTTGAATCCATTTTGTGGCTGTTGTGTCAATCCATCTCATTGAGGGTTTCCCACATTTTCACTGACACTCTGCTTTACCAAACATGATGGCCTTTTCTAGCAATTGGTATTTCCTGATGATGTGTCCAAAGTAAGCAAGATGAAGTTTTGTCCTCCTTACTTCTAAAGAGCGTTTCAGTTTTATTTCTTCTCAGACTGATTTGTTCATTCTTCTGGCAATCCATGGTATATTCAATATTCTTTGCCAACACCACAATTCAAATGCATCAATTCTTCTTCTGTCTTCTTTTTTCATTGTCATGCCTTCACATACATATGAGGCAATTGAAAAGATCATGGATGGTTTGAATCAGGTGCACCTTAGTCATCAAAGTGCCATCTTTGTTTTTTAGCACTTGAAAGAGGTCTTTTGCAGCAGATTTGCCTGGTGCAGTATGTCATTTGATTTCTTAACTGCTGCTTCCATGGGCGTTGATTGTTGATCCTTGTAGAATGAAATTCTTGACAACTCCACTTTTTATTTCTCAGTTTATTATCATGTTGCTTATTGGTCCAGTTCTGAGAATTTTCGTCTTCTTTACTTTCAGGTATAATCCATACAGAAAGCTGTAGTCTTTTACCTTCATCAGGAAATGCTTTAAAAACAAAGTGCACAGTTAGGAAAATTAGGGTCCAGATAGCTCTCTGAAGGTGTTTAAATGAAGAGGAACTGACAAAAAGGAATGGCTAGACAGGTGGGAGGAATACAAGGATGGAGAAGCCAAGAAAACAGAATGCACCAAAGAATGAGGGAGAGAAATCAAGTAGGATGGAACTGAAAAGTGTCCATTAGATTTAGTAACATGAAGGCCAGAGGTAAAATGGAAGGGGAAGAAACCAGATTGGAGTGGGCTGAGGAAAAGTAGGAGGTGAGAGATGGAGAAGATACATGTACTCAACACCACTGGGCAGCATTCACCAGCTCATATGCCAGAAAAGCTCAAAATAACAATAGCGGTGGCAGGAACATCCTTGAAGGACTCCTTTCTGGCCATAAGTTCAGTTGTTCAAAATCTTTAATCTTTCCACAAAAAAAAAAAAAAAAAATCAATATGGACCCTTCTATATTCTGCACATGAGGCAGAAATGTAAAACATGAAAAAATGTATTTAAAAACTCCGACAACTTAATCCCTACTCTTGGCTGTGAATGAGAAGACAGACATGGGGCAGTAGCTGGAATGGAGACAGGGTTGAGGGAAGGTTTGTTTTTTAAGGTGGGAGAAGCTTGAGTGTGTTTCAGTCCTGATGGGAAGGTGGCAAGAAAGAGGATTACTGACTGTGCAAGGTTCCTGGGAAGGCAGAACAGCATGGGGTCCAAAGATAGGAGGAAGCACTGCCCTTGAGTAGGAGCGAGGATTGCTCAGTTCCAATGGGAGGAAAGGAGAACAAAATAGGTAGTTATCTTAGATAAAGTTCCCGAGAAGCAGAACCTAATATGGGTATTTTTGTGCAAGTGATTTATTGAGCAAGCGTTCTCAAGAAAAACCTGTAAGGGAGCATGGATGCAGGGTAAAAGCTGGTCACAGGTGTGGTTTCAAAAGTCTAGCCATGGCCTGGTCTCACAGGGAGCTCTGGAATGTGTTGCTTCCACAGAGTTTATCTCTCTTTAAGGCCAAGGGGCTAGGCTTTTATTTCCCTGCATCAATCAGCCATTAGTCACCAGCTGCCCCCTTGGAAGTAGGTGAGGATGCCTAACCTCTCAGGCATCTCTTGGTGAGGCAGCTTTCATAATCTAAGAGCAATCCTCCAGATAAGGTGTGAGCCATTAGCAGCCAACTCCCACAGCACTTGGGGAATAGGTGAAAGCAGGTAGGTGAAAGCAGAGAACACCAGAAAGATGTTTACTTGTGTTTTATTGACTATGCAAAAGCAGTCAACTGCGTGGATTATAACAAATTATGGATCTCATTGCCAAGAATGGGAATTCCAGAGCACTTCATTGTGCTCATGAGGAACCTTTACATAGATCAAGAGACAGTTGTTCGAACAGAATGAGGGGGTACTGCATGGTTTAAAATCAGGAAAGGTGTGCATGAGGGTTGTATCCTTTCACTATACTTATTGAATCTGTATGCTGAGCAAATGATCTGAGAAATTGGACTATACGAAGAAGAATGCAGCATCAGGACTGGAGGAAGACTCATTAACAACCTGTGATATAAAAGATGATACAACATTGAAGAGGACGTGAAGCACTTACTGATGAAGAGCAAAGACAGCCTTCAGTATGGATTACACCTCAACATGAAGAAAACAAAAATCCTCACAACTGAACCAATTAGCAACATCATGATAAATAGAGAAAACATTGAAGTTGTGATGGTTAAGGTCATGTGGCAACTTGGCTGGACCATGATTCTCAGTGGTTTGGCAGTTGTATGATGTTGTGATCATTTCCATGATGAGGTTTGATACAATGTGATCACCTACATGATGGGATCTGCTGTGAGTAGCCAATCAGTTGAAAGGGAGTTTCCTTGGGGATACGGCCTGCATCAATATTCATGGACATTCTGGCAAGGCTCGTGGCTTTACTTGCTCTGGGTCTTGCAGCTGGCTCCTGTTCATCTGACCTCCAGTTCTTGGGACTCCTGCAGTCCTGTTGAGCTGGCAGCTTAACTGTGGTCTTGCCTGCCGATTTTGGGATTGGTCGATCTTCACAACCTGTGAGCAAGAGCCCTGCTCTCTGACCTGCTGATCTTGAGTTCACCAGCCCATGTGGCTACGTGAATCAGGAGAAGCCTCCAGCCTGACCCACAGACGTGGAAATTTCCAGTCTCTACAACTGCATGAGCCATTTCCCTGATATAAATCTCTCTGTATATACATTTATGTGCTTTACTGGTTTTGCTTCTCTAGAAAACCCAGCCTAAGACAGAAGTGGTAAAGAATTTCATTTTACTTGGATCCACAATTAATGCCCATGGAGGCAGCAGTCAAGAAATCAAACAAAGTATTGAATTGGGCATATTTGCTGCAAAAGACCTCTTTAAAGTGTTCAAAAGCAAAGATGTCACTTTAAGGGCCAAGGTGTGCCTGACCCAAGCTATGGTATTTTCAATTGCCTCATATGCATGTGAAAGCTGGACAATGAATAAGGAAGACTGAAGAAGAATTGCTGCCTTTGAGTTATGGTGTTGGTGAAGAATATTGACTATGGACTGCCAGAAGAATGAACAAGTCCGTCTTGGAAGAAGTACAGCTAGAATGCTCCTTAGAAGGATGGTGAGGCTTTGTCTTATAGGGTTGCTATGAGTCAGAATTGACTCAATGGCAATGGGTTTGGTTTGGTTTTATTTTGGACATGTTATCAGGAGGGACCAGTCCCTGGAGAAGAATATTA
The DNA here is from genome assembly GCF_024166365.1 of Elephas maximus indicus. Lineage (NCBI taxonomy): Eukaryota > Metazoa > Chordata > Mammalia > Proboscidea > Elephantidae > Elephas > Elephas maximus. The sequence goes on along the minus strand of NC_064839.1, from coordinate 8,214,708 downwards.
TCGACGGTATTGTAGAGGGTCAGTGAAAAAGAGGAAACCCCTCAATGAGGTGGATTGACACAGTGACTGCAACAATGGGCTCAAATGTAGCAATGATTATAAGGGTGGCACACACCGGGAAGCGTTTTGTTGTACATAGGGTCACTGTGGGTTGGAACTGACTCAGTGGCACCTAACACCAGGCTATAAGGGGGTCTGGTCAGGGCCTGAACAGCAGATGCTACAGAGCTGGTACAGGAATATTTGCATATTTGGTTGCAAGGACAAACAGAAAATGAAAAGGCAAGGCTCTGACATCTCAGAAGATGAGAAAAGGTTGAAAATAATAGGAACATGGACCAGCCAGAGAAACATAGCAGGCTTCCTAGACAGTTGAGGTTGGGAATCATGAGTTTCCAGCAGAACCAATGTGCCCACTTGTGTAATTGCCTTCAGCTATGCTCAGCAGTCCAGATGCAGCCGTGGAGAAAGCAGTTAGCCAGACTTATTTGAGGCTGGAGTCATAGTGGATGCTTTGAAAGGGAATCATCTACTCTGAAGGGAAGAGAAGGGAAATTTAAACACTGGTTATGGGTCTCAGGGCCTAGCTGACATAGGGGAAGAAGTGAGAAAAGAAAGAGATGCATGGAGAGGAGAAAAAAGGTGAGTCGTTGACTAGAGGGCACCATGTGGCTAGAGGACTGAGTGGGCTTGTTGAGTGAACCAGCTTGAATGATCGAATTTCATGGACAGAGGACTCTTTAAACCATTGATCTGATAGGATGGACCTTTGGAAAAGATTACCAACTGAGCCAAATACAGGAGTCATCAGTGAATGAGGCAGAAGATGACAGTGAAATAGAAGGAATGGCAAAGAGGTATGGAAGGTGTTCAGCTAGAAAGCACATGCCTCAAAAGTGGAAAGGCTGTCAAATAAGACTTCTCTTTCAAAGATTTGTGGGATCCTCTAATCTTGTGGCAGGTTTGGGTCACCAATATAACCTTTACCATCCAGCTCAGTCAAGCCTCTTCTCAGTCTTCAATAAACTTCGATCATTTAAGTTTCTCTCCATTGTTGTTAGCTGCCGTGGAATCTGCCCCCAACTTGTGGCGACCCCGAGCACAACGGAATGACACGTGCCTGGTCCTGGAACATCTGCATGATAGGTTGGGGATTGGACTATTGTGATCCATAGGATTTTTATTGGCTGACTTTAGGAAGTAGATCACCAGGCCTTTTTTCCTAGTTCGTCTGAGTCTGGAGGCTCCACTGAAACTTGTTCAGCAGCATAGCAACATGCAAGCCTCCACTGGTATACGGGCCTCCTGCACGGAATGCAAAAATTCTACCAGCGAACCGCCAGTGCATCCACTGTTCTCTAGACCTTCTCAACTCCGTTGTGTTTTTTCCCCTTGAGGTATGATGAACTTGGCTGTGTGTTGTGTCCAGAAGGGACAGCTGTGGTTTGTCGTCCATTGTGGTCCATTGTGGCCACTCCAACCTTAATGGAGCCTTCTTAGGCTCAATGCCAAAGTGACATCATTTTAGGAGACTCACAAGGAGCAAGATCAGGTTTCTTTGGGGGATAGTTTAATGCAACACACTATGCCTTCCAGGGCATTGGAGAGCAGATGACACCCTTCTCTTCTGCTCACCTTGGGAAGGAGATGAGCTTTTCACAGAGGTGGCATTGCTCATTAGTTTAGGGACTGAACTTTGGGGGCCAGCCTGCCTGATGTGACCCCCCAGCTCTGAGTTTCTAGCTCTCCAGTGTGTGCCCTCCTCTGTAAAGTGGAGCTGGTGATGTGACTTTTCTAACAAGGTTTTTGTAAGGAATGGCTGCATTACAGCTCTTAGGACAGTTTCTGGCACACAGAAAATCCTTAAAAAACGTTAAGCAGTATTATTTTTACAGCAGTCCACTTCCCTTAGTAAGCAGTGAAGTGCCATGGAAATACTGGGCTTTTGCGCCCGACCTAGGTTAAAACTCCAGCCCTTCCGCTTGATTGTATGATCTTAGACAACTTCCTTACATCTTGAAACAAACTGCTGTTGAGTCACCTCTGACTCACGGTGATCCCCTGCATGTCAGAGTAGAACTGTGCCCCACTGGGTTTTCAGTGGATAACTTTTGGAGGTAGATCACCAGGCCTTTCTTCAGAGGCACCTCTGGGTGAACTTGTACGTCCAAATTTTTGTTACCGACTGTGATGGTTAGGACTGTGTGTCACCTTGGCTGGGCCATGATTCTCAGTGTTTGTATGTGATCACTCCCCTGACGGCATCTGCTGTGAGTGGCCAGTCAGTTGGAAGGGAGTTCGCTTGGGGATGTGGCCTGCGTCTGAGCGTAAGCAGACTTTCTGGCTTTTTCGCTCTGCATCCTGCAGCCACCTCCTCTTCATCTGACCTCTGGTTCTTGGGACTTGAGCTGTCAGTTTGCCTACCAATCTTGGGATTCGTTGATCTTCACAGCCTTTGAGCAAGAGCTCTGCTCCCTGACCTGCCGATGTTGGGTTCATCAGCCCCTGCGGCTACGTGAATTGGGAGAAGCCTCTATTCTGATCCATGGACTTGAGACGTTCCAGCCTCTACAATCGCGTGAGCTGTTTCCTTGATATAAATCTCTCTATGTACATACTTATATGCTTTCCTGGTTTTGTTTCTCTAGGGAACCCACCCTAAGACAGCAACCAAGCACATTAACCATTGGACTCATGTCGGGATTCTTTCATTTTAGAAACTTGGTTTCTTCATCAATAAATTGGGAGTTAAAAAAAAATGAGATAATGTTTATGGTAAAGTGAGTGGCTAACTACAAAACATAAATAAGATGTTCATACTATTTTAATATTTGTTAGGAAATGTGACGATGCTAACATTACAGAAAATAACTAGTTAACTAGGTATTTGGTACCAAGTCCAGGGCTTTTTGACCAAAGTAGGTCAAGATTTTTCAACTGTGAGAGTAGGCAGAGGGAAAGGAACTTGTTACTCGTATGTTCAGAGTTTAGGAGGAAGTGGGTGTTTATACGACATGGAGCCTTTTGTTACTGTTGACTGTGAAAGCCACCGGGACCCTTCGAGTACATCCAGCTCAGCCCCATCCTTCGAACGTGGTGAGGTGTAGCCCAGGAAGAGGACGAGGTAGCCTTAGTACTAGGGTGGTACACGCACAGCCGTAGTTCGTAATTTAAAGGTGTATCACAGCCACATAAGCCTGGCAAATGAATGACTGTTAACTCAAGTATGCAAGAAAAAGGGGCACCTTACCTTTGATAAGGAGAAAATGAGGTGGACTTCACTAAGTCAGAGAAACCTTTCCAAAGGCACTGGACATTGAACATTTGATTGCCAGGTGAGTTCTAGTGTGTGTTTTTCCAGTCGTTCTTCACTGACTGTTCCTCCCAACTTGTAGGTGTGCTACAGGCATGGACCCTCAGCACGGAGGCCCTGGGAGATTACTGGTCCAAGGGGAGAATCTAGTTGAGTTTTTTCCTAGAGTGTCAGGGTGGATGGTGCTTTCTCCGGAGCCGTTTCAGTTCTCATCTTGATCCCTTCTTTGACCTGAGTTGCATTTCAAAGACAGGAATGTCATATTAAAAAATAAAAGAATAAAAGAAATGTCATGTTAAAAAAAAAAAAAATTCTCATTTATAGATTCCCTTGCAGGAAAAATCCTTTCTGAAGCCTGTGATTGTTTTATTTTTCTTCACCCAGAATGAGCCGTGTCACTCAAATCAGTCTGCTCATGCTGCATCCCCAAGTCATCTTCACACCTCATTGTTCTCCAGTGCGCAATGGTTTATTCAGCAGCACCTGATTCTCTGGGTGTCAATGACACTTGTTTTGCTCAGAGTAGTTCCCTGCCAGCCTTTTATCAAATAATCTCCAATCTCCCATTAATACTTCGATGGGAAAAGGCTGGAGATAAGCTCCGTCTCTGTAGTGTGACAAATGTGCCCGTGATTTCATTCCAATTACAGCAATGGAGTGTCTCCCTTCGAAACCAATGCTTTTTCCTCTTTCCTTGGATAATAATTTTTTATTATAAGTAGTGTTCAACAAACTCAATAACTGTCCCTGGTGGTGTTCTATAACAGCAGCCATATGGAACTGTAATTTCAAAGTCCCTCTGATCTCATTCTGTTTTATGCTGTTGGATTAAATGTCAAAGTTGTCTTTGTACCATCTGCAAGATTTCTGCTATTCTGAATACTCTTGCTTTGTTCTCAGTTATCTGATGAATCATACTGTACCTTTATCACCAGTATTAAATTTCTAACTTAAAGGGAGCCATTCAACATAATTTATCTTGCTGCCTCTATTTCTGATGTCAGGGTAGTAAAATTGATTCCCAGGAGTCAAGAACTGCAGAGGTGGATCAACAGGGGAGAAAGTTTAATTCAAAAAAGTATCACATGTACCCCCTAGGGTTCTGGCTAATAAAAGCATCTCATAATGTCCTAAAACACATTGGTTTATATTTTTTTCTTCATCTTCATCAAGACAACAGAGTTGAAAGTAATACGCCCAAAGAGGTTAAGAGAAAAAGCATTGATGAGAATAGCAAAAATTGGAAGCAATTAGATTATGTGTCTATAGAGGGATGGTTAAACAAATATAGTACACTATTAATATGCAGTTTTTAGTGAGAATTCAATAGGCCAAAAGCACTAAAAAGAATAGAAGTTTTTTTATTAGCAAAAACTGTGCTACACAAAGAAGAAAATAATAGTTTCTAGCCCTTATGCAATCAGCAACTAAGCAGGAAAATACATATGGCAGAAACACTTGGGAATGTATGAAGAATTTCATGGATCAATGTTAGTATCAGGAGACATTGATGCAGCTCCTTTGAAATTTGACCAATCAATTAAACAAAACATAAGAAGTGTAGAAATGACTAGAATAATGCAATTAACAAGCTTATAAGTAGATTTGGTATCCTGCAGACGGAGAACACGTATTCCTTTTTCTTTCTTCTGCCCACAAGTTATAAAAACTGGCCCTTTACTTGGTCACAAATGAATAAACAAATGAAAGCCTTGATAAATTCTTCAAGCTATTTAGCTAAATTAAAAACTGAACTTTGTAGGCCACATTTTCCGATCATAGTGCAATAAAAAGTGAAATCAATAAAATTACAGAAAATCTGTCTACTCACTTTGAAAAACAAAATAAACAACAACAAAAGACTATCTTTTAGTAACTTTCATTTAAAGAGAACATCACAACTGAAATTAAAACTCATTTAGGGCTTAGTGATATAAAGACCCTTTATCTCAAAGTCTTCAGCATGACTGTTCTAGAGTGGAATCAGAGCAGGCCTTGTCACTCCTGCTTGAAACACCTCAGCGGACTACCCTAGAAAGCAGAATAAACACCCACACTTCCTCTCATGGCCTACAAGGAGGCACATGGCCTGGCCTTGCCTGAACCGATCACTTACCAAGGTAATGCCTACCTCAGGGCTTTTGTTTCCACCTCTTCTACCTGAAAATCACTTTCTCAGACCAGAGCTGTCCAATAAAACTTTCTGCAATAATGGAAACGTTCTTTACTTGTCCTGCCCAGTAGTGTAGCCAGTAGCCATATGTGACTATTGAGCACTTGGAATGTAACTAGGACAAGTGAGACAATGGATTAAATTTTTTATCAAAATTAAATTAATTAAAAAATTTTAATTTATTAAAAGTTAATTTAATAAATATAATCAATTAAATTTGATCGTTGTTGTTAGGTGCTGTCGAGTCAGTTATGACTCATAGCGAGCCTCTGTACAAGAGAATGAAACGCTGCCCAGTCCTGCGCCATCCTCACAATTGTCGCTATGTTTGGGCCTGTTGTTGCAGCCACTGTGTCAATCCATCTTATTAATAGCCTTCCTCTTTTCCTCTGACCCTCTGTTTTGCCAAGCTTGATGTTCTTCTCCAGGGACTGGTCTCTCCAACCTTGCTTCTAAGGAGCATTCTGGCTATATTTCCTCCAAGACAGATTTGTTTGTTCTGAGGGCAGTCCGCAGTGTATTCAATATTCTTTGCCGACGCCATAATTCAAAGGCTTCAATTCTTCTTCAGTCTCCCTTATTCGTTGCCCAGCTTTCGCATGCATAGGAGGTGACTGAAAATACCATGGCTTGGGTCATTCACACCTTAGTCCTCGAAGTAGCATCTTTGCTTTTTAGCACTTTAATGACTGAAGACCAAACGAGTTGTAAGATGACATCCAGGACATCCTACATGACGAAAGTAAAAGGTCATTAAAAAGACAGGAGAGAAAGAAGAGACCAAAATGGATGTCGGAAGAGACTCTGAAACTTGCGCTTGAAAAGTACCCTAGTACAGGCCAAAAGTCACTCATTCTTCATTCAACAAATACTTTTTTAAGTTCCTGCTTTGTACCAGGCACTGTGCTGCTTGCTGGCGTGGAAGGAAAAGCGGCATTTTCCACATTTACAGAGCATTTCACAGTCTACAAAACATTGTTGTGAGTGAGTGGTATCTTAAGACAACTATGTATTTTATTCAATTAACAGATTCTAATTGAATTTTTGACACTTTATTCATTTATTAAATAGTATAAGATATTGTCCCTACTTTTAAGAAACTGAATAAGCTAATAAACATATTTAAAATATGTTTTAAGAGATTAATATTCTTGCACCAAATGTAATTAAACAAACCGTATAGTATGGTGGGAAAACCTAAAGGGATAAAATTTCAGTTCCTTCACCTCCTAGCTGCGAGGCCTTGAACAAATTACTGGATGTTAGCCCCTCTTACCCTCTAACTTTGGACATGTTACCAGGAGGGACCAGTCCCTAGAGAAGGAGATCATGCTTGGTAAAGAAGAGGGCCAGTGAAAAAAAAGAAGACCCTCAACAAGATGCATTGACACAGTGGCTGCAACAAGGGGCTCAAGCATAACAAGTGTGAGAATGGCACAGGACCAGGAAAGGTTCGTTCTGCTGTACACAGGGTGGCTATGAGTGTCAATTGACTCAACAGCACCTAACAACAACAGCAAACCTCTATATTCTCCCTCTGTAAAACAAGGAAAATATCCTCCTTGTAGGATTGTTGAGTTTGGAGGAAATTCATATAAAGCTCATAGCACAGATCTGCCACATAGAGGACTGTCGAAAGTGTAGCTATTATTAGCAATGGTTGTTGTTGTTATTGGGTACTTTCAAGTCGATTCTCACTCATAGCGACATTATAGGACAAAGTAGAACTGCCGCATAGGGTTTCCTAGGCTGTAATCTTTACGGGAAGAGATCGATAGGTCTTTCTCCCACAGAGCTACTTGGGAAGATTCAAAGGGACAACGTTTTGGTTAGCAGCTGAGCACTTCACCTCTTGCACCACCAGGGCTCCTTTTAGCAATGGTAACAGTAGTAAATACTGAAAATGCGTATTAAAATAAGAATGAAGCTTTGGGGGACTGGAGAGGTTGTCTGGAGTAGTTGGAGATATGATGTCATTCTTCACCTCCCAGACTGGCAAATATAAAACTCTTCGATGACACCCATTTTTATCTAGGTTGTGGGAAGCAGGTACTTGCACATAATCTTGGCTGGAGTATAAAGTAGCACAGCTTCTTTGAGAGACAATTTGACCATGTCTGGAAATAAAAAATTCAATTACCATTTGCCTTAGCAAATCTACTTCTAGAAATTTACTGTATTTGTTAATGTGTACAAAGTCAAAGTCATATGGACATGGATGATCATTGCAAGACAGTTTATAATGGTAAAATATGGGAAACAACCTAAATACCATCAATAGAGAACTGGTTAAATAAACTAGAGTACTCCATATGAGGAGATTCCAGGCATCCAGTAAATAAATGTTGAAGTAGATCAACATGTGCAGTCAAGGAAAGATCTTAAAGAAGAAACCCCACTGCTGTTGAGTCAATTCTGACTCATAGCGACCCTATAGGACAGAGTAGAACTGCCCCATAGGGTTTCCAAGGAGCAGCTGGTGAATTTGAACTGCCAACCTTTTGGTTAGCGGCCGAACGCTTAACCACTATGCCACCAGGGCTCCAAGGTCCCCAAAAGATATTACTAAATGAAAACAGCAAGCTGCAAACCTATGTGCACAGTATTTTTGCACAATTAATATTGGATACAGAAAGCCTGGACAAGACCAATCTGAACTAATGTGTTTTCTCTTTTAAAGTGTGGAAACAGGAGAAACTTGATGCTCACAGACCATTGCGTTTCCCAGTAGGCAATCCATGTCATCTTTTAATTTTCTGAAGTAATTTTCCCTTTGGCAGGGTATGGCAATGTTGCCTGGGCTATCAATTCTTAGCCAAAGAAAAGAAAATTTGGAGGCCACGTTCTGGGTCACCTCAGTCAAAACATTTCACTTGAACTATTCATATAATTGAGCCTGTGGTCAACACTGTTCTGGATTATTCATATAATATTCTCAGTTCTCCCCTTTATTTTTTAGACACAGTTCTAAGCTCTAAGCCCAGGGCCTTACCTGGGTTCTTACTGAGGTCATCCTTTGTTTTGTCTGTCCACATCTCTTCTGAGGATACCCACCTTCACCCACCTTGGATAAAGTGATGGTTAAGGTTGTGTGTCAGCTTGGCTGGGCCGTGGATTCTCAGTGGTTTAGCAGTTGTGATGTAGTTTGGCAGTTGTATGAAGATGTGATCACCTCCATGATGAGATTTGATATAATGTGATCACCTCCATGATGGGCTGCGCTGTGAGTAGCCAATCACTTGAAAGGGACTTTCCTTGGGGGGGTGTGGCCTCCATCGAATTGAAGTGGACTTTCTGGCAAGGCTCTTGGGCTTTTGCTTGCTTTGAATCCTGCAGCTGGCTCCTGTTTATCTGACCTCTGGTTCTTGGGACTTGAGCTAGCATCTTACCTGCCACCTTGGGATTCATCGATCTTCGAAGCCTGTGAGCCAGAGCCCTGCTGTCTGACCTGCTGATCCTGGGTTCCTCAGTCCCTGTCGCTTTGTGAATCAGAAGAAGCCTCCAGCTTGACCCGTAGACTGGGGGCGTTCCAGCCTCTGCAACTGCGTGGGCCATTTCCTTGATGTAAATCTCTCTCTGTACCTATTTATACACTTCACTGGTTTTGCATCTCCAGAGAACCCAGCCTAAGACAGGCGATAACCGCTGCTGATCTCAGTTCTCTACTCCCATGGACACAGGCGTAGTCCGACGACTTGTAGGCAGTCCTCCCCTAGTCTAACCCGGTGGGAACCAGTTTGCTTCAATTTTTGAATTGGAATATTTTGAACTGGAGATAGGGCAAAGATGTGGCTTCTCAGTGTGAAATTAAATTCAATTTCAGCCATGATCTATGTTGCCTGACCTATGATTTTGAGATGCAAACCTGAAGGAGTCTACAGTCTGTCATCTGACCTACATATTTGGGAGTTGCCAGCCCCCACAATTATGTGAGACAATTCATTAAAATAAATCTATCTATCTATCTATGTGGAAACCCTGGGGGTGTAGTGGTTAAGTGCTACAGCTGCTAACCAAAAGTTCGGCAGTTCAAATCCACCAGGCACTCCTTGGAAACTCTATGGGGCAGTTCTACTCTGTCCTAGAGGGTGGCTATAGGGTTGCTATGAGTTGGAATCAACTCGAAGGCAATGGGTTTGGTTTTTTTTGGTTTATTTACCTGTCTATCTGTCTGTCTATTCATCCATCTACCCACCCACCCATCTATCTACCTATCATCTCTTTCTCTCACTGGTTCTTTTTCTTTAAAGAACCCTGACTTAGACATTTGTTTTAGTATCTGTCCTCTCAGACCTTTTTCTAACTTAATCATTATTTTTTTTAATCATTTGAAACTGTGCTCTGGGGCGGGGCTTCAGGATCTTCTCAGGTTCTGTAAGCTGGGGGCCTGAGTGGTTGGAAACAAAGTTCCTTCAACCTGGTCTGAAACAGGGTCGGAGAGAATGAAACCTACACACACAGAGAGGCAGAGAAACAAACAAATGAAAGAACAAAAGGCTCTGGCTCTGTTCTAGTTGTCCCTTGGCCTAGCTTCATCCTTGCTCTTACCACAATTATGTGAGCCAATACATTTGCTTTTTTGATCAAGCTGATTTGAATTGGATTTCTTGCAATCAATAGAACCTTGTCATGTACAACTGTTCAGGTTTATACAAACTTCTGCGGGGAGTGAATTCATAGTTTTCATCAGATTCTTAAAGGAGTCAGGGACCCAAGTCAGGTTAATAACCCTTATTCTAGGCATGCTTGTGGGCTGTTTGCTTTTCTTGATCCTACATTTGTGGTTCTTAGGTTCTTCACCCAGAGATCAGCCCTATTAACCCACAGTGTGCACCAAAGCCAGAGATAATTACTTCTGGTAGATATGGGGTCCCTGGAAGAAAGAGCTATGGATGAGGGAGCTCCATGCATAGCTGAGGTTGTACAAAGGGATCCCTACTGGCTGGTAATGAGAGGTGTATGGTCTGTATGAGAGGCACTGTAGCAGAGGATGGATTCTAGAACCAAGCTGTCTGGGTTTGAATCCAGTTCTGCCCTCAACTGATTTTGTGACATGAGACAAGCAACTTACCTCTGTGTGCTTTAGTGTCCTCATCTGTAAAATGGGGAAACATGCAATTACCGGACAATTCAGACTTCCATCTTACCAGTTGAAGAACCAGCAGGAAGAATAAATCTCTTTCCCAATAGTTCTAGTAAGAATCCCGGAAATGAATCCGATGGGCCAGCATTGGGTCATATCCCCATTTATGAACCAATCACTATGGTCAAATGACAGAAGAGACTAATTGGTTAGGTCTGAGTCATAAACCATCTGTGGAATTTAGGAAGGTGCAGCAATATAAAGCCACATAATCTGAGAGTGGAATGGAGTCCAGTGGCTGGTTCCCCAAAGGAAAGCAGGTATTTGTGACTAGCATCAAGGAAATCAGACACTGGGGTGACCCCATAGCAGCTGTCTACAACCATGCCCCCCGCCTTGGTCATCTAGTGCTGCTATAACAGAAATACCACAAGTGGATGGCTTTAACAAAGAGAAATTTATTCTCTCCCTGTCTAGTAGACTCTAAGTCCAAATTCAGGGTGCCAGTTCCAGGGAAAGGCTTTTTCTCTCTGTTGGCTCTGGGGGAAGGTCCTTGTCATCAGTCTTCACTTGGTCTGGGAGCATCTCAGCACAGGAACCTCAAGTCCAAAGGATGTGCTCTGCTCCCTGGGCTGCTTTCTTGGTGGTCTGAGGTCCCCCTGTCTCTCTGCTCACTTTTCTCTTTTATATCTCAAAAGAGATTGGCTTAAAACACTGTCTAATCTTGCCAATCTCATCAACACAACTGCCACTAATCCATCTTATTCCATCATAGTGATAGTATTTACAACACATAGGTAAATCACATAAAATGGTGGACAATCACACAATACTGGGTCTCGTGGCCCAGCTAAGTTGACACATACTTTTGGGGACACAATTCAATCCATGACGCCCTGCCCCCCCGGTTGATTGTGAGCCCCCTGAGGGTGGAGGTCACATCTCGTGCTTTTCTGAACATAGTGTTAGTGCTGCGGGCACACAGTAGGTGCTCATTGAGTGATTTTGTTTTTCCTTTACCCTGGGTATTATCAAGCCTGGTTCATATTGAAACCTTCTAGACTCTAGATGCTGTGATTCCATCTCGCCTTTTAGGCAGAAAAGCCTGGGGTGATACTTGCAGGCCAAAGTACAGCGTAAACATTTAAAGAAAACCATCCTCTGACTTGGTTCAAAGTTGTGTATGGTGCTCAGCAGCCTCAGACTGCACAACAGACCTCACAAGAGTCTTTGGAAATTCTCAGATGGGGCCACCAGAACCAGAACCAGTTGCTGATGCATCGACTCTGACTCGTGGCGACCCCATGTGTGTCAGAACAGAGCTGTACTCCATAGGGCTCTTAATGACTGATTTTTTTTGAAGTAGATCACCAGGCCTGTCTTCCGGGGTGCATCTCTGGGTAGACTCAAACCACCAACCTTTTGGTTAGCAGCTGAGTGTGTTTGCACTACCCAGGAACTCACAGACAGGACTAAAGGTCTTTAAAACTCTTGAGGGACAGCCTGGACCCAGTGGTATGACTTTAAATGGGCCTTCACATGGGCACCACAGAGGGGCCGTTTGTCTACCTTAAGGGGCCACTGAACACTAAGCTTCTCTGGGGATCCCTGTGGGGCACTGCTCTAGTGGATTTGTGACTCTTGCCAGCCTGGGATGGAAGCCTCTCAAGACACAGCTGGATTTTGCTCTTCAGCTGACGTGTTAGGAAATGATGTGTTTGCCTGCCTGTAAGTCTGCTCAGCCCAAATGCCAGGACAATTCTTTAAAGGCAAGGATAATCTGGCCAATATAAAAAGGCAGATGGAGCCCGCCTAGTTAAATGTCATAAGATAAGGGAATTAGGATAATAACATTTCGCCAGGAGCTCAGAGGCCATCCCAACTGAGAAGTGCTGCAGGGCAGGTTCGCAGAAGGAAGGTTAGGAGACCAGATGTCTTGGGCTCCACCGTTAGATGTGAATTTGGAACAATGGGCCTTTAAAAGAGTTTGGTCTTTAGTCTCTTTTTTTTTTCAAGCACAAGAATACCATTGGGAAGGACCACATTTTAAGACACTAAGGGCTGATCTTTTGTTGGGGAGAGAGAGAGCGTTTGCCAGGCACTATGTAGATGATCTGTCTTGGAGGAAGTACAGCCAGAAGCAAGGATGGCGAGACTTCATCCCACATACGTTGGACATGTTATCAGGAGGGACCAGTCCCTGGAGAAGGACATTATGCTTGGTAAAGTAGAGGGTCAGCGAAAAAGAGGAAGATCCTTAATGAGATGGACTGAGACAGTGGCTGCAACAATGTGAGGATGGTGCAGGACTGAACAGTGTTTCATTCTGTTGTACATAGGGTTGCTATTAGTGGGAATGACTCAACGGCCCCTAACAACAAGAACTTGTAGATTATTACCTTCTTATCTTATTCCGAGTAAGAGAGGAAGATCTAGAGAAGGGGGACTTCCTGAGGAAGGTTTGTCACAGTGAGGGGGTGGGAGAAAAGCAGCACACAGCTGGCTCTGAGAAACATGGGCATCTGGTGGAGAAAGTGTAGGTGAAGGGCAGGATAGTGAATGTTCTCTGTTCTAGGCACTCAGCACTGCTGAACTTCTGCTGAGAGCTCCTTCAGCCATTCCCTTCACCTACATGGTTTCCATGGGATCTGTCAGGATCTCACATTCCCTTTCCTTAGCCACAGTTGATTAGTCAGAGGCGGGCATCTGACCTAAGGTGGGCCAGTGATAGTCTCCCTCCCATTCTGGCCATTGGCCGAGAAATGCACCTCTGATCCACTTGATTTATTTTTTTTTCCCCTTGGCATTTATATTGGAACCAATGTTGTTGTTGTCGCCATGGAGTCAGCTCCTGACTTGTGGCAACCCCACGCACAACGAAACTAAATACTGCCCAGTCTGCACCATCCCCATAATGGCTTGCAGAACAGACCATTGGGATCCATAGGGTTTTCATTGGCTGATCTTCAGAAGCAGATCACCAGGCCTTTCTTCCTACTCTGTCTTAGTCTGGAAGCTCCACTGAAGCCTGTTCAGCATCACAGCAGCATGAGAGCCTCCACTAACAGACGGGTGGTGGCCGCACATGAGGTGCATTGGCTGGGAATCAAACCCTGGTCTCCTGCATGGAAGACGAGAATTTTACCGCTGAACCACCACTGCCTCAATTTACTGTCTCTGCTGGAGAGAATTATGAGATATAAAGTGAGGAGCTACTGCTAGCTACATTGTTTGCCATGTAGAGAAAGCCCCCTAAGCTGACAAGTGGGAAGAAGCAGGAACACAGGCCTCAGCTTCTCTGGTTCCTGAGGCTCATCCCTGCCTCCCTTGTGGCTGATGCTCAGCCCTTCATTGGATTCTCTTGAGCCCGTAGATTTCCTTTTTTGCTTTAGCAGATTCCAGTGGTTTCTGTTAATCGTGACTGAAAGAGCCTTGACAGCACAGGTGCTTAGCATGCCCCTTGAGACAAAATCAAAAAGTCAAAGGTCAAGAGTCAGTCTTGCTGTAGGTTCAATAGCCAATTATTTTCTGGACCTCAGCTTCGAGACTGAGCCTGAAACGCTTCTAACCACAGTCTGACTCTTCCCTGTCCCTTCCAGATCCCGTCTGTGGTCCTCCCTGCTTTGCGTAACCTCATTTTAACATCATGGTGTCCATTAGGCTGAACTGTAACCGATGATTCAGAAAATAGTCCCCATCAGAAACAAATCCATTCCATTCCCTCCAAAGTATAAATCACGTGGGGTCCACAGCCTTGCTTCCGCCCTCTGTCAGCACAGATAATTACCGTGGATGGCACTGATGTACTTGTGTGGGACAGAGGTCTGCAGCCTGGACACAGTTCCTACGAAGAGCGAGAGGAAGAGGCTTTGATCACAGCTCAATTTTAAAATCGTTTTGTGTGGCTGCAATTGGGGGGAGTGACTTCTAACGGACACAGTCTAGTCCAGGATCTGAGCACTTTCTCTCCCAGCCGCTGCCTCCTGAACGAGTCAGCTGAAGGAGAGCGATAAGGGAGCAGCACCTCTTCCTCCTTTGGGGAGCTTTCCACCGAGGGCTCAGCCAGAGGCAAACAATCAACAAAGACAGGATTTCAATAAAGAAAACTCAAGAGCTGATTTCCCTTTGGCAAATTGAAAAACCCCAGTGAAAACAAATGAATAGCTTTGTCCTTCCGGACTCTAAAATATTTGTGTATAATATTCTTATCCACACACTGAAAGATCCGTTTCTTTTCAAGATATGCTATTAAAGACATAAAAATCTCCAAAAGTCGTTTAAAGGGAATTGATTTGTAGGGATGAAGATCCCCAAAGAGGTGAATAGAAAGAGATTTTTAGAATATTGTAGAGAAGGTATGTTTGAATTTTAAGAGCCATAAAAGAAGTAAAGGGGGGCATTAGACTTGCCTACTGAAAACAATTTTCTTTTTTTTCTGAGCTAAATGAAGAAGGTGTTTTAAAGTCCAAAGTGTAAATTTTCTGAGGTCCTTTGGCCTGAAATACATGCATGTGTTTGGCTATGAGAAGGTGCTCGACCAGCCCGCCCTGCTGCCGACGCCTTATATCGACATTCTGGACAGCGGCAAAATGGTTTGATTTTAGCAAAAATGAGAAGCTATTAATAAAAACTGAATTGAAATAGATCAACACCATGCGAATGCTGGCTGCTGGACTTTGAGGGGAGGCGGGATTCGTGAGACTGTGCAGTGTGAAAAAAAATGAAACCATTTCCCTCCAGAGCATTCAGGTTGGGGTGCTGTGGTAACACTGCCAGTTCTCTGCTGGAAGCGACGTTCCTGCTGATTCAGCTCTGCTTAGCAGCTGGTGAGGTGCGGCCTGGACAGAGTCCTTACCCTTGGTTTTTTTCCTTTTTTTTCCCAAAAGACACAGACATCCGCAGGAGTCCATCTGTAGCTACTCCTGGGAAAATGTGATTCACCTTTGCAAGCAGGCCAATAGCTTTGGAAGACGTTCTTTAAGATTCAGAAAAAACTGATGGCAATATGTATTCTGCTCTTTACAAAATGGGCTTGGACAGAGTTATGAACAGAGGAGCGAAGTCTCAGTCACGTGAGCCCAAACCCCCATGGCATCGCTGTCCCTCTGACTGCCCTGCTGTGTCTTCCCACTGCCCACCCTGGCACCCTGGAAGCAATGGACCCTCTCCAAAGCCTCTAATCCCTCTCCTTTCTAGGAATAACAAGTGATTACAGTTCAGTCACAAGATAAACTCCACTTGGTTACTTTTCCAGGAGTAAAACCTGTAATTTAGTTGTTGCTGTCATTAGCTGCTGTCGCGTTGACCCCCAGCTCCTGGTGACCAACAGAATGAACTGCTGCCCCGTCCTGCACTATTCCCATAATTGGTTGTGGATTGACTGTTGTGATCCATAGAGTTTTCATTGGCTGATTTTCAGAAGTAGATCACCAGACCTTTCTTCCTAGTCTTAGTCTGGAAGCACCACTGAAATCTTTCAGCATCATAGCAACGTGGAAGCCTCCACTGACAGATGGGTGGTGGCTGTGCACAAGGTGCATCGGCTGGGAATTGAACCCAGGTCTCCCATGTAGAAGGCAAGAATTCTACCACTGAACCACCAATGCCCTTGTAATTTAGTTAGAACATATGTTTTGAGAAGGTTCTTGCAGTCCACTTGGTGATACTGGCAGGCATTTAAAAGCAGAGCAGGAGTCCAGCTACAGAGGGAGACTTGGAGGCAGTCGGGAGGCATGGAGCTGTCTCTGTCCGTGGCCTGGTACCAGGTTTAAATCAGGCTTGTGTGTGTACATTTGTATGAATCATGGACCTTTGAAACTGACTTCACAGACCGGTACCAAAACCCATTGCCGTCAAGTGGATTCCGACTCATCGCAACCCTATAGGACAGAGTAGAACTGCCCCATAGGGTTTCCAAGGAGTGGAACGTTTTGGTTAGCAGCTGAACTCTTGACCACTTTGCCACCAGGGTTCCTAGACCACTAGAAGCCCATAAAATGTATTTTTTTAGCCAATGTCATTAGGTATGCTTGTATGTACCTGTTTGTGAGTGTGTGTGCATATTAGGGTGACTGTATGTGCCTAGTACTATATCCTGGGACAACTTTACAAGGCCTTGATGGAAGGCAGATTGAAGGTGACATGGAAACCCCCTGTTCCCCAGCAATGCTGGGCCACCTGCTGTTCCCAAAGGCACCATGCTGTTGCACACTCCACTGTTTTTGGACATCATGTCTCGACTACCTGGAATGTTTTCTCCTATTCAACATGGCATTGGGCAAATCTGCTGCAAGAGACCTCTTTAAAGTGTTAAAAGAGAAAAAACAAAACCAAACAAAGATGTCACTTTGAGGACTAAAGTGTGCTTGACCCAAGCCATGGTATTTTCAGTCACCTTCATATGTGTAGACTGAAGAAGAGACGCCTTTGAATTACGGTGTCAGTGAAGAGTATTGAATATACCATGGGCTGCCAGAGGAATGAACAAATCTGTCTTGGAAGAAGTACAGCCAGAATGCTCCTTAGAAGCAGGGAGGGCAAAACTTTGTCTCACATACTTTGGACATGTTATCAGGATGGACCAGTCCCTGAAGAAGGACATCATGCTTCGTAAAGTAGAGGGTCAGCAAAAAAGAGGAAGACCTTCAACGAAATGGACTTACACAGTGGCTGCAACAATGGGATCAAACATAGCAACAATTGTGAGGATGAAGTAGGACCAGGCAGTGTTTCCTTCTGTTGTACTTGCGGTCGCTAGGAGTTGGAACCAAGTCAGTGGCATCTAACAACAACAACATTCATCACTCAGGGCTTAGCTGGAGCTCCTTGCAAAGCCTCCCTGAACTACAACCAGAGAGTTAACCATTTCCTTCTCGATGCCCACTGTACTTGTACTCTTCTCTGACAGAACATCAAGCTTCGTAGCACGTATTTATTTACCCGGTTCTCTCTCCCACTAGCCTATGACAGCAAGGATTGCACCAGACAAGAGATCCTCCAGCGGCCACAAGTCTGCACCCACTGAGTGTGAAGACACTCAGCTGTGAGGAAAACAGTGATGCAGGATGGTTACTGAACCCCAGGCACTCCATCTGCAGAATGTCATCGTGAGCATTGAGCGTTTGGCTCTAACACTCATGGCAGAAGTGACCGACATCTTTCTAGCATCTTATGAGAATTTCAAAGGGCGTAATAGAGTGATCTCAAACCAAGGGAGTGAATGATTTTGTTTCAGATTTTGTTTGGAGAGTACTTTCTTAGCCAGTAGAGTGTTAGAAAATGAGAAGATTCCATTTCAGGTATAATTGATTTTCTTGATGCCATTTGCATACGAGACAGATAATTTTAATTTTGCAGCTCATTTTAGTTTTCGTCATTCATTCATTTATTCATTGACTAATGTTTATTGGGGATCAGAACGTCAGCTCCAAAAATTACCCCATGCATCTGAACGTGACACAAAAGTCTTTATTCAGACAGGATGTTGCAATGTGGGATTTAGAAATTTTGGAATTAAGGCCACTGTATTATCCATATATGGCAGCTCTCCCCCCGCTGCCCTTACTTTTGCCTGTAAGAAGCCCAGAGAAGCTGCTCATGGAGTTTACCTTAAGCTGAACCAGTTCCTTCTGCAAACTTCTGTCCTCTGGGAGCAATGAGAAAGGCAAAACATGGTGTGCGCTCTGCCAAAGGAGAAGGAAATCAGCCAAGCACTTATCGAGCATTTACTGCATACTTGACACAAGGAAGACAGGGAGAAAACAAAGGACCGTCTTCCAGGAGCCTTACTCCATCTTACAGGAGGGACCAAACTAACAGGGGGAAATGGATGCAGTAGACAGCATTTTGTTCCCTCGCTAAGCATCTCCCAGGCTCCTTCTATAGGACAGCGCTGTGGGAGGCCCGGAAAGTGCAAATTCAGTCCCTGTTCTCAAGGAACTCAGGGTCTAAGGGATCTATACAGATAACTTACTGCAAAACATTGTGATAAACTGTTCCACCGGAGATTTGTGGCTGCCTAATGAAGCAAATAATGAACACCCTCGGGGTCAGGGCAGCCTTTGCAGAGGGAACAACAGGGAGGGGGTGGGAGCTGAGGCAATTAGATGCTACTGAGGTATAACATTCTAATTACGCTGGGGACGGATAGCAAAAGAGCAGCAAAAGTGAGTTTGAAGTGGGGAGAAAAGTTTCAAACATTGCCAAAACTCATCCCCCACCCCTTCAGTTCTTAGTGTATATCTTAAGACAAGATGTGTCTGAATGGACATAAGTACAGACAATGGTATTTCTTTGTTGCTTTTATTCCCATTCATCTACGCATTCATTCGACAAGCTTTGCAGAGGTGTTCTAAGCCCTGAAGATACAGATGTACACAAGACAGTTAAAAGGCTCTGCCTTCAAGGAGCTTTCACTCTAATGGGGAAGCAGATAAACAGGATTACCTTAGATTTTGACAAGTGCTATGAAGGAGAAGGAAGGTGTTCCTGGGTGGCACAAAGGTTAAGCACTCACCTGCTAACCCAGCAGGACTACAGAAGAAAGGCCTGGTAATTAGCTTCCATAAAGCCAAGAAAAACCCAGGGAGCGGTTCCACTCTATAACACACAGGGTTCTAGGAGCTGGCTCAGCCTGGAGGGACCAGTTGGCAGTGGAACTGTTTCACGTCTCCTCCTGGGACAAGGTAAAAAAAAAAAAAAAAAAAGTAGTTCACGCCTATTGGGAGCTTCCTATGTGCTAGGCACAGTTCTAAGCCATTCTCGGCTATTTGACTCATTTAATTTTCACCACAACTTGGTAAGATAAATATTATTCTTATCCCCATGTTTTCAGATGAGGAATCAAGCACAGAAAACTGCAGTAAGTTACCCAAGACCTCACAGCTGGTAATAGTAGGGTGAGGACTCAAAGTACATGTTAGATAGATAGCTGCTGTGACTCAGCTCTGGACAAAACACTGCCCAGTCCTGCGTCGACCTCACGATCCTCGTGTTCGAGTCCATTATTGTGGCCATTGTGCCAAGCCATCTCACCAAGGGTCTCCTTCACCCTCTCTGGTCCTCTACTTCATCAAGCATGAAGTCTTCTTCCAGCGATTGATTGCTCCTGACAACAAATCAAGCGAGTTAGAAGGTTGTAACTCGTTAAGATTTTCACTGGCTAATTTTTGGAAGCAGAAAGCCAAGACTTTCTTCCTAGTCTGTTGATCTGGAAGCTCCACTGAAATCTGTCCACCATGGGTGACCCGGCTGGTATTTGAAACTCTGGTGGCATAGCTTCCAGCATCACAGCCACACGCAAGCCACCACAGTACGACAACTTGACAGGCGGGTGGCGAGGCGCCCATTAGGAGCCTGAATTTGGGCTGCAGCCACAAGAAGGAGCCAAACTAGCAGAGACAAAAAGAACTGTGGCAGAAAGTGTGATGGCTGCCAGAGGGGGTGGAAGCCACGTTAGTCAGGGCCCTTTTGGTGACAGAAATCCAATTCAAGCAGTCCTACTACCTTGAAAGGATGCAAAGTGCAGAGTGAGTGTCGATGTGTGGGCCCAGATCCCGGGGTGCAGCCAGCCATGGCCCCAGAGAGGGAGTGGAGCAGCCCACCTTCCTGGCAGCATGAAAGGTGTGGGCTTTGAAAAGCAAGGCCGCCTGCATCGCAGAGGCCCTCAGTCAGTGGGAAAGGCAGTCTGCGGCTGGGCATTGAGCAGCTTCGAATGGAACAGCGCCGGGTCCGTTCATCCTTTGAAACTTCTCTTAGGGGTTTGGAACAGTGCTTGAAAGTTATTCGTGGGTCTATTGCCTGCATAGTAATTGAATTATGCACCCCTGAGAATTTACTCTCAGCTACAGCTTCCACCTCTTCATCTTATTTTCTGAGGTATTAAATTGCCCTCATAAAAAAGAAGACAAAAGGTGAACTTCTGGGGGCGAACGAGCTAAGAAACTTTGATATTTCTAGTACTCCAGTTGCTGGGACTTTTTCTGCAGTGACGATACAGCTTCATTTTGACATATGGTAGCCTAGTCCTCCAAATGCCCAAGCTTCGTTTTCAATTTGCCCCATGTTAGAATGCACACAAGTTCTTTCTTCTTGGACCCTCCACTCGGCTTGTTACCATAGAAACTGCTGCCTGTGTCAAAGCACCTCGGAAAGGGTGGCGGGAGGATGAGCTGCTGCCATAGCAACACGCGTCTCCACAGCGACATCCCACACTCTCTGCCATCTTGTTTCCAAAGCGGGAGGAATGGTTGTACAGGAAGTGGGGACTCGAATGATTGATCCTCACCCCTTACTCAAGCAAATGTGCCTGGAATGGAAGAATCAGAAAGTTTATTTCAAAGTTGTAAGATGACCATGGAACCCTGGTGGCACAGTGGTTAAGAGCTCAGCTATGGCCCCTTGGAAACCCTATGGGGCAGTTTTGTTCTGTCCTATGGGGTCACTATGAGTTGGAATCGACTCAACAGCAACAGGTTTGGTTCAACTGGTTTGAGATGACCACGTGGGCCAGAACCCATTTGAAGCCATAGTACCAGTAAGGCCACCTGTCATTAAAAAGCCTCATGTATTAATACTGATGTTTGTACTAACATTGTACTTAAGTGACCCATACATACAGCATCATAGTTAAGAGAGTCAGCTTTGGAGCCAAACTCCCTGGGTTAAAATTCTGGCGTTTCCATTTGCTGGTTGTGTCATCTTGGATAAGTCCCTTGTCTGGGCCTCTCTTTTCTTATCTGTAAAATGATGATAATAATAGTACCTACCTCACAGGGTTGTTGTGAGGAATGAATCATTGAATTTATGAAAATCTATAAAACAAGCCCACCACACAGTAATCACCCAATAAATATTGACAGTTGTGATGATCATTAATACTAATGAGATAGCATTTGTGAGAACTTAAACTGTGCCAAGCACTGTGTTAAGCACTTTTCTTGCTCACAGTAACCCATGAGGTATAATTGTTTTCCTGTCTATTATACAGTGAGGAGCTAAGTTCTCGAGACTCTCAGTGATTGCCCAAGGTTATACACCTAGGTAGCAATGTCTTATTTGAATACAAGCTGCCTGACTTACATGCTAAGATTCCCCAATCGCTGACTGTGTGACCCCTCCCCTCTCTGATAATGACTTTCCTAGTCTGAAAGTCGGGGACCACAATGTCCCTTTATCCTTCCTCACCGTGGTATTGCTAGGATAAAAATGAACGTGCTTTGTGGACTGAGATGCACTCTGCAAACATGAGGCACTCCATGATCCCCAGAAAATCAGCCCTGTGGGATGGAGAGGTTCCCGCCCCTGCACACTTTCCTTCCCAGGTGCTCACTGCACCACTTAGGTGGGTGGTTTTGCCCACCGACAGCAACGTGATTGACTCTAAAAAAACAGTGATCTTATTTGTCACTTTGAGAGTGAAGGTTCTGCACAGGAGGTGGGTAGAGAGGTGGGCCATGGAAGAGTTGGAAACTTAAATTGATAACTGAAAACATCACTTCTCTCTATATCAGTTTCCCTACCTGCAATCTGGGAGAGATTATGAGTTTGTTTCCCCTTTGGGTCCAGGAAGGCACCTTCCTGCGTTCAGAAGAAAAGTGATAAGACCCTCACCTGACTTGGTGCAGTGTGATGGATCATTTTTTGTGGTCTTTCTTGCCATGGTCTTGTAACTCCCACCCAAGTGATTGGGTGGGGCTGTGTAAATAGGATGTATGGAACCTTAAAAAAGGGACTAATGGACTTGAGCACACCAACAGTCATGAAGATGGTGTGGGACTGGACCTCCCACTAGGCTTAGAAAGAGAACCAATTCCAGAGCTGAGAGAGGATCTCACCACCACCAAGGAAGAAGAGCCAGGAGCAGAGTGCAGAATCCCTGCACTGAGAAGCTCCTGGAACCAGGAGACTGAGAGAGAGAGAGAGCTGTAACACTGAAGATGGTGAGAAGCAGTGGCAGAGGCAGAGAATTGCGGTAGGAGAGACCAAAAGGAAAGGGTGTGATGGGCCAGGAGCCAGTGGAGCAAGAAAGCTGAGTGCCTTCAGGCAGAGGCTTGCTGGAGCAGCAGGGTGCCTCCAGGCACTTTGGTGGAGCTGCATTTGCTGACCCACAGAGCTAGAGCTGAGGACCTTTGGACAGAGGCTTCATTGAGGAGTGGGGTATCTCTGGACACTTATTGGCAGGGTTAAAAGAGCTTTGTAACACTTGGCCGAGCAGGGCAGAGGCCTAGGGCCAGAGAGAGGCATGCCTGCAGGCAGCTGAGGAGAGCCTTCCTGGTGGAAGAACTGTATCCTGAGTGTTCCTGAACCTGAATTATAACCGTTACTTCCCTAATAAACCCCATAATCGTGAGTATTGTCTGTGAGTTCTGTATGGCCATTGCAATGAATTATCAAACCCTGCAGAGAAGTAGGGAGTGCCGTGGGAGGGCCGGTTAGTGTCAGAATTGGTAAAGACCGTGGAGAGAGGAAGCCTGTCTGACCTTGGCCTCATAGTGGTCAGCCTTGGGCTGTTGATCTTGATTCTCCTTCCCCCTTGTGAAGTTAGAGGAGGTCAGACACTGCCCCCACTCCATTTTTACACTTGGGCTTTTCCCTGCAGTCACTGTCAGTCCTTTATGAAGTCATCGTGTTCTGGCACAGTGATCAGGAATCTTTCCACATTCACTCGTGGAGCCCAGCCATGCTCCCTTGAGGTGAGTGCCTCTATTCACCCCTAGTTTATAAACAAGGAAACTGATCTTGGGGACAGGAAGTAACTTGCCCAAGATGGCTGAGTTACAAGTGACTGGAGCCAGGTTTCACACCTCCTTCGACTGACATCCCGCCCTCTGCACAACCTCGTAACCTCCATAGGATGCTTTCTCCCCAGAGCCTGCATTCTCAGCAGGGGCGGTATGCTCCCCAGTGAGCCAAACCCTGGCTAATGGATAGGCAAAAAAAATTTCTTACTGGTTTTATGTATAAATCACAGAGGTACTGTGTAGTACTCTGTGTAGTACATAAACTGATGCATGGTATCTCTGTATCTCTGTGGCATTAACATTCCACGGGTGGGGGAGGGTGGAAAGCAATTCGCTCTTTGTTTTGCTGTTAGCTATTGGTTAGTTGGCTCCAGCCTATGACCCCATGTACAACAGAACAAAATGTTGTCCAGTCCTGCACCATCTTTATGATCGTTGGCATGCTCGAGTCCATTGTTGCGGCCACTATGTATTTCGAGTGACTTCCAACCTAGCGGACTCATCTTCCAGCACTGTACCAGACAATATTCTATTGTAATCCATAGGGTTTGCATTGGCTAAATTTGGAAGGTCCACTCAAAACTGTTCACAATGGGTTACCCTGCCAGTATTTGAAATACCGGTGGCATAGCTTCCAGCATCATAGCAGCGTGCAGGCTACCACAATACGGCCAACTGACAGATGGGTGGTGGAAAAAGGCTCTTTAAAGGGGACAATAGTTTAAAAATAAAACAAACAAACAAAAAAGGTTGAGAAATCAGAAAACAGACAGGGAGGTTTGAGGAGCTAAACTGCAAGAGAATAGAGTTCCAGCCCACGCCTTCTAGAAGTAACCGGAACTTCCAAACCATCATCCGTTCACCCCATCCCAGTATCAAGAACTGACGGGAAACCACACCTTCTGCTGCAGCCTTGGAGGAAATGAGCTTAACATCCAAGAAATTACTTTGCGCTTGTTAGAAGAAGGCTCTGTGCAAACCCAAAGGATTGCCGTTATTCTTATCACTGATGGTGCGCTTTCAGATTGTCTCGGAAACCAAGTCCTGAAGGTCTTCCTGGGTCTGTGAAAGGATGGACAAGCAAAGGTCCCAGGGGGCGGAGTCAGTGGTCCCTTGCCCCAGCTCTACCCAGGAAGCTGAGTGCCAGCTGATGCGTATGGGTGAGTTTAGGCCCTGCCAGCCCCAGGATGCCTTGGAAAAGGCTAACAAAGCTCAATCCTCCTGGAAATGCTTCCCAAAGGACTGGAAGCTTTTCCA
Organism: Elephas maximus indicus; assembly: GCF_024166365.1. Taxonomy (NCBI): domain Eukaryota; kingdom Metazoa; phylum Chordata; class Mammalia; order Proboscidea; family Elephantidae; genus Elephas; species Elephas maximus. Next base: position 8,190,142 of record NC_064839.1, on the reverse strand, counting down.
TCTCTGTTGCGCAAGCAGCTAGCCTCTGGGCATTAAGCCTCTAATTGGAAGAAGTGGTGCCCTGAGGGCTGGCAGGCTGTGGCAGCTCCAGGGCACAGAGATGGGAGACTCCATCAGAGCCTGTGACAGTGGGCCCAGAACACCTGACCCCTTCCCTTCTGCCCCTGAGATTGTGGACAGTTGTTCAGCAAATGTACAAATCAACCTGGGACTTACTTATGCACAGCATTTTATGATTTGCTAAGCAATTTTACATCCATTATAGTCACGAGACATCAGTAACACCATAATTGGAAAAGGCAGGGAAGAGGGCGGGCAGGGCCTCAACCCAGAACACCCAGCATTTTGCCCAGGGATCCCACAGGCCAGAGAGTTTCAAACTGCTTTTGGTGGTGACTAAACTTAAGAGAAACACTTTACATCATAAACAGACGCATACACACACACATCAAGCTGAAATAAAAGTGTCACGAAATAGTCACTTAACCTAACCAGTTGTCGGAAAGTCAGCTCCAACTCACGACAACCCCATGTGTGTCAGGGTAGGAGTATGCTCCACAGGATTTTCAAAAGCTGATTTTGCAGAAGTAGATCACCAGGCCTTTCTTCTGAGGTGCCCTTGGTTGAACTTGAACCCCCAACCCTTCGGTTAGCAGCATTAACCGTTAACCTTTTGCTCCCCCCCAGGGAGTCCCATAAAATGATACTTGCACTTAATATGGATGACTTCAGTACTGAGCTAAAAGGGTGTCCAGGGGCCATACTCCCAGGGTTTCTCCAGTTTCTGTCAGACCAGCAAGTCTGGTCTTTCTGTGTGTGTGTGTGTGTGTGAGTTAGAATTTTGTTCTACATTTTTCTCCCACTCTGTCAGGGGCCCTCGATTGTGATCCCCATCAGAGCAGTCGATGATGGTAGCCAGGCACCACGTAGTTGTGCCTGACTCAGACAAAGTCCACGTGTCTCTTGATGACTGACAGGAGTTAAGATTCTGGACTCTGGGGTCAGGCCCCTGTGGTTCCAACTCAAGGTTATCAGTTCCTGCTGTGGGCATTTCAGCCAGATTACTTCACGTTTCTAACCCTCATTTTTCTTATTAGTAAAATGGGAATAGTGTTTGTAGTACCTAGCCCCCAAGGACTGATTTGAACGGTAAATGAAATAACACTTCTAAGGCACTTAGTGGAGTCCAGGTGGCACAGTGATTAAGAGCTCAGCTGCCAACCAAAATGTTGGCAATTCTAATCCACCAGCTGCTCCTTTGAAACCCTCTGGGGCAGTTCCACTCTATTCTATAGGGTGACTTTGAGTCGGAATTGACTCTATGGCAATAGGTTTGGTTTTTTGTTTTGGTAAGGCACTTAGCACAGCGCTTGGCATATAGAAAATGGCCAGTAAATGATAACTATTATCATTATTGGCGCCCTGGTGGCTTCGTGATTAAAAGCCTGGCTGCTAACCAAAAGGTTGGCAGTTCGAATCCACCACCCACTCCTTGGAAACCCTATGGGCCAGTTCTACTCTGTCCCGTAGGGTTGCTATGAGTCGGAATTGACTCAAAGGTAATGGGTATAATCATTATTACTGTTGTTCTTGTGTTGTTTTGCTTTTAAAGAATGTAGAAGGTGGCACGTCCACCAGAGTGGTCATTTGGGAGTTCAAGAGCAGACAAAGCTCAGGGGGAAAAGAAGACAGGTCCAGAGAAGAACAGTAGACCCTAGTGAAGAGAAAGAAGGAGATGGACACCCAAGACAAAGAGGAACAGGACGGGATGCAGATTTCCCTGCATGAAATGATGGAAGGGGCCTTTATTCCCACAGCACGGCTCTGTGTGTGTGTGTGTGCGTGTGTGTGAGACAGAGAGAGAGAAAGAGAGAGGAAGGAGAAAAAGGGAGGGGGGAGGGAAAGAGAAAGGACAGAGGAAGGAGGAGAGAGGAGGGAGAAAGAGAGAGACTGGCCTCGGAAGTCCTCATGTAACAAATATTTTCCCTTCCCTGGGAAAGTTCAGGTCTCGTTTGTTTTTAGACTATAGCCAGGTGCAGAACAAATTCCAGAAGAGACTGCCAAGGCCCAGCCAAGCCTAGAGGTTCATAATGCACTAATTCAAAATTACACACTTGGCTTTCTGACTGCTAACTCCTGTCCAACGATGATCTTAAATACTGATCTGAGCAGAGTCTACCTGACTCCTGAGTCACAGGCTGTGTTTACTGAGCAGCCAGAATTGCTGGTGAACCAGCAGAAATAGCCCAGTCTGGCCTGCAAATCATTGTGTTCAGGCCAGGAACCACATGCCAGGCCCTGGCCTCTGCCCTTGCCCACAGGACAGACAGGCCGGGTACTGCTAGGAGCCAGGTGGTATAGGAGGGGCATGTGTACGGGTGTGCCTGTGAGTGTGCCTGTGTGAATGTGTGTACGCATGCAACTGTGTAAATGGCAGCAAAAGCCGACAGCTCTCCAGAGCAGGGAGATAGACAGACAGACAGATAGATATGTGCTCATGGAGATCTTATGTACAACAGAATGAAATGTTACTTGGTCCTGCACCATCTTCATGATCACTGGCATGTTTGGTTGAGTCCATCATTGCAGCTATTGTACCAGTCCATCTCACTGAGGGTCTTCCTTGCCCTCACTGGCCCTCTTTCACCAAGCATGATATCCTCCTCCATCGATTAATCCTTCCTGATGACACGTCCAAGGTAAGAGAGCCGACAATGTTCTATCACATTCATAAGGTTTTCATTGGCTAAGAAAGGCCAGGCCTTCCCTCCTAGTCTGTCTTAGTCTGAAGCTTTGCTGAAGCCTGTCCACCATGGATGGCCCTGCTGGTATTTGAAATCCTGGTGGCATAGCTTCCAGCATCACAGCAGTATGGAAGCCACCACAATATGACCAACTGACAGATGGGTGGTGGCAAGAGCAGAGAAGGAGGAGGCTATTCCCCAGACAATCTGCTGCTTCTACCTGAGACCAGGCCTGGAGAAGAAGAGATAATTATGGTGAGGATCACCATCATAGTAAAGTAACAATAGCCAATATCTATCCAGAACTTATTTTGTCCCAAGCATGGTGCTAAACACTTTAACTGCAAAATCACATTTACTCTTCCTAATAATTGTATGAGACAGCTGCTACAGTCCCTGAATGGTGCAAATGGCTAACACACTCTGCCACTAACTGAAAGTTTCAAAGTGTGAGCCCACCTGGAGGCACCTCAGAAGAAAGGCCTGACTATCTACCTCCAAAAAATCAGCCATTGAAAACCTGTGGAGCACAGCTCTACTCTGGCACACACGGGGTCCCCATGAGTTGGGGTTTGACAGTAACTGTTTAACAGAAGAATAAACTGGGGCTCAGAGAGGTTTCACAAGCCTAAGGTCCTGCTGCTGGCCAGTGGCTGAGCAAAGATTTCGACAGTGACTGAAAACATTTTCCTCCGGGAAGCAGCCAACACATGTGTTTTCCATCTGGAAAAGGTGGTCTTCTGAGCCTGCCTCGAAGCTGTCTAGCTCTTCCATGTGGAGATGTGGGCTCTTGCTGATGTCTTCAGACAGGCTCAGGTGTGGGGGGCAAGCGTGGAGGAGTGGGGAGGGGAGATGGGCAGCTCTGCCTGAATTCTGCCCTTCCAAGAAGTATAAAACAAACAAACAAACCCACTGCTGTCAAGTTGATTCCGACTCGTGGTGGCCCCATGTGTTATACGGTGGAGCTGCTCCACAGGATTTTCTTGGCTATAATTGTTACAGAAGCAGATTGCCAGGCCTTTCTTCTGTGGCACCACTGGGTGGGTTTGAACCTCCAACCTTTAAATTAGTAGTCAAGTGCAAACCATTTCCATTTGCACCACCCAAGAAGTATAGACTGTGAAAGATCTGAGCTGGAATGGCCTTTGGCTTTGCTGATAGGGAAACTGAGACCCAGGAAGGGAAAGTACTTGCTCAAAGCCACAAAGCAAGTTAATGGTGGAGCCAAGAAGAGATTGTCTGTTGACAGACTCTCAGTCCAGGATGCTCCTCCACAGTCCCAACAACAACAATAAAAGTAATAGTGATGTAGTAAGTATTTACTGAGCACGCATTATCCACCAGAAACTGCTAGGCATGTTATGTGCATTAACTGAGTCATTCCTCCCAACAACCTGGTAAGGTACGTACTATTATTATCCCCATTTTACAGTTGAAGAAACAGTGGCATAGAGAGGTTAAGCAGCGTGCTCAAGATCACACAGCCAGGAAATGCTCTATGTCCTCCAAGACCAGGAAAAGCGGCTGTTGTCCTACCTTCTCACCCTCCCAATTTTATTTATACACAGCCGCCTGTTCTCCCTGCCCCCTGTACTGCTTCCCAGAGAAGCCAGATCTTTTCCTGACCTGGATCTCAAGGGCTTTGGGGCTGAAAGTTCTGGAGAGGGTGTGGAAGGAAGCCCTAAGGGCCAGGAGCAGGGGCTTTGCCCTTCTCATCAGAGAGCTTTCTAAATTGCTGCAGCTGTTCCCACTCCTGGCCACTGCTGAGTAATGTGCTGCCACCCAATAGCCTTGAGATGTGGCAGCGGGACACATGAGCTGGGTTTGGCAGGCTCAGCTAAATATGCAGCTAGTTACAGCTCTAGGACTTACCTGTATGTCGTGACTAATAGCTTCTGAAAAATTCTGTTCGGAATCAGCTGTCACCTCAGACAAAAAAGGCCTTTGCTTCATTTGGGTTATCTGGGTGGCAGTCGTTTCGGTTGTTTGTTTTAAACTTCACCTTCCCCTTTTTATAGCTGTAGATAATCTTTCTTGCCATTGATAGGTCCAGAAATGTAACTCTATTTATGGGTCAGGCTTCACACACAACTGTTACTCAGAGAGTGAAGCAGGAGCAGTAACTCATGGGGCAGTCACAGCGCCTTCACATACCCTATTCTCTCTCCCAAAGCTCATTCGAGTGGAGGGTGGGGGAAGGTAAGTCCCTCCTGAGTGGAGTAGGAGATAAGCTTACAGCCCAGGTACAAGGAGGGAAGGAAGAGAGCAAGAAGGAGCAGTCAGGAGGGCCAGGTGGAGTGAGTGAGGTGGGTAATGTCTGGTTGCCTGCCTTGGAGTTTGACCTGCACAGTGCAGGAGACAGAGGGCAGGATTCCTGGAGCTCAGCACCTGGAGTCAGGTACCTCAGTTCAGTTTCCTCAGCTGCAAAATGGAGATAATAGTAATATGCCATGGATTGTTGCAAAGATACATAATAGTAACACATCATGGACTGTTACTAAGGTACATAATAGTAACACACCATGAATTATTACAGAGGTACATAATAGTAACACATCATGGATTGTTACAAAGATGCAAAGGATATTTGTAAAGTACTGAGCGTGGAGTTTGGCACATCTGGAGAGTTCAAAGGTGTGGGCTATTATTTGGAAGAATGTGGATGAATTTCACAATACATTGAGCAAAAGAACCCAGACACAAAAAGAGTATGTTCTGTGTGATTTCATTGATATGAAGTTCAAGAATAGGCAGGACCAATCTTTGGTGAAAGAAATCAGAACTGCAGTAGCCTCTGAGGTGGGAGGTGGGAGAGACCGACTAGGAAGAGGCCCGAGGGATTGTTCTATGTCTTGATAGGATGGACATGCATTTGTTAAAACTCATTAAACTGTTCACTTAAGATCTGTGAATTTTACTATATGTAAATTATACCATTGTTTAAAAATTGCCAGTAAAAAGCCCACAAATTATTATTCTATTTGTGCTTCATATTTTGTGTCCTAAGGTCATGTCTTAACGAGGACTCCCGTGATGGAGATCACACTAGATTAAACAAACAAAACTCAAACCCATTGCCGTCAAGTCGATTCCAACTCTTAATGACCATATAAGGTCAGAGTAGAACCGCCCCATATAATTTCCAAGGAGCACCTGGTGGATTTGAACTATTGACCTTTTGGTTAGCAGCCGTAGCTCTCAACCACTACACCAGCAGGGTTTCCGGATTAATTAAAAGGAGCAGTTATTGACTCTCTTAGTGGAAGTGGTGGGTCCGTGGTAGAACTGTCTCCTTCCATGCAGGAGTCCCAGGTTTGATTACTGACCGATGCAGCTCATGTCCAGCCACCACCCGTCTGTCAGTGGAGGCTTGTATGTTGCTATGATGCTGAGAAGGTTTCAGCAGAGCTACCAGACTAAGGCAGACTAGGAAGAAATTCCTGGAGATCTGCTGAAAGCCTTATGTATCACAATGCTCCCATCTGCAACTGGTCATGGGGACGGCACAGGACCAGGCACTGTTTCATTGTTCGTGGGGCACCATGAGTTGGGGGCCAACTTTACGTCAGCTAACTACAGCAATACTGACTCTCCTAGTTGAAAATTCCAGAAAGCACGGCCTCAGGAAGAGCTGGAATGAGGGATCTCTCCCTCTCCATCTCTCAGCCTGCTCTCTACCGCATTGTCTTCATTCTCAGGGGAGCTGCCTCACATGGTGGCCAGACTGCTGCCAGCACCTCCAGACTTACCAACAACCAGCCAAAAGCCACGAGCAGGAAGAGGGCCTCCGCTGATGGCGCCTGCAAAAACACTGGGGCTGACTCCACTGAGTCCTCTTCGCTGAAGAACAAGGAGCTCCCCTAAGAGACACCAGCCAGGAACAGTGTCCATTTTGTTGTAGTGGAAACACCACGTGTCTGTTTAGGCTTAAAAACAGTGAGTTTTATTATCCCAAAGAAAGCACTCGGCAAAACGGGGAGATACAGCGCCGGGAGAAATCCAACAGTGTGGGGGCGGGGGGCGGCGGGGGGCGGGGAAGGCTACGGTAATACAAAGACTTAGGAAGAAAAAAGTGCAAGCAGCACATAACAGCTAGAACAATTCTGACTGATCAATATATACAAACCTGCAGGTGGTGATGTGTCTGGGTTGACCATCCCGGCAGGTGTTGTCATCTTTTGCAAGGATGGTGCCAGGTGATACCAAATTCTGGCTGACCACTAAAACCACATGTTTTCTGGCATCTAGACATGTGTAGTCTATGCTGTATTGAGTTGCTTGAGCACTAACATGGAAGACTCTGTTAAAATATAAAACAAAAATGTTCTGGGATGATTGTGTCTAAGGCTCAAAGAGGGAAAAAGGTTTTTGATACAGAAAAGCTTTAACTTTGTAACATAAGTTTATGATAAGTTTTAAGGGAGTTAGGTCCCCCTCGAGTTTAGGCTGAATAAGGTTAAAAAAAAAAAAAAAAGGCTTCATAAGGAGCTAGGCACAGACTAGGAAAACATTTTTCAAGGGGTGTGAAGGGGCTTTTTCTGAGAGCTGGCATAGCGGTTAGGCCACATTTTCACACTTCTAACACCTGCGTAGGGCTGTAATTATCTCCTTTTAATGTTGGACATTTCCTATCTGCATGTGCTTCCTCTGGCAGTGTTGTTGTTAGGTGCCACTGAGTTGAGACCTACGTACAACAGAACCAACACTGTCCAGTCCTGCACCATCCTCACAATCGTTGTTACGCTTGAGCGTGTTGTTGCAGCCACTGTGTCAATCCGTCTCATTGAGGGTCTTCCTCTTTTTCGCTGACCCTCTACTTTACCAAACGTGATGTCCTTCTCCAGGGACTGGTCCCTCCTGACAACATCTCCAAAGTACATAAGACAAAGTCTCGCTGTCCTTGCTTCTAAGGAGCATTCTGGCTGTACTTCTGCCAAGAAAGACCTTGTTCATTCTTCTGACAGTCCATGATACAGTCAATATTCTCCACCAACGCCTTAATTCAAAGACATCAATTCTTCAGCCTTCCTTATTCATTGCCCGATTTTTGAATGCATATGAGGTGATTGAAAACACCATGGCTTGGGTCAGGCAAACCTTAGCCCTCAAAGTGACATCTTTGCTTTTTAACACTTTAAAGAGGTCTTTTGCAGCAGATTTGCCCAATGCACTACATCGTCTGATTTCTTGACTGCTGCTTCCGTGGGCATTGATTGTGGGGCTAAGTGAAGTGAAATTCTTGACAACGTCAATGTTTTCTCCGTTTACCATGACTTTTTTTTTTTTTTTGCTTATTGGTCCAGTTGTGAAGAGGGAGGCAAAAATAACAAGTTGCTTGCTATGACAAAGAAGAACTCTAAGATGGAGTTGTTTAGGACAAGAAAAGATTGGGCTCAGACCCTAACTAGATATCCCAGTTATGCCAATGGTTTTAGCTTTAAAAGTGCTCTTTGTCAATTTCAGTCTGTGTCTTGTTGTTGCTGTTGATTTTGTTATTAAACCCTCCAATGAGGACAATTAAATGAACTAACCCTGACAGAAATGAACAATGTTCAAGCCAGCAATCATCTCTTTATAGGAGGCAATACTTTACTTGTCCTAAACCCTAAGCTGAGAAGACCCAAAAGGTGCTTTCTCACTGGATTTCTGCAACTTTGTTTCTATTTGCTGAGGTCTCTTCTGCAGCTGTGTAGTCTGTTCAGACCAGCTGCTTGGAGACCCTCATTTGGGTCCAAAGAGCTTATTGCAGATTGGACACCAGATAGGTTTACCCCCTTTTCCTCCTAAGACAAGACACCTATTAAGTACCCTGAGGATATTTTCATCTTTAAAAAGTTGTTCTTCCTTTATTAGGGAGATGGAAAAATTTGGAAATGGATAGTGGTGATGGTTGAACAACATGATAAACATAATTAATGTCACTGAGTTTACACTAAAGAATCTTCAAATGGCAAATGTTCTGTTACATACACATTTACCAGGCACACACACATGTGCACACATACACAACAGAGTTGCTTTAGGACGTCATATTCTGTTCTGATAGGCCTCCTACTGGTCCCTGAGCACAGCTGTTTCTACTTCTGCTGGCAGGTGTGTGATCTTGGCTGTCATTCACCTCATCTGGAAAATGGGGACAATGTTACCCTTCCGGCCTGCATCATGGGAAGTGTAAGATGCAGAGAAGTCAGTGCAGCTGAAAGTATTTTGAAAATCACAAAGTACTTACAGCCAGAGTTACAGAAAGCATCTTAAATGTCCAGGGAGACAGACCTTTGTCTGGTCTCTCAGTCCCTCTGCAGGTTGCTGGGTGGGTTTCCGTGGCTGCTGTCCGAGGAGGAACTTGCTCTTCTTATGAGCCCAATCCAAGCCTGAGCAGAGAGGTGCTGACTTAAACCCATCAGGAAGAAGCCAAAACCAGAACCCACTGCTGTGGAGTCAATTCCAACTCAGAGTGACCCTATAGGGTTTCCAAGGCTGTACATTTTTACCGAAGCAGAAGCAAACTGCCACATCTTTTCTCCCATGGAGCCGCTGGTGGTTTCAAACTGCTAACCTTTTGGTTAGCGGACGATTGCTTTAACCACTGTGCCACCAGGGCTCCTTAGGAAGAGACCGTGGCATTGAAAATCCTGCAGCCCCCCTGCACCCTCTCTCCAGTTCCCATGGGTTCCTTTAACATCTCGAAGACAAAATGTAAGCTGTCCCTACTCTTTAGCTCACCAATTCCACTATAGACAACCTCCTTTATGGAAGCAATCATCCATTCACATGATCTCAGAGGGCTCGGAGCCCCCGGTTTGTGAGAGTAAAACACAGCAGAACACTCAGCCCTTCATTAACAAGGAGGTAGCTAAATGCATTAAGGCATGCCTGTGCTGTGGGATGATGCTTGGCCATCCCTAAAAACAATGAAATAGGTCCATAGCTCTGATACGGGGTACTGTCCACGATGTTTCATGAAAATAACAATAATAATAAGTTGCAGAATAAATCATTCATTCAACAGTCAACAAATATGATTGACCACCTATAGTAAGCTAGGACTTCTGGGAAAACCACAGTGAACAAGACAGACACAGTCTTTGCTCACATGGGACCTATTTTTAGTGTCATATCCTCAGAAAATGCCTGCTCACAGTGACTACCCTTTCTTGGGCATCTAGTGCTGCTATAACAGAAATACCACAAGTGGATGGCTTTAACATAGAGATATTTATTTCTTCAGAGTAATGTAGGCTAAAAGTCCAAATTCAGGGCATTAGCTTCCTCTGTCGGCCTTCTCATCAGTCTTCCCCCAGACTAGGAGCTTCTCCACGCACATACCCCAGGTCCAAAGGACGTGCTCTGCTCCTGGCTCTGCTTTCTCAGTGTTATGAGGTCCACCCCCCCTCCCCCACTCCCTTCCGTTTCCCTTTTATCTCTTGAGAGATAAAAGTGGGTGCAGGCCACACCCCAGGGAAACTTCCTTTACGTTGAATCAGGAACGTGACCTGGGTAAGGGTGTGACAATCTCACCCTAATCTTATTATTTTTTTTTTACTGAATATTTTTTTTTATTAACTTTTATTGAGCTTCAAGTGAACGTTTACAAATCAAGTCAGACCGTCACATATAAGTTTATATACACCTTACTCCGTACTCCCACTTGCTTTCCCCGTAATGAGTCCAGCCATTCCAGTCTCTCCTTTCGTGAAAATTTTGCCAGCTTCCAACTCTCTCTATCCTCCCATCCCCCCTCCAGACAGGAGATGCCAACACAGTCTCAAGTGTCCACCCGATATAATTAGCTCACTCTTCATCAGCACCTCTCTCCTACCTACTGTCCAGTCCCGTTCATGTCTGATGAGTTGTCTTCGGGAATGGTTCCTGTCCTGTGCCAACAGAAGCTTTGGGGACCATGACCACCGGGATTCCTCTAGTCTCAGTCAGACCATTAAGTCTGGTCTTTTTATGAGAATTTGGGGTCTGCATCCCACTGATCTCCTGCTCCCTCAGGGGTTCTCTGTTGTGCTCCCTGTCAGGGCAGTCATCGGTTGTGGCCGGGCACCAACTAGTTCTTCTGGTCTCAGGATGATGTAGGTCTCTGGTTCATGTGGCCCTTTCTGTCTCTTGGGCTCTTAGTTATCGTGTGACCTTGGTGTTCTTCATTCTCCTTTGCTCCAGGTGGGTTGAGACCAATTGATGCATCTTAGATGGCCGCTTGTTAGCATTTAAGACCCCAGATGCCACATTTCAAAGTGGAGTGCAGAATGTTTTCATAATAGAATTATTTTGCTAATTGACTTAGAAGTCCCCTTAAACCATGATCCCCAAACCCCCGCCCTTGCTCCGCTGACCTTTGAAGCATTCAGTTTATCCCGGAAACTTCTTTGCTTTTGGTCCAGTCCAGTTGAGCTGACCTTCCGTGTATTGAGTATTGTCCTTCCCTTCACCTAAAGCAGTTCTTATCTACTAACTAACCAGTAAATAACCCTCTCCCACCCTCCCTCCCTCCCCCCCTCGTAACCACAAAAGTATGTGTTCTTCTCAGTTTATACTATTTCTCAAGATCTTATAATTTTTTTTTATACAATATTTGTCCTTTTGCCTCTGACTAATTTCACTCAGCATAATGCCTTCCAGGTTCCTCCATGTTATGAAATGTTTCACAGATTCGTCACTCTTCTTTATCGATGCGTAGTATTCCATTGTGTGAATATACCAGATGGACACCTTGGTTGCTTCCAGCTTTTTGCTATTGTAAACAGAGCTGCAATAAACATGGGTGTGCATATATCTGTTTGTGTGAAGGCTCTTATTTCTCTAGGGTATATTCCGAGGAGTGGGATTTCTGGGTTGTATGGTAGTTCTATTTCTAACTGTTTAAGATAACGCCAGATAGATTTCCAAAGTGGTTGTACCATCTGACATTCCCACCAGCAGTGTATAAGAGTTCCAATCTCTCCGCAGCCTCTCTAACATTTATTATTTTGTGTTTTTTGGATTAATGACAGCCTTGTTGGAGTGAGATGGAATCTCATCATAGTTTTAATTTACATTTCTCTAATGGCTAATGATCGAGAGCATTTTCTCATGTATCTGTTAGCTGCCTGAATATCTTCTTTAGTGAAGTGTGTGTTCATATCCTTTGCCCACTTCTTGATTGGGTTGTTTGTCTTTTTGTGGTTGAGTTTTGACAGAATCATATAGATTTTAGAGATCAGGCGCTGGTAGGAGATGTCATAGCTGAAAATTCTTTCCCAATCTGTAAGTGGTCTTTTTACTCTTTTGGTGAAGTCTTTAGATGAGCATAGGTGTTTGATTTTTAGGAGCTCCCAGTTATTGGGTTCCTCTTCGTCATTTTTGGTAATGTTTTGTATTCTGTTTATGCCTTGTATTAGGGCTCCTAAGGTTGTCCCTATTTTTTCTTCCATGATCTTTATCATTTTAGTCTTTATGTTTAGGTCTTTGATCCACTTGGAGTTAGTTTTTGTGCATGGTGTGAGGTATGGGTCCTGTTTCATTCTTTTGCAAATGGATATCCAGTTATGCCAGCACCATTTGTTAAAAAGACTATCTTTTCCCCAATTAACTGACACTGGGCCTTTGTCAAATATCAGCTGCTCATATGTGGATGGATTTATATCTGGGTTCTCAATTCTGTTCCACTGGTCTATGTGTCTGTTGTTGTACCAGTACCAGGCTGTTTTGACTACTGTGGCTGTATAATAGGTTCTAAAATCAGGTAGAGTGAGGCCTCCCACTTTCTTCTTCTTTTTCAGTAATGCTTTGCTCATCCGAGGCTTCTTTCCCTTCCATATGAAGTTGGTGATTTGTTTCTCTATCACAGTAAAAAATGACATTGAAATTTGGATCAGAAGTGCATTGTATGTATAGATGGCTTTTGGTAGACTAGATGAGCAAGGTATCTTTTTCCACTTAAGTATGTCCTTTTGAATTTCTTGTAGTAGAGGTTTGTAGTTTTCTTTGTATAGGTCTTTTACATCCTTGGTAAGATTTATTTCTAAGTATTTTATCTTCTTGGGGGCTACTGTGAATGGTATTGATTTGGTTATTTCCTCTTCGATGTTCTTTTTGTTGATGTAGAGGAATCCAAGTGATTTTTGTATGTTTATTTTATAACCTGAGACTCTGCCAAACTCTTCTATTAGTTTCAGTAGTTTTCTGGAGGATTCATTGGGGTTTTCTGTGTATAAGATCATGTCATCTGGAAATAGAGATAATTTTACTTTCTCTTTGCCAATCCGGATGCCCTTTATTTCTTTGTCTAGCCTAATTGCTCTGGCTAGGACTTCTAGCATAATGTTGAATAAGAGCGGTGATAAAGGGCATCCTTGTCTGGTTCCCGTTCTCAAGGGAAATGCTTTCAGGCTCTCTCCATTTAGAGTGATGTTGGCTGTTGGCTTTGCATAGATGCCCTTTATTATGTTGAGGAATTTTCCTTCAATTCCTATTTTGGTGAGAGTTTTTATCATAAATGGGTGTTGGACTTTGTCAAATGCCTTTTCTGCAACAATTGATAAGATCATGTGGTTTTTGTCTTTTGTTTTATTTATATGGTGGATTACATTAACGGTTTTTCTAATATTAAACCAGCCTTGCATATCTGGTATAAATCCCACTTGGTCGTGGTGAATTATTTTTTTGATATGTCATTGAATTGTATTGGCTAGAATTTTGTTGAGGATTTTTGCATCTATGTTCGTGAGGGATATAGGTCTGTAATTTTCTTTTTTTGTGATGTGTTTACCTGGTTTTGGTATCAGGGAGATGGTGGCTTCATAGAATGAGTTGGGTAGTATTCCGTCATTTTCTATGCTTTGAAATACCTTTAGTAGTAGAGGTGTTATCTCTTCTCCAAAAGTTTGGTAGAACTCTGCAGTATAGCCATCCGGGCCAGGGCTTTTTTTTGTTGGGAGTTTTTTGATTACCGTTTCAATCTCTTTTTTTGTTATGGGTCTATTCAGTTGTTCTACTTCTGAATGTGTTAGTTTAGGTAGGTAGTGTTTTTCCAGGAATTCATTCATTTCTTCTAGGTTTGCAAATTTGTTAGAGTACAATTTTTCGTAATAATCTGATATGATTCTTTTAATTTCATTTGGTTCTGTTGTGATGTGCCCCTTCTCGTTTCTTATTCGGGTTATTTGTTTTCTTTCCTGTATTTCTTTAGTCAGTCTAGCCAATGGTTTATCAATTTTGTTAATTTTTTCAAAGAACCAGCTTTTGGCTTTGTTAATTCTTTCAATTGTTTTTCTGTTCTCTAATTCATTTAGTTCAGCTCTAATTTTTATTATTTGTTTTCTTCTGGTGCCTGATGGATTCTTTTGTTGCTCACTTTCTATTTGTTCAAGTTGTAGGGACAGTTCTCTGATTTTGTCTCTTTTTTCTTTTTGTATGTGTGCATTTATCGATATAAATTGACCTCTGAGCACTGCTTTTGCTGTGTCCCAGAGGTTTTGATAGGAAGTATTTTCATTCTCGTTGCATTCTATGAATTTCCTTATTCCCTCCTTGATGTCTTCTATAACCCAGTCTTTTTTCAGGAGGGTATTGTTCAGTTTCCAAGTATTTGATTTCTTTTCCCTAGTTTATCTGTTATTGATTTCTACTTTTATTGCCTTGTGGTCTGAGAAGATGCTTTGTAATATTTCGATGTTTTGGATTCTGCAAAGGTTTGTTTTATGACCTAATATGTGGTCTATTCTAGAGAGTGTTCCATGTGCGCTAGAAAAAAAAGTATATTTTGCAGCAGTTGGGTGGAGAGTTCTGTATAAGTCAGTGAGGTCAAGTTGGTTGATTGTTGTAATGAGGTCTTCCGTGTCTCTATTGAGCTTCTTACTGGATGTCCTGTCCTTCTCCGAAAGTGGTGTGTTGAAGTCTCCTACTATAATTGTGGAGGTGTCTATCTCACTTTTCAGTTCTGTTAAAATTTGATTTATGTATCTTGCAGCCCTGTCATTGGGTGCATAAATATTTAATATGGTTGTATCTTCCTGATCAATTGTCCCTTTTATCATTATGTAGTGTCCTTCTTTATCCTTTGTGGTGGATTTAAGTTTAAAGTTTATTTTGTCAGAAATTAATATTGCTACTCCTCTTCTTTTTTGCTTATTGTTTGCTTGATATATTTTTTTCCATCCTTTGAGTTTTAGTTTGTTTGTGTCTCTAAGTCTAAGGTGTGTCTCTTGTTGGCAGCATATAGACGGATCGTGTTTCTTTATCCAGTCTGAGACTCTCTGTCTCTTTATTGGTGCATTTAGTCCATTTACATTCAGCGTAATTATAGATAAGTAAGTGTTTAGTGTTGTCATTTTGATGCCTTTTTACGTGTGTCGTTGACCATTTCATTTTTCCACTTACTTTTTGTGCTGAGACGTTTTTCTTTGTAAATTGTGAGATCCTCATTTTCATAGTATTTGACTTTATGTTTGTTGAGTCGTTACGTTTTTCTTGGCTTTTATTTTGAGTTATGGAGTTGTTATACCTCTTTGTGGTTACCTTAATATTTACCCCTATTTTTCTAAGTAAAAACCTAACTTGTATTGTCCTATATCACCTTGTCTCCCTCCCCATATGGCAGTTCTATGCCACCTGTATTTAGTCCCTCTTTTTGATTATTGTGATCTTTTACATATTGACTTCAATGATTCCCTGTTTGGAGCATTTTTTTTTTTAATTAATCTTAATTTCTTTTGTGATTTCCCTATTTGAGTTGGTATCAGGATGTTCTGTTCTGTGACCTTGTGTTGTGCTGGTATCTGATATTATTGGTTTTCTGACCAAACAATTTCCTTTAGTATTTCTTGTAGCTTTGGTTTGGTTTTTGCAAATTCTCTAAGCTTGTGTTTATCTGTAAATATCTTAATTTCGCCTTCATATTTCAGAGAGAGTTTTGCTGGATATATGATCCTTGGCTGGCGGTTTTTCTCCTTCGGTGCTCTGTATATGTCATCCCATTGCCTTCTTGCCTGCATGGTTTCTGCTGAGTAGTCTGAACTTATTGATTCTCCCTTGAAGGAGACCTTTCTTTTCTCCCTGGCTGCTTTTAAAATTTTCTCTTTATCTTTGGTTTTGGCAAGTTTGATGATAATATGTCTTAGTGTTTTTCTTTTTGGATCAATCTTAAATGGGGTTCGATGAGCATCTTGGATGGACATCCTTTCGTCTTTCATGATGTCAGGGAAGTTTTCTGTCAGCAGATCTTCAACTATTTTCTCTGTGTTTTCTGTCCTCCCTCCCTGTTCTGGGACTCCAATCACATGCAAGTTATCCTTCTTGATAGAATCCCACATGATTCTTAGGGTTTCTTCATTTTTTTAAATTCTTTTATCTGATTTTTTTTCAGCTATGTTGGTGTTAACTCCCTGGTCCTCCAGATTTCCCAGTCTGCATTCTAATTGCTTGAGTCTGCTCCTCTGACTTCTTATTGCATTGTCTAATTCTGTAATTTTATTGTTAATCTTTTGGATTTCTGCATGCTGTCTCTCTATGGATTCTTGCAACTTATTAATTTTTCCACTATGTTCTTGAATAATCTTTTTGAGTTCTTCAACTGTTTTATCAGTGTGTTCCTTGGCTTTTTCCGCAGATTGCCTTATTTCATTTCTGAGGTCATCCCTGATGTCTTGAAGCATTCTGTAAATTAGTTTTTTATATTCTATATCTGATAATTCCAGGATTGTATCTTCATTTGGGAAAGACTTTGATTCTTTTGTTTGGGGGGTTGTAGAAGCTATCATGGTCTGCTTCTTTATGTGGTTTGATATCGACTGCTGTCTCCGAGCCATCACTGACTGGGACGCTGGCTCCAGGCTCCAAAAACTGTCACTGCTTCCCCATAGTTGTTAGTTCTCCGTCTCTGTCACTCAGGTCAACTCTTTAAATCTGTTGTTTGTTGTTCAGGATTCGTAGATTGTCATGTATGTGATCGATTCACTTGTTTTTCAGAGTCTTTGTTGCAAGAGGGATCCGAGGTAGCGTCTACCTAGTCAGCCATCTTGGTCCCCCCTCTGCCCACCCTAATCTTATTTAACATAAAATTACAATCACAAAATGGAGGACAACCACACAATACTGGGAATCCTGGCCTAACCAAGTTGACACATATTTTGGGGGGACACAATTCAATCCACAGTACACCCCCAGAGAGTGGGGTTGGAGGAAGGGCAGGGGCTCGTGGGAAGGAGGAAGATGTTTTCACCTCTTTCATTATATCTTTCTGTGCCGTTTGAATATTCTTACAATGAGTATTTATCACCATAATTTTTCTAAAACCAATAGAGGAAAGAAAATAAATGAACTGAGTGTCAGGAGAGCACACAGGCTGAGAGGAGATAACCCGGAGGTAGGCCAGACGCCATGGTGAAAACCCCAATCAACACTTCTTCCCCTCTTCCTTTGTCTTGCTAACCACAAGCTTGTTTGGAGCAGCATTTTTCAGGAAGTCGCAGCAGGTAGTGGCTCCATCCGCTGAATTGGCCCAAGCTACAGCTTCAAACATGTGCAAATTGAAGAAATCACATCCTTCAACTGACACCCCCGCCTTCCTGGACCGATTATCACCGGAAGGAATGATATTTCGCAGTCCATGATTTTACCCGATTCCATTTTAGAAGCAAGAGGTCCCACTACAGCACATCCGGCAGAAGATGATTTAGCATCCGGACCCCCAAATATGGGCATGGGAGGGCTAAGGGCAGGATGTTCCTGGTACCAAACGCAACCCCTGTTGCCATTCAAACAAAAAGCTCCCCAGCCCCCTTAGTCAGGGAGCACGTGGCCTTAAGGTCACTAGACTCCACGTGCTCCTTGTATGCGCCGACAATAAACTTGCCACTTTCTGTTTCCCTTGCGATCAGTGTCTGTCTTATTTCAATTGGCTAATAAGGCAGGACAAGAGCCTGAGAGGCCTTCAGTTACAATGGGAGAGATACTCCCCAAATCCCTGGGGGAGGCATAGGAAAGGAAATTGCTTCTGGAAGGGAGCAAGTTGCAACAATGTTCCTTCATCCGTGCGAAGGACTGAGGGCGCCTGGGCCAGGTCTGTACTTTGTGAAAGGAGACAGGCCCTGTCCCTGCCCAAATTGGGGTCTGAGAGGGAAACCTTTGCAAGGATTTCATCATCTTTTCCACCCTCATCCCTGCTCCTTCCAAGCACAGAACAAATTGTTTCGCTTTTATAAAGCAGACTCTAACGCTAGCTGTACCACTCATAAGTGGTGTAACCCTGGGCAACTCACTTTACCTCTCTTTGCCTCAGCTTTCACATCTGTAAAATGGGGATGATGATAATGATAGCTGTGGTGCGCATTTAGAAAGTTAGTGTATGGAAAGTCCTTAGACCAGTGCCCAGCACATGGCAAGAGTTCAATGTTGGTTGTGGTTGTTAGTACCATTTCTGCCTTGTTATGGATTGAATTATGTCCCCCCCAAAAACGTGTGTAATGATTTGGCTGGGCCGCAATTCCCAGTATTGTGTGATTGTCCACCATTTTGTCATGATGTGATTTTCCTGCCTCTGTGATGTTAATGAGGGGGGATAGGCGGCAGTTGTGTAAATGAGGCAGGACTAAGGGATTTGATTGTGTTTTGAGCCAGTTTCTTTTGGGATATAAAAGAGAGAAGTGAGCAGAGAGAAGAGAACCTCAGGCCACCAAGAAAGCAGTGCCAGGAGCAGAGTGTGTCCTTTTGAGCCTGGGTTCCTGCATGAAGCTCCTAGTCCAGGGAAAGACTGATGAGAAGGACCTTCCTCCAGAGCCAACAGACAGACTTCCCCTGGAGCTGACACCCTGAATTTGTACTTCTAGCCTACTTTACTGTAAGGAAATAAATTTCTCTTTGTTAAAGCCATCTGCTTGTGGTATTTCTGTTATAGCAGCACTAGATGACTAAGACATGCTCCAGCCACAGTGATCCTACCATGCCAGAAGTAGAACGTGTGTTTTCTGGCTCTTTCTACTGGATCCTTGTGGCCTCTGTTCAGCATCTCAGACCCAGAGGGCCAACCTCTAACTTTACAGAGGGTGCCACCGCGGCTCAGAGAGGCCAACCCTGAGCTCCTGTAACTCACCAGGGTATAGAGTATGGGGAGGGCACTTGTTGATAGATTCATCCCTCCATGCTTGTGTTGAGGAATGTGTTGGCGGAAGGGAGGGCTCTGCAAATTTACTTCCTTAATTTCTGCTCTAAATTGGCCTTGCTGTGATGGCTGGGTTTCACACACCATAATCTGTAACTTGAACATGGTGCTACTGAAACACCCCTGCGATTTCATCTGAAGAGGATTATCCTGTTGTGGACATGAATAAATGCAAATTTCTTGCTGTCATGTGCATTTTCATCATGGACCATGTATTTTATTTTACTTTCATATTTTGAAATAATATTAGATGTATTGAAGCACAGAGTTCCCATAAACCTTTCACCCAGCTTTCTATAATATTAAGATCTAACATAATCATAGTACAAAGCCCAAAATTAGGAAATTAACATTGATGAAATACTATTAACTAAACCACAGACTTTATTCAGATTTCCTTTTTCTCTTCTGAGGTCTCATCCAGGACAACACACTGCTTTTAGTTGTCGTATCTCTTTGTTGTTGTTGTTGTTAGGTGCCATTGAGTTGGTTCCGACTCACGGCTACTCTGCATACAACAGAAGAAACATTGCCCAGTTCTGCACCATCCTCATGATTGTTGTTATGCTTGAGTCCAATGTTGCAGCCACTGTGTCAATCCATTTCATTGAGGATCTTCCCCTTTTTCAATGACCCTCTACTTTATCAAGCATAGTGTCCTTCTACAGGGACCGGTTCCTCCTGATAACATGTCCAAAGTGACATGAGATGAAGTTTCCCCATACTTGCTTCTAAGGAGCACTTTTGCTATATTTCTTCCAAGACAGATTTGTCTATTTATCTGGCAGTCCATGATATATTCAAGTAAAATGAAATCCTTGACAATGTCATTGTTTTCTCCATTTATCACGATGTTGCTTATTGGTCTAGTTGTAAGGAGTTTTGTTTCCGTTATGTTGACATGTAATCTATACTGAAGGTTGTAGTCTTTGATCTTCGTCAGTAAGCGCTTCAAGTCCTCTTTGCTTTCAGCAAGCAAAGTGGCATCATCTGCATATCGCAGATTGTTAATGAGTCTTCCTCCAATCCTGATGCCACATTCTTCTTCATATAGTCCAGTTTCTCAGATTATTTGCTCAGCAAACAGATTGGATAGGTATGGTGAAAGAATACAACCCTGATGCACAACTTTCCTGATTTTAAACCACACAGTATCCCCTTGTTCTGTTCGAACAATTGCCTCTTGGTCTATGTACAGGTTCCTCATGAGCACAATTAAGTGTTCTGGAATGCCCAGTCTTTGCACTGTTATCCATAGTTTGTTATGATCCACACAGTCCAATGCCTTTGCATAGTCAATAAAACCTAGGTAAACATCTTTCTGGTATTCTCTGCTTTCAGACAAGATCCCTCTTACATCAGCAATGGTATCCCTCTTTTCATGTCCTTTTCTAAACCCAGCTTGAATTTCTGGCAGTTTCCTGTCAATGTACTGTTGCAACCATTTTGTAATTATCTTCAGCAAAATTTTACTTGTGTGTTATATTGATGCTGTTGTTCAATAATCCCCACATTCTGTTGGATCACCTTTCTTTGGAATGGGCACAAACATGAACCTTTTCCAGTCAGTTGGCCAGGTAACTGTCTTGCAAATTTCTTGGTAGAGACAAGCTGTATCACTTTGTTGAAACATCTCAGCTGGTATTCCGTCAATTCCTGGAGTCTTTTTTTTTTTTTTTTGCCAGTGCATTCAATACAGCTTGGACTTCTTCCTTCAATACCACTGGTTCTTGAACATATGCTACCTCCTCCGAACTGCTGACCTTTTGGTTAGCAGCTGAGCTCTTAACCGCTTTGCCACCAAGACCCCAAAAGGTTGAACATCAACCAATTCTTTTTGGTACAGTGACTGTGTATTCTGCCTCTTCTTTTTCTGTTTCCTGCACCATTCAATATTTTCCCTATAGAATCCTTCAAAATTGCAGCTCGAGGCTTGAATTTTTTTCTTCAGTTCTTTCAGCTTGAGAAATACTGCGAGTGTTCTTCATTTTGGTTTTCTAACTCCAGGTCTTTGCACACTTCATTATAATACTTTATATTGTCTTCTTGAACTGCCCTTTGAAATTTTCTGTTCAGCTCTTTTACCTCATCATTTTTTCCATTTTTAAGATATATGTTAAAGTCACCACAATAGTTAACAAATACTTGAGGGGAGATACTTTGAAGCTATGCAAATGCCTGTTTCTCCTTACCTTCTGCCCACTAATTTCAGCATTCATCATTGCACCTTGCCTACAGTGATTGTCCCCATGCTGTTCAAATAGGAATTTTCTATTTCCCTCATTTCTTCTGCATTTTTAGTTGGAATTCTGTAAGGAAGAGTTATCCTTTTCCCCCCATTTATTTACTTATTCAATCATTTATTTATATTATTATGAACTCATGAATATGCACTTTACTCTTTGGGTTATAACCTGACACTATCATTATCTATTTATTTTTTGCTTAAAATGTTTCAGTTTGGCCATTGGGAGCTCTTTTAGGTTAGCTTCAGTTACTTTTTGATATGCCCCCACCCTTTTTGGGTTTGTTTTTTGTATTGTTTTGTTTTTCTTTTTTAACCCAGGCTATGTCTTTTTAAAGCATCAATTACCCTCCAGTAAAACCCTCCAAAGGGTTCCCATTGTACTTAGAATAAGTCCCAAAAATATTCTCCAACCCCATAATCCCCTACGTGATCTGGCCCCTGCCCACCCCTGATCTTACCTTATCCCACTCCCCTCATCTCTTGCTAAGCCTGGTCACTCTGGCTTTCTTTCTGTTCTGTGACACACCTAGTTTATTCTCATTCAAGACCTTTGCTCCTCCGGTCCCTGTTGCCTGAACAGTCTTGATCAGATGTCACCTGGCTAACTCCTTCTTGGCTTTCTAGTCTCCATTCAAAGAGGCCTTACATGACTGTGTGTGAAGTATCAGGACACTCAAAGGACAGTTGAAGGACTTAACAAAGGTGGTTTTTTACAGAGCTGTGGGTGGGGTTAAGGGAACCGAGAAGGGATGGTGAAGCATTTGGGACGAGCAAGTTGGGGAGTCTTTACCAACCCTAGCCTTGGAGGGGCAAGAGGAGGAAGTGGTGTGAACAGCACCTGACAAGAGCTGTGGCCATAGGTAAAGGAACTTCGCCACTGCCAAAACCAGGGTCCCAACTGAGCCAGGGGCAGACCAGGAGGCTATTAACCTTTTTCTCCCACCCTTAATCTCCTGCCCAGGTTGGCCAGTGCTGTTACCTTTTAATAACTCACACCAGGATTTTAGAAGAACCCAGGACTCTTACGAAGAAAGCAGGATTCCAATGGCCAGTTTTGCTCAGCCAGAGAGGTTGCCAACATGCCGATTTTCTTGACAGGAAGATGCTAGAACCTGCTTGCTCTGCACATTTTTACCTGATCAGCAGGAGTGTGGGGGGATATAACCTTTTCTGCTGCAGGAGGCTGAGAGAGATCTGCCTCTCTCCAGAGATAGAGCTTCAGCCAGACACTGTCATGAGCACTTTAAAAATTTAAGACTGTTATTTCACAAATCCCTTCAACTCCTCTGTGAAACAGGCAGTATTACCAACTCTGTTTTGCTGGTGAGGAAAGTGAAGCTCAGAGAGGAGAAGTAACTTAACCAAAGTCTCAGAGAGATAGTGGCAGAGCCAGCACCAGAGCACAGTTTTCTTGACATTTTATCTAGTGTACTGTCAATCATGCCACACTGCCTCCATCCCTAAAACGAGAGAGAGGAAGAGAGTGAGCGAGAGAGAGAGAGAACAACAGGGCGAGCAAGAGACAGAGAGAATGAGAGAGAGAGACAGAGTGAGAATAAGAGAGCAAGAGACAGGGAGAAAAGGAGACAGGGAGAGAGATTATGTGTGTGTGTGTGCGCGTGTGTGTGTGTTTTAGGCAGGGCTTTGAGCCAGTCCATTTCCATTTGATGACCCGCTGAGAATTTGTATTTCCATTCCTTAGTTTATCAAGATCCCTGGGGATTCTTATGTACACATGCTAAACTGTAGATTCTGATTCAGTATATCAGGGGTGGAAATGCAAATTCTCACTGAGGGTCAAATTGAAATGAACTACTTCGAAGCCCTGGTTTGGGGTCTATAATACATTGCTTTGGTCATGTGCCTCTGTGATGATAGAGTTTTTCAAGCAGTGTCAGTGGGCTGGCTTTCAGAACACAGCTAAGTACAGGAGCTCTAGAATTCCAGCATCAGCACCCATAGCCTAGAGAAAGGCACATCGGACTGCTTCTCTCTGCCTAAGCCCTGGCTCTCTGAGTCCCCAAGGACAATATTTCCCAGCTCCCCATGCCCCTCCTTCTCACTCTGCAAGATGGAGTGCTGAGATGCTTTAATCTTCAAGTCACCTGGTCTATACTCAGAAACGCCACCGCTAGTTGTCTGGGCAGGCTGTTACAGAGCTCCTGTATCAGCCAGCTAATGCTGCATTACAAAGTGCTCCAAAACTTACGCTCTTTCACATGTCTGCTGGTCCCTGGGGTTTTTCTGCTTCACAGGACTCAGCTCTGGGCCCAGGCTGAAGGGGCAGTGGCACCCAGAACATGTTTTTCTCATGTCGGTGGCAGAGGCACAAACAAGTAATACCAGTCACTCAAGTATACTTCAAGTCTCTGTTGGTAGTGCATCTACTAACAGCCCACTGGTCAAAACTAGTCACCTGGTGTCTTCATTATCTAGTGCTGCTATAACAGAAATACCACGAGCTAGACATTTCCATTACAAGTGGGAGAGATTGGAGGGAAAGAAGGGATAAGAGTCACCAAGTAAGTCAGCAGAACACATTGCATTAGCCTTGAAGGCTTGAAAATAATCCTGTCTTCTCTGAGATCATTTAGATAATGGCCCTGCCCTCCTGACTCTAGGTATTGGCCACACTCTCCAGATTCTGGGTGGAGGCCCCTTGGCCCTGGGCTTCAGCTCCACCTTCCAGGCCCCCTGAGATGGCAACTCTGCTCCCTCAAGCTTAGACGGCCCCATTGTCCTAGTAGGTTAGTCCTACCCTAGTGATGATGTGTTGTTGCCATGGGAATCTTGCTCAATATGAACGGAACTGCCGGTTCAGACATACGCTATATATGCTTGACTGAGGAGCCAATGGGGACCTCGTATCACCAAGAAAGCAATGCCAGAACACAGCACATCCTTTGGACCCAAGATTCCTGCACTGAGAAGCTCCTAGACCAGGGGAAGATTGATAACAAGGGCCTTCCCCCAGAGCCGACAGAGAAAGAAAGTCTTCCCCTGGAGCTGGCACCTTGAATTTGGACTTCTAGCTTCCTAGACTGTGAGAGAATAAATTTCTCTTTGTTAAAGCCATCTACTTGTGGCATTTCTGTTATAATAGCACTGGATAACTAAGACATGGTCAAGTACAAAGTCAAAGTTGAGGAAGTTCACTCCTCCCATTGAGATTGGATGAGGTGGGTGGAAGGAAATATTTTTTTTAACAATAACCTAAGCTACCAGATCCCTTAACCCATGAGCCTCAACAACTATTGGTTACAATGACTATTGAGTCAAGGTAGAAAAACACACATCATGTTTAAGGAATGTTGTTGTTAGGTGCCGTCGCTTCAACTCTGACTCATAGTGACCTCATGTACAACAGAATGAAACACTGCACAGTCCTGTGCCATCCTCACAATCACTGTTATGCTTGAGCCCATTGTTGCAGCCACTGTGTCAATCCATCTCATTGAGGGTCTCCCTCTTTTTCAATGACCCTCTACCTCAAACAGGATATCCTTCTCCAGGGACTGGTCCCTCCTGATAACATGTCCCAAGTATGTGAGATAAAATCTCACCATCCTTGCTTTTAAGGAGCATTCTGGCTGTACTTCTGAGACAGATTTTTTCATTCTTCTGGCAGTCTATGTTATATTCAATATTCTCCACCAATGCCATAACTCAAAGGCATCAATTCTTCTTAGGTCTTCCTTATTCATTGTCTAGCTTTCACATGCATATGAGGCAATTGAAAACAATGGCTTGGGTCAGGTGCACTTTAGTCCACAAAGTGATATTTTTTGCTTAGAGACCATGTCAAGAATAGATTTGAGGCATTAAACACTGATGACTAAAGCCCAGATGAGTTGTGGAATGACATCATACATGAAGAAAGCAAAAGGCAATTTAAAAGACAGAAAAGAAATAAAAGACATAAATGGGTGTCAGAAGAGACTCTGAAACTTGCTCTTAAATGTTGAGTAGTTAAAGCAAACAGAATAAATGATGAAGTAAAAGAGCTGAACAGAAGATTTTAAAGGGGGCTCCAGAAGACAAAGTAAAGTATTATAATGACATATGCAAAGACCTGGAGTTAGAAAACCAAAAGGGAAAAACACACACGGCATTTCTCAAGCTGAAATAACTGAAGAAAAAATTCAAGCCTTGAGTTTCAATATCGAAGGATCCTATAGGCAAAATACTGAATCACGCAGGAAGAATAAAAAGAAGATGGAAGGAACATACAGAGTCACTGTACCAAAAAGAATTGGTCCATATTCAATCATTTCAGGAGCTAGCATAAGATCAAGTACTGATGGTACTGAAGGAAGAAGTCCAAGCTGCACTGAAGACATTGGCAAAAAACAAGACTCCAGAAACTGACGGAATACCGAATGAGATGCTTCAACAAATGGATGTAGCCTTGAAAGTGCTCACTCATCTATGCCAAGAAACTTGGAAGTCAGCTACCTGGTCAACCTACTGGAAGAGATCCATATTTATGCCAATCCCTAAGATAGGTGATCCAACCAAATGCAGAAATTATAGAACAATATCATTAATATCACATGCAAGTAACATTTTGCTGAAGATCATTCAAAAGCAGCTGTAGCAGTACATCCACAGGGAAATGCCAGAAATTCAAGCCAGATTCAGAAGAGGATATGGAATGAGGGATATCATTGTTGATGTCAGATGGATCCTGGATGAAAGCAGAGAATACCAGAAAGATGTTTACCTGTGTTTTATTGACTATGCAAAGGCATTCAACTGTGTGGATGATAACAAATTATGGATAACATTATGAAGAATGGAAATTCCAGAACACTTGATTGTGCTCATGAGGAACCTGTACACTGGTTTAACGTCAGTAAAGGTGTGCATCAGGGCTGTATCCTTTCACCATATTTATTCAATCTGTATGCTGAGCAAATAATCCGAGAAGCTGGACTGTATGAAGAAGAATGCAGTATCAGGGTTGGAGGAAGACTCATTAACAACATGCGATATGCAGATGAGACAACCTTTCTTGCTGAAAGTGAAGAAGACTTGAAGCACTTACTGATGAAGATCAAAGACTACCACCTTCAGTATGGATTACACCTCAACATAAAGAAAACAGAAGTTCTCATAACTGGACCAAGAAGCAACATCATGATAAATGGAGAAAAGATCGAAGTCATCAAGGATTTCATTTTATTTTATTATTTTTTGGATTCACAGTCAGCACCCATAGAAGCCCCGTAGAGTTTCCAAGAAGCCACTGGTGGATTCAAACTACCAACCTTTTGGTTAGCAGCCATATCTCTTAACCACTATGCCAACATAGGAGCAGCAGTCAAGAAATCAAATGATGCATTCCATTGGGCAAATCTGCTGCTAAAGTCCCCTTTAAAATGTTCAAAAGCAAAAATGTCACCTTGAGGAGTAAGGTGTCCCTGACCCAAGCCAAGGTGTTTTCAATCACCTCATATGCATGTGAAAGCTGGACAGTGAATAAGGAAGCCTGAAGAAGAGTTGACACCTTTGAGTTGTGGTGTCGGCGAAAAATATTGAATATACCATGGACTGCCAAAAGAACGAACAGGTCTGTCTTGGAAGAAGTAAGTACAGCCATAATGCTGCTTAAGATTAAGCATGATGAGATTTTGTCTCATATACTTTGGACATGTTATCAGGAGGAACCCGTCCCTGAAGAAAGACATCATGCTTGGTGAAGAGAAAGACCCTCTACAAGATGGATGGACAGAATGGCTGCAACAATAGGGCTCAAGCATAACAACAATCATGAGGATGGCGCAGGACTGGGCAGACAATATGTCCTTTGATGTCTTGAATACTGCTTCTGTGGGTGTTGATTGTGGGTCCAAGTAAAACGAAACCCTTGACAACCTCAATATTTTCTCTGTTTATCACAATGTTTCTTATTGGTCCAGTTGTGAGGAGTTTTGTTTTCTTTATGTGGAGGTGTAATCCATACTGAAGGCTGTAGTCTTTGATCTTTATCAGGAAGTGCTCCAAGTCCTCTTCACTTTCAGCAAGCAATGTTGTGTCATCTGCATAATTCAGGTTGCTAATGAGTCTTCCTCCAATCCTGATGCCCTGTTTTTCTTTATATAGTCGAGCTTCTCAGATTATTTGCTTAGAGTACAGATTGAATAAGTTTGGTGGAAGGATACAACCCTAATGCACACATTTCCTGATTTTAAACCCTGCATAACAATGACTGTAAGGATGGCGCAGGACCAGACAGTGTTTCGTTCTGTTGTGCATGGGATCACTATGAGTTGGAACCTACTCGACGGCACCTAACAACAACAGTATCCTCTTGTTCTGTTCAAACAACTGCCTCTTGATCCATGTACTGATCCTCCTGAGCACAATTAAGTGTTCTGGAATTCCCATTCTTTGCAATATTATCCATAATTTGTTATGATCCACACAGTCAAATGCCTTAGCATAGTCAATAAAACACAGGTAAATGTCCTTCTGGTATTCTCTGCTTTCATCCAGGATCCATTAACATCAACAGTGATATCCCTGGTTCCATGTCCTCTTCTAAATCCAGCTTGAATTTCTGGCAGTTCCCTGTTGATATACTGCTGCAACCAGTTTTGAATGATCTTCAGCAAAATTTTACTTGCGTGTGATATTAATGATATTGTTCAATAACTTCCACATTTGGTTGGATCACCTTTCTTGGGAATAGGCGTAAATATGGATCTCTTCCAGTCAGTTGGCCAGGTAGCCATCTTTCAAATTTCTTGGCATAAATGAGTGAGCACTTCAGCCCTACATCCGTTTGTTGAAACATCTCAACTGGTATTTCGTCAATTCTGGGAGCTTTGTTTATCGCCAATGCCTTTCGTGCAGCTTTGACTTCTTCCTTCAATACCATCGCTTCCTGATCATATGTTACCTCCTGAAATGGTTGAACGTCGACTTTTTGGTATAGTGATTCTGTGTATTCCTTCCATCTTCTTTTGATGCCTCCTGAGTCATTTATTATTTTCCCCATAGAATCCTTCAGTGCTATAACTCAAGGCTTTAATTTTTTCTTCAGTTCTTTCATCTTAAGAAATGCCAAGCGTGTTCTTCCCTTTTGGTTTTCTAACTCCAGGTCTTTGCACATGTCATCATATACTTTACTTTGTCTTCTCCAGATGCCCTTTGAAATCTTCTGTTCAGCTCTTTTACTTCATTTTTTCCTTTTGCTTTAGCTACTTGACATTCAAGGACAAGTTTCAGAGTCTCTTCTGACATCCATTTAGGTCTTTTCTTTCTCTTCTGTCTTTTTAATGACTTCTTGCTTTCTTCATGTATCATGCCCTTGATGTCGTTCCACAACTCATCTGGTCTTTGGTCATTACTGTTCAAGCCATCAAATCTATTCTTGAGATGGTCTTTAAGTTCAGATGGGATATACTCGAGTTCATACTTTGCCTCTCATAGACTTGTTCTAATTTTTCTTCAGTTTCAACTTGAACTTGAATATGAGCAATTGATGGTCTGTTCCACCGTTGGCCCCTGGCCTTGTTCTGACTGATGATATTGAGCTTTTCCACTGTCTCTTTCCCCAGAGGTAGTCAATTTGATTCCTGTGCATTCCATCTGGCAAGGTCCACGTGAATAGCTGCAGTTTATGTTGGTGAAAGAAGGTATTTGCAATGAAGTCAGTGGTCTTGCAAAATTCAATCATGCAATCTTTGGCATTGTTTCTATTACCAAGGCCATATTTTCCAACCAGTGATCCTTCTTCTTTGTTTCCAACTTTCTCATTTCAATCACCAGTAATTATCAGTGCATCTTGACTGCATGTTTGATCAATTTCAGCTGTGGAAGTTGGTAAAAATCTCCAATATTTCTTCATCTTTGGCGTTAGTGGCGGTGCATAAACTTGAGTAATAGTCATATTAACTGGAATTCCTTGTAGGTATATGGATATATTATCCTATCACTGACAGTGTTGTATTTCAGGATAGATCTTGAAATGTTCTTTCTAATGATGAATCCTTCAATATTGCCCATAGAATCCTTCAATATTGCCACTGGAGGCTTGAATTTTTTCTTGAGTTCTTTCAGCTTGAGAAATGCTGAGTGTGTTCTTCCCTTTTTGTTTTCTAACTGCAGATCTTTGCACATGTTATTTTAATACTTTATTTCGTCTTTTTGAGCTACCCTTTGAAATCTTCTGTTCAGCACTTTTATTTAATCATTTCTTCAGTTCACTTTAGCTACTCTACTTTTCAGTCTCTTCTGACATTGATTTATGTCCTTTCTTTCCTGTCTTTTTAATGACCTTTTACTTTCTTCATGCATGATGTCTTGATATCATCCCACAAATCATCTGGTCTTTGGTCTTTTTTTTTTTTTTTTTTCAATGTGTAAGTCTATTCTTGAGATGGTCTCTAAATTCAGGTGGGATATACTTAAGGTCATACGTTGGCTATTGTGGGCTTGTTTTAATTTTCTTCAACTTCAACTTGAGCTTGCATATGAGCAACTGATGGCCTATTTGGCCGTCGCTCCTGACCTTGTTTTGACTGATGATATTGGGCTTCTCCAGCTTAGAGAACAGTAGTTGGTGTATTCTTGATTAGCGAAATAATGTAACAGCAGATTTATTACATCCTAACTCATTAGTTCCTTGGCTTGAATATTTCATAGGTTAAACCCTGTCTCTGAAACTGAACAACTACATCTGATTTATTGCAATTGGCCTGTGTGTAAATCCCACTCCCCAGTGCCAAGCTGGTTACATTTCCACTGTGTTACCACAGGTACTTACTCTTGGCATTGGGAGCAAGTAGTGTCCTCTAATTCTAGTTTTCTCTCTGCATGAATTATTAATGATGAAGGCTGTCCTTATAAACCTACTCAATTTTCTGTGGCCTCCTCAGGTTTTAGGGCTTTCCTTGGTATTTTTCAAAGAGATTGCATGAAGCTTTGCTTTGTTTATGGGCAAACGGGTTGGGATTTTTATTACCCATTTAATCATTGTTGCTGTTAGCTGCCATCGAGTTGGTCCCCGACTCATGGCAACCCCATGCGCAATGAAATGAAATGTTCCACAGCCTTATCAGACTGTTGTGATCGGTAGGGTTTTCATTGGCTGATTTTTGGAAATAGATCACCAAGACGTTTCTAGTCTGTCTTAGCCTGGAAGCTCCCCCTGAAACCTGTTCAGCATCATAGCAGCATACAAGCCTTCAGTGACAGACAGGTGGTGGCTGCACGTGAGGCGCACTGGCTGGGAATCAAGTCTGGGTCTCCTACATGGAAGACAAGAATTCTACCTCTGAGCCACCACTGAGTCCATATGTAATCATTAGGCAGACACCAGTTATATATGAGGTGCCGTGGCAAGGAAGTGAAGACAGAGTGGCAAGCCATAGCCATACCCTCAAGGAGCTAAGCATCTCTTTGGAAAGTTGAGATGATTTTCCACACTGACACAGACCAGCCGTTTCAGTGCTGGAGTTCATAATTCAGATCAAGCTGTCACTGACAACACCACCTTAAATTGCAGATGTACTGAGGCTGTGGAATGGCATGTTGTTGAATATCGTTCTCAAGCTTGACCGCAAAAGCAAATTCGAAATACTAGTTTTCTGAGATGTCTTTTAGATCTCTGATCAGCAATGCTTAGGCTTCTCTGGCATTCTTACAGCCAAATTTCTTGTCTGGAAAGGGTATTTTTACCAACTTACAGGAGAAGACTAATTTTGTTTAGTAAGAGAAAAATGGAAGCACTAGATGGTACACATTCATCTTGCTTTTGGTTTATGTTTCACTATGAATTTCCATTGTATCTGACATCCTCGCATTAACAAATCTTTGGATACATCATTTTGGAGTTAAGACAATAATTTGCCTGCAAATTTGACAAAAAAATCGGCAATGCTAGAGATTCATCATACAGATATAATTTGCTGCTGCTGTGATCATTTTCAGTAAAATGATCCAATTATACTCCACATAGCTTGTTATTAGGTTCCCTCCCTCGACCAGCTGGAAAAGGGAAAATAGTGTCATGTTATTATTAAAGGGCTAACGTTTGCTTTCTGCATCTCAAAGTCTGATAGCGACAGTGAATTCTGGGGATATGAGGCCCCAATTCCTGTAATCATTTATTTACTCAGTGAAAATCTGTTAGACCCCTGCACTACCCAAAGCACTGTACTAGAAGTGAGGAGGAGAAGTTATGCAAAAAGAGTTAGTAAGAAGCAGGGTTTCCAGACTCAGTGCCTGTGGTTGCTGGGCTGCTGACATAAATGACTGAAGGCAGATGAGGAGGGGAGTGGCAGAGAGGAGGTCACCTCAGCTCTAGCCACTTGTTGCCTGGTGGAAACATGGTGTGTTAAGGGTGATGGAAAAAACTGGAAACAGAGAGTGGTGATGGCTGCACAACATGATGAATGTAATTAATGTCACTGAACTGTACATGTACAAAGTGTTGAAATGGCAGATGTTTTGTTATAGAGATACAGAACGGAAATAAGGGGATTTTTTTTTTTTTTTTTTACTTAGATGTACTTATCACAATTGGGGAAAAAATGATCCAGAAGTCTGGCATTTGGTGAAATCTCCTGATTTTCAAAACCTGTCCATTGGTCTATGGGCTGCTAGTCAAGACCCCTGGATTCCTGCCCTCAGGAAGCTTAGCAGAGAAGGCAAAGTGGAGATAGGTCACTTTGACACAGAGCAGAGTGAGATTAGTGGTGACACAGGTGCAGCTCCGAAGTACTAGGGAAGCAAGAAGGAAAGAGAGGGTCCCCCAGCCCTGGGTTTCAGCAGGGGTCTTATCTTGTGAGACATTTGTAGGCTTCATGCACGATTTCCTTTTTAGGCCCCACCCTGAGAAGAGCAAACACATTAAAATGCACCAAATTCCCATGTTAAATATATTTTGTTGTAAAAAATATTTTTAAATGATGTTTTATCGTGTTTTCAGTGAAGGTTTACGCAGCAGTTTCCCACTCAACAGTTTCTACACAAATCGTTCAGCCACATAGGTTACATTCATCACAATGAATAAACATTCTCATTATTTCCATTCCGGTTGTTCCATTTCCTTAATCTGGTTTCCTGTTCCCTTACCTTCTCAGATTTGTTTTAAAGTAATTGTTGACCGTTTGGTCTCATATAGTTGGATTTTTAAAGGAGCACAGTACTCATGAGTGGTATTCTTTATTTTATGAGCTGATCTGTTATTTAGCTCAGGGGCTTGTTTCAGTTCAAAGTTTAAAGAGTATATCAGGGAATTCTCCAGTCATAACTGATTCACTAAGTCTGAATTTTTTTTTTTTTTTTTCTGAATTTGAAGTTTGGTTCCACATTTTTCTCCCTTTCTATCAGGATCCATCTATTGTGGCCCTAATCAGACAGTCAGGAGTGGTAGCTGGGCACCATCTAGTTCTTCTGGTCTCAGGCTAGATGAGGCCATAGTTCATGTAGACTATTAGTCCTATAATCTAGTTTCTTTTTTGAATCTTTGGCTTCCTTCTTTCTCTTTTGCTGCAGATAGGTAGAGGCTCAAAAACTTTTAAGACCCCAGACACATTCGCCAAAGTGGGATATAGAACATAAACTTTATAAACCATATCATGCCTACTGACTGAGTTGTCCCGTGAGACTATAGTCCTAAACATTCAAACCCAGAAAACCGATCCCACAAGGCATTTGGTTATGTCTAAGAAGTATTCATAGCTGTGTCCCATATGTGTTTTATTACATATATGAATATACATGCATGTATACACATACATACATATACATATGACTGTACCTGTATCTATACACACATATACAAGCCTCAAGTTGTAATTCTGAAGAATTCTGTGGGCAAAATATTGAACAATGCAGGAAGCATCAAGGGAAGATGGAAGGAATACACAGAATCACTATACCGAAAAGAATTGGTCCGTGTTCAACCATTTCAGGAGGTAGCATATGATCAAGAACCAATGATGTTGAAGGAAAAAGTCCAAGCTGCACTGAAGGCATTGGAGAAAAACAAGGCTCCAAGAATTGGAGGAGTACCAGTTGAGATGTTTTAACAAATGGATTCAGTGCTGGAGGTGCTCACTCATCTATGCCAAGAAATTTGGAAGATATCTGCTGGGCCAACTGACTAGAAGAGAGATCCATATTTGTGCCTATTCCCAAGCAAGGTAATTCAACTGAATGTGAAAATTATTGAACAATATCATTAATATAACATGCAAGTAAAATTTTGCTGAACATCATTCCAAAGCTATTGTAGCAGTATATCAACAGGGAACTGCTGGAAATTCAAGCCGGATTCAGAAGAGGACATAGAATGGGGGATATCATTGCTGATGTCAGATGGGTCTTGGCTGAAAGCAGAGAATACCAGAAAGGTGTTTACCTGTGTTTTATTGACTACACAAAGCCTTTCAACTGTGTGGATCATAACAAATTATGGATAATATTGTGAAGGATGGAAATTCCAGAACACTTGGTTGTACTCGTGAGGAAACTGTATGTGGACCAACAGGCAGTTGTTCGAACAGAACAAGGGGATACTTCTTAGTTTAAAATCAGGAAAGGTGTGCATGAAGGTTGTATCTTTTCACCATACTTATTCAATCTGTATGCTGAGCAAATAATCTGAGAAGCTGGACTATATAAAGAAGAACAGGGCATTAGGATTGGAGGAAGACTCATTAACAATCTGCCATATGCAGGTGATACAACTTTGCCTGCTGAAAGTGAAGAGGACTTAAACACTTCCTGATGAAGATCAAAGACCACAAACTTCAGTATGGACTACACCTCAACATAAAAAAAAAAAAAAAATCCTCACACCTGGACCAATAAGCAGCATCGCAATAAATGGAGAAAATATTGAAGTTGTCAAGAATTTCATTTTTACTTGGATCCACAATCAATGCTGATAGAAACAGTAGTCAAGAAACCAAACAATGTATTGCATTGGGCAAATCTGCTGCAAAAGACCTCTTTAAAGTGTTCAAAATCAAGGATGTCACTTTGTGGACTAAGGTGTGCCTGACCTGTCATGATATTTTCAATTGCCTCATTATGCGTGCAAAAGCTGGACAGTGAATAAAGAAGACGGAAGAAGAATTGATGCCTTTGAGTTGTGGCTTTGGTAAAGAATATTGAATATACCTTGGACTGCCAGACAAACGAACAAGTCTGCTTGGAAGTACAGCCAGAGTGCTCCTTGGAAGTGAGGATAGTGAGACTTCATCTCATGTACTTTGAACGTGTTATCAGGAGGGATCAGTCCCTGGAGAAGGACATCATGCTTAGTAGAGAGTCAATGAAAAAGAGGAAGACTCTCAAAAAGATGGATTGACACAGCGGCAGTAACAACGGACTCAAGCATAACAAAGATTGTGAGGACGGCGCAGGACTTTGCAGTGTTTCATTCTGTTGTATAGGGTCACTGTAAGTTGGAACCGACTGGACCACACCTAACAACAACAACAACTGTATAGAGAGCAAATTCCTTTCTCTACCCCCCCATCTGTGGCAATCATTAATGAACATAAGTTTCTGTTTATTTACCTATTCTTGTCATTTCGTAAAAAAGGGAACATACAATATTTGTTTTGTGTGTGTGTGTGTGTGATTGGATTATTTTGCTCAGTAAAAAATATTTTTATCGTTTTATTTTTTAAATTATATTATTTTCCTTTTGTGTTTTCATATCCTGGAGCTGATTGTTTCTCTTCCCTCCTCCCACCACTCAAACATTGTCGCTGGCTCCTGAACGCCCTGCAGGGTAACACACTGTTTCCCTCAAGTTTACTGTGGAGGGGACTTTGCTCCCCTCACGTCAACAGAGGAAAAGTGATTTGCCTAAGTTGCCAGAAGGAGAGCTGGAGTCGGGAGTAGAATCCTTGTCATCTGGTTTAAATAGTTCTGCTTCTGTGCACCTGGCTGCCTCCTGACAGGTATAACCTGGAGATTAAATTGACAGCAGGTAATGCTGTGAGCATTCAGAGACTAAGAACACTGAGAATACAAACTGTTCTCTGAATTAAGATTGGCATCCTCAGGGGCAATACAGAAATGCATTTGGGCATGGGGCCCTGGGGTTTGCAACCAGGCCAAGTTTTCTGGTGGCCAGTTAGACTGATCCATGGATCGCATTCTCTGTGGATTCTCCAAGCAGGTATCTGACTTCCTTTCCTTTTTCAGCCTTTTCAAATAAGAGTGAATAAATTTGGGACCTGCAAGCCACCCTTTCTCTGACCCTCTGAAAGGACATGCCTGAACTGGAAATAATTGCTGTCTTGGGCTGCTGTCCATCCTTGGGCCAATCACCATGTCAAACATACATCAACTGGTCTTCTAACCTGTCTTCCACACCATCTGAACAGAGAGGGATCCCTAGACATAGTGAACTCTGCAGGAAACCTTCATTTGTCTTCGAAAGAGATTTAATGCTGAAACCTTCCATGATGGTCTATTAAAATCACTGTGATAAAATCACAATGTATGTTGTGGAGGCAGTGGGGGTGGACAAAGGAGCCGTAAAGTTGACCCTAAATGGACTGGTCTCAAGCCTCTGGCATTGTCTTCTAGATGGCTAGCCTACACCAACCTGAAGCTTTCCAAGAGGGCAAATGCCACACCCTAACTCCATAATCTTATCTGATGCTTTGTCCTTAAACTTTCACAAAGCTAATTTTCTCGTCAAAACTGCAGTCCCTTCTACAGTCATTTAATCTCTTCCTTTTTCAGTTTAGTTCTTAAAATGTGGGAAATCACTACCCAACTCTGTCCCTCTCCTTCCTATTCTTGAAGACGTCGTGGTTTCAGTTGAGACCGCACACAGGGCTTGAGATAGGAAAGGCAGCTTGAGGGGAGGTTCCCTTGGACTCAGGACCTGGTGTTCTCACCCTGCGCTGGATTTCAGATAGGCCTTCTTGGAGAATTTGGTAGCTCACTTCTTTTCTTGGTTTTATGCTGCTCCTTCATTGCCTCAGGATGCCAATGAGAGGCTTTCCCTTGTTTGAATCTGTGCTTGCAGTTCCTAATTAAATAATAACTTTCACAGCACTCTGCTGCTCTAAGCCTGAACAGCATTTCCATTACCTCCTCTACTGAAGTCAAAATTACAGGCCTGTCATGTCCTGGATTTTCTCATAAATGCAAGCATTAAATTATACCTACACTCACCCATTAGTGACTTCTCTTGGTGGTGGGTGTTTAAATGCCTTATAACGACTCTGCTATCTCTAACTTTCCATCCCTCTCAGAATATTAATGAATTCCACCTTGTTCAAGAGTTCTTGTCTAGTTTGTCTTCTAACATCTTGATGTAATGTGACTTTGATTTTGTAAAGTTCTATTTTACTTCTCTTTGAGGAAGGGAAAGAGAAACATCTCCTTTAAGCACAGTTACCATTCTCCTCTGAAGGGCGACAATCTGACAGAAGAAGAATCACCTTCTAGGTTTCAAATTTGCCCTTGAACCCAAGTGGCTGTTTAGTCTCAGACGACTGGGTCCCTTCTTACGGGGTAATCTTTTTTTTTTTTTGCCACTTGATCACACTTTGACGACAATAAGCACTTGTGTTCTGAGTGGTTCGCATACACTGACTGTTTTAATCTTCATAACAAACCTATGAGATTGGTTCTGTTATTGTTTCCATTTTACAGTTGAGGAAACTGAAACAAGGAGGTCAAGGAACTTCCCCAAGATCACACAGGTGTGAGTGTCAGAAGCATATATGAACCCCAGCAGTTCAGCTTCAGAGTTAGTGCTTTCAGGAGACTCTGAGTTACGAATGGATGGTGTAAAGGGTTAATGCCCTCAGCTGATCACTGAAAGATTGGACGTTCAAATCTACCCAGAGGTGCCTCGTAAGAAAAGCCTGCTGATCTACTTCTGAAAAATCACCCAGTGAAAACCCTATGGAGCACAGTTCTACTCTGACACACGTGGGGCCACCATGAGTCGGAATCAACGCTGCGGCAACTGGTTTTTGGTTAGGCAAAAAGAAGGAGTTTGTTTCCTCTTACAACCAACCCTTGAGAAGCTCAGGAAGGGGGCTGCCATAGCTCATGGACAGCTGAGGTTGGGAACTTGACTTCCTGAGGACTGTCTCACTACCTCTGATCTCTGAGCATTTCTGTAGTTCCCTCAGGCTAGCTTCTTCCTCAAGGCTAGAGTCTGGTCTACCAATTACTCCTTGGCTGATACCCTTGCAGCTTTACACTGGAGACAAAGAAGCTTCTCCCCTCCAAGCCCCAATTAAAGGAAAAGCACCAAAAAACATTGCTGGGTCACTTTAGTCACACGACCAGCCTGCACTGTAGCCAGGAGGATGAGGTGCTAGGATGAGTTCAGACTGGGTTAGGTGCCCATTCCTTGAATAAGTTATTACTTGTGTGTGTGTGGGCGGAGGGGGGATACAGTAAAAAAAAAAAGTGCCAGTTTTTTTTTTTTCTGTATCCTCCCCCCCCCCCCCGCCCCTGGTTAATCACATTTCAGAATCCTGGAATAAGAGGAAATATAATCACAATTTCCTAAAAGATGGAAATATCTCTATTTTGCCACTGGGATAATTACTGCAAGCTGGACAACAACTCCAAAGAAATATAAAACCAGAAAGCCAAACCCACTGCAATCAAGTCAATTCCAACTGATTGCGACTCCACAGGGTTCCCAAGGCTGTAAATCTCTATGGAAGCAGACTGCCACATCTTTCTCCCACGGAGCTGGTGGTGGTTTCAAACCACTGACCTTTTGGCTTGCAGCCCATCGCTTTAACCACTGTGCTAGTAGGGCTCCTTAGAGACATATAAAAAGCAAGATAATTTTTGTTCTTGAAGTGGGTGGAACAGATCTGAGGATCTGGCAACACCAGATCTGCAGGCCACCAGTCAGCCGGAGCCGAGAACAAAGTCCACATCAGGGCTGCTTCCCCCACTTATGTTACCTGCCTGGCTCCTGTGGGCATTTGTGATTGAGGCCTGGGCGTCCCTGCATCACCAAAGAGCTCATTCGGTGTCCCCATCATACTTGGCCAGCAGCCCATGAAGAAGGTTAATGCTTTGAAGATGAAAGAGCTGAGGCAAAGAATCCGGCAGTTAAAAACAGAATTTTCTTGACAGAAAGGCTTATGACATCTGACAGAATTTTTCAAGGCGCAGAAAAGCAAGTTTGACAGCATGTGTTTTAAGCAGAGAAGCATATATGGCACTTCCAAAGTTGATCACTGCCAGTCTTTCTGTGGGGTGGGAGCTGGGAGGGGCTTCATTTCTCTCCTCTCTCTCCTTTCCAGGCAGAGCCTCAGTCTGCCCTCTTTGGATGGTTATAGGAAATAACGGAGGCAAACCCATTTCCCTCTTGTTCCCGCTAACTTCCAAGGTGGCTCTCTGCCCAGAGGAAAGCCATAGGCCCCAGGGCATCACTCCACATCAATCCAGAGCTTCTCCAGCTGTGGTCCCAAAGAGTCTCTCCTGCATAAACCAGGAGGCATATTCCAGCTAGACACCTGCTGAAAACCTTCTAGAGCTCAGAGTAAAGATTCTGTTTTACCTGAGGGGCCTAGAAGGGCGCGGGCTGGGAGTGCCAACAGCAAATCAAAGTTTTGTGCTTCACATTGCGTCTTTGTTTTTCTCCACTTCGGAAGCTGCAAAAATATAAAGATCCCCTGTGCGGAGGGGAGGGCGGTGACCCTGAGTGGGGAGGAGGAAGCAGGAGAGTCGAGGTGATCATTTAGGACAAGGCATCACGCTGGTCAAGCAAACATGACTCTTCTGTTCCCGTTTCACAGAGTGCCCACGATTGGATGAGTCTCTTGCTTCCTTTTACGGGATCATTGGCTCCATGATCGTATTTGGGTGAAGAGCAAGTCGGGCTGCAAGCGGCTGTCTGGCTCCTCCTGCTGTCCCTCATGGAATAACAACCCATATTTTTGCGGCTGGTGTGGTTTCCTGACTGCTTTGCTGCTCCTCTGGGCACCCTCGTCCTCCCTCTGGCCTCTGTAACCACTTCAGCTACACTCCTAAATGATTTTGGTGTTTATCTGCATGTTCTCCCCTGGTTTCATGGAGAGGAGAACATAGCTTGTGGCTTCCTAGCTGCGTACCACAAAGTCTCAGCTTTAGCTCAGCATCATGGACTAAGATCACCTTGTCTGACTCCTCATTTTGTTGGTTTCTTTTTTAAAGCAAGAAATACCGGCCGCCTTGATCAAATGCAACTATTGGCCAAAGTTAGGTGAAAATGTATTTTGATTTTCATTTTTTAATTTATGAACTGTGCTGGAGATCATCCTTAACCTGGCAGATGATATCTCTGATCCTAGGTTAATCCCTCCATACATCCACCCATCCATGTATCCATCCATCCAACAAACATTTTATTGAGTGACTACAGTGTACTGTTCACCAACAGGCTCTTTGCTCTTCCCAGCTGCAAGTATCATCTGCTATAATATTTATTCAGATAAAAACACCAGGTTAAAAATTTTTTTTTCTTTGTTATTTTCATTCAGCTCAGTGGCCACATAAAACCAGGTGTATCACAAAACACAGGTACCAAGCACGAATCAGTTAAAAAATAAAAAGAAGCAATTTCTAGACTCATGATACCTGGATCAGATTTCCTGGACAGCATTATTCCCAGTTTTGAAAAATAATGTTTAGTTGTGGAGGTAATGTATGGGTATATTTCTTAAAAAGAAAGACAAAAAGGAGGGAAAGGAGGGAGAGGAAAGAGCATTACAGATGCTACAGATGTTACAGCTTTGCTCCCTACCCCCAACCTCGGTCCCCTTCTTTCTTGCTGGAGCCCACTGCTGTTAGAAGATTTGCAGACCTTGTTATGTGCATTAGTAGATAGACAGCTGGATAGATAGATTAAATAGATAGATTAGATAGATGATAGATAGACAGACAGACAGACAGACAGATAGATGAGAGAGAGAGAGAGATGGATAGAGAGATGGATGGATGGGTGGATGGATGGATGGATGGATGGATGGATGGATGGATGGATGGATGGATGGATGGATGGATGGATGGATGGATGGATGGATAGATGGATCATGGATGGATGATAGATGGGTGGGCGGATGGGAGGATGGAGGGATGGGCGGGTGGGCAGGTGGGTGGGTGGGCAGGTGGATGGACGGACGGACGGACAGATGGACGGACGGATAGATGGATGGATAGCTGCTGTTGGGCTGACTCCCATTCATAGAGTCGTTATGCACAGCAGAAAGAAACATTGCCTAGTTTTGTGTCTTTCACGTGATTGCCAGCATGTTCTTGTCCATTGTTGTGGTTATTGTGCCAGTCCATCTCACTGAGGGTCTCCCTTGCCCTTGCTTTCCTCTTCTAGTGTTTAATCCCTCTGTTGATGTGTCCAAAGCAACAGAGTCAGACAATGTTCTGTTGTGATCTGTAA
This sequence comes from Elephas maximus indicus, assembly GCF_024166365.1. Classification (NCBI taxonomy): domain Eukaryota; kingdom Metazoa; phylum Chordata; class Mammalia; order Proboscidea; family Elephantidae; genus Elephas; species Elephas maximus. The sequence goes on along the minus strand of NC_064839.1, from coordinate 8,149,604 downwards.
GGTTTTTATTGGCTAATTTTTAGACGTAGATCTCCAGGCCTTTCTTCCTAGTCTATCTTAGTCTGGAAGCTCTGCTGAAATCTGCCCACCATGGATGACCCTGCTGGTATTTGAAATACCAGTGCCATAGCTTCCAGCATCACAGCAACATGCAGGCCGCCACAGTATAAAAAACTTAAAGCCATGGTGGTGGATATGCATTTGTATACATATGTGTGGTGTATCTATTTATATATGTACATATATATATGCATCTATTTATATCGAGAGTATGATAAAACTTGAGGTCCCTGGGTGATGCAAATGGTTTGCATTTGGCTACTGACCTAAAGGTTGGAAGTCTGAACAAACTCAGAGGCACTGAGAAAGAAAGGCCTGGTGGTCTGCTTCTGTAAAGATTACAGCCAAGAAGACCCTATGGAGTAGGTCTACTCTGCAATGCGTGGGTCAGAATTGACTTGACAGCAACAAGTTTTTTTTTTTTTATTTTATACAACTTATATTAATAATGGGATAAATTTGGAGAAATGTAGATGTTCTACATCAATTAAAATTTGAAACGACCTGCTTTTACAGAGAGTCATGCATTATCAACACCCCGTCCCCCTGCTTCCCTTGGTAGGGACTGGGGATTAGGAAAAGGAGCAAATCACCCCTGATTTCCACGGGCATTGCCTTCTTCCAACAACCCACTTGTTCTTAGCTCTCTCTCCCCAAATTGAGAGCTGAAAAATTGCCACCCGGGGAGAAATAACTTGAACGGAGAGAGTCTTAAAGCATGGGGCTGTCAGTGTATCAGGCCCAAACTGGAGGTGGCGGGGGCATAAAAACAGGGTCTTAAGTCACAATGTTAAGCTCACCGTCACTGTGGCAGGAGTCTTTCCTTTCAGCCCTTCGTGCACGTCATTAATTTATTGTGCAACCTCTTTGTGCTTTGCTCTCACTAAGCGTAATAAATTCATTTGCTTTTCACACAGAGAACTCATTCCTCATCCTCGGCCCCAACTTCACCACCGGCTCTGTGACCAGCGTGTTTCGAGAAGGCATGGAGTCAACAAGGACAGAGCCATGCATTAACATATAGAAGAATTTCCAAACTGGAAGTCTTCGAGAGATATGTATCTGAATTATAAACTGTCAGGATGTAGAGACACATGCAATTAGTCTCTGTGAACATGAATCATCACCCATATTAACTTAAGAATCCACACGAAATTATTCATCCCTACAGAAGGTTCTCCAATTAACCCAGAGCCCCTTTCTTCAAAATGCTGTTTCTGAGAGTAATGATTGCATTGTTTTTTTAAAAATAGTATATGTTCATTATAAAAATTTAAACAATGCCAAATCTACAATGAAGAAAGTAAAAAAAAGAAAAAAACCTCAAATCTAGCCCCTAGAAATAGATATCATTAAAATAATATGAATATTTAAAAAACAGCATGAGTATAGTTCCAAACACCTCTTTCTCATATATACAGAAAAGAGGCCAGATCAATCAACTAAAATACATTTCTACAAAGTGAGTGATACTATACATGCTATGTTTAAGAAAATATATTAAATTTAATTTTAATCGAATTTTGTAGGAAAAAATTTATGTTAAACTTTAAATAATTATTAATTTCAAGTAAAGGTTTCTGTACTGTCAAGGGTATTAACTCCTAAAAGGTTCCTTTTTTAGATAAAATAATGACGATAATAATAAAACTTGAATCGGCTGATGTCTTTATGCTTTTTTAGCTATTTGTATCAATTTTCAAAATGTTGGCAGTTCAAATCCACCAGCCACTCCTTGGAAACTCTGAAGGGCGATTCTACTCTGTCCTATATTGTCGCTACGAGCCAGAATTGACTCGATAGCAACGGGTTTGGTTTTGGTTTGGGGTATCAATTTTAAACAATATTTATTTACTCCATTCTCAGAAAGACATGAAAATTAGCACTATCCTCCTCCTATTTTTATTGTCAAGGTTTATGACATTTCCAGGCTATTCTGTATAATTCTCAATTCATTTAATGCTGGTTTTATATTTAAGTGACTCCAGTGCTCAGAACCCATCCTTTTCCTATGGCTTCTCCACCTGTAGTTCTTTATTTTGACTTCTCTCTTGATTGGCTGTGTTTTGTCGTTGGGTGGTCTTTTCAGAACGGACTCAAGGGTGTTGCTTTTCCATGGTTGTTTTCTCTTTGAGAGTCTCTGTCTGCTACTGTTGCATTGGAATGACATCTGGTGGGAGAATAATAGATTAGGAAGGTGTGTCACATGCAGACCTTCAGAGCCTTGGGCAAAGATGCCGACAGCATCTTACTCAGCCTGCCAGGTGGCAACGAAGCCATGTGAAGAAGGAGGAGGAAAAGGAAGGAAAATGCTGGTGTAGGTGTGTGTGCGGGGCAGGGCGGGGGTGGGGTGTCTGTGGGAGGCCGATTGAGGAAAAGGACCCTGGTCTTTTGCAGGTGCTGAGGAAAGATGTCCATCAGACAGAATCTCACACTTGTCCCAGCTCTTCACTCTGCTGCATGCAGATCCAAAGGAGGAGGACAAAATTCCCCAGGAAACCAGAGGCTAAACATGAGCAAAAACCAGCCTGCCAAGGAGGCTGCCACCAGAAACCCAAATCCCCTGAGGAATAAAGCAGGGTAAAACTAACTACGCATATAAACCAGAACAAAAACGAATGCAAAGGAGCAGTGAGGAAGAGAAGGAATGACAAGCTAGTGATGGGGCACAGCTGGCCCATTCAGAGCAAGCTTAATGCTCTCAATTGCAGGGTGTGCTGTGCTCCTCAAGGACATTCACACCCCTTCCCTCATCTCAGTCCTCACAGCAACTCTGCAAGGCTGGCAGGACTAGCCCTGCTTTATAGACAGACAAGAAAACCAAGCTGGAGACGGTGGGGCTAGGACTAGGTCCCTACATGCGAACCCAGTGGTGTTTGCCTATGTGATGCCATTTCTGGTATATTAAAAAAAAAAAGACCAAGAGGATAAAACTAGGAGAGTTTTAGACACCTTCCATTGTTTTTTTTCCTGGTTGCCTTTGCAAGTTGAAGGCTGGGGCTAATGGTGGATGTACAACATCTTTGGCTGCCCAGCCTCCGGAACTCTCCCTAATAGCTCACCATTTTCCTGTTAGAAATCACTTCCCACCCTCCCCCACTGGGGGTTAGTCTTGGAGAAAAATAATTCCACACAATCACCTTTCACTACAGAGACAAAGGGAGCCAAACCCTCTCCAGGGCAGCTGGGGGCAGGCACAGAATCTACACTCAGCCGAGCAGGTGCTCTCCCCAGACTTTGAATCTTGAGATCTTGAGAAGGTGCAAAAAGGACAGGTGTAAATGGTCGGCGATCATTCAGTGTGTCGTTGGTGGAGGTGGTGTATCTTTCTTAAAGTTGCTTTCTGTTACACACAGCCCAGAACCCAAACTAATGCAGTTGGTTGGCAGGGCTTATAATCGTTCCAAAGCTCCAGCCCCATATTTGGTCAGCGAGGTCCTAGATGGGCAGCCAAGGAACTGGGAAGGGTACAGAGAAAATAGGTCCTCCTTGGGTCATGCAGCTATAGGTGACAGGTCTTGAGTCTGGCAGACGCTCAGCAGCCATTGTCGAAACACAGTAAGAAGCTCCAGGAGCCTCCAGAGACTGAAGGAGTTCCTGCCCCACAGAGGACCAGGAGACTCAAGGCTGCGTTAGGGTGGGGCTGGCCGGAGGGAAAGCACGCAGGCTTTTTATGGGAACATTACAGAGATGCCGCTCTGTCACAGAGCTTGTTTAAGGTATCATTTCCTTCTGCAACACGTTCGCTGCACCAGCAGAGTGGCTACCCTCCAACCCTCCCCCCCCATTTCATTTGTGACAAAGAGCTGCTTGAAGGTGCCTGCCTGGGAAATGCCTGAGAATCAAGGCTCTGAAGTACTCACTCCTCAGCTCTGCACAGGGAAGAGCAAACGCTCCCTAGCCTGCTCATAAACATGCGTTTTCTCTTTTATGGCAGAGCTTTGCTTCCAGAGTCCAGCTCTGTAAATCACACCTCGGAGCCCACTTCCACACCGGCTCTTGTTGCTGGGAGTCCCGCTCTGACACTCCAGGGTGAAAGATGGCTGCTTCCCTCCACTGCTGACTCTGCTTCGCTTCCCTTCTCTGGATGTACAAAGAAAGCAACAGAGCTGTGTATTCTGGAAACTGGTGTTAAATGCTGAGGTCAGTTTGGCAAAAAACAAAAAGCTTTTATTTTGCTTTATTCATTCCCTCATTCTTCTCTTTAAGAAGGCTGCTTGCAAAACACAGATGAAAAAGGCTGCTAGGACCACAGCGGGAAAAAAGGAAGCAGCCAATGCCTTCTCCTGCCCCATCTCCTCATTGTCATTCCAGCAGCACTCTGTCTGAGCTGCAGGATGTGGCTGGTGATGGGCCTGTTTTCCATCTTCCCTTCCTAGAACGGAAGCTCCATGAGGGCAGAGTTCATATTTGCTCTACTCCCTGCTGGAGCTCCAAGGCCTAGAGAGGTCCGGAGGAGCTCAGTAAGCACGGATAGGAAGGTAAGTGTGTGGGGCCAAGTAGTGTGATGCAGCAATGTTCCTCTTCCCACAGAATGGGAGACTCTAGAATAAAAGCAGAAGAGGAAGGGGCCTTGGTGATGTACTCCAGTGGCTTTGTTTTTACAACAAAGCTGCCCCAAACCAAAAAACCAAGCCCTTTGCCATCAAGTTGGTTCCGACTCATAGCTGCCCTATAGGACAGAGTAGAACTGCCTCTAGGGTTTCCAAGGAGCAGCTGGTAGGTTTGAAATGTCAACCTTTTGGTTAGCAGCCAAGCGCCACTAGGGCCCCAGTGAAGCTGCCCAGGAAAGTTAAAATTATTACAACCCCCTTTCCCCCTACTCTGAGTCCCTGGGTGGTACAAAAGGTTAGCATGCTGAGCTGCTAATCAAAAGGTTGGGGGTTCAAGTCTACCCAGAGGTGCCTGGTGATCTGTTGTTGTTGTTAGGTGCCATACAGTCAGTTCTGAATCATAGCGAATCATGGAATGAAACACTGCCCGGTGCTGCACCATGCTCACAATCATTGTTATGCTTGAGCCCATTGTTGCAGCCACTGTGTCAATTCAGCTCTTTGAAGGTCTTCCTCTTTTTTATCGACGCTGTACTTTACCAAGCATTATGTCCTTCTTCCAGGGACCGATCTCTCCTGACAACATGTCCGAAGTACATAAGACATAGTCTCAACATCCTTGCTTCTAAGGAGCATTCTGGTTGTACTTCTTCTGAGACAGATTTCTTGTTCTTTTGGCCCAGAAAAAATGGTATATTCAATATTCTTCGCCAACACCACAATTCAAAGGTGTCAATTCTTCTTCAGTCTTCCTTATTCATTGTCCAGCTTTCACATGCCTATGAGGCGATTGAAAACACCATGGCTTGGGTCTGGTGCACCTTAGTTTTCAAGGTGACATCTTTGCTTTTCAACCCTTTAAAGAGGTCGTTTTTAGCTGATTTGTCCAATGCAATGCATCTTTTGGTGACCTGCATCCCCCAAATTTGCCATTGAAAACTCCAAGGAGTACAGTTCTTTTCTGACACATATGGGGCCACCACGAGTCGGAACTGGCTCAGTGGCAACTGGTTTTCCCCTCACTGTGTCACCCAGGAGACCTGGTGGCACAATGGTCAAGAACTCAGGCTGCTAACCAAAAGGTCGGCAGTTCAAATCCACCAGCCCCTCCTTGAAAATCCTATGGGGCTGCTTTACTCTGTCCTATACAGTCTCCATGAGTTGGAATCGACTCAACAGTAATGAGTATCACTCAGCTAGTTAGTGGCAGAGAGAGGATTCAAACTAGAGATTCCCAGATGATTATGTCCAGACCACAGATGTAAAACTCCCCCTAAATTATTAGTTTTTCAAGCTATGTTAGAAATATACTTCTTGTTTAAGTGTCAGGCTTCAAGAGGGACTGAATAGACATTTTTTGAATGAACTAATGCTCTGACAACTTGGATGAGGTGAAGAAGGATGACGAGGGGGTCTGAAAGCTGTGTCGTCTTGAGGACCAGCTGCATAAACTGGCAGTCTGGAGACAGAGGATCGATGGGAAGCCTAGAGGCTGTCGCTGTGTGTGTATCTTCCTCTTCCATGAACACTTAGTGCAGAGTGGGTGAACCATAAATATGGTGGGCAAGTAAATTAATTGCTTTGCTTTGAGAAGAGGGGGGATGTGTTATGTGCTGCTTCAGAAAACCCACGATAGCTAATGGGTAGGGAAGTTTCGAAGAGCTGGCTGTCTCGGCAGGAAGTGGATGGCATCTGTCAGAGTGAATAGTGCTCCTCAAACTTCTACATGCGTACACATCACCTGGGGGTCTTGTTAAAATACAGGTTCTCATTCAGCAGGTCCGGGTGAAGCTGAGACGCTGCATTGCCAACGAGCTTCCAGGTGATGCTGTTGGGAGGCCACCCTTTGGGAAGGGAGGATAAAGAAGAAAACTTCTCAGAGAGGTTATCATCCATGATCACTTAGGTCACTTCTGACTCTCTAAGGCCCTGAGTGCTCAGCTTTCCGTAAGCAGAAAGACTTGAGAAATATGGGAGGGTGTGACTTTCATCTTTATGTTCATGTAAATCTAGAGGTCTCTGTGCTGGCAAACGTGATTACAGGAAGCGGAGGGATTTGTCTGTGTTTTCACACCAGCAGAAAAGCATTCCTTGTGGCTGTGATTCTGCTAAAATACTCAGTGTATGTGTACTGAATTTCGCAACAAATGTGCTCCATTTGATGCACTGAAAACCTGTCAAACGCTTTACAAGCCGAAAACACATAACTCATGCAGAACTCATAAGACGCTTAGAGCCCCTTGCTGTTACCCTCAGCAAAGCGAGGTTTCTCCTAATCCCACAGGCTCTCCACTAGGTTTGTTTCTCTGACGTTATCAGTTTTGGACTCACCCTGATGCTGCCCCTCCCTACCCCCACCACTTGGCCTTAAAGATCTCAAGGAAACTGCCCTCTCTCTGGCCCCATGAGCTGACTGTACCGGCCATTCCTGAGCTGTGGAGGCACAGGACACCAGCCCTTCCTCACCAGACACCACTGGAAGTAGTTTCTGGTTAAGAGGATGCAGGTCAACAGGGAGAGGAGAAGAGGAGGAAATCCTATTTGTTGAGCACCTACTGTGCACCAGGCAATGGACCGGGCTCATTACACACATTTTCCCTAATGCCATGGCAACATCATTAGGGAGTAAAAAGATTTAAAAAAAAAAAAAAAAAAGAAGAAGGAAAAGAAAGAACAGGAAAGAAGCTTCCTGATAAACACAGGCATCGGGGCCGAGTGAGCATCTCCCAGCCTGGTCCCCTGCCTTCCCCATACAGGCCCTGGCTTTGATGCTGTGTCCAGAAATCTCCCACTGTCTCTGGGGTGCCAGGACAGACACCAGAGCTCTCCCAGATCCAGGCTGCCTGGCTGCGCGAGGAGACTCTAGTGACGGTGGTTCCAAGTCCTTTGTGTTCTTTTTCTTGAGTGCTCCCTGCTCCCCAGGAAAGGCTGCGGGAGCAAACAGAGAAGTCCCGCCTGGGTTCCACCCTCACTAAAATTACAGACCCTCCTGGGGACTCAAGTACCCAAGCCCGGGAATGCCAGAGCCAGGACCAAAATGCTGTGGCAGGAAGAGCCTGTTACTAAGGCTGCTGAGATCAGGCCTGTTTCCAACGGGAGGGGAACTGTGGGTCTGTTTCAGATGGAAAAGGGCTACATTGATAAGCAGCAATGCAGGTCCTTTCTGGAAATTGCTCACACTGGTAAAAAAAAAAAAAAGTCCAGGAAAAGAATGATAATAATAACAGTACCACCTTGACCTTTTAGCTGCATGGAGGAAATCACCCTTCAGCAGGGATTCGTTTTTTTCAGCCTTTCATATTTTTTATTCACAGGGACAAAGAAAGCAATGTACCCTACCCTTTAATTCACTGTTTTCTGCTTCTGGTTTCTATTTCCTGGTAAATTAATTAGGTGCAGTTTACAGACTAATCTTACTTTTCTGGTTCCTGTGGGCCCTCTTTTCAAAAGCTTCTTAACTCTTCTCCTACCCCCCTCTCCAAATTTCTAACCCAGCTTTCCCAAAAAGGGCTTATAGAAATGTTGTTGAGCTAGAGTGAGGTGTCTTGCACACAGTAGGTGCTCAATATATGCTGAATTGGATTAAATTACAGCATTGGTAGTCCCTTAGCTTGATTTTAGCCCAATGGAAAATTACAGCATGGTTAGTCCCGATTTATGATGTATTCAGTTTGTGAGGAACTGCACTGACGACCATCCATTTTTTTTTGTCCATTGTGTCATCAGTAACATGTACTACGTACAGTGTTGCAGCATGTAAGTTGTCGATGTTGTCATTCTCAGCTACTCACTGAGATGTTGTCATTCTCAGACAGTCACCGGCAGATGTTTATATGTAATGTTTCCAACCCCCAAAGACACATAAAGATGAGATTTATAAAGATATTGATAATAAAAGGCAATAATAATGAAAACTACAAAAAAAAAAAAAAAGAAAAGAATGAGAGAGAGAAAGAAATTCTGCTCATGTCAGAACCACCTTATGATGGAGTCATTGCAATGGAACCCCGTCATAAGTAGGGGACTACCTGTATCTGGGGAAATGCAGCTGACCACACCTTGCCTCCCCAATCTGATCTACTGTCTCCCACCTTCATTGCTCAAGACATGTAATTGAGGATCCAGCTCCTATCTATATCCTCGAAGGAGTTCTCAGGGGGAAGAAAGGGCTCTTTCTCAGGAAGTGCTGTGCTGGAGAGGAAGCTCAGAGTCCAGGCAGCCTGTGTCAGTAATCAGCCAGCATCTGTCAACACACTGCCTTCAGATCAAACAGAAGGGACCTTCCGTTGGGGACCATCCTGGCAAGGCCACTGTGCAAGAAGGGAGTCATACACCATCAAAGTGGGTGCAGGGGGTAAGCACACTACCCAAATCCTCTGAAATCACAAAATTATTCGTGACCTGAGATTATCATTGCTTTGTCTTTTTTTTTGTCTTTTTCTCCCTTTTGTAAACAAGCTCTCTGCTCTTGGTACTATTCCCTAACCACAGCAGCCCCTAGTGGCAGCAAGCTGGATCACAGGACTGCTATAGAATCCCAGGAGAAAGGGCTTGTTCTAAATGTGTCCAAATGTGTCTGTATCATGTGATCTCCAGCACCATTTCTATCAAGACCGTATTTTCCAACTACCAATCGTTCTTTGTTTCCAACTTTCACATTCCAATCACAAGTAATTACCAATGCATCCTCATTGCATGTTTGATCAATTTCAGACTGCAGAAGTTGGTAAAAATCTTCAATTTTTTTTTTTTTGGCCTTAGTGGTTGGTGCTTAAATTTGAATAATACTCGTATTAACTGGTCTTCCTTGTAGGCATATGGATATTATCCTATCACTGATGGCGTTGTACTACAGGATAGATCTTGAAATGTTCTTTTTGACAATGAATGCAAATCCATTCCTCTTCAAGTTGTCGTTCCCAGCATAGTAGACCATCATATGATTGTCCGATTCAGAATGGCCAATACCAGTTCGTGTTCCACTGCTATTCTTAAGGTTTTCACTGGCTAATTCTTTTCAGAAGTAGACTGCCGGGTCCTTCTTCCTAGTCTGTGTTAGTCTGGAAGCTCAGCTGAAGCCTGTCCTCCATAGGCGAACCTGCTGGTATCTGAATACCGGTGGCATAGCTTCCAGCATCACAGCAACATGCAAGCCCCCACAGTATGAAAAAGTGACAGACATGACTTCCTCATTGCAAATACCTTTTCTTCACCAACATAAACAATGACTCTACATATCAACCTCGCCAGATGGAATACACAGGAATCAAATAGACTACATCTGTGAAAAGAGACAATGGAAAAGCTCAAGAACAACACCAGGGGGCAACTGCAGAACAGACAATGAATAGCTCATGTACAAGTCCAAGTTGAAACTGAAGAAAATTAGAACAAGTCCATGAGAACCAAAGTATGACCTTGAGTATATCTCACCTGAATTCAGAGACTGTCTCGAGAATGGATTTGATGCGTTGGACACTAATGACTGAAGACCAGATGAGTTGTGGAATGACATCAAGGATATCATACATGAAGAAAACAAGAGGTCATTAAAAAGACCAAAATGGATGTCAGAAGAGACTCTGAAAAGTGTTCTTGAACACTGAGTAGCTAAAGCAAAAGGAAGAAATGATGAAGTAAAAGAACTGAACAGAAGATTTCAAAGGGCGGCTCAAGAAGACAAAGTAAAGTATTATAATGACACGCTCAAAGAGCTAGAAACAGAAAAAACCAAAAGAGAAGAACACATTTCGCAAGCTGGAAGAACTGAAGAAAAAAATCAAACCTCAAGTTGCAATAGTGAAGGACTCTATGGGGAAAATATTAAACAACACAGGAAGCATCAAGAGAAGATGGAAGGAATACACAGAGTCATTATACCAAAATGTTCAACCATTTCAAGAGGTAGCATATGATCAAGAACCGATGGTTCTGAAGGAAGAAGTCCAAGCTGCTCTGAAGGTGCTGGCGGAAAAGTGAGACTCCAGGAATTGACAGAATACCAACTGAGATGTTTCAATAAATGGATGCAGTGCTGGAAGTGCTCACTCATCTATGCCAAGAAATTTGGAAGACAGCTACCTGGTCAATCAACTGGAAGAGATCCATATTTATGTTTATTCCCAAGACAGGTGATCCAGGCCCCAGATAAGTAAAGCGTTACTGAAAAAGAACAAAGTGGGAAGCCTCACACTACCTGATTTTAGAACCTGTTATACCGCCATGGTAGTCAAAACAGCCTGTTACTGGTACAACAACAGATACATAGACCAGTGGAACAGAATTAAGAATCCAGATGGAAATTCGACCACTTATTAGCAGCTGATGTTTGACAAAGTCCCAGAGTCTGTTAATTGGGGAAAAGACAGTCTCTTTAACAAATGGTGCTGGCATAACTGGATATTTACCTGCAAAAAAAAAAAAATGGAACAAGACCCATACCCCACACCATGCACAAAAACTAACTCAAAATGGATCAAAGACCTAAATATAAAATCTAAAATGAGAACGATCATGGAAGAAAAAATAGGGACAATGCTAGAAGCCCTAATACATGGCATAAACAGTATACAAAACATTACTAACAACGCACAAACACCAGAAGAGAAACTAGATAACTGGGAGCTCCTAAAAATCGAACGCCTATGCTCATTCAAAGCCTTCACCAAAAGAGTAAAAAGACTACCTACAGACTGGGAAAAAGGTTTTGGCTATGACAAATCTGATCAGCATCTAATCTCTAAAATCTATAAGCTACTCCAAAACCTCAACAACGAAAAGACAAATAATCCAATTAGAATATGGGCAAAGGATATGAATAGGCAGTTTACCAAAGAAGACATTCAGGCGACGAACAGACACATGAGGAAATGCTCAGAATCATTAGCTATTAGAGAAATGCAAATCAAAACTACAATGAGATTCCATCTCACCCCAACAAGGTTGGCATTAATGCAAAAAACACAAAATAATAAATGTTGGAGAGGTTGTGAAGAGACTGGAACACTTATACATTGCTGGAGGAAATGTAAAATGGTACAACCACTTTGGAAATTGATTTGGTGCTTCCTTAAAAAGCTAGAAATAGAATGACCATATGATTCAGCAATCCCACTCCTTGGAATATATCCTAGAGAAATAAGAGCCCTCACATGAATAGATACATGAACACCCATGTTCATTGCAGCACTGTTTACAATAGCAAAAAGATGGAAACAACCTAGGTGCCCATCAACAGATGAATGGATAAACAAATTATGGTACTTTCACACAATGGAATACTATGCAGTGATAAAGAACAATGATGAATCTGTGAAACATCTCAGAACATGGATAAATCTGGTAGGCATTATGCTGAGCGAAATTAGTTAGTCTCAAAAAGGACAAACGTTGTATGAGACCACTATTATAAGAACTCAAGAAAAGGTTTAAACACAGAAGAAAACATTCTTTGATGGTTATGAGGGTGGGGAGTGAGGGAGAGGGGTATTCACTAATTAGATAGTAGGCAAGAATTATTTTGGGTAAGGGGAAGGACAACACACAATTTAGGGGAAGTCAGCACAGCTGGCCTAAACCAAAAGCTAAGAAGTTTCCTGAATACAACCAAACACTCTGAGGGACAGAGAAGCAGGGGCAGGGGCCTGGGGACCATGTTTCAGGGGAGATCTAGGTCAACTGGCATAACAAAGTTTATTAAGAAAACGTTCTGCATCTCACTTTGGTGAGTGGTATCTGGGGTCTTAAAAGCTAACGAGCAGCCATCTCATATGCAACAATTGGTCCCAACCCACCTGGAGCAAAGGAGGAAGAAGAACACTGAGGACGTAAGGAAAACATGAGCCCAATAGACAGAAAGTGCCCCGAAAACCGGAGGCTCCATCAGCCGGAGACCAGAAGAACCAGGTGGTGCCCAGCTACCACCAGTGACTGCCCTGACAGAGAACACAACAGAGAGTCCCTGATGTAACAGGAGAAAAGAGGGGTGCAGAATTCAAGTTCTAGTAAAAAGACCAGACTTGATGGTCTGACTGAGATTGTAGGGACCCCAGAGGACATGAACCCTGAACTCTGTTAGGCCAAAACTAAAACCATTCCTGAAGCCAGCTCTTCAAAGATTAGACTGGTCAATAAGACATAAAATGATACTGGTGAGGAGTGTGCTTCTTAGCTCAAGTAGACACATGAGACTAAAGACGAGAAGGTAGAGGGGGACAGGAGCTGGATGAATGGACACAGGAAATACAAGGTGGAGAGGAGGAGTGTGCTGTCACATTATAGGGGGAGCAAGTAGGGTCACATAACCATGTGTGTATAAGCTTTTGTATGAGAAACTGATGTGAACAGCAAATTTTCACTTAAAGCATAATAAAAAAAAAAAAGAAAGAAAGGTGATCCAACCGAATACTGAAATTATGGAACAATATCATTAATATCACATGCACATAAAAATTTTGCTGAAAATCATTCAAAAGTGGCTGTAGTCGTATATTGACGGGGAACTGCCAGAAATTCAGGCCAGGTACAGAAGAGGACGTGGAGCCAGGGATATCATTGCTGATGTCGGATGGATCCTGGCTGAAAGCAGAGAATACAAGAAGGGTGTTTACCTGTGTTTTATTGACTACACAAAAGCATTCTCTGTGTGGATCATAACAAACTATGAATAACATTGCAAAGAATGGGAATTCCAGAACACTTAATTGTGCTCCGGAGGAACCTGTACACAGATTAAGAGGCAGTTATTTGGACAGAACAAGGGTTATCTTGCATGGTTTAAAATCAGGAAAGGTGTGTGTCAGGGTTGTATCCTTTCACCATACCTATTCAGTCTGTATGCTGAGCAAATAATATGAGAAGCTGGACTATATGAAGAACAGAGCAACAGGACTGGTGGAAGATGCATTAACAACCTGCATTATGCAGATGACACAACCTTGCCTGCTGAAAGCGAAGAGGGCTTGAAACACTTACTGATGAAGATCAAAGACCACAGCCTTCAGTATGGATTGCACCTCAACATAAAGAAAACAGAAATCCTCACAACTGGACCAATAAGCAACATCATGATAAACTGAGAAAAGATTGAAGTTGCCAACGATTTCATTTTACTTGAATCCATAATCAACACCCATGGAAGCAGCAGTCAAGAGATCAAAAGATGCATTGTATTGGGCAAATCTGCTGCAAAAGACGTCTTTAAAGTGTTGAAAAGCAAAGATGTCACCTTTAGACTAAGGTGCGCCTGACCCAAGCCGTGGTGTTTTCAATCACCTCATATGCATGTGAAATCTGGACAATGAATAAGGAAGACCGAAGAAGAATTGATGCCTTTGAATGGTGGTGTTGGGGAAGGATATGGACTATACCACGGACTGCCAGAAGAAGGAAGGAATCTGTCTTGGAAGAAGTACAACCAGAATGCTTCTTAGAAGCAAGGATGGCAAGGCTACGTCTTACCTAGTTTGGACATGTTGTCAGGAGGAATCAGTCCCTGGAGAAGGACATCATGCTTGGTAAAGTACAGGGTCAGTGAGGAAGAGGAACACCCTCAACAAGATGGACTGACACAGTGGCTGCCACAATGGGCTCAAGCATAACAACAATTGTAAGGACGGCACAGGACCAGGCAGGGTTTCCTTCTGTTGTCGCTATGGGTCATAACCAGCTCGATGGCACCTAACAACAACAACAACAAGATATGTCTCTAGGTAGTGTGGGTGATTAACACACTTGGCTGCTAATCAAAACATTGGAGGTTCAAGTCCACCCAAAGGTGCCTCAGAAGAAAGGCCTGGTAACCTATTTCCGAAAAATCAGCCATTGAAAACCTTCTGGAGCACAGTTCTACTCTGGTGAACATGGAGTCGCCACAGTTGGAACTGACTCGACGGTGATTGTTTTTTGTTTCTTGGTTATATATGTCTTCAGATGTTGATAGAAGCATGTGGAAACCCCACCCCCACCCCACCAACCAGTCCCTCAGGACTGGTTGATCTAATTTTGACTTCTTAGGGGCCGAGGGTATCCTTCTGGTTTTTCAACTCACATAAATGCACACAAATGAATGCTGGAACTGACACTGTAGGGGGTGGGAGGAAGCATCCCAGGTTAAGGAGCCCCTGGGGTGGGGGTGGGGTCAGAGTGGGAGACAGGTGAGGAGAGGGGATGGCCTCTGAGCAAATCCCAGTGTCACTGGTCCAGCGCTCGCCCGGTGAAACTGGGCCCTAGCTCTGACTTGGTCTTTGGTCAAAAGAATCAGCTACCCAAGAGTGACCAGTCAGCAGGCCAGGCCTCATCCAGGGGCTCACAAGCTCTGCTTTGACCCTGACACCGTCAGAAGCAGCTGCCACCAGCCCAGGTGAGAAAAACTTGATGGCACCCTGGAGAGAAGCCCTCTATTAAAGCAGAAAAAGTGTCCTCTCCTCCCAGGGAATGACTTTACAGAACATACAACTCCTTGGTTGGGTGACACCTTCAGCAAGTTTTCTTAAAGAAACACTGAAATGAAAAAGCTTATTTGAACTAACATCCCAAAGGGGTCCTTGGATACCTAACCCCAGGTAATGAATTTATGCAAAAATCTGCTTCTGGAAGAGCTGGGAAATGAGCGGGAAATGGATTTGTGAAGGGCTGAGACTCTGCTGGGTGCTTCCTTCACAAACGTCAACTTACATGATGCTGGCCTCAGAGCGACCAAACCAGAAAACCAAACCTGTTGCCTTTGAGTTGATTCTGACTCATGGAGACCCCATGTGTTACAAAGTAAAGCTGCTCTCTAGGGTTTTCTTGTCTAATTTTTATGGAAGCAGGTTTCCAGACCTTTCTTTTGTGGCACTGCTATGGGGGTTCAAATCACCCAACATTTCAGTTAGTAGATGAGCACAAACCATTTTGGCCACCCAGGACCTCACACAGAGCGAACCAGCAGGTAAAGAACTCCTCTGGGAGGGCATTAACTCTTGTAAGTATGCAGCTATCCTGATCCTGATCCTGCCTTTAATTGACTTCGCAAATGTTTAAATTGATTCAAATATAACTTAAACTGAATTGGGTGGTTTCAACACCAATTAATATGCTCCAATGAAGTTAGCAGAAGGGGAATTTGAGTTAAGCCTGAGGAAAAAGAAGAAGAAAAAAACTTCCTTCTTTAAATTATATGTCTTGCTTTAAATTTTCAAAAAAGCACAGGGCAATTCCCCCAGGGATTATTACAAAGACTGAGAAGATGTTAAACCCACTGGGAAAAACTTATACCTCTGAATTGTGGAGGGAAATGTTAGTTTGTTAATAAAAGGCTAGTAGCAGAGCCATTTAGGAGCCCTGGTTGTCCAGTGGTTAAGAGCTTGCCTGCTAACCAAAAGGTCAGCAGTTCGAATCCACCAGCTGCTACCTGGAAGCTCTGTGGGGCAGTTCTACTCTGGTCTATGGGGTCACTATGAGTCGGAATCAGCTTAACGGCAACAGGTTTGGTTTTCTTGGGTTAGAGCCCTTTAAGTGGTCTTGGACATTGTATGGCATGCTTCCCAGCTGTTTCAAGAATGGATGTCAGAAGGAAGAGGCAGGCACACTGGACACTCAGGAGACAAGAAGACTCTCCCAAGCATTTAAGCAGCCTCTTGGCCTGCCCTCCTCCTTCCTGTCAACCTGAATGCCATCCTTCTTCACAGCTGACCTTTGGGTGGTGCTCACTCAGGTCCCAAAACGTGGCACACATTAGCGGCTTCCACCCCCGCTTCAGCAGGCTGCATCGTGGCTTCTGCCACGTCCAGGTCACTGAACCAACTCTGGCAAAGCTCAGTGTCCTCTTGACAGCCAGTCCACTCCCCCTTCCCAGGCCTTCCTGCACTTATCTCCTTCTTGTTGAGCTGTTCTCCTCATGAAGCTCCTGAAGCATGGCTTCTTCTTGCGTGTCCTCAGCTTCTCTGCTGTTCCCTCACTGACCCTCAAGCCAACCCCCTTTAGGAGTTGATGCTGTCTATAGTTCTGTGCTGAATATCTGCCCTTTGTGCCAGCCCAGCACCCGCTTCCTCTTCGTTAATTCATTCCACAACTTTTTTTGTGTGCGTGTGCCTACCACATACCAGACATTCTTCTAGCCAATGAATATAAAAGACAAAAGTCCTTCTAGTGTAGGAGTTGGCAAGCTTTTTCTGTAAAGGGCCAGATAGTAAGTAATTTAGGCTGTGCAAGCCATATGGTCTCTATCCCAATCACTCAACTCCATGCCAGTAGCTCTAAAGCAGCCATAGACAATATATAAACAAATAGGCATGGCTGTGTTTCAATAAAACTTTATTTACAAAAACAGGTTGTGAAGGGGATTTGTCCTGCCGATACCTGTTCCAGTGGACTAACAGCACCTCCGATTTTCCTTTGGATAGCCATTACTTTTCTACTCTAAGTCCTCATTGTTTGGGCCTAAGGGTGGTCATGTGACCCAAGCTTGGACAAAGTCAAGTGATAGGCTCAGGGGTGGGCACAAGGTCCCCTGGGCCAGTGAGAATCAGCCTTGGGTCTTTTGCTATAACTGTTGGGAAAGAGACATCCTCTTTCTGCTGGGATTTCTAAGCTGATAGAATAAAGCCTGGTGGCCATCTGCACCACAACCCTGGAAGAACATGCCTGAGAATGAAGCCATCCTAGAGGAAAGCAGAAGGGGAACCCTCACGGCATCTTTGGAGCACCTGAATTCAACTAGGCAATCACACCTGCAGTCATATGTATATCCTGTACCTTTCAGCTACACTCCATTTTTTTTTTTTCCTTAAACAAATTGGCTTGGATTTTCGTCACTTGTAACCAGAGTCCCAGGCAATACAAAACCCAAACCCGTTTCTAGAACCCCCTTTCTCCTTACTCTACATACATGGTTAATTAGCTGCATCATTTTTCCCTAACTACTAAATGGAAACCCTGGTGGTGTTGTGGCTAAGTGCTACGGCTGCTGACCAAAGGGTCGGCAGTTCAAATCTGCCAGGCGCTCCTTAGAAACTCTATGGGGCAGTTCTACTCTGCCCTATAGGGTTGCTATGAGTCAGAATTGACTTGACAGCAATGGGTTTGGTTTGGTTTGATTTGGTTAGGCACTAAACAGAGCCCTGGTGGTGCAGTGCTTAAGAGCTCGACTACTAACTAAAAAGTAGACAGTTTGAATCCACCAGTTGCTCCTTGGAAACAGTGTGGGGCAGTTCCACTCTGTCCTATAGGGTTGCTACGACCCTCGAGGGCAATGGATTTTTTTAGGTAGTAAGCACTACGTCAAGGGGTATGATTTTTTTTAATTCCCCCACAGTTCCCAGCACATTCCTTATTACAGATTTTCTCAACCTTGGATACACATTAGAATCACCAGGGAAATTAAAAAAATTAAAAAAAAAAAAGATGCCTGGTCCCACAAACAGAGATAGGAATTTAATTGATCTGGTGTGACCCCCAGACATCACTATATTTAAAATATTCCCAGGTGATTCTCATGCACAGCCATGGTTGAGAACCAGTGGTTTAGTATGTCAAAGGTACTCAGAAAATGGTTGATGGATGTTTGATTGATTGCCCTGAGTCCATATGTAGGTCCAAACTTCATAATTAATTACCTCCAGTTTATTTGGCTACCATAACAAGACGCTTACCCTAGCAGACTTAATAAATATTACTTGGGGATGAAGATGATAATATTGTTGATGATGACAGTGATGATGGCGATGATGACAAAAATCTGAAACAAATTCCCCCCGTGTTTTCTAGTCTCAGCACCCAGCCACAGTTGCCCAATAAGAAATCAGGTCAGCCCCAGTTGGATCTCTGCAAGTCCTCTTCTTCCCTAACACGTGCCTCTTGCCTTCCGAGTCACTTCGTATGAGGCTCTTTGCGAGACGACAGGCTTCTTGCATCAGTGGAACAGACTCACTGGGAGTAACCCAGTTCTCCCTCATCCCCAAGGCCATGGTTTATAAAAAGAGAGTTAATTTGTCATTCGGAGGAACTTTTGGACACATCTAAGTTCATTTCTTAATGAGGTCTGGCTCTCAGGGAATGGACAGGGACTGAGCCTTTTAGTTTATGACCTAAAATGTTCTTGTTGTTTAAAGACCTTTGCTAATGAGGGGAGAGTCATGGCCCCATCCCCTCATGAAGTAATGAGCTTAGCTCTGTTCGGTGCTTGGGGCCTACCCTTAATCTCACTAGCATCTTGCAAATGGCCCCAGAAGGTTCATTGATGGTAAGAGAGTGTGGAGGAGGGCTCCATCACACAACTGCTGAAGTGGAGACATTGAAGGGGCCCCACAGTTCAGGACCCTGGGCTGTTCCTGCCATTTTATGGCAGAGTTGATTTCGGTAAGGACTTATCTTGGTTAGAAGACTGATGAGGCCTAAGATCCTAAAATTGGGCATATTTTTTCTTCTTCTTTAGCTCAACTTCCATGTAAAGCCAGAAGAAGCCAGAACATGTCTGAACAGATCCAAAACAGAGGGCCCTGGACATTTCTTATTTGGGGACTGTGTGGAGAGCGTGTCAAGTGTCAGAGTAGAATGGTGGGTAGGAGTGCAGCTTCGGAGTCAGGCTGCCTTGTTCAAGCCCCACTCTGACCTTTGGCAATCTGCTTCATCTCTTCAAGGCTTCAGTTTCTGTATTTGTGAAACAGGGTGATCGTTAGTAAGATCACAGCATGCCCTGGGCCAGGGCAGAGGGAAATTGTGGGAACTGCGGCCCTGAGGCCATTGTGTGATCGTGATGTTGACCCACATCCTTGCTCCTTTCAGCCTGGATTCTGTTTAACTGCTGCTCATTTAGGGAATCAGCTTCTCATCTCATTATTCCTTGGAGAGTAATAAGAATTTATTTGCCCCCAATGCACAGAACAGACCACTGTATCCCTCGGGATCCAGCCAGAAAAGCAAAAATCACTCCAGATCCTCCAAACTGAAGGCCATACAGGGAATGGAGGACACAGGCAATGCAGGAGCCGGGAAGCCACAGGGGGACAGTGAGGCTGCCCGGGGGTTGGCAGGAGGTCACTGCCACCTGACGTGTGGAGGACAATGACAGGAGATGGCACTGCAAGTCCAGAGCCCAGCCTTTAGGTAGGAGCTCAAATCATGCCAGGGTCCACCTAGGAGGACCTGGATAATGGAGGGAGGGACTGTCCAGTGGAAGCTAAGCCATGGGGAAGACACAGCCACTGTCAGAGACACCACAATAAGGGGAGAGAGATGGGAAGAAATACCCTGGCTTTTCCTCCTCTTATCCTCCAGTCCTCTACCAGTGCCCACCATTGCTCAAACCCACCCAAGGAGCAAGGGAGTCTGGGAAATGACCCTGAGTGGGTAGAGAATGCTGAGAATGGATCTGAGAGAAAACAGGCAGTAGTCCACAAGCACAGCCTCCTTCCCCACTTCCTAAGGCACATGTGTCTCCTGGAACCAGTGCAGAATCCTGCCTCTTTGGGTGAATTAAAATGCAAAAGAGCATTTCTTACCTGGGAAGCCTCAGAAGACACTAGATAAACCCAGTTAGAAGAAGCCCAGAGCTACACCACATACCCATGGCTGTCCTGTTGGGATACGGAATACTACAGACAGCAGGAGGAAAAGGCTCCTGGGAGCTAGGGACTCAGATCTGCTTGTTTTCTTTACTTGCCAGTGCCTCAGTTCTTTTTATTGTTAATCTGACATTTTCCTCTCATATTCTCCACACATCTTAGAAGATTCATTTCTACCAAATCTGTAGGCTTCAAGGGGCAGATCCATGTTTTCTGACTTTTTGAACAAAAGGATAACTATAATTTGTGATCAATAGTAAAGCACAACTTTCTGAGTTAAGAGCCTCACGAGTTTGCTGCCTCCTTGGCGATGTGGAAACTCGAGACAGGGTTTGCTGAACTCAGCACAGCCTGGGTGACATAGTGGTAAAGCAATGAAGAAAGACAATGGCCTTTGCCACACTGGGCCAAGATTTCAGGACTTTGTGCCACTGCTCTCCCTTACCCTCCTCCAACCCCGTCTAGGTGAAAATGGCAGGTTTCTCCTCAGCCAATGGGCAAATGCATAACGGGTAAGCAAATAAAATGCTTAGTTTGTGAGCAGGGGTAAATCTTCCATCTTTTGTTCAAAATTCAGAAGCTGGATTCGTCCAGCAGAAGCTGGAGAGGAACAGCCACTGCTGGAGATGTCGAGCATGCAGAGAGATCCGGGGAGAAATTCTCTGGCATTTCCCCTCCTTCTACACTGCAATTCTGGAAGAAGAATGGAAATGAAGACTTTAAAGCCACACACTTTCAGAGCCGAAGACCAGCCTTCTATCAAATTTCCCCTCCTTTGATCTCTCTTTACCCTGTGCCCATACACACAGAATCCCTGATGCTGCTAGTTTATGGCCGGTGCTGGAAGGCTTACTGTCCTTCCATCGCATTGCTGACTGGCCCTATTCCTTTCACCGAGCCAAAGCTACCCCCTGACATCCAGACTGAGAAAGGCTTGCTCTGCTCCCTTCCTGACAACACTTCATAGACTTCCTCCATCCTCAGGTCTCTTCTTAACCTTCTTTCCTCCCAACTAAATACCTCCAAACCCATTGCTGTTGTGTCAATTTTGACTCATAGAAACCCAATAGGACAGAGTAGAACCACCCCATAGAGTTTCCAAGGATCGGATGGTGGATTCAAACTTTTGGTTAGCAGGCGAGCTCTTAACCACTGGGCCACCAGGGCTCTAAATACCCTCAGTTCATCTTATAACATGGACTCCATATTCAGCTTTGGGTTTTATACATCTGTCTGCTAAATGTCTAAACAAAGGTTTATCCAAAATTTGCCACAATACATTAACTAACATTCTTTGGGAAAGAGGAGGAGTGGTTTCATGGCCAAATAGGTTTTAGAAGCACTGGGTTGTAAGGGTTGTTGGTCACTGTCCGTGCCCACCTATATCTCATTGTCCTTCCCACTTTCAGCGCTTGCAGGCCCTGTTCCCACTGCCAGCACCTGCATTTCTTTGCCCCAGGGCTTTGGCTAAAGCTTCAAGGACTCAGCACTCCCTAGGCAACCGTCTACCAAGACCTACAGGAGCTGGTATGTACTACCTAGCTCTCTCACCCTGCCCCTTGGGTAGAGTGACAATGGGGCCCGTGTTCTAACTGCCAAAGATCCTCAGCAGGATTGGGCTTCAGTTTACAGTGCTTACTATTTTGATACAGTTTCTGTCAAGTCAACTCCAACTCATGGTGACCCCATATGTGTCAGAGTACAACTGTACTCCATAGGGTTTCCATGGCTGATTTTTTCCTAAGTGGGTCACCAACCTTTCTTCTGAGGTCCCTCTGGGTGGATCCAACCCTCCAACCTTTTGGTTAGCAGCCAAGTGCGTTAACTGTTTTCACCACCCAGGGACTCCTCATACCCACTAAAAATAGAATGAAAATCCCGAGTGCTGGTGAGGAGGTGGAGCTGGTTTGATAACACACACTTTGTTGGCTGCCTTCCTTTCCCTTTCACACTTCCATTCCACACCTCCCAGGAGACAGGAATCTTTGTCTCAGCAAATGCTTCTCGTGGAACCCAAACTAAGACACAAGCCAACTTGCACTGAAAATCTCCAAGCAAGGCTTCTGATCTGAAGCCTTTCCCAAATTTATTTGTCCATGAAACCCTTTCCTCACAGCTCATTTTGAGGGGCTAGGGCTCTTTGGGAAGCACTGATCTAATTACTGGGGAGGACCCAAACCTATCACAGAGCTGTTGAGATGGAAGAAGTCAAGGATGGGACGGATGATCAGTGTATGAGGCAGCAAAGATGTTAACTGGGGAATATTTGACCACTTAGAAATACCTGGAGTTAGAGCTCCTCAGGGACAGAGTATTATCAGAGGCGGAATTGCTGGGAAGTGGCTAACAGGGGCATTTATTGGGTTTATCTGCTATTATGGGGCCTGCTTTGAATTTCAGTTCTCACAGTTCAAGTGCAGCACAGGGATTAGGCTAATTCCTAGAGAATTCACACTTCACACACAAACACAAAAATTATATTTTAGCTGCTTATGAGGGAACTAACCCTCCTGCTCTGCATCTAGCTGTGAGGAGATGGGCCAGTATCCTCAAGCTGGTGGACTGAGAGACAGTCACCCCAGGATTGCACAATTATTTCGGAAAATTCAGCATTCCACATTCAAGATGAGTGGAAAATGGCTGGGGACTTTTTTCAACAACTTGGCTTGAGCAGGATTGATTCCAGGACTGAGAAATATTCAAGCAACGTGGAGCCTGCAGCATTAAAAAATGGAATCATTTTATGGTTGGAAAATCTAAGGTGTGCCTTGCCATCAAATCACGGGCATTTAATAAAGTCGCTTGAGAATGTCGAAGCAGTGAGGAGGGAAACCAGCCATGAAACTTATCTTAGTCATCCAGTGCTTCTATAACAGAAATACTACAAGTGGATGGCTTTAACAAACAAATTTATGTTCTCACAGTTTAGGAGGCTAGAAGTCTGAATTCAGGGTGCTGGCTCTAGAGAAAGGCTTTCTCTCTTTGTGGGCTCTGGAGAAGGTCCTTGTCTCTTTCAACTTCTGTTCATGGGCGATCTTTATGTGGCTTGGCTTCTCTCTTCCCCTATCTTTGCTTACTAGCTTACACTGAATCTCTTTTACATCTCTGAAGAGATTGACTCAAGATGCACCCTACACTAATCCTGTCTCATTCAATAACAGAGACTATCCATCCCCTGGGATTTTAACCACAGGCATTGTTGTTGTTGTTAGGTGCCCTCCAGTCTGTTCTGACTCATAGTGACCTCATGTACAACAGAACAAAGCACTACCTGCTCCTGTGCCATTCTCACAATCATTGCTATACTTGAGCCATAGTTGTAGCCACTGTGTCAATCCATCCCGTTGAGGCCTTCCTCTTTTTTTCTGACCCTCTACTTTACCAAGCATGATGTCCTTCTCCAGGGACTGATCCCTCCTGATAACATGTGCAAAGTATGAAGTCTCGCCATCCTTCCTCCTGAGGAGAATTCTGGCTGTACTTCTTCAGAGACAGATTTGTTCCTTCTTCTGGCAGTCCGTGGTATATTAAATATTCTTTGCCGACACCACAATTCAGTCTTCAATTCTTCTGCAGTCTTCCTTGTTCGTTGTCCACCATTCACATGCATATGAGGTGATTGATTGAAAATACCAGGGCTTGGGTCAGGCCCTTGCTTTTTAACACCTTAAAGAGGTTTGTTTTTGCAGCAAATTTGCCTTTGCAATACATCTTTTGATTCCTTGACTGCTGCTTCCGTGAGTGTTGATTGAAGATTCAAGGAAAATGAAACCCTTGACATTTTCAATCTTCATTTATGATGATGTTGCTTATTGGTC
The DNA here is from genome assembly GCF_024166365.1 of Elephas maximus indicus. Taxonomy (NCBI): domain Eukaryota; kingdom Metazoa; phylum Chordata; class Mammalia; order Proboscidea; family Elephantidae; genus Elephas; species Elephas maximus. The sequence goes on along the minus strand of NC_064839.1, from coordinate 8,125,631 downwards.
TAGTTGTGAGGATTTTTTTTTTTTTTTTTTATGTTGAAGTGCAATCCATATTGAAGTCTGTAGTCTTTGATCTTCATCATTAGGTGCTTCAAGTCCTCTTCACTTTCAACAAGCAAGGTTGTGTCACCTGCACATCACGGGTTGTTAATGAGTCTTCCCCCAACCCCGAAGCCCCATTCTTCTTCATATAGTCCAGATTCTTGGATTATTTGCTCAGCATACAGATTGAAAAAGTATGGTAAAAAGATACAACCCTAATACAACCTTTCCTGATTTTAAACCACACAGTATCCCCTTGTTCTGTTCAAACAACTGCCTCTTGGTGTAAGTATAGGTTCCTTATGAGCATAATTAAGTGTTCTGGAATTCACATTCTTTGAAATGTTATCCATAATTTGTTATAATCCAGACAGTTGAATGCCTTTGCATAGTAAATAAAACATAGGTAAACATCTTTCTAGTATTCTCTGCTTTCAGCCAGGCTCCATCTGACATCAGCAATGATATCGTTTGTTCCTCGTCCTCTTCTGAATCTGCCTTAAACTTCTGGCAATTCCCTGTTGATGTACTGCTGCAACCACTTTTAAATGACCGTCTGCAAAATTTTATTTGTGTGTCATATTAATGATATCATTCAATAATTTCTGCATTCTGTTGGATCGCCTTTCTTTGAAATGGGCACAAATATGAATCTCTTCTAGTAGGTTGGCCAGGTAGCTGTCTTCCAAATTTCTTGACCTAGACAAGTGAGCACCTCCAGCACTGCATTTATTGACATAGATCAGTTGGTATTCCGTCAATTCCTGGAGCCTTGTTTTTCTCCATTCTCTTCAGTGCAGCTTGGACTTCCTTCAGTACTCTTGGTTCTTGATTATTTGCTACCTCCTTAAATGATTGAAAGTCAACCAGTTCTTTTTGGTACAGTGACTCTGTGTATTCCTTCCATCTGCTTTTGAAACTTCCTGCCTAGTTCAGTGTTTTCCTCATAGCATTCTTCAGTATTACAACTAGAGGCTTGAATTTTTTCTTTATTTCTTTCAGCTTGAGAAATGCTGAGCATGTTCTTTCCTTTTGGTTTTCTAACTCCAGGACTTTGCACATTTCATTATAATATTTTGTCTTCTCATGTTGCCCATTGAAATCTTCTGTTCAGCTCTTTTACTTAATCATTTTTTTCTTTCGTTTTAGCTATTCTACATTCAAAAGCAACTTTCAGAGTCTCTTCTGACATCCACTTTGGTCTTTTCTTCCTTTCCTGTCTTTTTAATGGCTTTTTGCTTTCTTCATGTATAATCTCCTTGATGTCATTCCACAACTTATCTGGTCTTCAGTCATTAGTATTCAATGCATCAAATCTATTCTTGAGATGGTCTCTAAATTCAGGTGAGATATACAGGTCATATTTGGCTCTTGTGGACTTGTTCTAATTTTCTTCAGCTTCAACTTGAATTTGCATATCAGCAATCAATAATCTGTTCTGCAGTCAGTCCCTGGCCTTGTTCTGACTGATGATCGTGACCTTCTCCATCGTCTCTTTCCAGAGATGTAGTCAATTTGATTCCTGTGTATTTCTTCTGGCCAGGTCCAAGTTTATAGCTGCTGTTATATTGTTGAAAAAGCTATTTTCAATGAAGAAATGGTTGGTCTTGCAAAGTTCTATCATGCAACCTCTGACATTGTTTCTGTCACCAAGGCCATATTTTCCAACTACTGATCCTTCTTTGTTTCCCAACTTTCACATTTCAATCACAAGTAATTATCAATGCACCTTGATTGCATGTTTGATCAATTTCAGATGGCAGAAATTGGTAAAAAAATTCAATTTCCTCATCTTTGGCCTTAGTGGTAGGTGCATAAATTTGAATAATAGTTGTATTAATTGGTCTTCCTTGTAGGTATATGAATATTATCCTATCACCGACAGCCTTGTACTTCAGGGTTGATCTTTTAATATTCTTTTTGAAGATGAATGAAATGCCATTCCTCTTCAATTTAGCATTCCTGGTATAGTAGCTCGTATGATTTTCTGATTCGAAATGGCCAATACCAATCAATTTCCGCTCACCTATGCCTAGGTTTTTATGCCTAGGATATCGATTTTCTGAGGTCCATTTCATTTTTGATGACTACCAGTTTTCCTAGATTCATGCTTCATACATTCTATATTCTGATTATTAATGGATGTTTGCAGTGTTTCTTCTCATTTTGAATCATGCCACCTCAGCAAATGCAGGTCCCAAAAGCTTTACTTCATCCAGGTCATTAAGGTTGACTCTATTTTGAGGAGGCAGCCCTTCCTTAATCACATTTTGAGTGTCTTCCAACCTGAGGGGCTCATCTTCCAGCACTGAACCAGACAATGTTCTTCTGCTGTTCATAAGGTTTTCACCAGCTAGTTTTTTTCAGAAGTAGCCCACCACATCACCCTTCTTCCTAGCCTGTCCTAGTCTGGAAGCTCTGCTGAAACCTGTCTATCTTGGGTGACCCTGCTGGTATTTGAAATACTGGTGGTAATAGCTTCCAGGATCATAGCAACATGCAAGCCCCCACAGTAGACAAACTGACAGATGCATGAGGAACCACAGGCATGGAAGTTAGGTTTTACAACACATATTTTGGGGGGACACGATTCAATCCATAATACAACCTAAATTTTGGAATGGACTGAGACGTCATCTTGCTCCTAGAAGGACCTAGAATGTTCTGTCTAGGACCCCACCCCTCCCCACTGCCTCAGGAAAGATATGTAGTATTCCATAGCCAACTCAGGGAGTGCTGTTTGAATTGGCCCACTCAGAACCTTGGGCCTCAGTTGGACATTTGCTGTACAATTGGCATTTGGTGGCCTGCTATATAAGTGATGGAATAAAACGTTTAAAATATGAATGTTCCCAGCCTCTTCTGATTCCCCATCCACTAATGAGCATTCTGGCTGGTCTGTTCCTTACCCTCCAAGAAGGGCACTGCTTGACAGACCAGCTCTTTATACTCAGTAAAACAGAGTCTAGAAAAAAGTAGAGGGAGGGAAATATAAGAGTCATGTGAAGTGGGCTTGGAGGATGAAGTTTGTTTCAATGTGTTTTGGAAAAAGAAATGCAGAGTTACTACAGTGGATGGGCAAGAAAAGGAATGTGTTAAAAATGACTAGGGTCTTTATGTGACCTCCTTGATGTTCAAACAACGTAAATCAAGGACAAGCGTGCTTTGAAATTATTTTTGATTGGTAATTATTGGGGTTTCTTGACCTCAAAACCACCTCAGAACTGAGTTTTGTGGGTCTTTTTTTTTGGCTTAAACTGCTAAAAAGATGTACATTCAGGACACTCCTGGCCAACATGGCACTGTAGACAGAAGCACTACACCATATCTCCACAGCAAAGAACCAAAAAACTAAGTGAAAACAGAGACAAACATCATCCCTGGAACCCAAAGGGTCAAATGAAGAAATAAAGAACTCAGCCAAACACTGAATGGAATAAGAAACTGACAGAGTGAGAGTGAGGAGAGATACACGCTGAGGTTCCTTATCAACTAATGCAACACAGATTCACCATCTTGGACTCCTTTCGGAGATCGACTGACAGCAAGCATGGGCAAGCAGCTTCACAGAGCTCCCAGCAGGAGACAGAGCACCTGGTAACCAGCAATACATGCTTCGCCACCCCACATCCTCTCCCTCCTGCTCTACCTCTGAGCTTCCTGGCTGGCAGACAAAAATGAGGGAAAAAATAGACAAATCCATGGAAAATACAGACAAAAAATAAAATAATTCAGGAACAAAATGCCAAATAAATTCACAACTAGAAATCATACAAAAACAACAATTATAAATCCAAAAGATAAACAAAAAGATTTCAGAAATGGAAAGTGTCATAGAAGGGCTGAGGAGCAGGTTTGAAATGATGGAAGACAGGATCAGTGAAACTGAAGACAAACATTTGAGGAAAAATCAGAAAAAAGAATGAAGAAAAATGAAGAAACTCTGAGAATTATGTGGGATACATCAAAAGCAAAAATTTACGGGTGATCAGAGTTGCAGACCAGGGATAGAAAACAGAAAACACAGAGAGGATCATTGACAAATTACTGACAGAAAACTTCCCTAATATCATGAATGATGAAAAGCTGACCATCCAAGAAGCTCAAAGAGCCCCATATAGGATAGACCCCAAAAGAAAAACACCAAGGCATATCATAATCACACTCACTAAAACCAAAGACCAAGAAAAAATCTTGTGAGCAGCTCAAGAAAAACAAAATGTCACATACAGAGGAGAAACAGTAAGACTAAGCTCTTATTATTTGGCAGAAACCATGCAGGCAAGAAGGCAATGGGACATTATATATAAAACCTTGAAAGGAAAACATCACCAACCATGAATAATATATCCTGCAAAACTCATTCAAGTATGATAGTGAAATTAAGACATTTCCAGATAAACAGAAATTAAGGCAATATGTAAAAACCAAACCAAACCTACAAGAATTATTAAAGGGAGTCCTTCGGTCTGAGAACAAACTACATCAGACCATAGCTTGAATCTAGAACTCAAGACTGTTCCAGCCAGATACCAATGTAGGAAATGAACTCTCAAGGACTATCCAAAACAAAAACAATTTCAACAGGGAACCAGAGAGGTTAATCTGTAAATGACAACAACGTCAGAACAATAAAAGAGGCAATAAGTGGTGTAGGTATAGAACTTTCCAATGGAGAGGAAGGCAAGGCGAGACCAAGTAATAATAGACTGGTTCAAACTTAGGAAGATAAGGGTAAATTTCAAGGTAACCACAAAAAAAGTTAACAAACCTACTTATCAAAATAAAGAAGAAAACATAAAGTTTCCATAAAAGCAAAAGAAATGAAAAAGAAATCCACAAACAAAAAGAACTCAGCACAGGAGAGTAAGAGGATCAAAGAAAACATTAGCACCACAAAAAAAGCACTACAAAATGACAGCAATAAACTCATACTTATCAATAATTACACTGAATGTAAATGGCCTAAATAAACCCAACAAGAGACAAAGAGTGACAGAATGGATTAAAATGATCCATCAATATGCTGTCTGCAAGAGATGCACCTTAGAAACAAAGATGTAAATTTACTGAAAATCAAATGATGGAAAAAAATACATCAAGCAAATAAATACCAAAAAAGAGCAGGAGTGGCAATACTAATCTCAGATAAAATAGACTTTAAAACAAAATCCACCATAAAAGACAAAGAAGAGCACTAAATAATGATTAAAGGGATGATCCATCATGAAGATGTAATCATAATAAATTTACACACCCAGTTACAGGGCTCCAAAATACATAAAACAAACTCTAACAGCACTGAAAAGAGAAACTGACAGTTCCACAATAACAGTAGGAGATTTCAACAACCACTGTCAGTAAAGGACAGAAGATCTAGAAAGAAACTTAAAAAAGACACAGAAGAGTTAAAGTGCACAATCAGCCAACTTGATCTCATAGACATACATGGAACACTCCACCCAATAGCTGCAAAATACACATTCTTTTCCAACACACATGGAACCTTATCCAGAATAGATCACATCTTAGGCTACAGAGCAACCCTCGACAAAATGCAAAACATTGAGATAATACAAAGTATCTTCTCTGACCACAATGTCACCAAAGTAGAAATCAACAACAGGAAGAGTGAGGAAAAAAAATCAATTACATGGAAACCGAATAACACCCTACTTAAAAACCACTGGGTAATAGAAGAAATCAGAGATGGAATAAAAAGATTCCTAGAATCAAATGAAAATGAAAACTCATCATACCAAAACCTTTGGGACATAGCAAAGGCAGTCCTCAGAGGTCAATGTATAGCATAGCAATAAATGCACACATCAAAAAAGAAAGGGACAAAATCAAAACATTAGCTACACAACTTGAACAAATAGAAAGAGAACAGCAAAAGAAGCCCACAGCCACCAGAAGAAAGGAAATAATAAAGGCCAGAGCAGAAATAAATGAAATAGAATATAGAAAAAAATTGAAAGAATCAACAAAATCAAAAGTTAGTTATTTGAAAGGATCAACAAAATTGACAAACCACTGGCCGCTGACAAAAGAAAAACAGAAGAAGATGCAACTAACCCAAATAACAAATGAAATGGGGGACGCTACAACAGACCCAACTGAAATAAAAAGGATCATAACAGAATATTAAGAAAAACTATACTCCCACAAATTTGAAAACCTAGAGGAAATGGACAAATTTCTATACCTAGCTAAATTAACACAAAAATGATGTTCAAAATCTGAACAGACTCATAACAAGAGAAGAGATTGAAAAGGTAATGATAATAATAATAATAATAATAAAACTCCCAACCAAAAAAAAAGGCCCTAGCCCTGATGGCTTTACTGGAGAATTCTACAAAACATTCAGAGAAGAGCTTACACCAGTACTTCTCAAACTATTTCAAAATATAGAAAAGGAAGTGATACTTTGCAGTTCAGTTTATGGGGCCAGCATAACCCTGATACCAAAACCAGGCAAAGAAAGCACAAAAAAGAAAATTACAGACCAATATCTCTCATGAATAAAGATGCAAAACTTCTAGCCAATAGAATTCAGCATCATATCAAAAAAATAATACACCACGACCAAGTAGGATTATACTGGGTATTCAAGGGTGTTCAACATTAGAAAATCAATCAATGTAATCCACCACATAAATAAAAAGAAAGAAAAGAATCACCTGATCATCTCAATTGATGCAGAAAGGGTATTCTGGGTGTTCAACATTAGAAAATCAATCAATGTAATCCACCACATAAATAAAAAGAAAGAAAAGAATCACCTGATCATCTCAATTGATGCAGAAAGGGTATTCTGGGTGTTCAACATTAGAAAATCAATCAATGTAATCCACCACATAAATAAAAAGAAAGAAAAGAATCACCTGATCATCTCAATTGATGCAGAAAGGGTATTCTGGGTGTTCAACATTAGAAAATCAATCAATGTAATCCACCACATAAATAAAAAGAAAGAAAAGAATCACCTGATCATCTCAATTGATGCAGAAAGGGCATTCAACAAAGTCCAACACCCATTCCTGATAAAAACTTTCAACAAAATAGGTAGAGAAGGGAAATTTCTCAACATAATAAAGGGCATATATGCAAAACCAATGGCCAACATCAATCGTTCTTAATGGAGAGAGGCTGAAAACGTTTCCCTTGAGAACAGGAACAAGACAAGGATGCCCTTTATCACCACTCCTATTTAACATTGTACTGAAAGTCCTAGATAGAGCAATAAGGCAAGAAACAGAAATAAAGAGCATCCAAATTGGTAGTGAAGAAGTTAAACTCTCCCTATTTGCAGATGAGATGGTACTATGCATAGAGAACCCAAAAGACTCCACGAGAAAACTACTGGAACTAATAGAAAGATTCAGCAGTGTAGCACGATACAAGATATATATGCAAAAATCCGTTGGATTCCTATACATCAATAAAGAGAGCAATGAAAAGGAAATCAGGAAAACAATACCATTAGCCCCTAAAATAATAAAATACTTGGGAATAAATCTAACCAGGAATATAAAAGACCTATACAAAGAAAGGAAACCCTGGTGGCATAGTGGTTAAGTGCTATGGCTGCTGACCAAAGGGTCGGCAGTTCGAATCCGTCAGGCGCTCCTTGGAAACTCTATGGGGCAGTTCTACTCTGTCCTATAGGGTCGCTATGAGTCAGAATTGACTCGATGGCACTGGGTTTGGTTTTTTTGGTTATACAAAGAAAACTACAAAACACTACTGTAGGAAACTAAAAGAGATGTACGCAAATGGCAAAACACATGGATAGGTAGACTCAACATTGTGAAAATGGCAATTCTACCCAAAGTGATTTACAAATACATTCTAATTCCAATCCAAATACCAACAACATTCTTTGAAGAGATAGAAAAACTTATCATTAACTTTATATGGACAGGGAAGAAGTCCCGGATAAGTAAAGCACTATTGAAGAAGAATAAAGTAGGAGGACTTGCACTACCTGACCTCAGAACCTACTATACAGCTACAGTAGTCAAAACAGCCTAGTACTGGTACAACGGAAGATACATCAACTAATAGAACAGAAATAAGAACCCAGATGTAAATCCATCCACCTACAGTCACCTGATCTTCGCCAAGGGCTCAAAGTCCATCAAATGGGGAAAAGACAGTCTTTTTAACAAACAGTGCTGGCAAAACTGGATGTCCATCTGCAAAAAAAATGAAAAGGGACCCATACCTCACACCATATATGAAAGCTAACTCAAAATGGATCAAAGACCCAAATATAAAGCCAAAAACTATGAAGTTCATAGAAGAAAAAAATAGGATCAATGCTAGAGGCCCTAATACACAGCATTAACAGGATACAAGCCACAACCAACAATACACAAGTTCCAGAAGATAAGCTAGATAGCTGGGATCTTCTAAAAATTACACACTTATGCTCATCAAAAGACTTCATTAAGAGTTAAGAGAGAGTCTACAAACTGGGGAAAAAAATTTGGCTATTACAAATCAGACAAAGGTCTAATCTCTAAAATCTACAAGAAAACCCAACACCTCTACAACAAAAAGACAAATAATCCGATTAAAGAATGGGTAAAGGAAATGAACAGGCACTTCACCAAAGAAGACATTCAAGTGGCCAACACACACATGAGGAAATGTTCACAATCACTAGCCATTAGAGAAATGCAAATCAAAACCACAATGAGGTACCATCTCACCCCAGCATTATTGGCACAAATCAATGAAACAGGAAGTACCAAATGTTGGAGAGGTTTTGGGGAGATTGGAACTCTTTTGCACCCCTGTTGGAAATGCAAAATGATACAACCGTTTTGGAAAATAATATGGCACTTCCTTAGAAAGCTAGAAATATATAATCCAGCAATCCCACTCTTAGGAATATATCCTAGAGAAATAAGAGCCTTTACACGAATAGACATATGCATACCCATGTTCATTGCAGCGTTGTTGACAATCGCAAAAAGATGGAAACAACCTAGATGCCCATCAACAGATTAATGGATAGACAACCTGTGGTACCTACCCACAATGCAGTATTACACAATGGTAAAGAACAATGATGAAATCTGTGAAGCATTTCCTAACGTGGATGAATCAGGAGGGCATTATGCTGAGCGAAAGAAGTCAATCACAAAAGGACAAATACTGTATGAGACCACTACTGTAAATACTCATGAAAAGGTTTACATACAAAAACAAACAATCTTTGATGGTTACAAAGGAGGGGAGGAGTGGGGATGGAAAAACACTTAATAGACAATAGATAAGTGGAAACTTTGGTGAAGGGTAAGATAGTACACAATACTAGGGAAGCCAGCACAACTTGTACAAGGTCATGGTAGCTCCACAGACACAGTCAAACTCCCAGAGGGACAGAATTGCTGGGCTGAGGGCTGTGGGGACCATGATCTTGGGGAATATCTAGCTCAATTGGCATAACATAGTTTATAAAGAATATGTTCTACATACTACTTTGGTCAGTAGCGTCTGGGGTCTTAAAAGTCTCTGAGCGGCCATCTATGATATTCCACTGGCCTCCCCTCTTTGGGAGCAAGGAAGAATGACGAAAACTAAAGATACAAGGGAAAGATTAGTCCAAAGGACTAATGAACCACATCTACCACATCCTCCACCAGACTGAGTCCAGTACAACTAGATGGTGCCCAGCTACCACCACTGACTGCTCCGACAGGGATCATAACAGAGGGTCTTGGACAGAGCTCGAGAAAAATGTAGAACAAAATTCTAAATCAAAAAGAAAGACCAGACTTGCTGGCCTGATAGAGGCTGCAGAAACCCTGAGAGTATGGCCCCCGCACACCCTTTCAGCCCAGTAATGAGGTCACTCCTGAGGCTCACCCTTCAGCTGAAGATTTAACAGGCCCATGGAACAAAACAAGACTAAATGGACATACCAGCCCTGGGGCAGGGACTGGAAGGCAGGAGGGAACAGGAAAGCTGGCAATAAGGAACCCGGAGTTTGAGAAGGGGGAGTGCTGACACGCTGTGGTATTGTTAACCAATGTCACAGAACAACGTGCGTACTAACTCTGATGAGAAACTAGTTTGTTCTGTAAACCTCCATCTAAAGTACAATTAAAAAAAAGAGAGATGTACATTCAGACTCTGGGCCTTTAAACAAATTCACCCACCCACAAAAGGTGAGTGTTTTGTCCAATAAAAATGGATTTGAGAACCTTTAGCCCAGTTTACAGCAAATTGTCTTGGATCTTCTCTTTCCACCTGTCAACTCCAGTCTTTTCTTGAAGTCTCACTTTTTTAATAGTTCTTCTATTTTTGGTCGTGCATTTCCTCCTGGAACGTGAGAAGAGAAGTTGGCTTCTCTGGTAATGCCCTTGCTATCTGTAGGAAACATTTTTTCCCTCTCTGGTTCTCCTCTATCCTAACCACCCAGGGTGAACATTAGCTCACCCTGACTCCAGACCCTGGACCAGCCTAGGGTGGTCAGCTGGGTTTGCTGTGTACCCTACCCCCAATTTAAGGAGTCATTAGACAGTGTAGACAGACAGATAGATAGATATACAGACAGATAGATAGATGAGAGAGAGAGAGAGAGAGAGACAGATAGCTGCTGTCGAGTCAATTCTGACTCATGATGACATATACAGCAGAACAAAATATTGCCCAGTCCTACATCATCTTCAGGATCAGGCCCATCGTTGGCTATTGTGCCAATTTATCTCACCAAGGATCTCCCTTGCACTCATTGGCCCTCTACTGAGTCATCAATCATAATGTCGTCTTCTAGTGATTGATCCCTCCTGATGACATGTTCAAAGCAAGTGAGTCAGATAATGCTCTGTTGTGATCCATAAGGTTTTCATTGGATAATTTTTGGAAGTAGGTAACCAGGCCTTTCTTCCTAGTCTGTCTTATCCTGGAAGCTCTGCTGAAACTTGTTCACCGTGAGTGACCCTACTGATATTTGAAATACTGGTGGCATAGCTTCCAACATCACAGCAACACATAGTCCTCCATAGAATGACGAACTGATGGATGGGCGGTGGCCAGGCAGTGTATTACATCCCTATTTCCTGTGGTAGACCATAACTCCTCCAGAACCAAGATGTGCCCTGTCTATTGTGGTCTCCTCCCTACTCGTCACATTGCACTGGTCCGTAGCAAGGGCTCATCCAGTATTTGCTGATTCCTAGCTTTACGTCTCAGCATGGGAGAGATGTCAATAAGAACTGACACTGGAATTTACCGTAAACCAAAAAAACGAAACCCATTGCCGTTGAGTGAATTCCAACTTAGAGACCCTATAGGACAGAACAGAACAGCCCCATGGGGTTTCCAAGGAGAGGCTGGTGTATTCGAACTACCAAACTTTTGGTTAGCTGCCGTAGCTTTTAACCACTGTGTCACCAGGGCTCCAAATTTACCATAAAAAAAAAAAAAAAAATTTACCATAGCATCACTTAAATGTGTCAACAGAAATTCCAGGAAGCCAGAGAGCTCCTGGATAAGTTAGAAACCATAGGAAAGAGGAATGCTATTTTGCCATAAACAGCTAATCCCTTAATGATTTAGTGAAGTCAGTACCTCATGGGGTTGCCACGGCCTTACCACACTGGGTTTCTGTTCCTCCTTTTGCACTTTCAGAGGTCAATTCTCTCCTGGCTCCACCAATTTCTCCCAGCAACGACCATTTCTCTTGGTCCCTAGACTCCTGCCTTGTCCAGTCCCTCCTCTCCATCATCTTCTTCCTCATTACACCTGGAAACTGCAGCCATGGAGAATCCAGGGTCCCCCAAGTCTGTGATGAAATCTTGAGTTTGTTTCTCAGATTGAGTTGTTAACCTTTACAGGTTTTCTTTACTGTTTTTAACAAAATTTTAAAGTACTTACTATGAGCTAATGGAGCCCTGGTGGCACAGTGGTTAAGAACTTGACTGCTAATCAAAGTGTTGGCAGTTTGAATCCACCAGCCGCTCCTTGGAAACCCTGTGGGGCAGCTCTACTCTGTCCTATAGGGCTGCTATGAATCAGAATCGACTCGATGTCAACAGGTACTGTGAACCAAGCTGCTGGGTACTGAGAATGGAGTGACAGTCCCTGTCATCAAGAGGTTCCAACACAATGAGGAGGCAGGCCAGCCAGCAGAGAATGACGATATACTGCTGTAACAGGGGCTGGGGTGTTACAGAGGCTTAGAAGAGGGGCTCTCAAACTAACCTGGGTTTGGGGTTATGTGTGTGATGTTGCAGTGGGGGTAGGGAAGTAGAAGTGGGAAGGCCTTTCAGGAAGGGGTGACGCCAGAGATGATTTTAAGGTAAGTTGGCAGTAGAAATAAGTGAGATAAATAAGTAGGGTAAGTAAGGTATAGGCAGAGCTAAGTTGGAGCCCCCGGTGGTCCCATCGGTTAATGTGCTCAGCTGCTAACCGAAAAATTGAAGGTTCGAGTCCAGTCAGAGGTGCCTTGGAAGAAAGGCCTGGTGACCGAATTCTGAGAAATCAGCCACAGTTCTACTCTGACACACATGGGGTTGCCATGAGCTGGAACTGACTGGATGGCAACTGGTAAAGTGTAGAGGAGGTGAGTTAGCATGGTAGACACGTAAAAGGAAGATACTCCAATCTCCCCCAGTCCTCTGCCTTGAATGCCCTTTGTGCCTTCTTTACCTGGCACGTGCATGCACCTTCCCCAAAGCCCGGCTCAAAGCATACCACCTCTCTAGAGTCTTCCTGGCCCCAAAAAGCTTCTAGGATTAAGCTCTCTGGTTCTCCATGGTGCTTTTGAACACACTACAGTATAACTTCTCCCTTTGTATCATTGTTATGGGCCCATGTACCTGTCTCCTCAGAGAGATGGAAAGACCCTGGACCTTGTCCATCTCTGTAGCCCCAGGGCCTAGCACAATGCCTGACATTTAGTAAGTACTCAATAAATGGTTGTTGAATTTAAATGATCTAATTTTAAAACAGCTTACTGATGTCATAATGTTTTCCCAGGAGATACCTTGGATTGTAATTGATGCCTATGAGGTAGTGTATCAGTCAGAGCATGCTAGGTCATGCTGCTGTAACAAAATCTCAACCCAATAAAGATTTATCCCTCTCTTAACATGCCAGAAATTGATTTCTCATTCATACCACCTGTTCAGTTTAGGTCAGTTGGTGGTGGGAATTGGGAGGGGAAGGGGTGATTCTCATTTTCCTTCACATAGTTACTTAATGGGAGCCTCTATCATTTGGGAGGTCATATGTGGTCAAAGCAGAAGAGTCAACCTGAAGGCTTTGCATTGGCTGTTCTAAGTATCAGTCCCTGTTGACACGTCACTTCCATTCAGGCCTACTAACCAAAATTACAAGAGAATTGGCAAAATTCCCACACCCCTCCCCTAACCACAAAGAGGCTGGAAATGTGGGCGAAGGGGCACATGGAATGTTTCATGAGACCACTGCCTCTGCTACAGGTAGGAACTACCATTCCTCCCACCATTTTTTTTAACCAGATGAGGAAAATAGGGACGAGTGAGGGAAAGCCACCAACCCACACTGCCAGCCTAAGTTCCCACTGTCCAACTCCCATTAAGTCAGCGGGAACTGTGAAGCCTATGGCCTTAGGAAACACTCGTGCTGTAGCCATTTTGCCTCGGAAATACTACAATCGCCTAGACCTGACAGGTCCCTGCCTTCTCCCCCAGTGCTATGCCTACTGCCATCAAGACACTGCCATCTGTAATGCAAGTGTCAGGAGGAGACTGGACAATGCCTCCCTGACGTTCAGCTGTCCTTGTGCCATGTCTTCCCCCAATGGACCTCTGCCCAGGGACCTCACTTTGTACACAATTGCAGAAAGGGATTATGTAGTCCATGGATGAACCTCGAAAACATACTGAGTGAAGTAAGTCAATCACAAAAGGACAAATGCTGTATGATCCCATTTATCTGAAATATCTAGAATAAGCAAATACATAGAGACCAAAGAAGAATTGACGCCTTTGAATTGGTGTGTTGGCAAAGAATATTGAATATACCGTGGACTGCCAAAAGAACAAACAAATCTGTCTTGGAAGAAGTACAACCAGAATGCTCCTTAGAAGCAAGGATGGCGAGACTTCATCTCACATACTTTGCACATGTTATCAGGAAGGACCAGTTCCTGGAGAGGGATATCATGCTTGGTAGAGGGTCACTGAAAAAGAGGAAGACCCTCAATGAGGTGAATTGACACAGTGGCTGCAACAATGGGCTCAAGTGTAACAATGATTGTGAAGATGGGGCAGGACTGGGCAGTGTTTCGTTCTCTTGTACATAGGGTTGCTATGAGTCAGAACGGACTCGGCAGCACCCAGCAATAACAACAACAACAAAGTTTATTAGTAGTTACCAGACACGGGAGGGAGGGGGGAAGGGGGAGCCATTGTTTAGGAAGCAGTGAGCTTCTGTTTGTGGTGATAAGAAATATGGCAATGGATATTGCTGATGGATGTACAATGTGATTAATTTAATTGGTGCCACTAAATTGTATATGTGAAAACTGGTGAATTGGCTAATGTATTATATATGCTTTTACAACAATGAAAAAGCATATTGTTTACCCTTTTGATTTTCAAGTTTTCCAGTACTCTCTTCCTGGTTCCCCTCTCTGGTACCAATCCCTTGAACTGCTTTCATGTTTCGGTTTAATCAGATAGCTTATCTCTGGGATTGCTGTCACTAAGGGCTTCAAATAAATAACTTTCAGTGACCATTTTTTGAAGTCTTTCTGTCCCCTCCCCCGCCCCCAAATGCACACCTCTCTCACACTCACACTCTCTGTTATCCTGTACACCTTCCTTGTGGTCCTAGCTTGGACTCGTTTATGAAAGTAATTTTAATTTGTTTCCAGCTTGGGTCTATTAATACAATGTATTTCAGTGCAGTTGCCTTCATTCCTTCTACTTGCACTGCAAACATTACTGAGGAGATAGGCATCAACCCCCATGTGTGTGCTTTCCGAAGGCGGAGAGTGAAGGCTTGGTGTAGCTGTTGGAATTTGCTATCTTCATTGCTCCTCCAGTGAAATTGATGTTCTTCATTTCCTTGCACTCCTCTTTCTGACTCTGAACTCCTCCTGGTTGAGGTTTCCTTCCAGGCAGTCTCTGGGATTTCTCTGCACTTGTGAGAACCCTCAGAGCCTGTTGGCTATGACTGCTCAATTGCCTGACTGTTTGCCTGATCGAACAGGCCATCCCTGTCCTTCTTCAGCTTGGCTTGCCCTGATCTTCACAATCTCATAAGGACAGAAGAAGACAAGAGCCCTCTAAGCAGCCCATCAGCTGGAGGAGCCCTGATCATCCCTCGGGGATGCTGGTCCCTTGATCATGTACTTGCTTCCTCAGCTGTTCTTCCTCTAAAATATCAGGGAAGGCTGAAAGTTCCTTGGGAAGTGATTCTACTAAGACGCTTCCTGAGGGGGAAAATATGCCATTTTGATCTGAGCTGAAACACTGTCTAGCTCATCAGAGGTGACTGACTGTGAGCAGCACAGACCCTCTGATCCTCCTGAACTTAGACGGAGACCATTCCGGGGTGGGGGCAGTGGGGGTGGAGATGAGCAGTCCTGAGAGGATGGGCAGGCGCAGTGTGTATGTGCCAGAGACAGAGAGAGAGAGACAGAGAGAGAGAGCGGAAGAATGAGAAAGGGGGAGAGTCAAAAAGAGAGAGATAATGAGAGACGGAGTGAGAGAGCCAGAGAGGCAGAGAATGAGAGAGCAAGAATGAGAGACAGACAGAATGAGAGAGAGACAGAGAATGTGAGAGAGAGACACACTCATAGGGGAATTAAAAAAAAAAAAGGAATGAAGCAGATTGGAGCTCTAGACCTCAGTGTTTTAAAGCAAATGTCTCTCTTCTTTGGGTCTCCACTTCCCCTCCTCAAATTAGATGGACAGTCTGGACTGCATGGTTCTGAAGTTCTTCCAGCTCTGAGCTTCTATCCTTGTGTGACCATGACAATTTATTTCAATCCCTTATGCCTTGTTGTGTTGTGTTTTTGTTAGTGAGGGATAATAACCCCAATTCAAGCAACTGTTGTGATAATAAAAGGAGATTAAAGATATAAAACACTGAAAAACATAATGGTGCTTTACAAATGCAAGATCTTTGGGCAAGTGACTTGTGCCTGGCTGGGCGCAGCGTCTTCATCGGCAAATGTGGGTGATGACACCGTGTGCTCACCGAGCTGTTGTGAGAAGGACTCTGGTAACCTGCCTGGCACACGGTAAGCACTAAATAAGTGTTCTATTATTTGTGTGTTTCAAAGTGGTGGTAGAACAGGGCAGCAGGGGCCCCCAGGACCTAGGCCATGATGCAGGTACTGATTTACAGAGAAAGTCTGGGCCTGCAATAGCCCCTAGTTCTCAACCCGGGTGTCTGATGATAGCCCCCCTCATTCTGTGCAGAACACTGTATGGCTCTGGCACAGTGGGGGACATTTGGGTACTTCAGAAGTCAGGAAGCTCTAGGGCCAGCAGAAGTCAGCACCCTGGGCAGGTCATCAGCAGCACATCCACCATTGTTGTTGTTAGCTGCCGTCGAGTCACGCCCCCGACTCATGGTGACCCCATGCACAATGGAGTGGAATGTTATCTGATCCTGCACCATCCCTGTGATTGGTTGCAGACTGGTCCACTGCAATCCACCAATTGTTGTTAGCTGCAGTAGAATTGGCTGTGACTTACGGTAACCCCATGTACAAGAGAACTAAACATTGCCCAGTCCTGCACCATCTTCAGGACTGTTGCTAAGGTTCGGTCCATTGTTGCGGCCACTATGTATTTTGATTGCCTTCCAACCTAGGGGGCCCATCTTCCAGCACTATGTTGGACAATATTCTATTGTGATCCATAGGGTTTTCACTGGCTAATTTTCAGAAGTAGATTGTCAGGCCTTTCTTCCTAGTCTGACTTAGTCTCGAAGCTCCACTGAAACCTGGGTCCATCATGGGAGACCCTGCTGGTATTTGAATTATCAGTGGCATAGCTTCCAGCATCATAGAAATGTGCAAGCCACCACAGTACAACAAGCTGACAGATGGGTGGCAGGATCCACCAATAGAGGCCATGATGAGCAAGAGATGAGCAATATCCAGGGCTCATGGTAATGCCCTCTCCATCTCTTGGATCTGTTTTCTTCTGTGTTGGCTTCATTCTCAGGCAGACTCTCTCCTTTTGATATAAAAAATGGTATTTGGAAGCTCAAAGCTTAAGAGGTTTGTAGTACCCACCATCTCAGAAAGAGAACTTCCTCTTTCCCATTAAAAATAGTTCTAGCTAAAGTCCTGGGGTTGACTCTGGCTCGTCCCGCTAGGGCCATGAGTCCACTTCAAACCTCTCACAGTAGCCACAGGGCTATGAGACTCCAATTGACCTGGTCTGGATCCCAGACCCACACCAGGAGATAATTGATTGGTGGGGTCAGCCTCACCTGAACTACCTAAGTCCTAGACTAAGACTGGAGTGGGTGGTAGTCTCCCGAGAAGTGCTGGAGATTTGGAAGTGGTGGCTTTGGGTTTGAACTAAGATTTCTTTGATGCTCTGTCTTAGGTCAGATTCCCCTGAAGTATAGCCTGAAACATAGATTCCTATGCCAGAGATTTATCAAAGATGTGCTTCCAGGGAAAATCAGTTTAAGGGCCAGGGAAAAGCAGAGAGAAGGGGAGGAAGGCAAGCAAGGGTAGATTTTCGGACAAAAACCTACAGAAGGAACCTGAAGCCTGATCCTGCAGGGAAACTTGGAAGTGTAAGTAGTCCTACCCCAAGTTAAGGGAGTGGGCGTACTAAGAACTGCCCTGTCGTTGTTGTTAGGTGCCACTGAGTTGGTTCCAACTCATACCGACCCCATGTACAATAGAACAAAACACTGCCTGGTCCTGCATCATCATCACAATCATTGCTGTGCTTGAGTCTATTGTTGTAGCCACTGTGTTAATCCATCTCACTGAGGGCCTTCCTCTTTTTCTCTAACCCTCTACTCTACCAAGGATGACGTCCTTCTCCAGGGACTGGTCCCTCCTGATAACATGTCCAAAGTGTGTGAGATGAAGTCTCGCCATCCTTGCTTCTAGTGAGCATTCTGGCTGTATTTCTAAGAACTGCCCAGGGGATATAAGCTTCTAGGCACTGCTGCCTTTGTTGTGTGTGGGCAGAGCAGCTCCAGTAGCCCAAGGCTCCTGGGAAGAAGAATTAATGATTCCCATAGCTGGTAGCCAAAGCACACGGAAACGTACAAGCAATCCCTGGGATCTGGGCCAAAAAGGGGCAGCGTTCACTTTTTCTCTCTGGCACACTTCCCTGTCCTCTAGTTTGTCAATCCAGATATTAACAGGCTGCCTTTGCTTAGAGTGAGGGCACTGGGTTCTAAAACTCTCCGTCAGAGCAAAGGAGGGATTTTGTTAGTGTTATAGCACCATTATGGCCACTTACCAAAGAACCCTTTTGGTTGCCAAGCCAGACATGCTTTCCACACAGAGTGGCCTCATCATTTCCTACGTGATCCTGCTACGCGGATGGTCTTTGATTTAGCACTCAAAGAAGCAAGAGGCAAAAAATTTAAACTGATGCTCCAGATGGGACTAGGCTCTCCTGCCTCTTCCACTGCACGTCCAGGAGAGCTTCCTGCTGGCGTGCAGATTTCTGAACTGCACACATGACACTGCATGTTACTGGCAGTGTTAGCTCTCAGGGTGTCCAGTCTCGCCATCCTACCATGGCCTGACCCAGGAAGAGTGATGTGGGAAACCAGCCCCGTACTCCTCCCAGTAGCTTAGCTGGCTCTGCTGCAGCAGGATTGCCTGGGGGCCCTGATCTTCCTTGGCCAGGCTCCTTTTATTGCTAACAGGCTTTAGCCAACACTTTTCCTAATTGTTTCCCCAACCAACTGTTCTCCCATCTCCAGTTGTATCCAGGCTGTTGGTGGTCACCAGCTCTGTTTGGAGATGCAGACAGTACCTGACAATTTTCCAACTGGTCCTAAGCCCTAGTGAGGGAAGTCACTCTCTGCCTCCCTCAGCCAGGCTCATCCCACCTCCAGGTCTGTGTTTCAGTGACTCCCCCAACCAAAAAGACCCCTTCTGCTCCTCATCACGTTCATAGCTGCTACTTGTCCTACAAGGACCATCATCTCCTCAGTTTTTCCCACCTCTTCTGACCTTTATTTGTCCTCCCTTTTAAGATGGAAGAAAATAAAAAAAAACAAATGAGCATGTGGAATTACGAAATGAGTGAATGAATGAACAAACCTTACCTTACACTTCATCCTCTGGCATTTTACTCTAAGCTCATTGGCACTATTAAGTCATTTTCCCAGTAAGATTATAAGCACCCTGGGGGAAAGAACTTTCTATTTTCTTTATGGCGGAAGTCACAGAACTAGCCAACAGTCAGCCTTCTTCAGAACGGTCTGATGCAATGTGTGCCCGTGGATGTAGCCCTAGGCTGGAATCCAGGACCCCAGATTCTAACCCTCACCCAGACACTCGTTGGGTGAACTTGGACCAGTTTTAGGATTTCTGGGTCTCAGTTTCCTAATCTGTAAAGTGAAGGGATTGAACTGAGGGAGGGAACTCTGGGGTTTGAATCCTGTTTCCCCCTCCGACCATCTGGGTAAACTTGGAAAGGTTACATGTTTTCCCTGAACAAACAGAAACAATCATCCCTTCTTCACGAGCTGTTTAAAGATTTAATGATATGATGTACGCCAAGTGCTTATACCTCTTGCCGTGGAGTTGATCCCAACTTGTAGCAACCCTATTGGACAGGGTAGAACTGCCCCGTAGAGTCTTCAAGGAGCAGCTGGGGGATTCCAACTACCAACCTTTTAGTTAGTAGCCAAGTGCTTAACCACTATGCC
Organism: Elephas maximus indicus; assembly: GCF_024166365.1. NCBI lineage: Eukaryota > Metazoa > Chordata > Mammalia > Proboscidea > Elephantidae > Elephas > Elephas maximus. Next base: position 8,105,705 of record NC_064839.1, on the reverse strand, counting down.
ACCAGGGCTCCTTCTGAGTGCTCTTAAAAAGAAAAAAATTTTTTTTTTTTTTTTGCTCATAGCTAGTAACAATTATAGTCTCAAGGTTCTTGTCCATATCCTGACACTCTATGAGAATATTCACTCGAGAATAATTTGTCAGAGAAGAGGCTTTGCAAATGGTAGGTCATTGTCCCTTTTAAGATACTCACAGGCTGTGTGAATTTCTTGTTAAAGGAAATGCGAGCCAATAGCCATAAGCCAAATTTAGGTGTCTTTGTGTCTTTGAGTGTGTTTCTTGCCAGGTGGAGAAATCCCAAAGCTCCTGAGGTCCCTGGAGCTGAAGGTCAAGGTCAGCCTGGCTCCCACCTGTTTTTTGCTAAAGCAGTGGAAGCCGCCTTTGTCTGGCCCTTTAATGCGAGCCCCACCAGAGAGCAAGCTTTCAGCGGGAGCGATGTAACATGCACATCATGAAATCAGGCAGACCCTCTCCATGGAAATCAGCATTTATTTGAAGGTTTTAGTGCTCAATTTAGCCTCACCCCGAAGTGACCTTCTACACAAGGCCAAAAGAAAAGTGATTTCTTTGATCGTCCGTCTGACCTCAGGCTGACCTCCTGCATTTTTCAACCCATTTAAATCATGCTGTTCCAGCCAAAGTGATTCTGGCTCTTGGCAAAGAACATTTCACATTTTTACCTACAATTCTGGGCCAATTTCAGATCTGTTCACTTAAATAGCAAGAATAAAGTGAACAAATTCTTTCTGAATCCTTCTGGTCTTGGGCAGTAGAGAGGGAACATGAAGAAAATATTTGTAAATAGCATGAAGCTTTGGGGAGAGACAAGAATCGCAAACTCTGCTTGCTTGGATGTGAACTAACACTTGTTTGGGCCACGTCTAAATTGGAGGAGGATAGCTGTACCTCTCAGGGCAGGGATTGAAGTTCGTTTTTCCTCAGGTAAGGATCAGCATCTTCTCAGGAACGAGGAGAACACTCGGTCATCTGTATCATTTATGATGTGTTTGGCTGCAAGTAACAGCTAGCCCAGCTGGAGCTGGCTTGAACAATAAGGAAAACATATGCTCTCACATGACAAGGGGTAAGGTGGCTGCAGGATCGGTAAATCAGCAGCTCAATGTCATCAACAAGGACCTTCTATCTTCTATGTTCACAAGATGGCTGCCACAGCTTCAGGCACCACATACAGACCAGGCAATGGCAAGGAACTTTCCAGAACCTACCCCTTCACCCGCAGTAGACTTCCCTGCCACATCTCATGTGATGCCTACACCGTGAACCAGTAATCTGCTTCCGTAAAAAGCCAGATAATAAATAGTTTTGGCTATGAAGATCATCAGTTCTGTAGCAAGTACTCAACTCTGCCATTGGAATGTGAAAGCAGCCATAGACAACACATTAACAAATGAATGTGACTGTGTTCCAATAAAACTTCATTTATAAAAATAGATGGCAGGGTGAATTTGGATCGAGGGCTGTAGCTTGTTGACCCTTACTGTGGATCACTCATCCTTTGATTAGCTTCAGGACACAATTGACTATGAAGCACTTCACAGGCAATTTGTCATTAACTTTTAATAATAATGCATGCAAGTGACTTATTTTTATTACTGCCTTCTTTTCTGGCACCTAGCAAAGAATATTCAAGAGGCCTTCATCCATAACCTTGAGCATAAGATCGCCTAATAGGCTGATAAAGTCCAAACCACAGCAAACCCAGGGCACGAAAATAAAATGAAGAAAAAAATGTAAAGAATTTATTTACTAATTAGCATTAAAGTAGACCATAAGGGAAGACTGAACTTTGCTCAGCTTTACAAATTTAACATGGAAGAAAATATTGAATTGCACTTAAGGAGCATGATAATCCCCCTCAACAACACACAACAACAACAACGTAATCTCTCTGAAAGGTCTCTGGATGGTGCTCAGCTGCTAACTGAAAGGTTGGAGTCCACCCAGAGGCACGTGCCTCAGAGGAAAGACCTGGTGTTCTACTTCTGAAACACAGGCATTGAAAACCCTGCGGAGCATGGTTCCGCTCTGACACACATGGGGCTGATGTCTCAGTCATCCGGTGCTGCTGTAACAGAAGCACCCCAAGTCGATGGCTTTAACAGAGAGAAATTAATTCTCTTACAGTCTAGTAGGCTAGATGTCCAAATTCAGGGTGTCAGCTTCAGGGGAAGGCTTTCTCTGTCGGCTCCGGAGGAAGGTCCTTGTTATCAATCTTCCCCTGGACTAGGAGCTCCTCCGCTTAGAAACCCTGGGTCCAAAGAATGCGCTCTGCTCCCGGCACGGCACTGCTTTCTTATTGGTATGAGGTCTCCTATCTCTGCTCACTTCCCTCTCCTTTTATCTCTTGTAAGACAAAAGGTGGTACAGGCCACACTCCAGGAAAACTCTCTTTATACTGGATCAGGGATGTGACCTTAGTAAGGGTATGGCAATCCCACCCCAATCCTCTTTAACAAAAAATTACAATCACAAAATGGAGGACAACCACAGATACTGGGAATCATGGCCTAACCAAGTTGACACATATTTGGGGGGGACACAATTCAATCTGTGACAGCTGCCGTGAGACAGAATCAACTCAGTGGTGACTGGTACTGGTTAAAATCCTTCTGAAAGGATTATAAGTAATATAAATAAATAATATAAATGCATTCAACCCTGTCAATGCTCTGTTGTTGTGTGCCATTGAGTCGATCCTGACTCACAGCAACCCATGTGACAGAGTGGAACATAGGGTTTCCTAGGCAAATCGCAAGTTCTTTTCTCCTGGGGAGTCTCTGGTGGTTTGAACTGCCAACCTTTCGATTAGCAGCCGAGCACTTTATTGTGCCCTCAGGGTTCCTGTCAATGCTCCAGAAACAGGTTTTATATCCCCTTTTGGTTTCTCTAGATTGAAGGTCAGGGCTGAAAAGGATCTTAGCATTTAGTCCAAACCCCAAATTTTACATATTGGGGGATGGAGGCTCAGAGAGGGCAAGCTGCTTGCCCCAGGTAACACAGTTACTGGGTTACAGAACCAAAACCCAAATTCAGGCTGTGGAAAATTATATCAGTGTTCAAAACATTTGCTGCCCCTTCCAAGTGGAGGGTTATGCAGTTTTCTTCAGGGACAAGCTTGTCCACGTGCCCGTGGTGCCCCTCCCTGCGGGTTGAATATATACCCCCCACCCTGCTGAACTTAGGAGTGGTCACGTGATTCACTTTTGCCCATGAAACCTGAGTGGAAGGGGCACATGTCACTTGTGACTACCATGTCCACCTTTGCCCTCCTCCATGAGATCGGTCACTTTGCGGACAGAGGGCTGGGACCCAAAGTGACAGAGGGCAAGCAGGACAGCCACCGCTGACCCACGATGAGCATATAGTACGTGGAGGGAGTCAACCACTGAGATCTGGGATTGTTTGTTACCACAGCATAACCTCACCCAACCTGACAAATACACAGCCTTTCCAACTCTTTCGCCCCCTGAAGTTAGGGAACACACTTTAGAGTCAGCCTGCTGGAGTTCAAGTTTCAATAGTGGTGTGACCTTGGCCAAGTTACTCTCTCCGTGACTCAGTTTCCTCATCAGTAGTGTGGGGATAACTCTGGTACATACCCCACAGGGATATGGTAGGGAGTCAGTGAGTTATGCATGTGCCTTGAGGAATAAATGTTGGTGACTACTATTCAGCATACCAGGCAGCCCTGGTGGTACGAGCGGTTAATCACTTGGCTGCTAACCAAAAGACTGGTGTTTTGAACCCACTCAGAGGTACCTTGGAAGAAAGGCCTGGTGATCTGTTTCTGAAAGTCATAGCCATGAAAATCCTACAGAGCACAGTTCTACTGTGACACACATGAGGTCTCCATAGGTCGGAATCCGCTTGATGGCAACTGGTTTTATCATTCTACATAGTCTCCCCCTGGCTAACATTTCAGTGCCAGTAAGGACTGCGGGGGAGGCGGGTTCACTGAAGCGGTTCCGTGCTGTTGTTCATGCACATCCAGAAGTCGCTCTTCCCCGTGAGGATGACTATCAAGGCCACCGCAGCAGGCAGGTGGAAAAGGCATGAGAGACTGCTGGGGACAGGTGAGGAGCAGAGGCCGCAGAGTAGACGGTTAGGGCGCTGCTCCCTCCTTCCCATGTACCTGTAGCTAAGTAACCAACCTCAGTGAGCCTTAGTTTCTGCCTCTGTAAAACGGGAAAAATTTAAGTGCCATCCCGGGAGGTAAGATGAGGATTCAACGAAATCATTCATGTAAAAATGCTTATCATGGTTCCTGGCACGTTGTAAGGTTCTCCAGCTGTTATAGACCATGTCGGCATCCTGTTCTGTCTGTATAAGCCAAGGGGAGAGTGGGTACAAGACAAGTGGTAGGAGGTGACCCATCTTTCAGAACACCTGAGTGAGCCACAGGACATCGTAGCCTTGGCCAACTTCTGCCTGCATGGACACATCTCCTCGAAATCACAGACTAATTGCCTGGCTGGAGCCAAATTGGTAGAAAATAAAGTACCCCCATCTGCCCCCAATTTCCATGGGTGTCACAAACAGTTTGCACTCAATTGCTAACCTAAAAGTTGGTGGCTCAAACCCACCCATTGGTGCCACAGAAGAAAGACCTGGAGACCTGCCTCTAGGAAGAGTACAGCCAAGAACACTCTATTGTCATGGACTGAATTGTGTTCCCCACAATATCCATCAACTTGGCTGGACCATGATTCCCAATATTGTTTGTCCACCAGTTTCATCTGATATGACTTTCCTATGTGTTGTAAATCCTGTCTCTAGGATGTTAACGAGGTGGGATTATTAGTGGCAGTTATGTTAATGAGCAGGACTCAATCTACAAGATTAGGCTGTGTCTTAAATCAATCTCTTTTGAGGTATAAAAGAGAGAAGTGAGCAGGGAGACAAGGGAACTTCATACCACCAAGAAACAAGAGCCATGAGAATAGCGCATCCTTTGGACCTGGGGTTCCTGCTTTGAGAAACTTCTAGACCAGGGTAAGATTGATGACAAGGACCTTCCTCCACAACTGACAGAGAGAGAAAGAGCCTTCCCCTGGAGCCAGCACCCTGAATTCGGACTGCTAACCTTGTAAACTGTGAGAGAATAAATTTCTCTTTGTTAAAGCCATCCACTTGTGGTATATCTGTTATAGCAGCGTTAGCTGACTAAAACACCTATGGAGCAGTTCTACTCTGTAACAGGTGGGATGGCCATGAATCATATTTGTTTTGGATCTCCTCCCAGTAGTCCCTAGGTGGTGCAGTCAGTGAAGCACTCTTCTACTAACCAAAAGGTTGTTGGTTCTAATCCATCCAGAGGCACCTTGGAAGACAGACCTGGCTATCTGCTCCCAAATGGTCACAGCCATTGAAAGCCCTATGGATTGTGGTTCTGTTCTGCACACATGGGTCCCCATGAGTTGGAGTCAACAGCGGCTGGTTTGGTTTTCGGTTTACCCAGCACATAGCTGGCATGGATTTATGTGGCCAGCAGGGACTGCTGGGTCCAGCTGCCACATCTGGGGAGTCGTAGGGTGACCACACTCAGCCTGGCACAACAGCTGCCCCAGAGCTGAGCGAACTTGGGCTCGATGACCTCTAGATCCGGATTGCACATGACAGGAAAAAGCTCAGGTCAGGCCAGCAGGGCGTGTAAAGACACACTGGTTCCCTTCACCTTGGAGAGTCCAAGCTTGGTGCGGAGATGCCTGTGAAAGGACCCTCCTTATTTATGTCCTTTCCTGCCACCTCCTTCTTGGTGTGCATCCTTGGCTGATGGCAGCATGGCTGCTAAACTGCCTTGGACAGGGCACCAGTACGCTCACCAGACTGGGAGCTGAACCTGAACCCGCTTCTGCCTCTGCTGGCCTCACTTCCGGCTCTGCAGACTCTGGTCAGACAAGAGTTGGAGAAAGACTGACTGGAAGCCAACCTCACAGGCATAGTCCTTGACGTGCTGGCTGTTGACATCTCTGTAGTAAATCTCAGGTCCTTAACAAGCAAATGGTCCTCGGATGGGAGCACACCAGCTCCCGCTGCCCGTGTTTGAATGAGTTCCTCAGATGCTGCCATTCGCCCGGGCACACTGGTTCTGAATGCTCACTCTGTGCCCGGCACTGTGCCTTCTGCATGTTTGGGAGGAAGGAAATAGGTAGGCAGCCAAGACTCAGAAAGGGAGTAGAGAGGAGGGGGCACCAAACGGAGCTCTGCTAATCAACACTGCCCTGTGCTGTAGCTAGAACTCAGCCTGAGTCCAGGAAACATGGCTGGGCCTTCAGCCCTCAGGGTGTGGCCCTTGGCAAGTGGTGTGCAAGTCAATCAGTCAATCAACACACCAGCTGCCACTGAGTCCAGTCCAACTCATGGAGGCCACGTGTGTTGCAGAGCAGATTACCAGGCCTTTCTTCCGAGGCACCTTTGGGTGAATTCAAACCACCAACCTTTCAAGTAGTAGCCAAGGACTTAACCATGTGGTCCACCCAGGGAGTCCTGTACAAGAGCCCCTAAAATTTTCTATTGTCTTTTCCTTCAAATGTCCCCATAAATTAGCAGTGCTCACTCTTGGGCTACTTGGAATACATCCTACTTGCATCTGCCATAGTGAACCTTGAGGTTGGAAAGAAAGCCCTTCATTTGGGAACCGGGGAGGGTTATGACTGAGCCAGGGGAGAACCCAATGAGGGTGTATGAGAGGTAAAAATACAAAAATTGGAATATCTTCAGTAAAGCAAACAAAAATCCTCACAACTAGACCAATAAACAACATCGTGGTAAATGGAGAAAAGACTGAAGTTGTCAGGGACTTCATTTTGCTTGGATCCACAATCAACACCCATGGAAGCAGCGGTCAAGAAATTGCATTGGGCAAATCTGCTGCAAAAGACCTCTTTGAAGTGTTGAAAAGCAAAGATGTCACTTTAAGGACTAAGGTGTGCCTGACCTCAGCCATGGTGTTTTGAATCACCTCATATGCATGCGAAAGCTGGACAATGAATAAGGAAAACCAACGCCTTTGAATTGTGATGTTGGCAAAGAATGTTGAATATACCATGGACTGTCAAAAGAGGGAACAAATCTGTCTTGAAAGAAGTACAGCCAGAATTGTCCTCAGAAGTGAGGATGGTGAGACTTCGTCTCACATACTTTGGACATGTTATCAGAAGGGACCAGTCCCTGGGGAAGGACATCATGCTTGGTAAAATAGAGGGTCAGCAAAAAAAGGAAGACCCTCAATGAGATGGATTGACACAGTGGCTGCAACAATGGGCTCAAGCATAGTAACAATTGTGAGGACGGAGCAGGACGGGGCAGTGCTGTTCTGTTGTGCAAGGGGTCGCTATGAGTCAGAACCAACTCGATGGCACCTAACAACAAAATAATTGCATAGCAGCATTTCAGGGGAGTTTAATTTCCTACTGCATTTTAATGACCAATAAAGAAGATATAGAAATGTCATTTATGGAGAAACTCCAGCATTTTGTTTTCCTGGTTATTCTAATAGATCAAACAGAACATGTAATACGATTTAAAAAAAAAAAAGAATTGGCCACACACTGTAACCCATCTTACATGCTGCAGATCTCTGTAGTTGTCACTCAGGAAAGACAGGGGTGAATAGGAGTGAAGGTGGGAAAAAATTCTCTTTTCCTATCTGATCACAAGGCACGGAAACTGTTACAAGTCCTATTCTTAGGCATTTTCCCCATTCTGTTTAAAAACATCCAAGTTTTTAACTGGAAGTTACAATGTATCCATTTTCGAGCACTGAGACGGTATTGGTAGGGTCACATGAGACCCTGGGGGTTTCAGGGAATGAGGGGCAGTTTTTTTTGTTTTAACACATTTACTGTGTCTGCCCTCTTTCGCTATCCAGAACCAGCCCCAAGCCTGCCAAGGGATGAGGTGGTCCGGACTGGGTGAGGCAGGGAAAACCAGCTCTGCCCCAGCTCAGCTTGGGCTCCGTGGGGTGGCAAGGAGGGTGAGTTACGGCTGCCTGCTGAGATGATAGCCCTCCTTCTAGTCATCGCATACACCCTCCTCCTCTAAAATCACGCAACATAGCCCCCACAGGGACCCTTACAATCGGACTTTGTTTTCTGCTGCTAGTAACATTGCAAACGCGGAATCTGGATTCTCAGCAAGGACTTCGGGCTTGTCAAACTCAACCACCTGAAAGTCAGAGAAGAACTGAAGCTGTCAGAAATCATCTACCCACCATAATAAAGCCCAAACCATGTGAACCTCCAGGAAGGGGAAGCCTCCAGCGCCCTTCACCTTCCCATTTTCCATGACCAGCACGCGGTCGCAGTTGAGAACTGTGTTTAAGCGGTGGGCAATGGTGAGCACTGTGCAGCCTCTGAAGGCGTCTTTGATGGTGTTCTGAACAAGAGTGTCCGTCTTGGAGTCCATGGAGGCAGTGGCTTCGTCAAGGAGAATGATCTGTTGAGGAAGGAATATTGTAAATATCACACTAAGCCAAAGCAGTACGGAGAGGAAAATGTATAGATTTAGAAGTGTCTTTTCTTTTTTTCTTTATTTAAAAAGGGGAGCCCTTTAAAAAGGAGAAAGACTGAAAAGTAATGAGCTAAGTAAGTATCCATCTCAAGAAGTTAGAAAAAAAAACAGCCGTCTTAGTTATCTAGTGCTGCTGTAACGGAAATACCACAAGTGGATGGCTTTAGCAAAGACAAATGTATTCTCTCACTGTCTAGGGGGCTAGAGGTCCAAATTCAGGCGCCAGCTCCAGGGGAAGGCTTTCTTTCTCTGTTGGTTTTGGGGAAAGGTCCTTGACATCAATCTTACCCACTCAAGGAGCTTCTCAGGGCAGGGACCCTGGGTCCAAAGCATACAATATTCTCCTGGCTCTTGTTCCTTGATGGTCTCAGGTACCCATGTCTCTCTGCTCACTTCTCTCTTTTATATCTCAAAAAAGATTAACTCAAGACACAAGATAATCTTGTAGATTCAGTCCTGCCCATTAACATAACTGCCTCTAATCCTGCCTCATTAACATCATAGAGGTGGAATTTATAACACATAGGAAAATCACATCAGATGACAAAATAGTGGACAGTCACCCAACCCTGGGAATCCTGGCCTAGCCAAGTTGACACACATTTTGAGGGACACAATTCAATCCATAACACCAGCAAAATAAAAGCCATGCTAACCACCTTCATTTCTCTCAAACTGACTTGCTGGAAGAACAAGGTTATATATTCTTAGGTCCTCTTTTAAGTGGTTAATTCTAACCCTACAATCTGGAAGGAAGAAATAGCCCACAGGCTTTATCCACTGCGCTAACGTGAGTGGTCAGGAGAGCAGGAGGTATCAGAACAGCACTGTAGTAGCTTCCTGCTGCTGCTGTAACACATTGTCACTAACTTAGTGGCTGAACACAACACAAATTTAGAACAAAACCTATGACAGCCTGAACTCGAGGGGACTGCCTTCTTTTTCCAGGTCTTGCAAGTTTCCCACCTTTGACAGGGTGCAGTCTTACCACTTTTCTGTTGCTCTCTATTAGTGGAAAATGTTTTAGTTTTCCTTCTCTGACAGGTTTCTGCCTTACAGGCATTCCAGCTTTCACAGGTTTTGCTCTATTATAATTCTGGAGGTCGAAAGTTCTAAATGGGTCATATGGGGCTAAAATCAAGGATTTTTTATAGAGCCGTGTTCCTTCTGGACTCTAGGGAAGACCCCGTTTCCTTTTCCTGGTCCTGGTGGCTGCTTTCTATTCCCTTTCTCTGATGGCTCTGACCTCTGCTTCCCCAGTGTTGCATATTCTTCTCACTCTCTGACCTCCCACCTCCCTCTACGGGGCCCACCTGGGTAATCCAGAGGAGCCTCGCATCTCAAGACCCTTCACTTAATCACATCTACGAAGTCTTGTTCGCCACATCAGCAGACATAGTCACAGTTGCCAAGGACCAGAATCTGGACATTTTGGGGGAGGCCATTCTTCTGCATATCACAGTGCTGGTTTCTAAGATGGAGGACTTGAGTTCTGCCCAAACGTTGTTTGACTCCATTACTTACCATCCCCAAGGCTCCCGTTTTCTCATCTGTAAAAGGTCTTATGCTCATAACCCACTTAACAGCATGTGGCGCCAGGCAGCAAAAGAAAACCAAATCTTTTGCCATCAAGTCTATTCCAACTCATAGTGACCCTATAGGACAGAGTAGAACTGCCCCATAGGGTTTTCAAGGAGCTGCTGGTGGATTTGAATTGCCGACCGTTTGGCTAGCAGCTGAGCTCTTAACCACTGCCTGACCTGGGCTCCACAGACACTTCAGCCAAAGATTAGACAGGCCCATACAACCAAACGAGACTAAATGGACATGCCACCCCAGGGCAAAGGACGAGAAGGCAGGAGGGGCCAGGAAAACTGGTAGGCCCTAATTGCATGCCACGTCCCTGTCATCCAGGCCTGGGAACACACTATGGGGTCTCTGTTTGATCAGGATTCAGAGAATGGGGTTTCTACAGCAACATCAACCCCTTCCCCAGAAGCAGCAAGCAAGGATGGCTACGTCCCTAAGGAAAATACATGTACGTTTCACAATTCCCATGTCCTGGCATCCTGATGGCCTTCTTCAGTGTCCTGCGTTGTTTATCAGGGACAAAGGTAAAAAGCCGAGAGGCAGGTTTTTCAAACTTGAACCACTTAGGAGAACAGACAGAATACCTACGCAAATTCGCCCAGGGGGAGACCCAGGCCAGGGAGCTGCTATTGCTGTCAATGGTTATTTTTCAATTTCTACTCTGCACCGCTTTATCTTAAGAAAAAGCTGCTGGTTTTTAAATGGTCCGATTGCTCTCTCTTTGCTGGAAGACGAACGTGTGATTCGGCCTCCCGGATGGAGGGGCCCTGCGGGAGAGATCCAAAATTTGGCCAATCCATTTCCCATGTTGTTGCCTTACTTTTGAATTACGGAGGAGCGCTCGGGCCATACAAAGCAACTGGCGTTCCCCCACTGAGAAGTTCTCCCCATTTTCTGTGACCTCTGCCTGTAATTTTTCCGGGAGTTTCATTATCTATAAAACACAGAAAATGCCGCATTTGTGCTGATGATCTATAAAATTGTCCCACACCGCCTCTATTGATTGTCTGTCTCTTGCATTCATCAGCTTGCTTTATTTTACTGTGGAAAAGAAAACACAAAACAACAATCATTTCAATATTGCAAACAGGCACCAGGGAAAGGCCAGGCAGTAGGTGGACAGCAATAATTTAAAATCACAGTATGATTCATAGAACCCCGTAGGCACCTCGCCAAAGAGCACAAATCCTGCATGCATGGCTCCAGAGGACACATGAACAAGTGCAAATGGCTTTCTGAGTCCCCGTTTCCACGGACAAAATAGTGGTGGGACAGAGGAGGGGGGTTTCTGGTGACCAAGAAAGGTAAGACTTGTTAGCTGGACAAGTCACGGTGGCTTTGGGAGAAGCTTATCTCAGTGCCACATCCGGGGAAAACACTCCCATGGGCTGCAGAGGTGGCCACGCTCACCTGCTGACTCCAACTGGAGCTGAGGATCTTATGGCGCAGAGTCCTGCTTCACAGGCAGTTCAGACCACTCAAACCGGCCGTACTTGCCCTTCCTGAACATATCACACCTCCCACCTTTCTGTGACATCATTTGGATGACCAAATGAGGCCAGTGGCAGAGCAGCAGGGCACTCCGTCTGTTCTAGAGGGAAATGGACTTGGGCTCAAGACTCCAGTCCACCACTGGCTGGCCTGGACGCGTTACTTCCCTGCCCTGAGCTTCATTTCAGCATCTCTAAAATTGGGGTGACGCTTCAGCCAAAGATTAGACAGGCCCATACAGCAAAACGAGACTAAATGGGCATGCCAGCCCAGGGGCAAGGACAAGAAAGTAGGAGGGGACAGGAAAGCTGGTACTGGGGAACTCAAGGTCGAGAAGGGAGAGTGCTGACAGACTGTGGGGTTGGTAACCAATGTCACAAAACAATATGTGTATTAATTGTTTAATGAGAAACTAATTTGCTCTGTAAACCTTCATCTAAAGCACAATAAAAATAAATAAATAAAATCAGGGTGACTGTACCAGCCTGAGAGGGCTGTAGCAAGGATCAAGTGAGATGATTGATGGAGAGGTCTTGGCCGGATCATCTCAGAGGGCTAATCAGTATTACCTATTGTTGCCTTTCATAATGAGAAGTAAATAAGGATCACATTAACTGACCTACATGGTACCCACAGCAAACCTGGTCAAATGCTGGCCAGGTGTTTGTGGAATTAAAACCTGGGCCAGGTATCTAGCACTTGTTCTGGGAAGCTGATTCATCCTGGACCACCCCAGAAACGTACTGTGTCTCTCATGAATGTTCTTTCCAGAACCTGCCAGAGCATCTCGTCAGTGTGGCTCTCAAAGGGATCCAGGTTGTACCTGCAATGAGGGAAAGGAGAGGGAGCTGGATTTTTGAGGGTGAGAGGCTGGGGGACGGTTTTCTGCAGCATGTGGCCAAGGGGGTGGGGGGCGGTGGTATGTAATGGCCTTACAGCTTCAAAACTGTGTCAGCCCAGGATGACAGCCCATTAAGTATCAACTCAGACCACAAGACTGAGGACCCAGAACCCCATGACCAACCAGAGACCACCGAAGCAGGCAGGGACATGTGCAGTGCTGCCAAGAAGTAACACTGAGCTAGGCACCCAGGAAGACGCATCTGGACCTTTCCATCACCATGTGCAGCAGAGCCGATTTTTGTTGTTATTGTCACCTGGTGTCAAGTTGACCCCCAACTCATGGTGACCCCATGCACAACAGAATCAGACTACTGTGATTCATAGGGTTTTCATTGGCTGATGTTTGGAAGTGGATCACCAGGCCCTTCTTTCTAGTCCATCTTAGTCTGGAAGTTCCTCTGAAACCTGTTCAGCATCATATCAACATGCAAGCTTCCACTGACAGATGGGTAGTAGCTGCGCATGAGGCTCAATGGCCAGAAATCAAACCAGGTCTCCTTCATGGAAGGTGAGAATTCCACCACTGAGCCCCAGTGTGGATTTTACCCGGTACAAATTCATCTCCTTTTGCTCTTGGCAGAGAGAAAGGAAGAGAGAGCAATTCAACCTGCCATTCCATACACCCCACCTTCAGAGTGACCCTGTGAGCTGCAAGAGGGACATGACCTATGGTTCCCAGAGCCTTGCAAAGGGTGAGTATGCAGGGCGAGAGTCTAGAATTTCGACACGTGGAATGTATTTTTCACACACGTTTTCTAAATAGAGCCCCCTACATTGTCTGGCCCTTCATGGGAGAAAGATCCCTCACATTCCAGGTGCTGCCCTGGACTAATTGAAAAACCCTAGGCTGAACTTCTGATGGGATTTTCAAGTTTAATTTGATTCTGTGGTTTTCTCTTTCTGCCCTGACCTCAGATCTTCAGCCCCGAGAAGCAGCAACTCCACTGTCCTTGTAGCTCTTCACAGCTTCTGTTCACTCCTTAGCCAGTTGCCATTGCGTTGACTCCGACCTCAACTCATGGAGATCCCATGTGTGCCAGGAGAGAACTGCGCTCCAGAGGGCTTTCAGTGGTGGATCTTTAGGAAGTAGATCACCAGGTCTTTCTTCCGAGGTGCCTCTGAGTAGACTAGAACCTCCAGCCTTTTCATTAGCAGCTGAGAACACTAACCATTTACTCCTCAGCAGGAATGAATTAATGTACTTCCCAGAAAATGGCTACGTAAGTAGGGTAACCATTTATCTACTGTGCAAACTGAGGCACTTTTGAGAGTGGCCATTGCAAAACCAGATGGGCTGGGGCACAGGAATAAACCAGGGCTCTCCTGGGCAAACTGGGATATCTGTTCAGCCCACGTATAAGCATCTTGCTTATCGCTTACTAATAATGTAATTTACACAATACAAGTCACGTTCAGGGCCTTGGTCCCCAGATTCTCCCAGGGCTTCTCTTAGAAACGGGCATCGGCAGTGTTCATGAGCACTTCAGGATGCTGCTTCCCCTCAGATACAAAACCCCCGGCCAGCTGCACCTCAGGGACTTCACAAAGCTCCTGGTCTGCCTGATTTCACTATCCAAAAATAGGAATGCACGATGATCAAAAGCAGCTACCTTACTGTACCTACGAACAGGACAGGGTCCTGGGGGATCACAGTCAGCTTGGCCCTGAGGTCTTCTAAACCAATGGTGCAAATGTCCACCTCGTCAATGAAGATGGTACCGCTGGCTGGCTCCACCAGACGAAACAAGGCCATTCCTAGCGACGACTTTCCTGGGGGCAATAAAAGCAAAAACAACAAATCAAGCATTGGCTTGTACTTCCACCATATCAAGGCGTTTAATTAAGGGACTTTCAGATGCCATGAAAATGGCTCCGCGTGGAGAGCTGTGCAGACAGGATCCCTCACCGCGCTGGTGGCCACCGGCAGCCCTACCTCTCGCTCATCCTCTGGGCCTCGTTCAACAGGAGCGATTCTCATTTAATTCATTCAAGAACTCATGTGTGTTTGCTTCCAACGCCCCACACCCATTCAACCTGAAATCCTCATTTACAGTAAAGAGATCTGAGGGGGGAAAAATCCAGCCAACCCACCACCCATATATATCACCCTCTGGCGGGCTTTACTAGCACATCCAGCGGCAAGTCAAAGAAAACAACCCGGAAGGCACAAAAGCGGAGCTTGCCCGCACCAGAACCTGTTCTTCCGACAATCCCGACCGTCTGCCCGCTCTGGATGTTCAGGTTCAGCCCGTCGAGAACAAGGGGAGTGCTGTCTCTGTACCTCATCTGATAGTCTTTGAATGTTATCTCCCCGTGGCTGGGCCAGTCCTTGGGACAGGCCTCCATCTTGAGCCGGTGAGTGCATTCAGGAACGCAGGTCTGGAAAGCAGGATAATGAATGACGGGTAAGTAGCCATTCGCTTTGCTGCTCTTCCATTCCTTCGCTCACTCACACGGTTCTAGGCACCGGGGCTCGCTGGTAGTGAACTAGTCCCATAAGGACCCTGCAGTCAAGGAGCTCAGGTACTAGTGGGAAGTCAGGTGGTAACAACAACCAAAACATTTTAGAAATGAAGACAATAAAACAGGATATTGTAATAGAGTATGGCTTATAGGCGGTGGCAGTGGTAAAAGCAAATTGGGGATCAAGGAAGGCTTCTGTGAGAAGGTAACATTCAAGCTGAGACCTGGAATGAAGAGAAGATGCCAGCCACAAGATTCGAGGCCAGAGCCTTCTAGGCAGAGGGGACAGCTAGTACCAAAGCCCCAAGCCTGGAACGAGGTTGGGTGATTGGAGGAAGAAAACTAGTGTGGCCAGAGCTTTGTGATTAGACAGATTGAGAAAAAAAACTGGCAAGGCACAGGTAACGCTGGGCCTTGTAGACCTGGGCAAGTGTCAGCAGTGTGACCCCAAAGCTGGGTGACAACTCCAGACTGAGTCTTCAGATTTGCAGAATTCAATGAGCTGTAATTTCAGTATCTATTAGAGTCATCATGGGGCCATTGGTGGTTCAGTGGCCGAATTCTTGTCTTCCATTCAGAAGACCCAGGTTTGATTCACAGCCAGTGCACCTTATGAGCTGCCATCACCTGTCTGTTGGTGGAGGCTTGCACGTTGCTGATGCTGAACAGGTTTTGGTGGAGCATCCAGTCTAAGATGGACTAGGAAGGAAGGTCTGGCCATCAATGAAAACCTTATGGATCACAACAGCCTGTTGTGCATGGGGTCACCATCAGTCAGAGGCCAACTGGATGGCAGTTAACAGTAACATCAACGATGAGTCATCACGGTGCCAACAGTAACATCAACAAAGAGTCATCATGGTGCCAGCAGTAGATAGAGGACAAGAATGCAGGATGTCAAACCCAGAGGTCTTTCGAGTTACATGGAAAAGGCATTTAAATTTCCTAAAAGCCCAAGAAAGGCAAAATCTAATCAAGAAGTATAGCCACTTGGCTGGGCTACAAAACCAGGCCCTCCTCTTAAGTTATGAAGAAGTCTTAGTTAGTGACAAGAAATAGGGCCCCTGTGTGCCTCATCAGGGTGGCAGGCCAGCTCAGTCTCTGGTCAATATGCAACCTCAGTTAGCTGAGAAAATAACTGTATCCCTAGAGAGTGAGCATATTTAAACCCTAGAAGATTTAGAATAAAGAACAAAAATATTTAAGGGAAGTAAAACCAAAACAGTAGTATTTTTAGTTTAAGGAGTCTACCGATTTGGTGTTTTAAGTATTTGTAATATTAATGGAATTTGGGATTGTGATTCTAATTTAAAATATATAATTGAATAATTGATATAAACATGACTTTAAGTTAAAAGCTTACTGTTTATATACAGCATTGGAACATTTATGAGAATGCAAAGCTCACCATATTTGTAAGTTTAATTTATTAGACTTATACAACTCAGGGAGATTTGTTTGTTAAATCAGATATTTGAGGTACTTAAAAAGAAAACTGAATGTGTTAAATTTTAAAATAAAGTTAAAAATGTTTAATTAAATTTGTAAAATGGAGCCAAACATTATTCAAATGCCCTTAAAAGTGATTGCTAGAATTGACTAGACTACTTTTCAAAGCATAGCAGGACTTGGAAGCTGAGCATAAAAGCTTTTAAAGGAGAGTCAGACTACTTAAAAATTTACAGTTTCAGCACACCTGGACTAAACGAAAAGCTGAGAAGATTCCTGAATACAACCACTTTGAGGGACTGCATAGCAGGGGCTGGGGTCTGGGGACCATGGTTTCGGGGGACATCTAGGTCAATTGGCATAACAAAGTGTATTAAGAAAATGTTCTGCACCCCACTTTGGTGAATGGTGTCTTGGGTCTTAAAAGCCTGCGAGTGGCCATGTAAAATGCATCAATTGGTCCCAACCCACCTGGAGCAAAGGAGAATGAAGAACACCAGAGACACAAGGGCCACATATACCAGAGACTTCATCAGCCTGAGACCAGAAGAACTAGATGGTGCCCAGCTAGCACCAATGACCGCCCTGATAGGGAACACTGAACAGAGAGTCCTGGATGGAGCAGGAGAAAAGTAGGGTACAGAACTCAAATTCACGTAAAAAGACCAGACTTAGTGGTCTGACCAAGACTGGAGGAACCCCCGAAGACATGGCCTCAGACTCTCCATTAACCCAGAACTTTAGAAACAAAGACAAAACAAATTTACAATTTCAATAAGCCAAATATTAATTTTTAGAAAACAAATTTGCTGAATTGTCTTGAGGGAAACCGCCTTGAGGGAAAAAGAATTTTTTTTTTAAAGAACCTCATGTTTAATATCAAGGACTTTAGATTATATTGTGAAGGATTTTTAAGAAGAGTGAAGTGGTCACATTTCCTTTTCTAAAAACAAATCCTGTCTCAGGGAAAAAGCTTACAGTGAGACTGACGCGTAACACGCTAACCCTGCTGTCTAATTTTAATCTGGACTTCTAGTCTAACGGCTATGTTTCTGAGAAAAATGTGTTTTTCCTCAGTGGTCAAAATGAGGGGTCTTGACCAAGAGACTATCTGTACCCTTCAAAATACCCGTATTCAGGAACAGTGTTGTCTGGGTGCTATTGCCAGCAAGGTATTTTTGCAAGATAGACAAAGAAAATACAGGTAAGCATCTTGTGACCATGATCTAGGCATCCTGTGAGACTACCTGTACTCTTTAATCAAAGCTGTTACTAGTTGGCTACCAATCAGTGTCTTGCTGCTATACCCTCTGAACCAACAAGGTGTCTATCTCCTGCCTTGCAAGATCCCGCCTCCCACTTCCCTAATCCGAGATGGGCCCGTGGAGCATAATCTGTGGCTGATGGCTGCCATAGCAGATAATTATCCCTGATTCAGGCCCCGTCTTCGGACACCGCTCTTATCTCCATGAGCTGTGCTGTTCCCGGTTTGAACTGTAATCTTTGCTCGAGATAAACCTCTGTGACTTTATTGTAAACAGACTGGGTTTTCTGTACCTCGGTGACACTTTCAATCCTGAATAAACCTCTCTGTTTGACTTTGAAACAGCATTCAAGTTTTCTCGACAACAGTCCCCTTCACACCTAAAAACTTCAGATATTTGACAAGTTCTGCTGGAGGTAACACATCCCCTCTCCTTCACGTCTGAATTCTTACCAAAATATACTCCCTGAGCAGCTCCACGGAGGTGAACTTGGCTTGGGTCTCCGTTCCCGTTCGCACACACACTTGGAGCAGCCCACTTAGCTGTGTGAAAGGAACAAAGAGCCACAATTAGGTCCTGTCCACATCTGGGTTCCGCTGTTCCCCCTTTTGGAGTCCCTAGGTGGTGCCAACGGTTTATGCGCTCAGCCGCTAACAAATTGGGGGTTCGAGCCCACCCACTGGTGTCTCAGAGGAAAGGCCCAGCGATCTACTTTTGAAAGATCACAGCCATTGAAAACCCTGTGGAACACAGCTCTACTCACACACATAGGGCCACCATGAGTTGGGGGTCACATGAGTCACGGTCAACTCAAGGGCCCCTGGTTTTGGCTCCCCCTTTCAGAGGGGCAGAGCTGTGAATCGCCCCAGCTCTGCCTCCCTGGGATCCACACAAAAAGGAGGCCTGCATCCCAGCCAAGCGCCCAGGAGTGAAGATATTCCTGCTGGATGTTTTGCCTTTAAACGCTTCCTTTGTATTTAGAAACAAACAGTATTTACATTTTTTCCTGGCGCTCCAGATGGTGAGAATCATCCCCCTACTGCACCACTTGATCACACGCCTCTCCGTTTGAGTGGTGGGGAATTGCTGTCGAACAGGAATTTCCCGGGGAGCTGATGAACTATTAGGTGTGGGTCCCTTGCTGCTACCTGGCGGGGTCCTGCACCCCTGTGCTATCCCCGCTTTCAGCCAGAAGCAGCTGAAAACCTGGTCACCACAGATCATCAGAGCTCAAAGATCAGAAAACCATCAAGCCCAACTGCTGGCCTTAGAAAAGAGAAAACCAAGGCCCCGATGGCAGACGCGGCTTGCTAAGGTCCCCATCCTTAGGCTGGGACACCCCAGAAGCCAGCCCTGAGATGTGAGCACAAGTAGTTTGTTAGGGCAGTGTGGTGGGCTGAATGGTATCCACGTCTTGTGAAGGTGGGGCCTGTGGAGGTGGGGCCTGTGGAGGTGGGGCCTGTGAAGGTGGCCTGAGAGGGAAAAGGGTTTTTGCAAATGTGATTAAGTGGAGGACCTTGTGAAGAGATCTTCCTGGATTACCTACAAAAAAACCAAAACCAAACCCATTGCCATCAAGTCCATTACCAAGCTGGACTTGTGGCAAGTGCTCTGGTAAGAGAGGAGAGGAGAGGGCCCTGAGACGAGGAGAAGGACTTGAAGACAGGGGCAGGGATGGAGCGATGCTTCAGCAAGCCGGGGAACGCCGAGGGTTGCCATAGCCAGGAGAAGCTGACGAGGCCAGGGAAAGATTCTCCCCCAGAGCCTTCAGAGGGGCCCTGCCAGCACCTTGATTTCAGACTCTGACCTCCAGAGCCCTGAGACAACAAATTTCTGTTGTTTTATGCCACCAAGTTTGTGGTAACTTGTTACCACAGCCCTGAGGAAATAACAAGGCAGTAAGCCCAGGAAGTGCCGTGGAGGACGGGAGAAGTGAGGCGGGGAGGGGAAGGCAGCCATTGCAGGCTGTGTTCACATGCAGGTTACTGCTGTGGGCACCTGAGGCTCAGGCCCGCCAGGGACCTCTGGGAGGCAGTACAGAGCACACTGCAGAGCTGCTCGTGAACGGGTGAGGAGGCTGCGGTTTATTTGTCCCCTAACTCCCTTCCGCACCTCCAGTCTGGGCTTGGGCTTGGGCTGAGCATCCTCCGTGGGCGCAGGGAGTCTGTTGGCCTGCCCTGGAATGGTGGGTGCTGACGGCACACGGGTGGGGTATCAGCAGCATCTGCCTCAGCCTCCAGGTGAGCTAGAGGCAGGACCATGCCTTCTTTCCTCAGTAACAGCCATTTATTGAGCTGTTCCACAAGCCAGGCACCACCAGAGAGGCCGGTTCGCAGAGGTGAACATGGCAGACAAAGTTCCTACACCATGAAGTTTACATCCTAGTGGGAGCCCTGGGGGGCACAGTGGTTAAGAGCTCAGCTGCTAACCAAAAGGCCAGCAGTTCAAATCCACCAGCTGCTCCTTAGAAACCCTATAGGGCAGTTCTACTCTGTCTTAAAGGGTCGCTATGGGTCAGAATCAATTTGACAGCAGTGGGTTGGTTTTGGTTTGGTTGAGAGGACATTGGGCAGTTGACTTGATGGCTTTCTGATCTACAAGCTCTGATGATCTGTGGTGACCAGGTTTTTAGCGCAGGGGTGCAGGACCCCGCCAGATGGCAGCAAGCGGCCCACATCCAACAGTTCAAATTGGATGGCTCATAAAAACAGACATGGGGGAAAGATGTGTCAGTCTGTTCTCGTAAAGATTACAGCCTTGGAAACCCTGTGGGGCAGTCCTGTAGGGTCGCTAGGAGTCAGAGTTGACTGCACAGCAGTGGGGTATGAGAACAGAAATGTATTGTCTCCCAGTTCTGGAGGCCAGTAGTCAGATTCGGGGTGTCAGCAGGGCCGTGCTCTTTCTGAAGGTTCTGGGGGAAGACCCTTCTTGTCTCTCCCAGCTCTGACAGACCCAGGCATTCTTTGGCTTGCAGCTGTAGCATCACTCTGTCATTCCATGGCCTTTCCCTCTGTCTGCCTCTCTGTGTCTCTTCTCCTCTTCACAGGACACCACTCAGAGGGATTAGGACCCCCCCTACTCATAGTAACTTTAATGATAACATCTTCACGGATCCTATTTTCAAAAAAAGTCATATTCACAGGTACCAGGGGTTAGGATTGCAACATAAACTTTGGGGGGACACAATTCAATCCATAACAATTGCCCAATGTCCTGTCAACCAAACCAAAACCAAACCCACTACTGTCAAGTCGATTCTGACTTGTAGTAACCCTGTAGTACAGAGTTGAACTGCCCCATAGGGTTTCCAAGGCTGTAAATCTTTACAGAAGCAGATTGCCACATCTTTCTCCCACATCTGTTCTTATGAGCCATCTAATCTGAGGTATTATAGCAGATCTTGGAAACTGTGGAGACATGTTTGATTGTCACAAATGTGTGTGGGTGCTGGGGGGTGCTACTGGCATCTGGTAGGTAGAAGCCAGAGATGCGGCTAAACATCCTACAATGCATAGGACAAACCAAACCAAACCCACTGCCATCCAGTCGATTCCAAATCATGGCAACCTGATAGGACAGAGCAGAACTGCCCCATAGGGTTTCCAAGGCTATAAACCTTGCGGGAGCTGACTGCCACATCTTTCTCCCGTGGAGCGGCTGGTGGGTTCGAACAGCTGACCTTTCGGCTAGCAGCCAAACCCTATAACTTTGCCACCAGGGCTCCTCGATACATAGGACAGCCCCTCACAAAAAAGATTATCCAGCTTAAATGTCAATGGGGCTGCAGTTAAGAAACCCTGTCTTAGAATACAAGCAATGCTCCTACCCCTGGCCTACAAAGCCCCAGCCCCACATCTCCTACTCCTCCGTACCCCTCAGACCTTATTTCTGCCACTTTACTTGAGCCTCGTGAACTGCTGAGTTCCTCAAACTGACCAAGCTCATGCCTTCCCCTAAGCCTTCCTTGGCCTCTCGGGCTGAAAGAGTTGTTCTTCAGATCTTCCGTGGCTGGTCTGTTATCATTCAGGTCTCAGCTCAGAAGTCACCATCATAAGAGGCCTCTTCTGACTGGTGAATCCGATGCTGCTTCCCCGTCCCCGCTGCCCATGTTGCCCGGCTATATAGTTTCCATGGCACTTGACCCACTGGCCACGTTGCCTGGCTATATTGTCGCCATGGCACTTGACGGCTTTCTGAAGTCACCTCATCATTTACTTCTCCGGGATAGAACATGAGCTCCATGGGGGCAGGGGCCTTGTACAGCTTGTCTGCTGCTGAACCCACAGTAGTCAGTGCAGTGCCTGGCTCACGGTAGGATCTAGGTGGCTATCTGGTGAATGAATGAATGAGCCCTGCCCATGAGAATCATTTCCATCTGCCTGTCATTCAGACGTATACACATTTGTTTAAATACAACAGTTGAATGCTCAGGTACTAGCCGAGAGGTTGGCCGTTCAAACCCACCCACAGGTGCCTTGAAAGCCCGGCCTGGCAATCTGCTTCCAAAAGGTCACGGCCTTGAAAACTCGATGGAGCAGTTCTATTCTACACATATGGGGTTGCCATGAGTTGGAATAAATTCGATGAAAGCTAATAACCACATCAACATGAAGGTATCAACTCCTTAAGGACCTGGGCCGCTTTCTTCATGTTTGGGATTCCCACACTGGCACAGTGCTGCCCCCACTAAGTGCTTCTTGATGCCCTGACTTTCCTCTGTGATGCGGTGTTACTTTGCATCTGCTTTCTGCTCTGTGGAATTTCACACCAATTCCTCATCCATCTCGGGAGTCTCCTCTGTTCTCCAGGGAAGCTCTGCCATTCTGATTCTCAATGAAGCCAACTGGAGAGAAAGCATTCCCATAGGTCTCAATATGAGCAAATTCTTCTCTGGCCTTATAGGAATGTTTGAAAATACTCTCACAGGAAGCTGATAATACCCACCAAAAGCATGACCTTTGCTGGGGAAAGCTGGTTTATTTGAACCAATTAGGGGAAACAATTTCACTAGGCAGGATAAATGAAAATACCCATTTATGAGGAAGACTGGCTACCCAAGGAAAATTCACTTTTCGCATTTAAGATAGAGGACTAAGAATATGTTTTTGTTCCTATTCCTTCACAAAGTACTATTTAAATGATATCAGAAGAATTTTCAAAAAAGAACAGACCTTTAACAGCTAGGGAGCAGGGGAGAGACATTGAATTAGAGAGCGCAACAAATTCCTGGAAGATGGAAAGAGGATGAAAGAATGGAAGAACAGAGAACCAAAGCAGAAAGCCACAGGGGCTCAAAGCACCTTCTGCCTAGCATAGGCCTCACAGGGTCCAAGTGTGAGCAGAGGGCTCACAAAGATGCTAATAATCTGTAGACACCTACTCCTGCCTGATCAATTTATCTTCCCCCTTCTTTGTCCCATCCAGAGGTAGCTGGACACTTTATCCCCAGGCTAACACACGCATGCATGAACGCATGCATGTGTGCACCACACACACACACGCACATATACTCACACACTCACACTTTTCTTTAAAGAAATTAAATGAAATATCGGGGGATAATTGGGGCTCCCAGAAAGTGCTAGTACTCTAGATAAAACCCCTTTAAATCTATCATCTGAACTCCCTGTCTCCCTTCCTGAAATGAAAGCAGCCTATGAAAAAGCCAACCCACCTACCCACCCACAGATATAAAGTTTCTCATAGAATTGACCTCACAAAGTATACACAGAGGCAGAGGAGATTCTGAAAATCCAACCCAGTGCCCCATTCTTAGATTAATGTATCAAAAAACATATGAATAAAACCGGTGGCATGAAAGAGAAAGAAACAGATCAATAGAAATCTGACCCTGAAAAAAATAAAACAAACAGATATAAGTCAAGGAAGAGAAGAAAGTTAAGAGAAAAAAAAATCTAATGTGTTCGGAGAGATTAAAAAATATATCCATTTAAATGTTGATTAATTGATTGTAGACTCAGAGAACAAGAGCCAGTGGTTGAATGACAAGGTTAAGAAAAATTCCCAGAATAAAGGTAAAAGACAAGGAAATGAAATCTTTAAGATAAGAAAAAAGGAAACATCAGGATTGATGCAAGAAATCCACTTTTCAACCAATATAAGTCACAGACAGAGAAAACAGGAAGATGAAGAAATTATCAAAATGAAGGAGAAAGTTTTCCAAGCTGAAGAGGGTTTGACTTTAATCTGAAAGAACAAGCATTGAACAGAATAAATACAAAGAAAAACTCACACCCAGACATACTGTCCTGGAATTTCAGAGAGTCAAGGATAAGGACAACATCAGAGAAGCTTCCAAAGAGAAAATGTGAAGCTGATACCAAGGAATGAGATTAAGACAAGCATCAGACCCAGAAGGCCTTGGTTAAAATTCTGACTTTCAAACGCAACAGGTATGTTATCTTGGGCAAGTTCTCCTGTGCCTCAGTTTCCTCATCTGTAAAAAGGGGAGTTTATGGCAGTACCAATCTCATAAGAGTTGTGGGGATTAAATGAATTAATTTATAAAAGGACTTAGAACAGCGCCTGTAGCATAATAAATGCCACATGTTTGCTTATTGAATAAGGAAAAAACAAAACAAAAACAAAAGAAATCAGTAATCCTTTGGCATAGACCTCATGGTTGGCTCTTTACTATCCATCCCACTGTGGGGCAGCTGTGTGACTTGGGGGCGGGATGAGGCTGCAACTCCACCCCTTGGCCTAAACCAATTACCCTAATCCCATCAAATCACTATTTAGTTCTGGGATGCCTAAGTTAACCCAATGACAGAGAAGCTTTCTTCCTGTTCTAGCCCCTAGAGGCTTCTGGTCACCATTGTACAACCATGAGCGGAGCCTGCCTGAGAACAAAGCCATTACAGGAGCAGGACAAAGCCAAGAGCATCACAAAGAAATGAAGTTGGAGCCATGATCAAACTATGCCTGAAACCCACAGACTAACAGAAGTTTTAATAATATGCGCCATTTTATTGCTTAAACCCAGTTGAGCTGGGTTTTCTGTTACATCCATCCAAGAGCATCCTCCCTGATAAACTGTATGCCACAGCCTCTGCTCAAAGCTTAACCTTGCACCAAGTGTTACCTGGATGATGTAAGACAGTGACAAGCCTTTGGATGAAGCACTGATTGAGGAGAAACTCAGCATCACCAGCAACGCCACAATAAAGGTAACAATGTTCATGAGGACGTCCATTCTCAGAGCAAACCACCTGAGAGCACAATTAAAGTAGAGGAGGTGGCTGGAGTTTTCATCATTAAGCATCTTAAACCTAAAATTAAGAAATGAGATAAAACAGGAGATTAAGTATGCTTCCGTGCATTTAGGCTTAGGGCTACTGGAGAACTAAGGCAAGGGAAAGTTGTAACCAAGGGAGAGATGCACTTTCACACAGTAAATGCTGGCAAAAAAAGAACATATGTCCGTGCCCTTCAGGATCTGTTACACCTTTGACTCGCACATATGTTGAAAAATTCCATGCGGCAGTACGGTAGGGTGCTGAATGGACTCTGTCGACTGGAGCCCACAGCTGAGAACAAAAGGGGCTGAGTACCTCATACTCTAACTTCAGCGGATCCCTTACTTGGCATCAGCCACCCCCAAAGACTTTGCAGAATGAAAAATGGCTCCGTGGTAAGTGGATAGAAGAGGGGTCGTGGAGGAGGTCACCTTTAAGAAGAGCTAGTGTTGGTGATGGCAGAAGAGGGGAAGGAGGGTGCCTGACTGGTTCCCCTCCCCAAGTCAGAGAGTCAGGGTAGCTGCATAGAGCACAGGGGTATGTCTTCAATGAGAGGAAGCTGACCCCTTGTCCCCATGTGCCTGTGTGTCCACTGAGCAGAGGGCCTGCTAAGAAGAGAAGGAACATCAAGGAGGGTGACAGAGAGGAGAGGGGCAATGTGCACCCTCTGGAGTGCCTTGTCCCAAAGAGGTATGGGAGTCCATGGGTGGTACAAACAGTTAACACGCTGGGCTGCTAGCTGAAAGGTTGTCTGTTTGAGTCCATCCAGAGGCACCTCGGAAGAAAGATCTCACCTTCTCCTTCCGGAAAAGCAGCCATTGAAAACACTATGGAGAACGGTTCTACTCTGACACACACAGGATTGCCGAAAGTCGGAATTGAATCAACGTCAACAGGCTTTGGTTACGGAAGGCAGGTCCTGCCAGTTTGTGCAGTTTCTAGCGTAGGGAGTGCAGAGGGAAGGTGGTATTTGGAGCTGCAGTCTTGACGTGCAATTTCCGGACTTGAGGAACCCCCACATCAGAGGAACGCTGCCTGATGGGTGCTGCCAAGCTGAGCTTGGCTGGAAGACCCTTTGGATCTTATCAGCCAGGAAATGCCTGCTAGGGCTGCTTGGGATTGGTCCCATTGGGCCCTCAGCCCACCACGCCACGTCTGTGCAGTGAGCTGGCTCCCCTCTGTCCTCCTGCACCAGAACCGGGGGACGGGGCTCAGAAAAAAGGGGAAAAAACAGGTATTTCCCCCAGCTCCAATCCATACACACCAATGCCAGCCGTACCACTCCAGGCCTCTGGAGGAAAGGGAGAGCTTCGGCTTGAATATCAACCATTCAACTAGTTGCTGCTAAGTTGGTTCTGACTCATGG
The DNA here is from genome assembly GCF_024166365.1 of Elephas maximus indicus. Taxonomy (NCBI): domain Eukaryota; kingdom Metazoa; phylum Chordata; class Mammalia; order Proboscidea; family Elephantidae; genus Elephas; species Elephas maximus. The sequence continues at coordinate 8,079,389 of NC_064839.1, read as the reverse complement.
CAACCCCACGTCTTGTAGAGTAGAACTGTGCTCTCTGAGGTTTTCAAGGCTGTGGCCTTTTGAAAGCAGATTCCCAAGCCTTTCTTCTGAGGCACCTTCGAGTGGGTTGGAACCACTAATCTTTCAGCTAATAGTCAAGCACTTAACCATCTGTACCACCCAGGGACCTCTAACCAGTTGCCGTTGAGTCTTTTTTGACTCATGGCAACCCCATGTGTTGTAGAGTAGAACTGTGTTCCATAGCGTTTTCATTTTTGAAAGCAGGTTGCCGAGCCTTTCCTCCAAGACATCTCTGGGTGGGTTTGAACTGCCAGCCTTTCAGTTAGTAGCCAAGCATGTAACCATTTGAGCCACCCAGGGACTCCTTGTGTCTTGAGTATGAGATTGAAATTTTAACTGAACTGAACGAACCATTAACCAAAGATACACCAGATTAGGTAGATACTCAGGGTTCCCCTGACTGGTGGGGAAGGAGCTTCATCCAAACAACTGGTAGCAATTATTGCAAATAAAAAAAAACGAAAGCTTTTTGATGTTTAAATCCCTGAAGGGTGAAGATTTCTCCACGGCCACAATTGTGAATGTCATCAGCAGGGACAGATTACCCAGGAAGCAAGGTAAGCACGGGCTTACTTGTGCTTGCTTACTAATCTGTAGTGACCAATTTCAAATGGGTTTCACCACATGCTTACGTGTAAAATTGGTCACTGCAGATTAGTAAGCAAGCACAAGTAAGCCCGTGCTTACCTTGCTTACTGGGTAATCTGCTGCTGTCAGGGATTGTAAATTTGGAAAGAGGCTTTGATTCTGTAGGACGGTGCTGTGGGGTGGGAGAGAGACTGATGTCCAGCCATTCCTAGAAGCAGAATCTTTGACGTGGTAAAAAAATGTGAAATTGTTCACTACAGATGATGTGGTAAGCACCATGCTCACCTTGCCCATTGGATAATCCGCCCCTGGCCATCAGGGATTGCAGCTGCACCCTGTTCTAGAATTCCTCAAAGGCGTCTGCCTGGAAGCAACTCTGGCCGGCCACCTTGGGCTCTGCAGCACCCTCCCCACTTCTGTTTCTGCTCTTATTTTCTCCAGAGCTTAGTCAAAATACTCTTGCCAACACCATGCTCCTATCATGCAGCCGTAAAGCCTACAAATTCAATTGAGAACTTACATGACCTGGCAGTCGCCTGCAGTCTTGTGTATGTGGTTGGCAGGACTGCGCAGAAACAAAATCACTAGCTGGAATCAAACTGGAATTTGACCTCAAACCTTATCTTAATGCTGTAGCATTTCTCGTCTACAGGCGAAAGCAATGCATGTCAGAAGCCCAAACCCTCTGGACTGTCTATGACAGGAAAGAGACTATTACAAAAAGGGAGGCCCCATCAATCATGTGGGGCCCAGCTCTCTATGGAATTCTCTTGGAAACCTTGGAGAAGAATCTGCAGGAAGACAAAGCTTGAAAAGGTTTCGCTTATTATGGGTGAGCCAATGAACGATTCCGTGGGTGGGAGACTTTTCCTTACGACCAGGACAGGTAAAGGGTCTTTTTGTGGCTGCAGAACCCTTGATGGATGATGTTCAGGTCAGGCTAGTAATAGGACTAACTGCTGATTGAACAAAAGACAGAGCTGGGATGCCAAGTCTACACTGAGATCCTGGGTGGTAAAGTGGGAGGTCAGTGAGAGAAAGAATTAGGTGCAATTAGACTAAAATGTGTGTTAAATTTTTAAGGAGAGAAAAATAGAAACATCTATGTGACAGACCCTGCTATAGATTCATCAAACTCCATTTTCTTTTCCTCCTATGGACTCAGCTGGACTACATTTCCCAGCCTCCCTTGCAGTTAGGGGAAGCCATGTGACTGAAATCTAGCAAATATGTGTACAGAAGTGATGACGTCTCCACTACAAGCTTTTCATGGAGTTCTTCCCCCACCTTTTGCCTCTCATCTTCTGGTTAGACACAGTAGATCCTGGAGAAGACTTCGAGGCCCTTGGGGATGGCAGGGCCTCAGATGGAAAGAGACTGGATTCCTGAGTGTGGAGCAGAACCCTCCATGGACCCTCATTGAATTATGACTTGAGGAAAAGTAAACATTTTGTATGTGTGTGTTAAGCTCCTAAGATTTAGGGTTGCTTATTACAGTGGTGAGTCTACTGTGACTGATATAATTTATACAGCATTTTAGAAATTTTTTTTTTTTTGCTGGAAGATGCCTCGGAAATTTACTAATCTAGTCCCCACAACATTTTAAGAGGGAGGAAATTAGTTTGTCCACTGGCTGGAATATAATGTTAACCTTTAAGTATTAGTTTTACTTCATATGTAGTAACCCCACAACATTTTAAGAGGGAGGAAATTAGTTTGTCCACTGGCTGGAATATAATGTTAACCTTTAAGTATTAGTTTTACTTCATATGTAGTAACATGAAAAATGCTATTTTAAATTGTGAAGTAAAAGAAAAAATACTTAAGAAGAAGAAAACCCTATAAATAGAAAAAAAGAAAAGACTGGAAGGAAATATATGAAAGTATTAATAGGGTTTGGGTTTGGAGCCTATGAGTGGTTTTCTTCTTTTTTCTGCTTTCCCATATGTTCCTGAAATGAACACGTTTTACATTTATAGTGAAAAATAAAACTTGTGAGGTCACATACTGAAGTTGTGATTGAGTGAGCTCCCCTAATTCTCCTTGTCATGGGGCCCCAGAAGCTGGGAAGAAAGGCCAAATGTCTTAGACTGTGCCTCCTCAATCCTGCCAGCTCTTCATCTAGGGTCAGTCACCAGGGAGCCCAGGCTTCCCTTCCCAGAGCCAGAAAAGCCATTTGTCCCTGTGACCGCGTGTCCATGGTCAAGTGTGAAGTGGGAAGCCACGGGCCAGGGCCAGCCAGGACTCACTTGAGGATGCAGTCCTCCTTTTTGTCATAGGCATGAATGACGCCCAGTCCCTGCATGGAGGAGGTGATGTGGGAGAACCAGGGTGACCGGCTGATGTTCTCCACCTTCTTGAGCTCCTGGACTCCTCTATGGAACACGCTGCAAGAAAATCAAGAGGGCCTCAGAGTGGGGTCTTGGGGGTCTCACACTTGGCACATACAGATTCAAGTATCCAGTCAACACAAAGCTTACGTCAGAGACGTATAGCGCTAACTGGGGAGGGTGAGCTGGCCACCACTCTTCTCTAGGAGGGTATAGCGGGTTGTGTCAGAGGTAGGGGTCTGAGAAATGTGAGTCTACCAGTTCTTCTTCTGGTCTCGCTTCTTAGTGCTTTTTGTATCATGACAGTCTCGCTGCACGAGATGCGATTCTTGCCTTTGAAGATAAGTGCTCTGCATACAAAGAGGTCCCTAAACACAACCCAACCACTTTTTGGTGCCCACCCAAAGAAAAGTGATCTGTTACAACTCTGGAGGAAGACCTGATGCACCAGCTGCCAACACCTGATCTTCTAGGGGCACTTTCAAAGGTAATTTTGACCAAATGTCATTCTAGCCTCAAGAGCTGCCTTTAGAACCAAACCCTCTAAACACAAGTGCAGTTGCCCTTCGTGTTGTAGCTCCAGGGCCCTGGTGAGCGCATGACCACTGCCCTCGGGAATGGACATTGGCAGGCTGGCCTGTGAGAGCTAATCTAACCTGGCCTCTGGACTTTCAGCTAAGATGGACCCGGGGAGAGGAGGGGAAAATCCCATCAGTTCAGAGCTCAAGTGAGTTTGAAACATTTGGATAATTCCATCAGAGCCAGCCCTGGCCTGAATTGTCCTTATAGCAGGAGGTGGAGCTGCAGAGCAGAGAAAAAAACATTTGCTGAGCAAACCAACAGCACAAACAAGAGAATGGACAGGAACAATGGTCAGATAAACACAAAATTACAAAAATGGACAGCAGCCCAAGGGATCTGCTTTAAAGGCTGACATACAGGTCAGGCTTTATCTTCGTAAAGCACTTTCAAAAATGATTTTTCATCGTCACAGTGAAGGCATGGGGATGGAGATGGAGGCCAGGGGTCCTTCCTCAAGGTCACCAAAGAGGCAATGCAAGACGGAGGGGACAACCCAGGTCTCCCAGCTCCCAGGGCACACGTACCACAGCCCTTCACTCCCACACCGATGCCAAGGAGACCTGAGTCCAGACCCGTATCCCCAGTGTGTCCCTTCACCCGCATTCCCACTGCCCAAGGCACCATCCACCGACTTGACCCACAAACTTGAAACGTCCAGACCCAAACACATCATCTTTGTTACCCGCACTGCTTCTCCTTCTGTATCTCCTCTCTGCACATTACTGCCCACTTTGGAGTGATTGATCCTTGGTTCCTCTATCTACCCAACCCACAAAATCCCACCAATAATGAAACCCCAATGATCCTGCATCAATTAGAAATGACTCTGAATCCACCCCTCTTTCATCTTCTCACGTCTGATTCACATCAGCTCTCGAAGATTCTACATCTCAAGAGATGCCCATCCTATAGCCATGACTGATCTTTCTGTAGCTCCGTCCATCCTCCACACTGTGGCCATCTTTAATCCAGGGAGCTGAGAATCCCTGGATTAAGACAAACAACCCTATTACAGGTAGTGGTGGATCCAGGATTTGTGGGCTGAATCTTTTACAATTTAAGGGGCCTGATTAAGACCCTGGGTGTCCAGCACAGAGCTGAGCACATCTGGGAGCATCATAAATATTGTATTGGTTTCTATGGACCCTTTAAGTTCCCATAACATTGCACCCATTTCTACTTTACAAGACACTTAGAGTCACAGAATCTCATTTGATCCTCACAGTAACTTCTCTGAAACAGGAGAGGCTTCTGTGTGTGTGTACATACACTTCCGAGGCAAGTATTTTAATGATTACCATCTGCAGTTTCACCGACCGCTTTAAGGTCCTCCAGCCGGTTTGTAAGGCTCTGCTTTCCACCCACTGTGCTGTCTGCTGAAAACTCCAGCTGGACCCTCGGCCAGGGAGGAGCCAAGTTTCCTGGGAAACTGGGATCATTGCTGCCCTCCTGCCTTCCCCGGGTAGACTTGAAGGTGGGTACAGCCCCAGCAGGAGCCCCCAGTGCAAAGAAAGCAGCCTGAGGCTTTCTCTGACCATGCCAGTGGTTGGGAGGGAGTGATTTTTCCAAGCTCAGAGCAACTGAGGATCGGTCTTCTGTCTCTTCAGCAGCAGGAATGGCAGCGCCCCGCGATTGAGAACATGTCGGTATCACACCTACTGCCTTCCTGGCCTCCAGTGGTATCTACCTCGCAGGGCTGCTCAGAGGCTGAAGGGCCAGGGTGGATGCAAAGCACTTAGCCTAGCCCCTGGCATTTCCTAAGTACTAAAAAGTCAATGTGCTCAATATCAAGTGGTGCCCGGTCACTGGGTATGGTGACCGAAGAGGCTCTGTGTCGACTGGAAATGCACGTGTGTGGTTTTCCCTTCTTAGACAGTGCATCGACCTACCGAAAGAGAATGACAAAGCCTACAGCAAGGCCGACCAGGACTAACAGGACAGCAGGAAACACAGCAGCCAGTATCACTAGGATAAACACCACCATAAAAAACTGCTGCAGAAAGTTCTCAGCGTGAAACGGCAGCCTCACATCCAGCTCATCCATATCCTTGGAAAAGCGGTTCATTAGCCTGCCCGTGGGCGTCGTATCAAAGAAGCTCATCGGGCTCTTTAGGATCTGTGGGTAAAAGCCCGGAGTCAAACAGAGCCACGACGTGTGCTTGGTAACCTGGCTGCTCACTGGGATTGGGGTCGTGGAGCGCGGGGCCCTAGCTTTTCTCAGGGACACAGCGCGATGCGCCAGGCAATCTTGGGGAAGTCAGGGTGCTCCCAGTTCTTGTGGGCAACTGCATGAGAGGAACACGAGAGAAGTCCCGCCTCTGTGAGGAGCTCCAGGGGGTCCCCAGGCCAGACTTCTGCTCCAAACCCAGGTGCCGCTTAGGGTGGAGGGCTAGTGCCTTTGGGGGAAGGAGGATTATCACCCCACGGGGATAAGAAGCCAAGTTCCACTGTGGATCTCTGCCCCCCAAAGCGTGGGCTGGACCTGGCGTTCTGACAAGGGGACTCATAGCTGATGGCTGCCGCCCACCACAGCAGTAGAATTAGGCGAGGCCAGGGGCAGTTCTGAGGACCTCGATGTACTCAGGCTTCTTTGGAACAGGAGATGCCCTCTTGGTCAAAAGATCCCTGCTCCAGGGTCACTTCCACCCAGGGGCCTTCCTGACCCCCCCACACCCACCCCAGCCTAGCCTAAGAACCCATGACGCACCCCACAGTTTGCCTTCACAGTTGGTAATTAGATGTTGGGAGACTCTTCCCAGACTAGACTGTAAGCTCCATGAGGCTATGTCTGTCCCCAGAGCCCAGCACAGTGCATGACACATAGTTGTTGTTAGCTGCTGTTGAGTCAGCCCCCGACTCATGGGAAGCCCATACACAATGGAATGAAATACTGCCTGGTCCTGCGTCAGCCCCGTGATCGGTTGTGGAGCAGACTGTTGTGATCCACGGGGTTTCCACTGGCTGATTTCCAGTAGATCAGCAGGCCTTTCCTCCTACTTCGTCTTAGTCTGGAAGCTCCTCTGAAACTCGGTCAGCATCACAGCAACACACAAGCCTTCACTGACAGGCAGTGGCTGTGCATGAGGCACATTGCCAGAAATCAAGCCCTGGTCTCCCACACGGAAGGTGAGAACTCTACCACTGACCTGCTGCTCCCCACTTCTGGCACACAGTAGGTGCACAATAAGCCCTGTTGTGTGAATACTCGGATGCACATGCAGCCCCTGGGAGCGGCACCTTGTCAAACACTTGGTCATGTAAGGAGGAGGACGCCATCAGTGTGGTCTTGGTGAAGGTGAAACCTTTGGTGATGCCGAACACCAGCACGGAGACCATGCTGCCTGCATACACCCACTGGTACAGATGGTGCCCCGTGTCCGCCAGCACTGCACCAACCTCACACATGGTCTTGTTGCCCTGGGGCCCACAGGTCACCTTTGGAGAAAAACGAGAGAAGTACAAAGTGTTAGTAAACTGTCAGGGGAACAGGAACTTTCAAGAGAAGAGTCTAATTGCTAAAGGTAACCCACGAGTGTGAAATCAAGTCAGTTCTGATTGGGGGCTTTTGAACTTTGCAGGGTCCTGGCCCTGGGCAGCTGTGACTCCATGGGGGCACCTTATTTATGGAGCCTGGCACAGTCAGTGGGAAAGCAAAGCTGACAAACCAGGCAAGTGTGGGCCACTGTCCTGGTACAGGCTGTGCCTACAGAGGCCAGAGAGGATGCTGAGTCAGAAGAAAATGCAAAACCTGGAGTCCAAGCAGCTGGCTGAGTAAGCCGGAAGCAGCCCAGACAGGACAGGGAATCAGGGACTCGCCACCGAAGGCTGAGCTGCCTGGCAGGAGATACCAGGCCTTTGGGGGACTCAGGGACCTCTCTGTACAATGGCCAGCTCCCCAGGCCTTCCCTTTCCTTTACTCAAGGGGTACTGGCACCCTGCCCTGGAGCTCCTGGTGGGGAGATGCCTAGTGAGCACAAAGGGTGCTTGGAGGACCCAAGGAGGCCACTGCTCTATCCCACCCAGGTGAGAACACACAGCTTCTCTAGCAGAGTGTGCTAGCACAGCATTTCTACTCCCGAGAAATTGACAGCTGCGTTTTTCTCTGGACAGTGTGCTAAACATCAAGGCCGCCTTGGGGTGCAAACAAGCACCTTTCTCCTTAAATGCAATTTTGTTGATTACAGTAATAGCAGAGGTCGCTGATGGATTAACACCCGTGTAAGCCAGAGCAGCCCTGCAGGGCTCGTTTTTGAAAGGCCGGGCTTGCAGAGGTGACTTGGCTGTGCTTTAGGTTGTGCCTACTTGTGTCTGGGGTGGGGCCAGCACATGAGTCTACTATCCTTGATGTTTGCAACTGGCATGCCCCAAGCCTTGGAGGAGGCTCCACCTTGACCCTAACCTTGGGCTCTCCTGGAGCAGGAGGGGGTGGGAGAACACGTTGCTCTTTTTCTGCAGACAGCAGACTACCCACTGGCTTCTCCCGTTGATAATGGCCTCAGGAAGCTGTGCCAAGCTCATAGAAAACTGTAGCAGCCTCTTCCATACGGGTCTTCCCAGCACTGCCTCACTTCAGTTGTCATAGCAACAACATCACACCAAAATATAACCTTGGAGGATGGGCGGGCGACTCCACAGCATCCCCGGGGACGCGAGAAAAGCTTTGAAACTTCTGGCCCAAAGCTGGGCACTTTCAGCAAGCTCAGGTGAGAACAGGCTTACCAGTCCTTCCCAGGAGGGTCCCCGGCCCAGGCGAGAGCCCAGGAGCGACGGCCCTCAGCACATCAGGGCCTGGCCTGAACCCTACATGGACTGTTCCTGTAGAGGGGCCCTTGGGAGCTGAGCACGGGGTAGTGTTCATGACAAAACACCAGTCTCTCTTCAGGGGCAGGAAGACACAAATCTACGTTAGACTTTCTCGGCCCCTCCCATCCCCTCCTCAAAGCTGCCTTACAGTAGAGGATGCAAACTGACCCTATCCCGCAGGTGGCGAGGTATTTCTCCAAACAGTCTTTTCAGCCAGTACTTTCAAAGGTGGAACATAAAAATCCAGATGCCCTGTTTGTCTTGAAAAAGCAGAAGGGGTTTCGGGAGCCTCCATTGTGTGGTGTAAACAACTGACCTCAATCTCGTGGGAAGAGGCTGGGGACAGGGGGATGCTCCTTGTTCATAGGGTGGTGCTGGGCACATTCAGACCCTCCACCTGCAAACTTTTTGCTCCAAAACACAGACTAAACATTCTCCAACACCAAAGGGAAACTCACCCGCGAGCCCTGATCTAGCCAGAGACCCAGCCACCAGTTGCTGAAGGCAGAGCTGCCAATCATCAGGAGGAAGAGGGCCACTGCCAGGAGAGAGAGGAGGTACCCTGCAAGAGCGGGGAGAAGCCCACAGGGTCACAGGGGGAGGGGCTGCACTGAGTCAGTCTTCCTAGCCCCAGCCCTGAGGGGATATTAAAAACCAGCAGGAAAAGGACCTGCACCCCTGGGGGCCACCTTCTAGGCCAATGCAACAGTCTGGCTTTGGAGCCCTGGCACTCAAGAGGACATCTGTTCCACTTGATTGGAAAACAGGACCAAATTGTCAACAACAACAGTTCAAGAAAGGATTTTTCAAATTCATATTAAATCAAGAAACCCGTTGTTTTATACTGAACCTCCAGAAGCCTTGATGTACGTGTGATACGTTTTCCAGGTCACTGACCCCTCCCGGGGGGATTCAGTCTGGATGAGTTGGTGTGCAGGAGCTATGGAGGCAAAGACAAACCCAGTAGTGTCCACCGCTGGGGTGAGGAGCCCCCCAAGCAGGCACACGCCACCTGCATGCTGCACCCCCAGGCAGGCACACGTCATCTGCATGCTACATACCCCACCCCCCAGGCTGGCACGCGCCATCTGCATGCTGCACCCCCCAGGCAGGCACGCGCTATCTGTATGCTGCGGCCCCCCCCGCTAGGGCAGTTAAGACCCTGTCTTATATTTGCCTTGTGCTTTCAAACGCCCAACACAGTTTTGCTCCTTTTTGTCTATTTGAGCCTCATTCCAGCCCTGTGATATAGGTGGCTTTCTGAGCAATGTTCATTAAGCGCCTAGTCTGTGCTAAGGAATCCTGGTGGTGCAGTGGTGAAGCGCTTGGCTGCTAAACAAAATGTCGTCGGTTGAAACCCACCAACTGCTCCACAGGAGAAAGATGAGGCCGTCCGCTTCTGCAAAGATTTACAGCCTTGGAAACCCTGTGGGAAAGTTCTACTCTGTCCTGTAGGGTCACTAGCAGTTGGAATTGCCTGGATGACAAAGGCTATGGGCCTGTGCTAGGCCCTGGGGGTGCAGAAGCTGTTAGTTTGGCTCTCCCAAAAGCAAGTCTGCTTCTAAGAAAAGGATATGAATACGAGTAGTTTGAGGGAGTCCCTGGGTGCTGCAAATGGTTAATGCGCTCAGCTCCTAACCAAAAGATTGGTGGTTCAAGTCCACCCTGAGATACCTCGGAAGAAAGGCCTGGCAATCTACTGAAAACGCAGCCATAGAAAACCCTGTGGAGCGCAGTTCTACTCTGACACAAATGAGGTCTCCATGAGTCAGAGTTGGCTCAACAGCAACTAGAAAGAAAGAAAGAGTCTATTTGGGAGCTAAAGGGAGAAGGGAAGAGAAGTGTCTCATTGAGCCAGGTATCACTGTAGGTGACCAGAGCTTAATGCCATGTGGAGAAAACGCAGAGCCAGTGCAGACCAGACACCTCAGAGCTTTTCCGCGTGAGGAGAGGAATCTGGGATATTCCTACACCAACTTTCAAAGGCTGTTGGTTGAGGGCTGCTCCCAGGGAGTGTTGATTTGCCAGCACTCCCAGCTTGAGAAGTGCCTGCTGCCAGAGACAGCCTTCGGGCAAAGAAACGCCTACCTGCAGTTGGAAGTGGGCTTGCAGGCACTCAGGTGGTGAGGAGGGAACAGGGGCAGCATCTACTGCCAAACCAGCTGCATCCAGTCCAGACACAGCCACCCAGCGTGTGTCGGGGCGAAACTGTGATGTACAGGGTTTTCAGAGGTTGATTTTTCAGAAGTAGATGGCCAGGCCTTTCTTCCAAGGGGCCTCTGGGTGGGCTCGAACCTCCAATCTTTCTGTCAGCAGCCGAGCGCATTAACTGCACCACCCAGGGATGCCTAGCATCCACTACAGGGGTCCACAAGAAAGAGGTGGTTCCTGTCTTCTCGGAGCTTACACCATGCAGAAGAAATCAAGGGCATCCCAGGCCATCGGCTGCATGGAGTCTTGATTCTCTCCATATGGCTTCCTCAAAACAAACAAACCAATTGCCTTCAAGCCTATTCCAACTCGTGGAGACCCCATGTGTGTTCAAGTAGAACTGTGCTCCATAGGATGGCTGTGATCTTTTGGAAGAAGACAGCCAGGCCTTTCTTTCAAGGTGCCTCTGGATGGACCTAAACCACCAACCTTTTGGTTAGTAGCTGGGGTCTTAACCATTTGCACCACCAGGGACTCTCTTTAAGTGCGCTCCATCCCCCAAAGTGAAGGAAGGTAAAGGACTGTCGGGTTCTCAGGGACGGAACACTGAGAGGCAAGGGGATGCCGGGAAAGAAGCCGCCACATTTCAACAGCTCTGAAATCAGGATGGGCCTTCTGTTGGAACGCATGTCATATCGCTTAATTGGCCAAGATCTTTCTTTCTAAATGGTACATAAAATCACGGTGATCTGAAAACGGATGGCATCCTAAGTTTGATAAAATGCACTCAGCTGCACATCATTGAGGAACGGGGCTCTGACTTGGGAAGCCCCCTCCCCCACCGCAGGCACCTGAGGGTGGAGCTGTGGGTCTTGCCCTCTGCCCTCTCCGTGCCCAGCACAGGGCAGGGCAGGGAGCAGGAGCTAGATGATGTGGAGCGGAACGGCTGGCAGGTAACGCAAACATTGCAGGGTGTTCGGCAGCATCCCCGGCCACCTGGCTCTCGCTAGGCTCATCTCCCACAACCTTCCTCCCTCGTGCAGTCCCGCAGCCCCTTCCACCTCCTCACCTTCTCACCAGATGTCCCTGCCAAATGCCTACATATTCTTGAAGGACCAGTCCTAAGGTTTCCTCTTCTGTGAAGCCCTTCCTAACTAGCCACTTCCACCCTCACTCTCCGTTCCTCTTATCACAGCTTCCTGTAATTATCCATTTGCCTGTGACCCCTGTCAGACCTCTTATGGTCAGTCCCATGGAATAAGGACCAGGGCATCCCTTCCCCATCCTTCTGTCCCAGCCTAGCTCACTGCCCAGTACACAGCAGGTGCTGAGTCTTTGTTGAAAGAACAAACGGCCTTCTCCAACCTTGACCCCTCCATGCTGCATAACTGTTCTCAGCGCTCATCATAAAGAGTGGGGAGCATCTGTCGTGCTTGGTTTCACTTCAACTTAGTTCCTGCACACTGCTTTGGTCTCTCATAACAACAACAAACTACTGAGGGTTACTCTGTGCTAACCACTTCATGTACAGTTTCTCATTTAATCTTTGCAAGAACCTACAAGGTTGGTACTATTATTTCCCCATTTTATGGATTAGGAAACTAAGGCTCAGAGTGGCCACATAACGTTCCCAAAGTCATGAATCAGTAAGTGGTGGAGCCAGGACTTGAATTCAGGCAGTCAGACCCCAAGGTTCACACTCCAGCAGAATATACTATGCTAGCTCTCCAAAATGGCATCTGTTGTGCCCATGCTTCAGAGCCCTGGTGGCGCAGTGGTTAGGAGCTCAGCTACTAACCTAAAGGTCGGCAGTTTGAATCCACCAACCGATCCTTGGAAACCCTATGGGGCAGCTCCACTCTGTCCTGTAGGGTCACTATGTGTTGGTATCGACTCGAAGGAGGTTGGTTTGGTGCCTTTACTATCCCAAATAGTAGAAAATCAATAAATATTTAAGACTAGGTAACTGAGAAAAAGAATGGCGAGTACCTTTTACATCTACAAATTCTGAGTCTGTTTCAGATTCTTTCCTTTCACCTTTCTCATCTCTTGGGGCCAAAACTAGGGTAAGAAATAAAGAGAGATCTGTGCCCATTCACAAGCTGTGGGCAATCAGAGAGCTGTGGTTCTAACTCGATTGTACCGGTATCTTTGTCTCTCTCAGCAGGGCTCTCCTTCAGGGCTTCCACCATTGTTGCATTGTAAATGTGCTCAGGATCCTGGGGACAAAAGGAATTCCTTTGAAAGCTAAATAACAGAACTTATCCTGGGCCCAAAAAACCAAACTCATTGCCATCAAGTTGATTCCCACTCATAGTGACCCTAAGGACAGAGTAGAACTGCCCCATAAGGTATCCCAGGAGCACCTGGTGGATTTGAACTGCCGACCTCTTGGTTGGCAGCCATAGCTCTTAACCACTGCGCCACCAGGGTTTCCAAGAGTTACCTTGAATTGCAAGCCCCTGAGGTTGTGGATCAGTTTTGCATAGCGGCCTCTCTCCTGCATCAGCTGCGTGTGGGTTCCCCTTTCACAGATGGCTCCATCTTCTAACAGAATGACCTCATCACAAGACTCCAGGAACTGCAGGGAGAGAAAAGCAGTCCACAGAGGGCTCCTGTCTTTCTAAAAGCTAGGGAGGCACCATGCCAAACTCCCATCCAGCGGGTCCTGGGCTCACCTAGTAAAGGGTTTCTTAACTGCGGGACAAGAGGCTCCAACTCAGGGCAGCCCCATGCGTGTCAGAGTGGAATTGTGCTCCATAAGGTTTTTAATGGATAATTTCTCAGAAGCAGATCACCAGACCTTTCTTGTGAGGTGCGTCTGGGTGGGCTCAAACCTCCAACCTTTCAGTTAACAGCTGAGCACGTTAACCGCTTGCTCCTCCCAGAGACTCCCTATCGACGTTAAACTAAAACACCAAACCTATTGCTGTCGAGTCAATTCTGACTCATGGTGACCCTATGATGTGTGTCAGAGTAGAACTGTGCTCCATAGGTTTTCAGTGACCGTGACCTTTCATAAGCGGATCATTAGGCGTTTCTCCTGAGGTGCCTCTGAGTGGATTCAAACTGCCAATCTTTCCATTAGTAGCTAAGCACCACCCAAACCAAAAGAATCAATCTCGCTGCTGTTGAGTCGATTCTGGCTCATAGCAACCTTACAGGGCAGAATAGAACTGCTCCATACAGTTTCCAAGGCTGTAATGTTTACGGAAGCAGGCTGCCACATCTTTCTCCCATGGAAAGGCTAGTGGATTTGGACTGCCAACTTTTCAGTTAGCAGCTGAGTGCTTAACCACTATGCCATCAGGGCTTCTTATTGGCATTAGGGGCCAGATAACTCTTTATTGTACGGGGCTGCCCTGTGCATTGTAGGATTTTAACATTGTCCTTCGTTTTCCCCACTAGATGTTTTCAGACACTGCCAAATGTCCTTGGGTGGGGCGGGTGAGCATGCAAAATCGCCCCCCCCAGTCGAGAAACACTGATCTAGTGCCCCCAGCTCTCCTGGTGCAAAAGCGGCCCTCTGGCTGTCAGGACGAAGCACACAAATCTTCCTTTGCCACCATCTCTTAAATGCAGCTACCGTCCTAAGAGGTAGGTCTCATCATGGAGATTTGGAAAACAAATTTTCAAAATCACTGCAGCCTAGACCGATCATCTGGTGGAGAGGAAAACACGTTCTCAGCAAGAGGCTCCCTCTGTCCTGTGTGCAACTCCACACGCCCCTCATGACCCCGATCTAGCCCAGGGGAAGCTGACCAGGTGCAGTCTCCCAGCCTGGAGCTCACGCTAGCTTTATCTGTGTGGTGAAATCATAGCACATTTAATGATGGCACCCCACGTCTCACCCACGGCAATTCTGTATCTCTAGTTTGATTCCCCCTCACTCCTGTGTCACTCCTGAGATCAAAGAGCTCTGCGGGGGAGGAGGGGGGAGGGCTTCCTTTCATTTTAGAATAAGATAGGCCTCTTCCCATTGGATCCACCCAGCTAAGGGCAGGGAGCCCCCTCCTACAGGCTGGCCAAGATACATGAGATGTAACGTGGTTTCAGCTGAAAGAAGCTTTTGTGCAGGCCAGAGGTTTTCCCCTGTACGGTGGGGTCGCCCAAGGGCAATCAGTCTTCAATGCTCTTGATTTCAGAAGTCTGAGAGAAGTATCTTTGCTTGACCATTGTCCACCTATTTTCCAGATGGGAAAACTGAGGCTCCATAGAGCCTGGTGCAGCCCCATGCCCTCTCCTGCCTACACCAGCCCCCACTGCTCCTGGCGAAGCGGCCTGGCTATGGAGCCTCGAGCCCCCTGGCTCACTCCAGCGAGGCCTGGGGGGATCAGAGCAGCTTTCTTCTGCAAACCCACACGGACCCTGACCCAGGAGTGAATTCCAGCGGCCAGCCTGCTGGCCTCCTTTCACTTGTTCCCTCAAGTAACAGAAGAGCAATCGCCGACCAGAGCGCTCAGAGCTGCTCGGGTTGCCATGCCCGCCCAAGAGTCAAAGCAGCAGAGAACGTTCCGAAAGATCCCCCTGGGTTCCTTCTGGGGCGCTGGACCCCTCCTTCCCTACAATGGGCAGCCGACTGAGTCAACGGCACCCCTGGTGGCTGCCTGCGTTTTCCAACACAAAAAAGTGAGCTAAAATGACCTTGGTGAAATGTAGAATCCTTCAGTAATTTTTTTCAAAGCGAAAGAGGCCTGATCATCAACACACTCATCATACGAATGAGGAGACTGAGCGCTGAAGAAAAGCACGTCTTGCCTGAGCTCATGCTGCTGCTTAGTGGGCCTTATAGATTAGGCCAGAACTGGGGTCTCCTAACCTCTAACGGGGGGTTATGGATCCCACATCCATGAGGACTCCACCCAGAGGTACCTTGGAAGAAAGGCATGGTGGTGGGCCTCCAAAGGTCACAGCCTTGAAATCCTGTGGAGCACAGCTCTATCTAATCTGCAATACGTGGGGTCTGCTTCCAAAGGTCACAGCCTTGAAAC
Organism: Elephas maximus indicus; assembly: GCF_024166365.1. Lineage (NCBI taxonomy): Eukaryota > Metazoa > Chordata > Mammalia > Proboscidea > Elephantidae > Elephas > Elephas maximus. Next base: position 8,063,884 of record NC_064839.1, on the reverse strand, counting down.
CCCGTGGAGCACACTTCTAGGCTAATCTGCAACACACCATGAGTCAGAATCAACTCCACAGCAGCTGGTTTGGTTCTTTAGTTTATGTGGGCTCCTGAACATACAGCTCAAATCTGCGTTTGTCAGGGGTCAGGTACCCCCTCCAGATCCCCAGTCACTTCAGGAGGACAGCCCTCTAGACTGCGGGTTGGCTCCAGGGTTGGAAAGTCAGGGTGCAGAGCTGTGCGCGCTGGCTGAGTGAGAATTCATCCCTAGTTGCTTCATGGGGGTCCCAAGGGAATCCAACCTTTCCCTCCAGCCTGGCCCCTGGCCCACAGAGGAACTGGGAGCTGAGGCCTGCACAAGCCCAGCCTGATCTTCCTGGTGGCAAAGGAAACCCAGGCGGTCTCCACATGCAAAACTCAGGTGCTTGAAGCCTCTTCTGGGACCAGAAGTCCAGCCCCCAGCAAAGGTCAGCTCAGGCTGGAGACAGGGCCACAATGGTGGAAAGACCTGTTTTTCCTGATTCTTTAAGATGCCTCTCCTTGTTCAGACTGGCCCTTTCTGGCCACCTGCCAGAGGACCCTATAAATGCTCACTGCAGCATCCTGCCACCATGGTAGCTGCTTTTGCCCCCATCCCCAGCTTGACTTACCCTTGCAAGGCCCTGAGGCCTGTCTGCTGCCCCCAGACCGGGCCCTTGTTAAGCCTTCTCCTGAGGGTGGTGGGAGAGTGAAGGGCAGGGGATTTCTGCTCCCCCACTTTTCTGCTCCCCCACTCCAACAGGCCTCTGATGTAGGTCAGTCCCCTGGGATCTTGCCTCTGGCAGGACAGCACACATACACCCCTCTGGGAACTCAGAGGAGAAGGAGGAAGTTGGAGAGGGGGACATCTGGTTCTTGGTGGAGGGGGGCCTTGGGTTCCCACTAGGCATTCAGGACTTGTATGTGGGACTGACACAGCAAAGACTGTCCCCAGCCTGGCAAATTCTCAGTGTCTCTCAGGGCTAGGCCTTTCCTCAGCAATGTCCATGTTGCCAAGACTGAGGAGTGGCTCTGAGCAGGAAGACGCTTCCTGCCTTAACCCCAGTGTCCTGGGGAAGGGGGCCAGGGGCATCTGGGTGCCTCATCCAAGGGGCCTGCCATGCCCTGTCATCCCTCACCAAGGTGCCCAGCCCTTGCTGGATGAGGGGTGTGGCCTGAACCATTTGCACCTGGCTTCCCATGTGCAGCCCACAGGCAGGGGTCAGTTGCTACTGAAGAATCTACCCTCTGGTGGAGGAAAGGCCTTGTTGCCCTGGGCCCAGAGTGGTCATGCACAGAGAGGGACAGGCAGAACTGTGTCAAAGCCGGGAGGCTGGGAGAACCACGCATCCCTGCTCTCCCCCCGACCCTGTCCAGCCTCAGATGCGGGAGGCAGGGTTAGGCCAGGAGGAGGCTTTGTAAGCATCCAGTGCCATGCCCACCCCGTGATCATGTCAGTCCCCTTCACCTGTAGCTGGTGGGTCACCAGGACAATGGTCTTTCCCCGGAGTGTCTTCTTAATGCACTCCTCAAAGACATGCTTCCCCACGTGGGCGTCCACGGCTGACAGGGGGTCGTCCAGCAGGTAGATCTCATGGTTCGAGTAGACAGCCCGGGCCAGGCTGATCCTCTGCCTCTGTCCCCCAGACAGGTTGAGGCCCCTCTCCCCGATCTGCAGACGGAGACAATGGTACTGCCCACCATCAGGCTCCACCCACCACCCTGAAGTCCTTGGAGAACAGAAGCTTCTCAGAACTCAGGAGGAAGACACGCAGACCTGCCATCACCATGCCCAAGCTCTTTCACCCCTTATGGGGACCCCGACCACATTAGAAACTCTGGTGGGTGGAAGAGCTCCACTTTTCAGGAAGTCTGGTGGGCAGCGCCAACTAGGGTAAAGCCCTTATTCATGTGGAGCAAGACACACCTGCCCACATGCCTCTTCACAGTGCACAGACCATGGGGAGGAGCTGCAACTTGACCATTGACACCAAGGGGAATCACTGAGCAGAAAGCCCTGGGAGAATGGATGAGTGAACAGGAGGGAGAAAGGGCTGAGAGCAGATGGAAAGGTGGCTCCATATTTGCTTTCTTGTGGGTCAACTATCCCCCATAACCCCATTGCCATCGAGTTGGTTCCAACTCACAGTGACCCTATAGCACAGAGTAGAACTGTCCCATAGGGTTGCCAAGGAGTCGCTGGTGGATTCAAACTGCTGTCCTTTTGCTCGGCAGCTGAGCTCTAAACCACTGCACCACCAAGGCTTCATCCCCTACTCTAGGCAACCATAAATTCTATGAAGACAGAAAGCTTGTCTGTCTTGTTCTGCATTCCACCCAATCCAACTGAACCCAAAGGGAACATCCGTTATGTTCAGCCAGGCGTTGAGCTGGGCCCAGGAGACAGGGCACTTGAAGGTGAATAGGAAAATCTCCACGTCTACCGGGAACGCAGGTTTTGTGGGGAGACAGTTACACACACAGTAACAGCACAAAGCACATGGGAAACATAAGCTCAGTGCTTTGGGACAAATCACTCCAGACTGTAGGACTCGGGAAAGTCTCCCTCAAACTGTGGCTTTGAGGTTGGAACTTGAACAGTGGTATCAATGCAGGAGCAGAGGCAGAGAGGCTGGAAGATGAGCGGACCCTCTGGCTGGCTTGTAGAAATGCCAGGGTGTGGGTGGTGGGCAGAAGCAAAACCTGGAGGAGCGGGTCTGGGCTGCAGTGAGGGGGCCTTGAATGCCAGGCAAGAAGGCTATTGGGCCTTTTCTTGATATGGGAGATGGGGGCACTAGCGGAGAAAGGCGATGTTCTCTAAGCTGGTCTTTCTTCAGCAAGTTCTAGCTTTGTGATCCCCTCTGAGGCTCTGGGGAAAGGGGGGAAGCCCATGCAGAACTGGGAAGGGGAGGCAGGAGGATGGCAAGGTGACACCCCTGGGGACAGTCCAGGCACCTGAGGAAGCTCTCTGGACAAGCACCCCAGAAGTACTGTTTGGAGATGGCCTTCATGCTTCTGGGAGGAGCAGAGCCAGTGAGGCCAGAACGGGCATGTGAGGCTCCAGCCACCACGCAGCAACCGTGGGTCCTGGTCTTTCACCAGGAACTGCTCCCGAGATGACCAGGCAGCTCTCCGTGGGCCCAGGAAACAGCCCCGCTGAACAAAACACAAGTGGGGGGGTCTGTGCCATGTTCATTGTGATAGCCACCAAGTTTAGACTCAGATGAGGAAGTCAGGGTGGGGAGTGCCCTAACTTTCCCCACATTTCCTGGGAGGTCTCTTTTCCCAGGATGTGAAGCCAGGGTCTGCTGAGCCTCAGCCCTGTGGGCCTTGGCAAATGGGCTGCCCTGCAGCTGAAGTGGAGTCGAGCTCCCAGCTCTGCTCACCTCTGTCAGGTCTCCATAAGGAAGGCTGCTCAGGTCCTTCTGGAGGCCACAGACGCGGATGGTGTGCTGATACCTGTGGCACAAAGGTCAGAAATCCTCTCGGTGAAAAAGCCCCACAACCATTCCTTTGTACAACTCTAGGGCTAGAGAACAGAGTGGTTAAGAACAGGGGCTTTGGAACCAGAACAATCTGGGTTTGAATCCAGATCGGGTGGCAAGTGCCTCTATCTCCCTAGCCCTCACTCTCTGCTCTACACTTCAGGATGGTAACTCTCACTGAGTTGTGAAAGTGTGGAAAGCCTTTAGCGCAACGTCTGGTGCATTGCAAATTCTCCATCAGTGGTCGTTATTAAAACTGTTATTACCTTGGCCAATTTTCCAATTACAAGACTGAGACCACTCAGCACTTCTTCCTCCCCGTGCCACCCCCAACTTTGAGCTGCTTCCTGCCCTCCTCCTTTCTGTGACCCCAGGAGTCTCGGTTTCCACCTTAGGAGTAAAACCTCTGCTAGAAGACGCCATGTACGATGGGTGCCAGACCCATCCTTCGAGGTAGAATTAAAATGCCAACCCCTGCAGGGACACTTTCTTTCCTAACCCGCCCCCCTCCATGCCCTCTGGTGACTCCGCTGCCTGGGACAGTCCCAGCACAGGCTCCTGTCCCCTAGCCTGTTCCTCCTCTGTGCACCGTCCATTCTATGTGCCCTCCATTCCCTTCCAGACTTGAGCACCTAGAGGAAAGAGATACATCCAGCCATCCCTGTGTCCCCAGGTGCCCTGTGTATAAAGATTTGCTCTCCTACATCCTAATTCTTCAGTAAAAGAACTGCCCTCTCCCCTCCAGTCCACTGCCCTGGAAAGAGAAGGCATCCCAGGTGCGGGTAGGAGTTGTAGTGGTTGTTACATGCCATGGAGTCTGTGCCATGTTCATTGTGATAGCCACCAAGTTTAGACTCAGATGAGGAAGTCAGCTCATAGCAGCCTTGAAACGTTGCTCTATTCTGTGCCATCCTCACAATCATTGCTATGTTTGAGCCCAATGTTGCAGATACTGTGTCCACTCATCTCACTGAAGGCCTCCCTCTTTTCTGCTGATCCTCTGCTTTTCTAAGCATGGTGTCCTCCTCCAGGGACTGGTCTCTCCTGACGACGTATCCACAGTAAGCGAGACTAAGTCTCACCATCCTTGCTTCTGTGGAGCATTCTGGCTGTACTTCCTCCAGGACAGATTTGTTCATTCTTCTGGTGGCAGTGCAGGAAATGCTGAGCAGAGCAGTCTGGCTGCTGCCAAGGACTCTGTCATGGATTGAACTGTGTCCCCCAAAATATGTGTCGACATGGTTAGGCCATGGCTACCAGTGTTGTGTAGTTGTCCTCCATTTTGTGGTTGATAAACCTTAATTTCTGTTTCTAGTTAATGAGGCAAGATAAGATTACATTAAAGAGAATTTGGGTGGGATGTAACACCCTTACTCACGTCACATCCCTGATCCAAAGTAAAGGAAGTTTTCACGGGGTGTGGCCTGCATCACTTTTTATCTTGCAAGAGATAAAAGGAAAGAGAAGTGAGCAGAGAAGGGGGGACTTCATACCACCAAGAAAGCAGTGACAGGAGCAGAGTACATCCTTTGGAGCTGGGTTCCTGCATGGAGAAACTTCTAGAACCAAGGGAAGATTGATGACAAAAACTTTCCTACAGAGCTGACAGAGAGAGACAAACTTCCCCTGGAGCTGGCGCCCTGAATTTGGACTTCTAGCTTCCTAGACTGTGAGAGAATAAGCTTCTCTTTGTTAAAGCCATCGACCTCTGGTATTTCTGTTAGAGCAGCACTAGATGACTAAGGCAGACTCCTGCATTCACCAGCCCTTCCTGTTACACCTGAGTCTCCTAGGGACAGGATGTCAGGTCCAGAGAAGAGGAGGAGAAGGGATGGAACTCTTGCCTGCTGGGAACCCACATGCTGGTTGAAGCCTACCAGCAGGGGCAGAGTTTGTGGGTTCAAAGAGTAAAGCACCAAAGTCCAAACAAGCAGTTAGAGAGTTGACAGCATTTCTCTTTACTTCAGCTTTGTGGTGCTTGAGGAGGTTTCGGGGTGGCCCAGCTCCCAGGTGGCTCCAGCAAGTTCAGATGACCCTGATCTGGAGTTCAAGGTGTGCATCCAAGACTCGACTCTGCCATTTAATGGCTTGGACCTCAGCCTCCACATCTGAGCAATGGGGATGTGTTGCCAGAATCCCCTTAGGCACGTGCCTCTGGGCTCTGAGGACAGAGTACACGTGGGTGCTCATCAGACTCGACAAGGAGCCACAGAGAGGTATCCTGGTGCTACTTGCCAGAAACTAAAGATAGTGCACCAAAGTGCGCCGAATAATTATGGCTTGAACTTGGTTTTTTCATTGGATGATATTGAGGCCACTGAGGGCAATGCACCCTGTAGCTCTAATGTCAATCAATAATGTCTGGGCCGGTTAATCGCATCCTGCTGCTCAGGATTTCAAGCACATTTTGGTTACTGAGCCTAAAGCAAAACTGTCGAGTTCGTTCCTCTCCCTCAGCCAGCACGTGTGCTGTTACAGAGAAGCTTGGAGCATATGCTACTCCACGCCGGGAGTAAAGTGCTGACTCCACCGGCTTCTCAGCCTGTGATTGTGGGTTGGCAGAAGATGCCTCTCCTGAACTCCTGGGTCAGAAAGAGAGAAACCGACCCCCATCTGGGTCTGATAAATGTTTAATCGGAACTGGTTGGAGAAACCCACTTAGCCATCGTTACCAATCTCATCGGCATCTGTAGCACAATGTACCAAATTCTAAAGTGCTCATGCTTCAAAGTTAACATTACCTTTGGTGGTCATACTTTTCTCCAAATAATATGTTTTCTCTCACATTTCCGTGGAAGATCCATGCTTGTTGGGAAACATAGGCCAAGGTTCCACTGACTGCCACGACCCCTTCCTGTAACTGCATCTAGAAGCAACAGTACCAGAGAACTTTCAGGAGCTGGACCTCACAGGGTTCTCCTTGGCGGACCACTGCGCCCTCACCACCCACTAATTCTGAAGGTGCAAGAGGTCGACAAGATGCCACAATGCAAAGCCCAGGTGTGCAAGCTGAGGGTCCCAAAGTCAAACAAGGTGCCAGGCAGGGAGCATAAATGAGGGCAGGGAACAGGGTGGGACAGAGAAGGAGCGGTGAGCTCTTTAAAAGTGGCCGGCAAAGCCAGGACTGCTGCTGGGACACCTAGCTCCTCCGGGTGAGCCAATCACAGCTTCCCCGGCCTCCCAGCACCTTGGCCTTTCTCAGCCAGGCCTGGTGGGTAGGGCATAGCTGCACGACTGTGGATGGAGGCCCTGGCATGCCTGCCATATGGGAGCAGCCTCGGCTTGTCGCAAAGTTGGTGCCATGCAAGAAAGCAGGCCCAGGGTGGCCAGAATTTCTCATTTTTCAAGAGAAGCAGAAAATCTAGTTTCATGTGAATTTCATTTTCACTTTTAAAACCTTGAGCAGTCCAATCAAAAAACATGCATTGCCCGTATGAAGATCCCTGGGTGCCACAAATGGTTTGCACTCAACTACGAACCTAAAGGAAACCCTGGTGGCATAGTGGTTAAGAGCTACAGCTGCTAACCAAAGGTTGGCAGTTCAATTCCACCAGGTGCTCCTTGGAAACCTTATGGTGCAGTTCTACCCTGTCCTATAGGGTCACTATGAGTCGGAATTGACTCGACAGCAACGGTTTTTTTACTATCCTAAAGGTTGGCAGTTTGAACCCACTCAACAGGACTGCAGAAGAAAGGCCTGGCAATCTGCTGCCATAGAGATTAAAGCCAAGAAAACCCTATGGGCCAGTTCTATTCTGTAACACAGGGGGTCGGTGTAAGTCAGAATCAACTCGATGACAACAGGTTTTGGGTTTACGACCCATGTGATCCAGCAATTACACTCCCTGGTATATACCCAAAAGAATCAAAAGCAGGAATGCAAACAGATACTTGTACACCCATGCTCATTGTGGCACTCTTCACAAGAGCCAAAAGGTGGAGACAGCCTAAATGCCCATCAGTAGATGAATGGGTAAATAAGATGTGGTACATAGACAATGGAGTATAATTCAGCCATAAAGAGAAACAAAGCCCTGATACAGGCTACGGCATGGATGAGCCTGGAAAACACCATGCTGAGGGAAATAAGTCAGTCACGAAAGGGCAAATACTGTGTGATCCCTCTTATATGAAATCTCTAGAACAGGCAAGCCTATGGAGACCGAAGCGAATTAGTGATTACCAGGAGTGGGTGGGAAGGGAGACTCAGTGCCTGGGGATGCTGGGCTTCCATTTAGGGGGGTGGAAACACTCAGGAATGGTAATGGTTCGACAGCACGATAAACATGCTTAGTATCACTGCACTGTACGTGTGAAGACTGTTGAAATTGCAAATGTTTTGTCACCTATATATTTATCACGTTGTCAGGAGAGATCAGTCCCTGGAGAAGCAGAGGGTCAGCAAAAAAGAGGAAGACCCTCAAGAGATGAACTGACACAGTGGCTGCAACAGTGGGCTCGAGCATAACCAGGATTGTGAGGCTGGAGCAGTGTTTCCTTCTGTTGCACGTGGGGTTGCTATGAGTCGGAATCAACCCGACGGCACCTAACAATAACAACATATTTATCACAAGAGAAGAGCAACATGCCTGGACTCCAAAGGTGGTCCCCACGGTGAGTATGTGACAGACGCTGGTAGGCGCTGGTGGTGATGCAGCGTGCAACGCTCCCAAGAAAGGGGTCGTGTGAGCCAGCCAAGCCTCTAGGGCTGCTGCTCAGTGCTCGGCAGCAGTGTGTCTGGGGCGGGAGGAAGGGCAGCGAAGCCAGGCAAGGGCTGTGGTGCCATTTTACCCGAAAAGCCATCCAAGGAACAGAGACTTGGGGAAGAGACCATGATAATAATATGTCGTTGTTGTTGTTAGGTGCCGTCGAGTCAGTTCCTGCTCATAGCAACCCTACAGGACAGAGTAGAACCACCCCATAGGGTTTCCAAGGAGAAGCTGGTGGACTTGAATTGCTGACCTTTTGGTTAGCAGCCTAGCTCTTAACACCACCAGGGCCTGATAATAACAATAATGGTTACAATATCAATAATAGCTAAAATGTGTAGGGCTCATGCAAAGCACTCTGTTGAGTACATATAAAGTGCTTATCACTATGATTGGCACTGGGGATTATCTGATTACTGACTCTTGTCTCATTCAACCCTCCTTAGCCTCATTTTACAGATGAGGAAGCCAAGGCTCAGAGAGGTTAAGTTACTTGTCCAAGGTTAAACAGCGAACACATGGCTGAGAGGTGGTGAGCCCAGGCAGTCTGGAGCCCACTTGTTTAACCACTATGCCACCCTGCCTTCCAGTGATAGTGAGGGGCCTGATGGCACCCCTGCCCCATGGGAGATGGATTCTATTTTCTCTGAGACGTTCCAAGGGAACAGACCAATGGGTGGAAGCTAAAAGGAGGCAGATTTCACTCCAATATAAATCAAAACTCTCCAAAAAGGGAACTGGCTGTAAAATAATGAATTTCCCATCACTGGAGATATCTGAGCAGAGGTTGGACAATGTCATATAGGATGCTGTTGAGAAGACACATGTTATTAGGTGGAGGATTGGGCTGGGGCGCTCTAACATGGCTGCCTACTCTAAGATTATCACAGAGCCACACACATTCAATCCCTCAGAAACTCATGTGATTCAGCCCCCACACCCACCTTCAGGCAGGGAAGGCAGATGACTCAACTGAGCCCAAAGAAGTCACACATACTGGAGCTCATGAGACATACCTGCCATATGGCCTGGTGGGGCTTTCCTGAGCCTGGTTCCCTCGAGTCTTCAAAGGCACCCCAACGTCTCCCGGCTATAGGCAAAGGCAATCCCAGGGGCCCAACCTTCACTTCAGGAACAGCAGAGTAGGGAGGAAGAGGGCTTCATATTTGCCCCAGAAAATTTCTCATTCATTTGGAAGGCAAGGTAGAAACCATTGCAAATTAGAGACCCGTGAATGCAGCATACGGTGGCCATTTCCCGAGGGTCACAGAGCCAGGAAGCAGTAGAGAAGGGACCATAGGACTGGCACAGAAGTTGGAGGCATGTTGCTGCTCTCGTTCATGCAATCGTTCAGCCATCCCTCATCGAGGCAGGCATTACTGAGCTTCTGCTCTGGGCAGACACTGAACCAGGTACTGCGGATGTGGAGATGAACCAAGCAAAACACATCTGAAGTCATCGTGAGTCCCAGGCTCCTGGGTCCTTCCCCACCACGCTGCCTTGCTGGCCTTTCTACATCAGGATAGCCCACGCCTTGAGGGAAACCATGGATTTAATGACTCTTCCTTTGACCAAGATGAAGCTCTAGGCAAGAAAGTTGTCACCATTTGACACACATCCTGGGTGGCAAACTCAAGAGTGTGAAAAGCTCAGTACCATCTGGCTGAGAGGCATGGGCCGTTGAGTTGATTCCGACTCCTAGCTGCCCTGTAGGACAGAGTAGAACTGCCCCATAGGGTTTCCAAGGACTGGCTGCTGGATTCAAACTGCTGACCTTTTGGTTAGCAGCCATAGCTCTTGGCCACTGTGCCACCAGGGCTCCAAGCGCATTAGCCTCCTGGAAATCACCATCAATTGTGTGTATGGTGTCCTGTGCAGCCCGCCTGCTGTGTATTCTGATAGGGCCCAAAACATGGCAGGAGGGGAACTGTTCCATTGCCATGTTAATGTTCCATCTTCACAACACTCAGGCCCCTGGGTGGTGCAAACAGTTAAGTGGTTGGCTGCTAATCAAAAGTTTGAGGGTTCAAGTCCACCCAGATGGGTATGCCTTGGAAGAAAGGACTGGATCAGCCACTGAAACCCCTAGAGAGCATATTTCTCCTCTGAGACACATGAGGTCACCATGAGTCGGACTTGACTTGATGGCGACTGGTTTGGTTCGCTTGCTTGTTTTTCCCCCACAGCACTCACCACCTAGCTTACCTGTCCTAGGAGAGCCGCAAGGAGGGAGCTCTTCCCACTTCCAACATTCCCGCATATTCCCAAGACCTTCCCCTACCAGAGAAATGGAGACAAAGCACAGTCATTCTCCCAGTTCCCAGGGGGCCTTGGGCCAGAGGTATCACCCCATACTGCCCCGGTCAGGCCAGGTAGGGACCAAGGGGCCACTGCTGGCTCTATGAGGTGGTAGCCACAGCCTCACAGCCCCAGCCCTCATACACACAGCCTGGGAGGACGCAGGAATGTTAGTCTTAATTAACCGCCTTCCCCTGAGTGGCATAGCAGAGCACCTGGAGGGCTTCTGGAAATCACGTACAAGCAATGATGTGAAGCAGCGTGTGCTGGGCCGGGAGACACGGGCCTTGAACGTGGGGGCTGCCTGTGCTCAGACTCCAGGAAAGCAAGCCTAATTGAAGGTACAAGGCTGAACAGCCCAGGAGGACAAGGGCAGCCTTGGAAGGGTGGGTATCTTCCCAAGGTCATTCTTCACGTACTCCTCGACTGCAATAACTCAGGCTGACATTACCTGGCAGTGACGCCATTGCAAAACATCGGGCTTATGAATTACTCCACAGTCGTAGATTTATTACTCCAATCAACAAATTGTTGTTAGAGCCTGCTATGTGCCAGGCACTGCTCTGGGCACCAGGATATAGCAATGAACACAAGAGACCAGAGCCTGGGTCTGCCCTCACAGGGCTTACTTTTAAGTTGGGGGATATGTAATAAGTAAGTAAATACAGAGTACTTCAGACGCATGCCATGGGAAAAAATTAAGCAAGGAGGGAATAGGAGGAGGGGAGGGGACTGAGGGATCCTTGCTGAAAAGTTCCATGTCTCAGCTTGAGTGTTCCCAGAAGCAGACCCTTAAACAAGGATTTGAGCAAAGGTAGCACATTTAGGAGGCGCAGGAAACACAGGTAGGGCAGTGGGGAAGTGAGACAGGAAAGGGCAGGTGGCCCACTAAGATTATGCTACCTGGTCACCTACCACGGGACAGATGATGGAGCACAATCCTGCAGGGAAAATCAAAGAAACTCTGGGAAACTGAGTGCGGTTTTATCTCAGGCAGGGGCTGAGGAAGTGGGGTGGAAATGCCCCGAGAGCCATTGTCTGAGAGCTGCTCCTTAGGCTGTCATTCTCCCAGCAGTTTGCAGGTGGTGGGGGGCGCCATCAGGCACACAGGCAAATCTGCAGTTGAAGGTGCCAGGGCACACGGAAAGGTCCAAGGCACACGGCAGACCGCTGACAGTATCTGCTACAAGCGTCAGCTGGGTCAGGCCTGAAGGAGGTGATGGAGTGAGCCATGTAGATACCTGGGGGGAACCACCGCAGCCAGAGAAACAGTCCAACGGGAGGCCCTGAGGTGGAAGCGTACCCACAGGTATGCTCAAGCAGGTATTGCAATCTGCAGGTGGAGCTTCCAAGAACATTCTCTTTTAGAACTGTCCCCCAACACGGGCCAAATACAGCCCCTTGCCCACCCCAAGCTAGACCAGAAACGCCAGCACCTGCCGCCACCCCCAACCCATGAGTGTTGCTGTCGGTCATCATGAATTCCTTTGGCAAGACCTTTCCGAACTCCAGGCACCATGCTAGGCACTGGAGATAGAATAGCGATCGGGACAGACACAGCCCCAGCCTCGTGGAGCCCAGCCCATGTTGCCATGGAAGCCACATGTGCGTGAAGCTGATCCATTTTAATTCCGTTCAAAGGACTTCCAGGATCTGTGCATTATGCAGACATCTGGACAAAGAGACCACAGGTGTGAATCCTGCCTTCCTAGGTGCTTTGTACTCCTTTAAGCCCTGTCCACTCCCTGGAACCAGGTCTGAGCATTCTAGATTCATCCTTGTCTTCAGCAAATAACCCGTGATATATTATCTTCACCCCACTGGTTTCTGATATTCATCTGTTCACTCAGCAAACGTGAACAAGAACGGACTCTGTACAGTGCTCTGGGTTTTGTGCAGAACTGTAAATAAGGCAGATACACCCTACAATCTAATGGGATCATGGAGAAAAGCCTGGGAAAACTGGGATGCCCTGAATTGAGGACATTTAAGGGCAGCACTAAAGCCGGGCATGCTTGTTGAAGAAAAAAGGCAACAGTAACCGCCAACATCAGTTAAGACTTCCTCTGGGCTTAGCATTTCTATGTCACGTTTTCAGTTCTTACACCACATTGTGAAGTGAGTGCTATTACCAGCACATCCATGGAGCAAATAAAGAAAGCAAGGCTCCAGGCGGCTAGGCAACATACCAAGGTCACACAGCTAGTAAGCTGGGAGCAGAAGCCAGGTCCACCAGGCTCCAGAGGCATACGCTTAACCCACACGACACTGCGTTCTGTCTTCAGCATATGTCATAAACTTTGATCGTACCCTGGATGATCCGGGAGTTACCGCCTGAATGAAACGTGCATTAGGAGTAAAGCAGTTGGAGGCCTAAAAGGCAGCTTCTTTAGAACCAAGAGCAGTTCACCAGGCCTCTATGAAGCAAGTCTAAAGTCAGGGTTGGAGCAATCAGGGTCCTGCCCCTCAGAAGCACAGGGTGGATGGGGAGGGTGATGAGATGGCAAAGGGGCTGCACTCAGCAGGACTTAACCGAGAAGAACATGATTGCCCTGGGCAGACTGAAGAATATTTCCAGTGGATACGTGGCGGACACCTCATTAGCTCCAAGAGTCACTGCTCTCACACCAGCTATTGAGCTAACATTGCATTGTAAATAAGAACCTCTCCTTCCATGGTGCTCGGTGCTCGCACGCACAGGGAAAGGGTGAGTCAACAAGACAGCATATTAAAATACTAGGCAAGGATTTCCTGCTGAGCCCTTTGCGGCAGAATCAACACTGCCACCCTGGGGTGCTGCTGCCAAGCTCCCAGAGCAGGAAAACCACGTGCAGGAGAAGGCCAAGCGTTCCCCAAGGTCATAGCTCTGTCTAAAGAGTTCATCCACCAAGCCTGCAGGAAAAGAGCAGCCAAAAGACTCTGGCGGGCTTTCCTGCTGGGCTGCTTGTTGATTTCACTTTGCTTTTTACGAGAGCGGTATTGCAACGTGGTCAGGAGCCCAGACTCTGCAGCCTGATACCCTGGGTGTGAAGCCCTCCCTTGCCACTTGCTAGCTATGTGACCTTCGGCAAGTTCTGTAACCTCCTTGTCCTGAGGTTTTCTCACACAAAGCAGGGGTAGTTATAGTGCCAACCTCATAGGGTTGTTGAGGTGGTTCAATATATTCATTGTAATTATGTACCTGAGAAATAATAAGTGTTCATAATTGTCAGTTATTGTTATTTATCATACAGTCTCTGGGTGTTACAAACAGTTAATGCACTCGGCTGCTAATCGAAAGGTTGGAGGTTTGAGTCCACTGAGAGGCACCTCAGAAGAAAGGCCTGGTGACCTATTTCTGAAAAGCCAGTCATTGAAAACTTTATGGAATCAACAAAATGAAGAGACAACCTACGTATTGAGAAAAAATTTTCAGGAGCCATTTATCTAATATGGGTCTAAAACCCACTCCAATACGCACACACACAAACATATATAAAAACATACGTAGTTCTGAGCTGTCAAGTTGATTCCGACTCATAACGACTCTATAGGACAGAGTAGAACTGCCCCATAGGGTTTCCAAGGAGCAGCTGGTGGATTTGAACTGTTGACCTTTTGGTTAGCAGCTGAGTTCTTAACCACAGCGCCCCCAGGGCTCCATACAAATATATATATATATATATATGTATTTTTTTTATATATATAGCTTTTACAGCTTAACAAAAAGGTGAACAACCCAATCAAAATATGGGCGGAGACTTGAACAGACATTTTGCCTAATTCACACGGCCAACAAGCACATAAAAAGATCCTCAACATCACTAGCTATTTGTTGTGCTTGTGTGCTGTGTAGTCAATTCTGACTCATGATGACCCTATATGACAGAGTAGAACTACCCCGTGGGACTTCCTAACTTATGTTGAGGAATTTCCCTTCTATTCCTATTTTGCGGAGAGTTTTTATCAGGAAGGTGCTGGATTTCATCAAATGCCTTTTCTGCTACAGTTGAGATGGTCGTGTGATTCTCTTCCTTTGTTTTATTTATGTGGTGAATTATGTCGATCGGTTTTCTAACGTTGAACCACCCTTGCATCCTTGGTGTAAAGCCCAGTTGAGCATGAAGTGTTATTATTTTTTGATATGCTGTTGAGTTCTCTTAGCTAGAATTTCCGCATCCATATTAATGAGGGACATTGCTCTGTAGTTTTCCCTTCCAGCGGTGTCTTTGCCTGGCTTCGGTATCAGGGTTATACTGGCTTCATAGAATGAATTAGGGAGTATTCCTTCCTTTTCCGTGTTCTGGAATAGTTTGAGTAGAATCGGTGTCAGTTCTTCTCTGAATATTTTATAGAATCCTCCAGTGAAGCCTTCTGGGCCAGGGCTTTTGCTGCTGTTGGCAGTTTTATTTAATGACCCCTTCGATATCTTTTGTTATGGGTCTGTTCAAATTTTTGAACTATTTGTGTTCTTTTAGGTAGGCAGTGTGTTTCTAGAAGTTTTTCCATTTCTTCTCGGTTTTCAAATTTGTTGGAGTACAGTTTTTTATAACATTCTGTTATGATCCTTTTTACCTCAGATGGTTCTATTGTAATGTCATCCATCTCCTTTCTTATTTTGGCTATTTACGTGTCTTCACTTTTTTTCCCTTTGTCGCTTTGGCCAATAGTTTGTCAATTTTATTGATCCTCTCAGAGAAACAACTTTTAGTCTTGTTGATTCTTTCTATTGTTTTTCTGTTTTCTGTTGCATTTCTTCTTGCTCTGATCCTTATTATTTCCTTTTTTCTGGTGACTGTGGGCTTCTTTTGCTGTTCCTTTTCTATTTGTTCAAGTTGTAGGGACAAGCTATTGATTTTGGCCTTTTCTTCTTGTTTGATGTGTGTATTTATCGCTATAAATTTTCCTGTAAACACTGCTTTTGCTTTGTCCCAAAGGTTTTGGTATGTTGTGTTTTCATTTTCATTTGATTCTAAGAATTTTTTTAATTTAATTTTTAATTTCTTCTGCTACCCAATAGTTTTTAAGTAAAGTGTTAGTCAGTTTCCATGTATTTTTTTCCTTGTTCTATTATTGATTTCTAGTTTTACAGTGTTATGATCAGCGATGGCACTAGTTATGATCAGAGAAGATGTGTTGTATTATTTCGATGCTTTTGAATTTATTGAGCCTTGCTTTGTGGCTTAATATGTGGTCTGTTCTGGAGAATGATCCATGTGGATTGAAGAAGAATGTATACTGTGCTGCTGTTGGGTGGTATGTTCTGGGTATGTCTGTGAGGTCTAATTGATTGATTGTGTTATACCTCAACATGAAACAAAAATTCTTCACAACTGGACCAATAAACAACATCATGACAAATGGAGAAAAGATTGAAGTTGTCAAGGATTTCACTTGTATCTGCAATCAACACCCACGAAAGCAGCAGTCAAGAAATCGAACAACACATTGCTTTGGGCAAATCTGCTGTAAAAGACATCTTTAAAGTGTTAAAAGGCAAAGATGTCATCTTGAAGACTAAGGTGCACCTGACCCAAGCCATGGTGTTTTCAATCACAGCATATGCATGTGAAAGCTGGAGAATGAATAAGGAAGACGAAGAAGAATTGATGCCTTTGAATTATGGTGTTGGCGAAGAATATTGAAAACACCACGGACTACCAAAAGAATGAACAAATCTGTCTTGGAAGAAGTATAGCCAGAATGCTCCTTAGAAGCAAGAATGGTGAGACTGCATCTCACATACTTTGGACATGTAATCAGGAGGGATCAGTCCCTGGGGAAGGACATCATGCTTGGTAAAGCAGAGGGGCAGGGAAAAAGAGGAAGACATTCAACAATATGGATTGACATAGTGGCTGCAACCACGGGCTTAAGCATAACAACGATTGTGAGGATGGCACAGGACTGGGCAGTGTTTCATTCTGTTGTACATAGGGTCACTATGAGTCAGAACCAACTCGACGGCACCTATCAGCAACAACAAACATCTTTGTTGAGTTTCTTTCTAGTTGTTCTGTCCATCATCGAAAGTGGCATGTTAAAGTCTCCTAGTATTATTGCAGAACTGTCTATATTTCTCTTTTCAACTTTTTTAAGAGTTTGTTTTATGAGTTTTGGAGTTTTGTCATTGGGTGCATACATAATACGGTTATGTCCCCTTTGTGGATCCTTTAATCATTATATAATGCTCTTCCTTGTCTCTAATAATGGATTTGACTTAAAATCTATTTTATCAGAGATTATTATTGACACCCTTGCTTTCTTTTGGTTACTGTTTGTGCAATACCTTTTTTCCATCCTTTGATTTTTAACCTATTTATGTCTTTGTGTCTAAGGTATATCTCTTGTAGGCGGCATATTGGTGGGTCATGTTCTTATCCATTCTGCCACTCTCTGTCTCTTGATGGTGCATTTAAACCATTTACTCAGTGTGATTATTGATAGGTATGAACTTACTGCTGCCATTTTGTCGTGCATAATATGGTCTTAACGGTTTTTTGGTTACGCTTAATTTTCTGTGTTGAGTTCTTTTTATTATTTTTGTTTCCTTCGTTGTTTCTGATTTTGTGTTTGCTGAGTCTTTTGATTTTCTTCTTTATTTTGGTGAGTAGATTTATTAATTTTCTTTATGATTACTCTTAAATTTACCTTCTCTTCCTAAGTTTAAAACATCTTGATTTCTTCTCCATATGGAAGTTCTAGAATACACCATTTGTCCCCCTGTTTTGTTTTGAAGTTGTTAATGTTTATGAATTGGCATCTCTGGTTCCCTGTTTTCAGTTTTACTTTGCTTTTGAGAATTTTTTACCTGGGTTGTAGCTCAGTGATGTTGTCAGGTGTCTTAATCTCAGGTTGTTGTCTGATATTGTTGGTTCTCTGTCTGAAGGACTCGCTTTAATATTTCTTTCTTTAATGTTAAGGTTGGTCTGGTTTTTACAAATTCCCTTAATTTCTAAACAGTTTCATCATCATATATGAAAGACAGTTTTGCTGGATATCTGACTCTTGGTTGGCAATTCTTTTCTTTCAGGGTTTTATATATGTCATCCCATTGCCTTCTTGCCTGCATGCTTTCTGCCAAGAAATCAGAGCTTAGTCTTATTGGTGCCACTTTGTAGGTGCTGGTTTGTTTTTCATGAGCTGCACTCAGAATTCTTTCTTTGTCTTTGGTTTTGGAAAGTTTGGTTATGATATGTCTTGGTAACTTTCTTTCGCAGTCTATCCTGTGTGGAGTTGGTTGAGTTACTTGGATAAGAACTTTGTCTTTCATGATATTAGGGAAGTTTTCTGCTGAAAATGTTCAGCAATTCTCTGTTTTGTGTGTGTGTGTGTTTGTTTTGTTTTTTATCTCCTCCTGTTCTGGAATTCCAATTAGGTATAAATAATTGCTCTCGATAGTATCCAACATAAGCCTTAGACTGCCTTCATTCTTCTTCACTCTTTTTTTTTTTTGTTGTTCCTTAAATAAATTAATATCAAGGCATTTGTCCTCTATTTTGCTGATTCAATTCTACTTGTATGTCCTTCAACTGAGTTATCTATTTCTGATATTTTATTGTTCATCTTCTGGATTTCTAGTTGTCGTTTTTGTATGGTTTCTAATTGTCTGTTTATTTTGATATTTTGTTCTCGTATTGTTTTCCAGAATTTTTCTAGGGTTTTGTCTGTGCTTTCTTTGATCTCTTTGAGGATCCCATACATAAGTCTTTTGAATTCCTTGTCAGGTAGTTCTATTACCATTTTTTCCTCAGGAAGGTTTTCTGCCCTTTTGTTTTGCTCATGTGTTTGAACTATCCTACCCTGTTTTCTTCATATAGTTCATTATTGTCTGCTGTCTCCGAGTTTGGTGCATTGAGTTTGGTGCTAGCAGTCAGTGCATTCTCTGAAGGTCAGGGCAGGACATCTCTGTGTCCACTGTGAGGAATGCTACCCAAATGGACACGGTAGGCCCACACGTTTCTTGTGTCATGCTAGGTGCAAGTATGACTTTGTAACTGTCTTTATTTAGAGATTTGTATGGGGTAAGGAGATGTGTACAGATGCCAAGTTGACAAGGGGTTTTTGATGGTTAAGATTATGTGTCAGCTTGGCTTGGCCATGGTACTCAGAGATTTGGCAGTTATGTAATGACATAGTGTGGCAGTTATGTAAAGATGTAGTATGGCAGTCGTGTAATGCTGTAGTATGGTGGTCATGTAATGATGTAGTATGCCAGTTATGTCATGGTGTAGTATGCCAGTTATATAATGATGCAGTCTGGCAGTTATGGCATGATGTAGTATGGCAGTTATGTAATGATGCTGTTTGGCAGTTATGTCATGATGTAGTATGGCAGTTATGTCATGATGTTGTATGGCAGTTACGTCATGACGTTGTATGGCAGTTATGTCATGATGAGGTATGGCAGTTATGTAATGACATAATTTGGCAGTCATGTAATGATGTAATTTGGAAGTTATGTAATGATGTACCTAGTCTCCATTTTGGGATATAATGTTATCACCTCCATGATGTGATCTGATGGGATCAGCCAATTAGTTGTAAGGGGAGCTTCCTCAGGTGTGTGGTCTTCATCCAATATGTGTGGGCATTCTGGTTAAGCTAGCTGACTTTTGCTTGCTCTGAATCCTGCATCCAGTTCATTATTCCTGCTGATTTTGGGATTCGTCATCCTCCATAGCCTGTGAACCAGCCTGCTGTGGACCAGACAGCAGCCTGCTGTCTGACCTGCCTATCTTGAGTTAGTCAGCTCCTGCAGCTATATAAGTTAAGAGAAGCCTCCAACCTGATGCCTTTCCCACAGACTTGGGACTTGCCAGCTTCTACAACTGCATGAGCCATCTCTGTGACATAAATTTCACTCTCTCTCTCTATACATATATGTACATATGTTCTTGTGTTGTTGTTAGATGCCGTGAAGTTAATTCTGAATCAAAGTGACCCTACGTACAACAGAATGAAACACTGCCTGGTACTGCACCATCCTCACAATCACAGTTATGCTTGAGCCCATTGTTGCAGCCACTGTGACAATCCATCTCATTGAGGGTCTTATTCTTTTCCACTGACCCTGTACTTTACCAAGCATGATGTCCTTCTCCAGGGACTAGATAACATGTTCTGATAACATGTCCAAAGTATGTGAGATGAAGTATCTCCATCCTTGCTTCTAAGGAGCATTCTGGCTGTACTTCTTCCAAGACAATTTGCTCTTCTGGCAGTCCATGGTATATTCAGTATTTTTCTCCAACACAGTAGTTCAAAAACATCAATTCTTCTTCTGTCTTCCTTATTCATCGTCCAGCTTTCACCTGCATATGAGGCAATTAAAAGCACCATAACTTGGGTCAGGTGCACCTTAGTCCTTAAAGTGACATATTTGCTTTTTAACACTTTGAAGAGATCTTTTGTACACAATTTGCCCAATGCGACGCATCGTTTGATTTCTTGACTGCTGCTTCCATGGGCATTGATTGTGTATCCAAGTAAAATGAAATCCTTGACAACTTCAGTCTTTTCTCCATTTATCATGATGTTGCTTATTGGTCCAGTTGTGAGGATTTTTGTTTTTTTTTATGATGAGGTGTAATCCATACTGAAGGCTGTAGTCTGTCATCTTCATCAGTAAGTGCTTCAAGTTCTCTTCATTTTTAGCAAGTAAGGTTGTGTCATCTGCATATCACAGGTTGTTAATAAGTCTTCCTCCAATCCTGATGCTGCCTTCTTCTTCATATAGTCCAGCTTCTCAAATTATTTACTCAGCATACAGATTGAATAAATACCCTGATGCACACCTTTCCTGATTTTAAACTACACAGTATCCCCTTGTTCTGTTCAAACCATTGCCCCTTAGTCTAAGTACAGGTTCCTCATGAGCATGATTAAGTGTTCTGGAATTCCCATTCTTCACAATATTATCCATAATTTGTTATGATCCACACAGTAAAACGCCTTTGCATAGTCAATAAAACACAAGTAAACACCTTTCTGCTATTCTCTGCTTTCAGCCAGAATTCATCTGACATCAACAATGATATCCCTGGTTCCACATTCTTTTCTGAATCTGGCTTGAATTTCTAGCAGTTCTCTATCAATGCACAGCTGCAACTGCTTTTGAATAATCTTTAGCAAAATTTTGCTTGTATGTGATATTAAAGATATTCTTCAATTATTTCCTCATTCTCTTGGATTACCTTTCTTTGGAGTGGGTACAAATATGGATCTCTTACAGTCTGTGGACCAGGTAGCTGTCTCCTAAATGTCTTGGCATAGACAAGCGAATGCTTCCAGAGCTGTAGCCATTTGTCGAAACGTCTCAGGTGATATTCCATCAATTCCTGGAGCTTTGTTTTTCACCAATGCTTTCAGTGCAGCTTGGACATCTTCCTTCGGTACCATCCTGGAATGATTGAGAGTTGACCAGTTACTTTGGTACAGTGACTCTGTGTTTTCCTTCCATCTTCTTTTAATGCTTCCCACATTGTTTAATATTTTCCCCATAGAATCCTCCAACATCACAACTTGAGGCTTGAAGTTTTTCTTCAGTTTTTTCAGTTTGAGAAATGCCAAGTATGTTCTTCTCTTTTGGTTTTCTATCTCCAGGTCTTGGCACATTTCTTTATGATACTTTCTTTACTTTGTCTTCTTGAGACACCCTTTGAAATCTTCTGTTCAGCTCTTTTCCTTCATCATTTCTTCCGTTTGCTTTAGCTACTCAATGTTCAAGAGCAAGTTTCAGAGTCTCTTCTGACATCCATTTTGGTCTTTTCTTTCTTTCCTGTCTTTTTAATGACCTCTTGCTTTCTTCATGTATGATATCCTTGGTATCATTCCACAACTCATCTGGTCTTTGGTCGATAGATAACTATGTGTCTACCTACCACATGTCTGTCAGTTTGTTGTACTGTATTGGGTTACGTGTTGCTCTGATACTAGAAGCTTTGCCACTGGTATTTCAAATACCAGCAGGTCACTCATGGTGGACAGGCTTTAGTGGAGCTTCCAGACTAAGACAGACTAGGAAGAAAGACCTGGCAGCCTACTTCTGAAAAAATTGGCCCAAGAAAACCTTATGAATAGCAGTAGAACATTGTCCGATATAGAGCTGAAAGGTGAGCCCCTCAGGTTGGAAGGCACTGAAAATACGACTGGGGAAGAGCTGCCTCCTCAAAGTAGAGTTGTCCTTAATGATGTGGATGGAGTCAAGCTTTCAGGACCTTCATTTGCTGATGTGGAATGACTCAAAATGAGAAGAAATTGCTGCCAACATCCATTAATAATTGGAACATGGAATGTACAAAGTATCAATCTAGGAAAATTGGAAGTCATAAAAATGAAATGGAATTAATAAACATTGATATCCTAAGCATTAGTGAGCTGAAATGAACTGGTATTGTCCATTTTGAATCAGGTTATCATATGTTCTACATCATGGATTAAATTATAACACCCCAAAAAATGTGTGTATTAACTTCGTTAGCCCATGATTCCCAGTATTCTGTGGTTGTTCTCCATTTTTTTATTGTAAATTAATGTTAAAGATGATTAGGGTGGAATTGTAACACCCTTACCAGATCACATCCCTCATCCAATGTAAAAGGAGTTTCCTTGGGGTGTGGCCTGCACCACCTTCTATCTCTCCAGAGATAAAAGGAAAGGGAAGCTAGCAGAGAGGGGAGATCTCATACCACTAAGAAAGCAGTGCTGGGAGCAGAGCATGTCCTTTGGACCTGAGGTTCCTGAACTGAGATGCTCCCAGACCAAGGTAAGACTGATGCATCACAAGGGCCTTCCTCTAGAGCCAACAGAGAGAGAAAGCCTTCTCCTGGAGCTGATGCCTCAAATATGGACTTCTGGCCTACCAGACTGTGAGAGAATAAACTACTTTTTGTTAAAGCCATCCACTTGTGGTATTTATGTTATAGCAGCACTAGATGACTAAGACAGTCTACTATGCTGTAAATGACAAATTGAAGAGGAATGATGTTGCATTCATCATCGAAAGAACATTTCAAGATCTATCCTGAAGTACACTGTCAGTGACAGGATCGTATCCATACACCTACAAGGAAGACCAGTCAATATGACTATTATTGAAATTTACACACAAATCACTAAGGCCAAAGATGAAGAAATTGAAGATTTTTACCAACTTCTGCAGTCTGAAATTGATCAAACATGTAATCAAGATACACTGATAATTACTAGAGATTAGAATATGAAAGTTGGAAACAAAGAAGTATCAGTAGTTGGAAAATATGGCATTGGTGATAGAAGCTACACCAGAGATCACATGATAGGATTTTGCAAGACCAAGGACTTCTTCATGGCAAATGCCTTTTTTTTAACAACATAAACAGTGACTATATATGTGGACTTCACCAGATGAAATACACAGGCATCAAATCAACTACATCTGTGGAAAGAGATGATGGAAAATCTCAATATTATCAGTTAGAAGAGGGCCAGGGACCAACTATGGATCAGACTATCAATTGCTTGTATGCAAGTTCAAGTTGAAGTTGAAGAAAATTAGAAGAAGTACATGAGAGCCAAAGTATGACCTTGAGTATATCCTACCTGAATTTAGAGACATCTCAAATATATACATATATATGTACCCATATATATATATATGTATGTATGTGTGTATATACATATATATATATGGAAACCCTGGTGGTGTAGTGGTTAAGTGCTAGAACTGCTAACCAAAAGGTTGGCAGTTCAAATCCACCAGGTGCTCCTTGGAAACTCTATGGGGCAGTTCTACTCTGTTCTAGAGTTTTGCAGTGAGTTGGAATCAACTCGATGGCAATGAGTTTTTTTTTTTTAATGTATGTATATATGTATGTACAGTTCACTTTCTGGTTTTGCTTTTCTAGAGAACCCAGTCTAAGGCATTTGGTACCAACAGTGGTTCTAGAGAAAGAAAATTGTAAGGCTGAGTTTTCTAAATTTGTTCTCAAATCCAATTAATCTTAAAAATGTTGATGAGTCTGATTCTAGTAGTAAAGAGGGCACTGCTAATCCATGGCATGAGGTGACAATAGAAATACACAAAATATTATCACCAATGGATCAAGCACTGGTGAGAGGCGAGTCTCTGGGTGATTGCAAATTTGATATTTTTCTATGATTTTGTCAGGAAGGAAGCTGGTTGGTTGGTCCTACTTTTGCTAGACAAAGTGGTGAAAGAAAGAGAGGAGCTCAGGGCTTCAAAGTCACAGCTCAAGTGCCACATAAATGACATTAAAGTTGCCATTTGTGCCATGAAAGAATGCCTTATTTTTTTGTAGTCATATAGCTGATGTTTCTGAAAAACAAAACCAGAGTCTTATCATAAGAGGATATTTATCAAGTGACTCAAAAATCTGCTAGTTTTGAGTAGGGCCCAGAACAAGAGAAGGTTCTGCAACAGGTTCAGGCTGCTGCGCAAGCTGCTCTGCCACTTGGGCCTTATGACCTGGCTGATCCAATGGTGCTTGAAGTGGCAGTGGCACATAGAGATGCTATTCGGAGTCTTTGCCAGGCCCCTATTGGTGAATCACAGCACAGATCCTTAGGATTTTGAAGCAAAGCTCTGCCATCCTCTGCACATAACTACTCTTCTTTTGAGAAATAGCTTTTGGCTGATGAACTAAGTAGCTGTGGTGGCAGGGGTGGAGGCTACGCATGAGCTTAGCAACATGGACTTCCACTCACCAAGGCCGACTTGGCTGTAGTCCCTGCTGAATGCCTGATCTGCCAGCAGTATAGGCCAACACTGAGTCCCCAATATGGCACCATTCCTCAGGGTGATCAGCCAGCAATCTGGTGGCAGGTTGATTACTTTGGACTGCTTCCATCATGGAAAGGGCAGCATTTTGTTCTTACTGGAGTAGACACTTAATCTTTTCTTTAATGCCTTCTAAAGACACAATTACAATACCAGCTAGGTGGCAATACCTTGCAGGGTTGGGGCAATGTTCTGTAGGAGGCTGTATATGATCTAAACCAGCGTCCAATATATAGTTCTGTTTCTCCCATAGCCAGAATTCATGGGCCCAGGAATCAAGGGGTGGAAGTGGGAGTGGCATCAACACACTATTACCCCTACTGACCCACTTGCAGGCTGTGTTCTTTGATCTTCATCAGTGCTTCAAGTCCTCTTCGCTTTCGCAAGTAAAGTTGTGTCATCTGCATATTGTAGGGTGTTAATGAATCTTCTTCCAATCCTGATGCCCCATTCTTCTTCATATAGTTCAGCTTCTCAGGTTTTTTGCTCAGCACACAGGTTGAATAAGTATGGTGAAAGGATACAACCCTGATGCACATCTTTCCTGACTTTAAACAGTGCAGTATCCCCTTGTTCTGTTGAACGACTGCCTCTTGATTTATGTATAGGTTCTGCAAGAGCACAGTTAAGTGCTCTGGAATCCCCATACTTTGCAATGTTATCCATAATTTGTTATAATCCACACAGTGGGATGCCTTTGCTTAGTTGATATAACACTGGTAAACATCTTTCTGGTATTCTCTGCTTTCAGCCAAGATTATACCCCTGGGTCCACATCCTCTTCTGAATCTGACTTGCATTTCTGGCAGTTCTCTGTTGATGTACTGCCGCAACCAATTTTGAATGATCTTCAGCAAAATTTTGCTTGCGTGTGCCATTAATGATATTGTTTGATAATTTCTGCATTTGGTTGAATACCCTTTCTTTGGAATAGGCATAAATATGGATATCTTCTAGTCGGTTGGCCAGGGAGCTGTCTTCCAAATTTCTTGGCATAGACGATTGAGCATCTCCAGCACTGCGTCCATTTGTTGAGTCATTTCAATTGGTATTCCATCAATTCCTGGAGCCTTGTTTTTTTGGCAATGCCTTCAGTAAAGCTTGGACTTCCTCCTTCAATATCATTGGTTTTTGATCATATGCTACCTCCTGAGATGGTTGAATGTCAAACAATTCTTTTTGGTACAGTGACTTCTGTGTATTCCTTCCATCTTCCTTTGATGCTTCTTGTGTCCTTCAATATTTTGCCCATAGAACCCTTCAAAATTGCAACTTGAGACTTGAATTTTTTCAATTCTTTCAGCCTGAGAAATGTGAGGGTGTTATTCACGTTTGGTTTTCTAACTCCAGGTCTTTGCACATTTCATTGTGATACTTTACTTTGTCTTCTCAAACCACCCTTTGAAATCTTCTGTTGAGTTATTTTACTTCATCTTTTCTTCCATTTGCTTTAGTTGTTCTATGTTCAACAACAAGTTTCAGAGTCTCTTCTGATGTCCACTTTGGTCTTTTCTTTCTTTTTCATGGCTTTTTTCCTTCTTCATGTTTGATGTCCTTGATGTCATCCCATAGCTTGTCTGGTGTTCAGTCATTAGTATTCCATGAGTCAAATCAATTCCTGAGATGGTCCCTAAATTTGGGTAGGACCCTGATTGCCAAGGAGAAATTGCACTGATTTTACATAATAGAGGTAAAGAAGAGCATGTCTGGAATGCACGAGGTCCCTTAGGCCATCTCTTGGTACTACCGTGCCCTGTGATTAAAGTCAACGGAAAACTACAGCAACCGAATTCTGACGTGACTACTAACAGCCCAGACCCTTCAGGAATAAAGGTCAGGGTCACCCCAGCGGGCAAAGAACCGCGGTCAGCTGAGGTGCTTGCTGAGGGCAAATGAAATATGGAATGGGTGGTGAAAGAAGGTAGTTTTAAGTACCAGTTACAGTCATGTGACCAGTTGCAGAAACAATGACTGTAATTGTTGACTGTAATGAGTATTCCTTCCTTGTACATGTGCATCAGATTTTTTTGTTTTCTTCACTTATAAAATATAAGATGTAAATGGATCTAGAGCACTTTGGTTGTACGCATATTGGTTGTATCATTTTATGTGCAAATATGACTTCGTAATTGTCTTTATTTAGAGATAGTGTTTGGTTTAAGGAGATGTGAACAGATGCCAAGTTGACAAGAGCTGGACTGTGATGGTTAAGATTGTGTACCAACTTGGCTGGGCCATGATTCTCAGCAGTGTGGCAGTATGTAATGATACAGTTTGGTAGTTACGTAATGACGTAGTTTGGCAATTATGTAATTTGGCGGATATGTAATGATGTACTTATTCTCCATTTTGTGATATAATGTAATCACCTCCATGATGTCATCTGACGTGATCAGCAAATTATAGACACACACACACACACACACGTGCACACACTCTTCACTGGTTTTGCTTCTCTAGAGAATCCGGCCTAATGCAGGGTTTCAGGGCATGTGCAGAAAGCCTGCAGGAACTGTTTGGGTGTGGGATGTGTGATGCTGCAGCTGGGTGGGTGTTAGAATCTCCTGCTCATTGTTTGGCAGAGGTGTGGCTGGCACCTGTGGAGCTGTGACTAGCATTTCTGGTAAGGCGATGTGTCTGTCCTGCCATCACCTGGGCATGGTGGGTTCAGGGAGCATTCTCACTGATTTCTGGGTAGGGTGCTGTGTGTGCACACCACCAGTTGCTGGGTGATCTAGGGGAGGATGCACGGGTCACTGGTTGGGTGGCTTGGGAATTCACAGCAGCAGCCACTGAGTGGGCAGAGAGGCACAGGGGAGATCCTAGCACACACCACGGATCACCAGCAGGTGTGGCTGTATGAGAACTGGCAGAGGCAGTCGTGAGCCTCTGGTCACAAGATCACTCAAGCTGTGGATTAGAGGGTGGGGATTGAGGGGGAGCTCGCCACTGGCCATAGGGTTGGAGAGCAGAGGGAGAGCATGTTTCCTCAGTCTCTGGCATGGGCACCGGGACACTCCCTGCAGAGTGCATCTGGTGATCAGGACCCACCCCCGGCCAAATGTGAGAAGGTAGGGCTGTCCAGAGTCTGGTTCGGTGGGAGATCTCTAGCTGCCATGCCAAGGATCCTCCATTCTGCCACTGCTACCCTCCCAAATGATCAGGGACCACCACTGGTGAGTAGTTCTGCCCCTATTTTCTGGCTCCCTCCCTGTTCTATGGTTGCCTGGACCCTAGGGCTCTTGCCTAAGTTCCTGCACTTTTCCTCCTCAGATCCAACTCATGTTCTGCTCACCTTGCTTCTCTCAGATTTGTCTACACAGTATCTCTTCCTCCTATTGGGGCGTCCGTGAAGTTGCCTTCCTGTACTCCTCACCCAGGAACGCTTCTTGCTTTGTCTAAGGATGGCCATGCTGTGCTGGATTGACTGGTAGGGAGTCTACAGCCTTCTTATTCGCTGTTTTCATTCAGTTTCACCTTCCCTTCAGTGTTTGATCTAATTCTTCAACCTTCTGTTTGCTGTTCTGAGTGTCCAGATTGTCATCTGTATCTGTTGCATTTGGTTTCTAGGTTTTTTTGTTGCAAGAAGATGGTAAGGCGTGTGTGACTAACCCACCATCTTGGACTCTCTCTCCTAGACTGTAATCTTTATAGGAACAGATTGCCAGGTCTTCTCTCCCATAGAGTTGCTGGTGGGTTTGAACTGCAGACCTTTCGGTTAGCAGCTGAGCCCTTAACCATTGTGCCACTAGGGCAAAACAAAGCTACAATGAGATACCATCTCATCTCTATTAGAATGTCAATGATAAAAAAAAAAAAACTGAAAACAACAGGTGTTGACAAGGTTGTGGAGAAACTAGAACCTTCTTCCATTGCTGGTGGGAATATAAAATGGTACAGACACTGTGGAAACAATTTGGCAGTTTCTCAAAAAGTTGAACATAGAACTACCACATGACCCAGCAGTTCCAAACCTAGGTATATACCCAGAAGAAGTGAAGGAAGAAATGCAAACAGATGCTTGTACACCAGTGTTCATTGAAACACTTTTCACAAAGCCAAAAAGTGAAACAACCAAAATGTCCATCAACAGATAAATGGATAAACACAATGTGGTACACAATGGAACATTACTCAGCCATAAACAGCCATAAAAAGAAATGAAGTCCTGGTGCATGCCATACCATGAATGAACCTTGAAAATATCACGCTGAGTGAAATAAGTCAGTTGCAAAAGGACAAATATTGTACGAGCTCACTTCTATGAAATAAATATACAGAAACCAAAGATTATTAGTGGTTATCAGGGTGGGAGGGAGAGGAAAGGGAAATCATGGTTGTGCAACTTAAGAATGTAATTAGTGTTACTGAATTGTACATGTAGAAATTGTTGAGATGGTCTATGTTTTGTTATGTATATTTTCACCATGACACAATAAAATAAAATAAATTCCATGGAACACAGTTCTACTTTGATACACATGGGGTCATCAAAAGTTGGCATCAACTTGACAGCAACTATTTATCATCTATCATGATACTCCAGTGTGAAGTTAAGAACAAATCTGAAAAATTTTATGAAAGCTAGTTGGTTTAAGTCTAGCCACCTGTCATTGATTGTCCATTCAATATTGTAACTGGCTCCAAAGGAGGCACTGAAGATCAGGATTAATACAAATTTCATCTTCCCTCAGCTTGAAGAGGATGTCTCCAATGTTCACATACATAGTTTTAAAATTTGGGGAGAAAAAGAGAGCCTGGCTAGAGACATCCCACCACCCACAATTCCAACTCAATTATATGAGGCCTTGAGAAGGCCATAGCTTGTGAGATGAGGAGGGAAGGATAGAACACACACCCACCTTTCTCACCACAAAGTTTATGTTGTGTAGAACCCATTTGTGGCTGCCACTTTGCTCTTCTGGGCCAGCGACTCCCTGGGCTGGTAAACTCAGGTCACTGTATGCCTCCGACCTGTGCTTCTTGAGAGAATGGCTTTTCTGGTTCTGCACTTTCTTTAGTTCAGTTTTCCTGCTGGTTTCCTGCTCCCATGACAAGGTGGCATTCGCTAAAAGCAAGACAGTATCTGTGTCTTCTGGTTGGGTGATGTAAGATGGGGGGCTTTTATTTATGAGAATTTTCTAAGATTAAAGAGACAAAATTAACTGTGCAGACGTCATCCATTTGTAAGAATCATACCAATATATCTTTTAATGACCCATAATCACAATCTTGGCAATTCTACATATGACATTCAGGAAAGAGACTCCGAAGGTATTCCCCAGGGGAATGATAATCCACAGGACGTATGCCTCTTTAGCCACAAGGCCTATGTGGGTGATTCACATTGGAAAATTCTGATCCTAACTACATTTCACCCTCCTATACAGGAGAGTTGGCCTTTACCGGGCTTTGGGTGGTGAGCCTCATTGCTTGGTGCTAACGCTTATGAAACTGAGATCACTTGCTCAGTTTTTGCTATGTTCTCCCCTTAGGTCCCTACTCAGCTCAGTTCAGCAGAACATTTGCCAAATGCCTACTAAGTGCCAGACACTGGGGTTAACGGCAGAAATGCAAATAAAATAAGGCATGGCTCTTGCCTTTGAAGAGATTGCAGTCTAGCGGGAGACAGGAACGTGCACAGATCATTTCTGTGAAATGTGACCAGGACAAGGCCCTGTAACTGCCAGAGAAGAGACATGTGGATCGCCATCCCGAGGCCCAAGAGCTGAGTCTTGAGAGGTGTGTAGGTGCTGTACAGACAAAGATGAGAGAGGGTGAGCTCATTCTAGTGGTGGGCACAGCATGGGCAAAGGCTGGGAAGCATGCAACAGCTTGGACTGCTGGGGGCAGAAGCATGAAACCAGCAATTCAGGATGACTGAGGCGCAGAGCTCAAGGTAGGAAGGGCACAGAGAACGATATGGAGACATAACCGAGGATCAGCTGAGGGCTCAGGCTCAATCCTGGAGGCGGCAAGGAAACATACAAGAATTTCAACCAGGTGAGTATCGGTGGTCAAACCAATGTTTTAACAGCTCTCTGGGGGCTATTGGAGTAAGAATTTGAGGACAACATCACCAAAAAGAGAGAGGATGGGCTCAGAAGTCTGTGGTCATTTAGATGAGAGATGGCGAAACCCTGAATGGAGGTGATTGCAATAGGGACAGAGTTTGAGGATTCAAGAAATACCTGTTTCTCCAGTCTAAGAAACACCAGTGATTTTTTTCTGAGATCATAGTATAAAAAATTAATTTTATGACATTGATTTTTGTTTAAAAATTAATAACTCAGCAGTATACCTTCCAACCCAGCCTTACAATGATGCCACTTAAAATTGAAGGAATATAGTGACCAGGAGGCAACTCAATAGAGCTCTTGGTTGGTTAGATGTTGATGGTAAGTGAGAAGAGGGATACAGGAACCAAGGATGCTGAAGATGACTTCCAGATTTCTGGCTTGGGTGAATAAGATCATCCAGTCAATTTATAGATACCTGAACATGCTGGTCACTCGACTGAAATTCCCTTTTATTTTTCCATTCCTTGTCTGAACTTTGAAACCACTTTATCTATCCTTATTGCATGTCGCTTATATCGTTATCTTGCATAGCAGTTACTGGGCTACATAGTCCTATGCTAGACTGGAGGCCTTGAGGGTAAATGCTTATATCTGCATTTCCCACAGTGTCTTGCACATAGAAGGCTTATGATAGATCTTTGACGAATGAGTGAATAACGTGACTAAATGAGTGTACAAATATGGTGCCCTTACCACCATCTTTACGTCTTCCATCACCACACCCATCACAGGAAGAACTGGATTAAAGGGGGATGCCTCAGTGTAAACCCAACCCCACTCCAGGAACCACTGAAGATTTATGGCTTAGGTAGATGGTAGAGAGTCGGGAGCATCATCTCCATGTACCGAGACTCTATCTCATTTTTACTAAAAAGGCAGACAACCTGTAAAATTCCATCTGTACCCTCTTCCATGCACATCTATCAATGACCCAACTCTGAATGGTGGCCCTTTGCCCAACACCCACCCGACCAGTGAACCAGCCCTCAAATGCATTGACACAGCTTCCCCATATCTGGGAACTCCCCCACCCAGAAATGAGCTCGCTCGTCCCTACTCACCCAGTGTTTGTTATACCTTCATTCTCTTTAGAGACACATTGGCTTCGGCCACTGCTTTGACCGAGAAAGGCAAGATTGCAACTGAAAACTTCATGACATTAAACATGGCAATCACACTAAATGCCTGAAGAACAAAAGAAAGGTATAAGCGTTTAGGAGGTGTTGCCTTGGCTCTGAGCCATTAAATGCATGGGGATTAAACTTGCTGAATGAGAAACAGTGGCTCAGGTGGGATTCTCAGAGGAACCTTTTTTTTTTTTTTCCATGGCTCAGAGAAAAAATAGGGTTAGTAGCATCTTAATCTCCCTTGCTTTTGAATTTTCACCAAAATGGTGGGAAATATATCCTCTTGTCTGTACTAATTCAGAGAGGAGAGGGTTTGAGGCAAGCCTCTAACTGAATGCTTTTGGCAATCTCCGTCCATACAACGTCCTTACTAGATTTAGACCATTCCCTCAAAATCCTGTGCATGTGGCCAACTACCTGCCATGAGACCAGAAAAACTGGATGGTGCCGGACTATCATTACTGAATATTCTTATCAAAGACTCTACAGAAACATCCTGATCAAAAAGGGAGAGGAATATGGAACATAATTTCAAAGTCCCTTGGAATCCAGACTTTCTGGCGCCTTTGAGGCTGAATGAACCCCCAAAATTATTGCCCTGAGATAACCTTTAAAGTTCAAGCCAAAAATATCCCCTGAAGCCTTACTTATCTTCCTTCATTAACGAAAAAATTAATTTATTGTGCATTAGGTGAAAGTTTACAGAGCAAATTACTTTCCCATTCGATAGTTTGTACATAAAGTGTCCTATGACATTGGTTTCATTCCCCACAATGTGTCAGCACTCTCCCCAGTTTCCACCCTGGGTTCCCCATTTCTTTTCGTCCTGATTTCCTAGCCCATTCTGCCTTCTCATCTTTGCTTTTGGGCAAATGTCACCTTTTTCATCTTGTCTGGTTGTTCTAAGGAGACTATGACTCTCTGGTGTTATTGTTGATTTTATGGGCCTGTCTATGGGTTAGCTGAAAGGTGGTCTCTGAGAATGGCTTCAGTTCCAGTTCAGGAGGGCGTCTTAATGCCATAGTCTCAGGGGTTCCTCCAGTCTCTGTCAGATCAGCAAGTCTGGTCTTTTTTGTGAATTTGATTTTTTATCCTACAATTTTTCTCCCACTCTGTCTGGGACCCTCTGTTGGGATCTGAACTCTTCTTTAAGCCAAGCAATAATTTAGCTTAATTAGTCAAGAATGACTGCCTAGAGTGCTATGCAATTTTAACGAGCTATCTACGTGGATCAAATTAACAACAGCAACTCCAAAGGTTAGACAGGAAGCTTAGGGGGCAGTGAGGTTATGTTAATGTGGGAGGAACAATTTAGAAAAGGAGGGTGAGCATGGCTGCACAACTTAAAGAATGTAATTCACGTTGCTGAATTGTACATGTAGAAATTGTTGAATTGGTGTATGTTCTGCTGTATATATTTTCAATAGCAACAAAAATTAAAATAATTTTAAAAAGAAAAATACTATGTGTGGTTTCCTAAAATCATCCCATTCTCATGCCTAACACTTCAACGCTAGAACATCCTTTTCCATACCACACACACCCTCCAAGATGAAGACAGAACCTCCTGGAAAGACCTCCTTCGTCCACACTGGCTGCTGGAGAGTGACCTCTGCCTCTCCCTCCCAGGGCCTGGCTGCCCCACACACCAGGGTCACAGGGCCTTCCTCACTGAGCCTGCATGGTGGGTAGTTAGTATCTTACAGCCTCAACGGAGTCAAGTTTCCTCGCTTCCATTTGTGCTCCAGGGGCACACGATCTCATGCCTCCGATCACATCTCATCTGTCCGACTTGTAATTAGCAGCCTCTCCCCAGCCACCCATTGAAGAAATTAATAACACAGCCGCCTTCAGCAAATTCGGAGTGATCCTGCCTGATGTTGAGTGGGCCCCATGGACAGGGCCTCAGGCTTCCACTAAACCTAGTGACTTTGTTAGGAGCAGGAGGAAGGATGCTCCCTTCACATCTGGTCTGAAACACATCCCGAAGAGAATTCAACTCCGCCAAGTCCCAAAGCCCCACCTTGGCCCTGGAAGTCCACCCTGGGTTGGCAGAGCACCTGGGCTGCTGTGAGATGCCTGATGTGACCAAGCACCTGGGACTGAGCGACTGCTGCTGTGGCTCTGGGCAAGCTAGGGATTCTGAACCCAAAGAAATATAAGCTGTGCATTCAGCAAATTTGTTTTTGGTCTAGGTTTTTTCAGAATCCATTGTTTAAAAAACTGTTAACTATGTGTACTCAGTTTGGTTTCAAATGGATGTGCCTGGTGTGCTATTGGGTAGATTTTTGTTTGCTTGCTCATCTGGGATCATAGGAAGGAGTCACAATAGCTGGGTAGCGTTCCGTTCAGACTTCAGTGCATTGCTGCCATTCATTGTGGCTTTGGGTTCATGCCTTATTTCAGCCTAAGACTGCGTAAGCTATTACCTGCCAAGAACCTGAGAAAAATACAAGTACCTCACAAAGAAACACAGGGCAGGAATGGAACTAACAGCCCCACAGAGAAAGTCCCCACAAGTGTATTTTCATTGCTCAAAGTTCATCTGTCCTCTCCCCTTGAGGTCCCTGATCTTTGGTGCAATTCTTCCAGGATGAGTTTGCCTAGACTTGCCTACTCTTCTTTTCCAGCATTCGCTGGCTTTTACTAGCCCACTCACTTGCCCATCAGCTACGTGGTTTATTATCTTGAGTATTGTTGCTTTCTTTAAGCCAGTGACCAATTTTCCTCTAGCTCACCATTTCTTTACCTTCGAATGCTCAGGTCCCCTTTGCAAAAAGCCTAACATCTCAAACTCATCCCAGTTCTCTCCCCAAACCTGCCAACCTGCGTTTGCCTGGCCTGGGTGAGAATTGGGTGAATAATAATAGCAGAGACTGATAGAGTACTTAGTACCAGCACTGTTCTATGAGGTTTACATAAAATAACTTAGTTCTCGCAACCTCGCTGATGATTATCGTTATCGTCATCCCCATTTCACAGATAATAAACCTAAGGCAAGTGTAGTCAAGCATTCGCCATAAGCCACAGCTACCAAGTAGCAGAGCAGGATTTAAACAAGGCAGTCCCAGCTCCAAGCCCACACACCACACTGCCTCTCTTGGTACCTACCACACGACCCACTAAATGAATTTTCTCAAACTTTCTTTTCTGTATTGCTGTTGCTTGCTGTCGAGTCAATTTCAATTCATAGCAACCCCATGTGGCAGAGTAGAACTGCCCCAGAGGGTATTCTAGGCTGTAATCTTTATAGCAGCAGATCACCAGGTCCTTCTCCCATGGAGTTGCTAGGTGGGTTCGAATCGTCAACCTTTGGGTTAGGAGCCAAGCACTTAACCATTGTACAACAAGGGCTCCTTCTTCCTATGGTATGTATAAACCTAACAGCCCTGGGATTGGTTTGCTTCACTTTTGCTTTCGGAATGTAAAATCATATTTGCATCTGGAATGTAACTACGCTGTTACTATGATGTTAACTATGACCCCTGCCCTGCCAAGAACCAGATAAGAATCGGAGCCAGACAGTCTGGGGCTCACAGTCAGCCCAAGCAGTTGCTTCAAAAGTTGGGGTGGAATTCTGCAGAGTCTGGCCCACTGTGACTGGGTGTTCTAACGCCATGCCAGGAAAGGGTGGGGAGGAACTTCCCACCTGGGGCTGGCTGTGGTTGGGGTGCAAAAGACGCCAGATCTGGGGATGGTTCTTACCACGGGGGCGGTGAGCCTGCGTCTCAGAAGGATGTGGCAGGAGAATGTCAATACAATGGCTATGGTGGACACAATAGGCGCCAGGGCTGAATTTCCACTTTGGACAAATCCAGCTCTTTCCAGTAACTTCCTTTCCCTCTTCCTTATGTCTGTCAAATAGAAAGCAGTCCAGCGTGACCTCATCCTGCATGTCAAGCCCCAGCATTAATAAATGTCTCAACCCACCCTCATCTTCCTTCAAATGAGTGTTTGTGAAGTTCCTGTGGTGAAGCTTTATGAGAGGGAGTACACGAAACGCACAGAACACAAGCCCAGCAGCCATACAGGTCAGGTGCCATGATTTCCAAGGCCCCTTCCCATCCTGATGACTGTGTGTGGCAGGAGTCATAAACTCAGATGCCTTACAAGCAACGTGAAGTAGGCCAGTGGGCAGCTTGTAGGACCAGAGGAAGAGTGAGGGATGTGGCGAAATGAGGAGCCCATGCCTGGTTGAGAGGGGTGGCCTCTCCTCAGTGCCAGCGAGTGGTTGCCATGTGGGCAAGTGAGCCTAGTATTTGTTAACTTCAATTCTTTGGAAGAGACTCAGATTCAGATTTTTATGAGACATCCCCCTACTCGTGAATGTTGGCAACTAATTGAGACAAATTTTTAAATATTGTAGGAGCCAAACAAAGCACCTATGCCGGCCTAAAGACCACCAAATGGGGCCCCTGCCTGTGTCCCAGGAATGGCTTTAAACTCAAGGAGAGTTTTCTCCTTTCGCTGGTCCAAGTGATGCGCACGACTCTGCGCTGATCAAAACTGAGCTGAAAACTTCTTTCTCTGATATCTGAAGTTCCCACCAACCCTGATTCCAGCCTTATCTGCAAGATCCCTGTCACGTTAGCAATGTGACAGCTGTTGCTTACGGAGCACTCACGATGTGCCAGGCGCTCTGCTGAGCACTCCACGTGCACCATCTCGTTAGATGGTTCTCCCTGCTGTGTGACGAGGGAGAGGAATTCCTATGCCCTTTGCACAGGAGAGTAGCTAGTCCAAGCAAGGCTAACTTACTTGCCTATTGACTGATGGAGCCAAGATTGGCACCCAGTTCTACCGTGATCCTAAGCTCTGCTATCAGGTGCCCTTCGCCTCAAGGACACCCAGCCACCTCCTTTTCCACGAGCACACCCACACATCTCTACCTCTGGGCCTCTGCTCCTACCTGGGGGCTTCCCCAACTCTCTGTGCATCCAGATTCTCTGCATCCTTCAAGACCCATCTAAAAGGCCACCTCGGCCTTGGTTTCTCCAACCCAGTTTGCTCCCCCTTCAGCTCCCATGGAGCTTGCTCAGTTTCTCCTGTGGCACTTTCCCCCTTTCATCCTGTACGGTAATGAATTAATGTATTCACTCATTCAACAAATTCTAATCTGACATTTACTATATGCCAGGCCCTGTGCTTGGCTCTGGGGAATATAGGAGTAAACAGGGTCTCAGTCCTCTTCCAGCGGGGGAGAGAGACAATGAAGAAATAAACCATTACATAATTACAGGTTGTATTGGGTGATAGGAAAGAAACAAACAAGGTGGCACGATTAAGAAGAACTGGTGGGCAGAGGACCTGCTTGGGGCAGTGATATTTGAGAGGAGACCTAAAGTCAAGACATCCTGTGAACATGTAGCGGAAGAGCACTCCAGGCAGAGGGTACAGAAAGTGCAAAGCTCCTGAGGAGTGACTGAGGTTGGCATGTGGCTCTAATAGCAGAGAGAAGGTTAGCACGGCTGGGCTGGAGTTATCCAGGGTGAGTGTCAAGTGCAATGAGATCCTGATGGTCACCAGGGGCCAGATCATGCCAGACCTAATAGTCCAAGTGACAGAACCTGGATTTCAGTCAAAAGTCCTAAGTTGAAATAACTCTAAGTATGATGAGAAGCCACTATACTTGTCAGCAGGGGGGCAGGGGCATGATCTGATGGAGATTTTGAAAGGTCACTCTGGCTTCTGGGTACATAATTGGATAGTAGGGGACAACCAGGTGGAAGCAGGGAAGCACTGGAGTTCTTGCATAGTCTTGGAGGGAGAGAATGTTGGCTTGGGCTCTGGAGGTGGTCGAATGGAGAGAAGCAGATGGATTCTGGGTATATTCCAGAAGAGCCCACAAACTTGTAGGTATTTTTGAGCTTCACAGCTCAGCCTTCCTGAACCTTTAAAGCAGGGATCCTTTTCCTGGTCATTTGTGTAGCTCCTATGGCCTTGCACATGCAGGAACTTGGTAAGTATTTATTGAATTAAACTGAGATGAATTATAGTAAGTTAAATTGAATTAAGTCAAATGGAATCAAATCAAATTAAATTGAACTGGAGTGACTTGAGTGTGTGAGAAAGCGCTTCTGGATCCTCAAGGGGGCAAATGGAACTATAGATGTCCCAAACTGGGGCACTTCCTTTGGCCAACTCAGAAGCAGGTTTTCTAAAGCCAGGCCCTAAAGTGCAGACACACAGCTTAAGCCCCAATTACATGCTGGGGCAAAAGTGTAATTGTAGATCCAGAAAGTCAGTTGTGACAGGGGTTCAGATCGTTAACCGGCCAACCACCTGAGTCTATGTCGGCAATTATGTAAATGTACCTGCAATTAGATTTGCATTTATAGTTGATTGAAATAGTTTTAATATTTAAAAAAAAAAAAAAAAAGAAACTATATATGCACCCCTGTATCTGCCCAAGGAATGTCGAGTTAGTGAGCCATCCAAATGTGACGAGGCTGCTGTAGGCGAGTAGGAGGCGGTATCTCTGTGTGTGTGTGTGTGTGTGTGTGTGTGTGTGTGTGTGTGTAGACTTCTTCTAAATCAAGGAAATCACTTGAGACAGCTCGTCTCCTGGTCGTATTGTTTTAGTGGATTATTTTTAAAAAGGTAAGTAGTCAGTACCAACATCCCAATGCCCCAGTAAAGACAAGACCATATACAGCTAACCTGCCAAGCCCTTGGGTTTACCACAACAGATGCCCAGGTCTGTTATAAAAGCTCCCTAATCTTTGAAAAGCCTGCCTAGCATCTCAGGGCCCTGTTCAGCCCCTTCTGGAATACTTGGCCCCAGAAACCCTAGAAACCCCTTTGATGAGCACCGTCAAAGAGTACGTGGCTCTGTAAGATGCTCTCATCCTACCTCGAATGGTCTTTGTAAAGGATCCCTCCCAGGCGTACATTTTAATCAGCTTGATGCAGGTCAGAAACTCATTCATTGTCTGAACTCTCTTGTCTGTCACTGAAATTGCTGATCTTCGGAAAGTTGAATTGAGCTTAGCCATAAACATCTGAAATCAAGGGACATACACTGTGCTCAGGGAGAATTGCTGAGTTGCAGTTGGCCTAAAGAACCAGGGATCAGAACGTAAGTGCCGGCAAAAGTTCAGAGGGAAGTTGGTTGGAGAGTCTCAGCCGAGTCCTTTCCTTGTGCTGTGGCAGCAGATGTGGTCTGTGGACCATCCCCTGGGATTGGGCAGGTGATATAAATAAGTGAACTGCAGGATGCAAGTGGGGAGCTGGGAGCTGGGAGCTGTGTAGACTGAAGGAGCACAGCTCCCTTCCCCAGGGCATCAAATTCCATCTTTAAAAAACTACAATGTGCCAGCAAAAGAAAGCACACCTGTGGGTATGGAATGGGCACACAGGCAGCACACCTGTGGGCTCAGAGAGGATGCATGCAGAGCACACTTGTGGGTACAGAGTGGGTGCATGGGCTGCACACCTGTGGGTACAGAGGGGACACATGGGGACACACCTGTGGGTACAGAATGAGTGCAAGGAGAGCACACCTGTGGGACAAGAGAGGGCACACAGGCAGCACACCTTTGGGCCCAGAGTGGGCACATGGGTGGCACACCTGTGGGCACAGAGTGGGTGTATGGGCAGCACACCTGTGGGCACAGAAAGGCACATGCACAACACACCTGGGGACACAGAGAGGGTGCAGAAGCCTCAGGTCCGTGCCCCGGAATTTATGCCTTCTATCCAACCCAGCAAACAAATGTGTGTGAAATGCAAAACGTGAAGCAGTGACAATTACAACCCCCTGCCATTACCTGGATGGGAATGAATATGACATACACGGATATCCCGATGAGAGCTGTGGGCCCCAGAATGAAAAAGGCGTACACTGCACAAATGGCCATTAGGATAGGAATGGTGGCTGGCAAGGGACAAAACAAGGCAGCTTCAAACAAGGAATAGCTATCACTTGACAGTATATTGAGCACCTAGAAAGAAAGAGCATGTGTTCAGGCTTTCAAAGGTCACCCAACTATTTTCTCAACCAAAGGCTTTCAAAATGACCCAGGGCTCTGAGGAGAGAAGAGAAAAACTGCCTTCATCAGGAATGATAAGGGGCCAACATGATGAGTTTTGTGGGTCTCTTTCTGGTATGACTTTGGAGGAAACAATCTTTTAGACCGAGAATCCCAATGAAGAAACCCTTATAGGGTAATATTACCACCTAGGAGCATGTAGGGGAGACTTCTAGCTGCCTATCCTATATTTATTGTCCCCTTATCCTTATTAGTACAACCCTGCTTTATCAAGGGCAATAGCATGTCCAGTTAGAAGCCTCCTTTATGGAAGGAGTGTGGCCACGTGACTCTTTGTCAATCAGATGTCAACCGAAGTGTCCAATGGACCTTTGGGAATGAATTCTTAAAGGGAGCCAACTCAATTTGGGAGACATATCCCTTTTGTTCTACTCTCTTTCAACCTACCAGCAATGAGACTCCTCCTGTACCAGCTTACCTTGCCAACAGAGATATGTGTCAGCGTCTTGAAGGACACCAGGTTTTCAAAAACCATGGTAGAGACTGCCACCTTCAACCGGATCGCCGTGCGGTAATTTATGGCCCAGGCAAGGGCCCAAAACAGAACTTTGGTAAACTCAGTGGCAAAAAGGGCAAAGCACAGGCTGATGCCAACCCAGACTTTCCTGGAGGTGTTCTCGGTCTGCTGGAGGATTTGGTGAATGAGAACTGTCTGTAAAAGAGTGTAGTGGAGACAGGAGAGGGCTGCTGGAGGCCAAGGCCATAGAGGAGGCCTCAGATAAGGTCAGCAAGCTGACTTTATGAGGCAAACTTTCTAATTACTTTCAGCGGCCGCTGCTGTGCTTGACAAGGATTAGCTTTATGAACATTTGCCCCCAAGGAGCCCAAAGATAATGACAATGTACTGAACCCACCAGCTCACAGAGGAAGTACTAATGACATTCTTTGCAGATCTGGGGACCAGGAGACGAGGCAAAAGAGCCAGCCCCACTCACCGGCCCTATGGCTGCCATGACGATGCACAGGATGTTGGCCACAATGTCCATCAAAATTCGTGTCCGCTGGAATTTCCAGACCACTTGGCCCAGGGAGGCTTTCTCAGCCCCCACCCTCTCTACCTCTTTATCCCAAAGGATTCGAAATCTATGATGAAAGGACAGGAAGAAAGAAAGGCATTTAGATTTCTACTTGCTATCTGAAGTTATTCTGATGGACACTGCCTTGAGAGGTTAGCAGAGTCCTCATTCCTGGAGTGGTGGCCTCAGATGGGCAGCACTGATTCTCCTTTCTTCTTTTCCAGGAGAGGGGTACAGGAGGGTCAGGGGACAGAGCCAAGATGCTAGCTGGTATGACTGCCTATCTGGTATTTGAGTACTTTCTAGGCCTTCACTGCTCTTCCCACTTTTCATCTCCACCATCCAGTGCTGCTTATTAGCACAATGTTGTTGTCACTGCCTCTGAGTCAGCCCAGACTCGTGATGAACCCACGCACAGAGGGAAAAAACACTGTCTTGTCCTGAGCCATCCACATGACTGGTTGCAGATCAGACCATTGTGATCCATGGGGTTTTCCCTGGATGATTTTTGGAAGTAAGTCATCATGTCTGTCTTCCCAGTCCATCTTAGTCTGGAGGCTCCACAGAAACCTGTTCAGCATCGTAGCAACACATAAGCCTCCACCAGCAGATGACTGGTGGCTGCACATGAGGTGGATTGGCTGGGAATTGAACCTGGGTCTCCCTCATGAAAGCAAGAATTCTGCCACTTGACCACCAATGCCCTTATTAGCACAATAACAGTTCTGATAAGAAGACAGAAGCAACAGAGAAAGAAGGGAAAAATCTTCTCCAGGCCTGAGAGGAACTTGTCCATTGGGCAGACCTGAAAGGAGAAGGCCAATGTGGCAGAGTGTGGTGATGAAGGAGAGGAGCTGAAAGGATACCGGCACCAAGGCAGAGCCAAGTCACACGGGAACTCAGAAGCCTCAGGAAGAACCTAGAGTTCAAGAGTAAAAAAGCCATGACAAGTCTTTAAGCAGATGTGACAAGATTACTTTATTTATTTACAAGATCAGCCTGGATACTGTGAGATTGATGGATTACAGTGGTGAGGAAAGCAAAGGGGACCACATGGCAGAGAGTTGGAGTTCAGGTGAGGGGTGGTAGTGGTTGACATGGGGGAGAGTGGAGATAAGAAAAGGTGGACAAGAAGACAACCGGACTCACTGACAAATTGGATGGGGGAGAAAAGAAGAAGTGGGGTCACAGATAACCCCCATTTTCTGTCTTGAGCAGAGTTTACCTAGTGGATGGAGTTTACCAAGATGAGGAAAAGAGGAAAAGGAGGAGAATACTGTCAGGTTGGGGCGGAGGATCAACAACACTGCTTTAGATATAAGATGCCTACGAGGCAACTACTATGCCCAGAATGACAACTTGAAGAGGAATGGCATTGCATTCATCGTCAGAAAGAACATTTCAAGATCTATCCTGAAGTACAATGCTGTCAGTGGTAGGATAAAATCAATAATGCCTACAAGGAAGACCCGTTAATATGACTATTATTCAAATTTACATACCAACCACTAAGGCCAAAGATGAAGAAATTGAAGATTTTTACCAACTTCTGCAGTCTGAAATTGATCAAACATGCAATCAAGATGCCCTGATAATTACTGGTGACTGGGGTGTGAAATTTGGAAACAGAGAAGAGAGATTGGTAGTTGGAAAATATGGCCTTGGTGGTAGAAATGATGCTGGAGGTTGCATGATTGAATTTTGCAAGACCAACGACTTCTTCATTGCAAATACCTTTTTTCAACAACATAAATGGCGACTATACATGTGGACCTCACCAGAAGGAATACACAGGAATCAAATTGATTATAACTGTGGAAAGAGGCAATGGAAAAGCTCAAAATCATCAGTCAGAACAGAGCCTGGGGCTGACTATGGACCAGACCATAAATTGCTCCTATGCAACTTCAAGTTGAACCTGAAGAAAATTTAGAACAAGTCCACAAGGAATACCTAACAAAAATTGACGCCTTTGAATTGTGGTTTTGGCAAAGAATGTTGAATATACCATGGAATGCCAAAAGAATGAACAAATCTGTCTTGAAGGAAGTACAACCAGAATGCTCCTTAGAAGCAAGGATGGCAAGACTATATCTCACATGCTTTGGACTTGTTGTCAAGAGGGATCAGTCCCTGTAGAAGGACATCATTCTTAATAAAGTAGAGGGCCAGTGAAAAAGAGAAGACCCTCAACAAGATGAATTGACACAGTGGTTGCAACAATGGGCTCAAGCATAGCAACAATTGTGAGGATTGCTCAGGATCCAGCAGTGTTTCATTCTGTTGTGCATGGGGTGGCTATGAGTCGGAACTAACCTGACAGCACCTAACAACAACAACACTACGAGGCATCCAGGTACGGCTATGAAGTCAGGTGCTGAGCATATGAATTCAGAGGCATGAACTGGAGATAGACATGTTATTAAAAGTGTCAGCATGTGTTTGAAGCCTTTGGAGTGGATGAGATTACCTAGGAGTGGAGCATAGCACAGAAGAGGAGTTGAGTAGATGGGAAAAAAAACAGTTGCCTTGAGTTGAGTGCAACTTATGGCATCCCCATGTGTGTCAGAGAATAACTTCACTCTAAAAGGTTTTCAACGGCTGACTTTTCAAAAGTTGATTGCCAGGCCTTTCTTTAGAGATGTCTCTGGGTAGACTTGAACCACCAACCTTTTGGTTAGCAGCCAAGTGTGTTAACCGTTATGCCACCCGAGGACTCCTTGACTAGATGGAATGAAACGTTAAAAACAGGCTGAGAAGTACTAGCCAGAGAGGTAGATCTGAGATTCCACAGACACTGGTCCCACAGGATACTGGTCCAGCCCTTTCTCTCAGTGCTTGATGGTAACTTTCTCCAGATTGCATATTTTGGAAGTTACTACCTGTCTGAGATTTCATTAGGGTGCACGTGAGGGGAAGCACAATTCTGGAAGCAGTTGCAGGGCTCTGATGAAAATTCCCAGCCCTTTAAGTATATACTCCAGGCTGTACCTTGCACTTTACCCCTGTCGTCAAAGATAGGGAGACTCCAAGGAAAAACTCATGCAGAGGTCCTGGAGAACTTCCCCGTAAATACATAATGGTTCATCAGGACCAAAGAGGTCAACATGGCTGTTAGAAAGGATAAAGTTGATGTCTTTGTGCTGACGTGGAAAATCTTGATAACCTCCTAACCAAAAATAGCAAAGTCATCAGCAATTAAAAAGGATGCTTCATTTTTTGTGTAAAGCAGAAAACATGACCTATGGGTTGAGAGGAAGAGAAGGAGGTATTGATCTGTAGAGGATGGTAGCACAGGGTGTGTTTAATCAGAGTAGAAAAATTTTTGAACAGATCCTGCTAACATTAAATAGTGCTTACCTCTGGGGAGTGCAGCTGGAGATGGTGGGCATACTTCCACTGTTTACTTTTACAACTTCTCTTGTTTTAACATTTTTATAATGAACATGAATAAGGTTGGATTATACGAAACTGTCATTTTTAGAAGTCAAAAATGCAAAAGATGAGCAGTTTCATGTGGTTCAACCTAAATGTATTTTGTAATATGAAAG
Organism: Elephas maximus indicus; assembly: GCF_024166365.1. Classification (NCBI taxonomy): domain Eukaryota; kingdom Metazoa; phylum Chordata; class Mammalia; order Proboscidea; family Elephantidae; genus Elephas; species Elephas maximus. The sequence continues at coordinate 8,019,806 of NC_064839.1, read as the reverse complement.
CCCAATAGCAATTTTTAAAGCTGAAGGAGAACAGGATGCCCAGGGCTTGTGCAGCAACCCAGGTGGATCCCGCCAGCACAGAGCAAAGTGGGAATCCAGCCACCTTGTCCTGATGCGGCACTCCTACAAACAACCAACTGCCCAGCCAGAGCCTCAGGTCATAGTTCTCCAACTGGTCCTTTTTCCCCCCAGACTCTTCCCAGTGCTCACCTACAAGAAGTGTAGTCAGCCTCGCCCACGTCTCAGAGAGCCGCACACCTGGGACATGGGAGCATGCAAAGGGGCTCACAGGCCCTTCCTAGAATGGGCTCCTCTCCCAAGGTGATTGACCCAAGCAAGCGCTGGTACCTTTTGGCATTGGTGTCGGATGAGTCATACAACGACAATGGGGGCAGGGTGTCCACAGTCAGCGTGTGCTTGTAGCCTCGAATCATCACTGGAGTGAGCCAGGAAAAGGTGGCAAAGGAGAGCAGCCCTGCATCATCCACAGGGTTGGGGGCCAACCTGCAGACAAACAAGTTGCTTGGTGCTCCAGGGTGATGCTCTGGCTTTTATTCTTAACTGCGGTACTGACCACAGGCAGGCTCAGAACCTGTGGCGTGCAACTTTAGACCTTGGAGTAGGGTGTGCCAGAGCCAGCTCGGACCAGCTCGTGATGGCCAGTTGTTGAATGCTCAAGAATTCTGCAGGTCACTTGTTAAATGCAGCCATTATTATAAATTAAATAATAATAAACACTTAAAATTAAGTAAATTATGTTAAAAACAAAGGTGATAAATACCAAAAGCTCACTCCTTTTTAGTTACTTCAGTACATTTTACTAATACCTATGGTCTTGAGATTGTTGTTTAAGTCTGTCCTTTCTGTCTGGCAGAAATACATTACAACAGTGAGCCTCAGCACACTCCGGATTTCACATTCAGTGATGTCATGTCGATAGCCTGACCATGGTAGGAATATGTGAACCCTAAACCTCAATTTTTTTTTTCAAAAAAAAAACAAACTCAATAAACACTACTGTCATGGATTGAATCATGTCCCCCCCCAAAAAATGTGTGTATTAATTTGGTTAGGCCATGATTCCCAGTATTCTGTGGTTGTCCTCCATTTTGTGATTGTAATTTTATGTTAAAGAGGATCAGGGTGGGATTGTAACACCCTTAGCAGGTCACATCCCTGATCCAATATAAAGGGAGTTTAGCTGGGGTATGGCCTGTACCACCTTTTATCTTACCAGAGATAAAAGGAAAGGGAAGCAAGCAGAGAGCTGGAGACCTCATACCACCAAGAAAGAAGCACCAGGAGCAGAGAGCGTCCTTTAGACCCGGGGTTCCTGCAAAGAGAAGCTCCTAGTCCAGGGGAAGATTCATGAGAAAGACGTTCCTCTAGAGCCAACACAGGGAGAAAGCCTTCCCCTGGAGCTGATGCCCTGAATTTAGATTTCTAGCCTACTTTACTGTAAGGAAATAAATTTCTCTTTGTTAAAGCCATCCATTCTTGGTATTTCTGTTATAGCAGCACTAGATGACTAAGACAACTAACTACCAAGAGTTTTCTTAGCGAGCCAATTATTGAACACTGACCAGTGTTTGAGTTCCATGATCATTGTATGGAAAGAGGCTCCTGTCCCATTTCGTAGATGGGCAAATGGAGGTCCGTTAGTTGATTCTTTATGGAGTCAGGCACATGTATTTGCTCTCAGGAGGAGGGATGGGTCCAGAGCTGAGAATTCCACAGTGGGGGTGAGGAAAGGGAGAAGACCTAGAGACAACATCATGGTTTATTACCAGTTTTAAATCTATTAACATATGTGTGATGGTTAATTTTATGTGTCAACATAACTAGGCTCTAGTTCCCAGTGGTTTGGCCAGACACTGGACTGGTTGCTGTCCCGTAGTGTAGCGTAGTGCAGTGTAGTGTAGTGTAGCGTAGTGTAGTGCGGTGCGGTGCGGTGCGGTGCGGTGCGGTGCGGTGTGGTGTGGTGTAGTGTAATGTAATATAATTGATGTAATGTTTTTTTAATGTAATGTAATTGATGTAATGTAATTAATTGATGTAATGTAATTAATTGATGTAATGTAATGTAACTGATGTAATGTAATGTAATTATCTTCCATAATGTTATCCAATGTAAAACAATCAATAGATCAGTTGAAAAGGGAGTTTCCTTAGGGTATACTCTGCCTTCAGACTATAAATAGATATTTTGGCAGAACTGTCCACTCTGAGTTGGAATCAACTCCACGGCACTGTGTTTGTTTGTTTGTCTGCTCTGTACTCTTCTCATCACCTGACTTACATATCTTGGACAAAAGGGTTCAGAAGTCTCCAGCCTGCTGTCTGACTTACAAATTTTTGATATTTGCTAGCCCCTCACAATTGTATGAGCTAATCCCTTGAAATAAGTCATATATGTGTTGTCCCTGTTGTTAGGTGCTGTTGAGTCAGTTCCGACTCTTAATGACCCTATGTCCCACAGAATGAACCTCTGCCGGCTCCTGCGCCATGCTCACAATCATTGTCATGCTTGAGCCCATTGCTGCAGCCACTGTGTCAATCGATCTCATTGAGGGTCTTCTGTTTTCCTCTGACCCTGTAATTTACCAAGCACCTTGTCCTTCTCTAGGGACTGACCACTCCTGACAACATGTCCAAAGTATATAAGATGCAGTCTCACCATCCTTACTTCAAAGGAGCATTCGGGTTGTACTTCTTTCAAGACAGATTTGTTCATTTTTTGGCCGTCCGTGGTATATTCAATATTCTTTGCCAACACCACAGTTCAAAGGCGTCAGTTCTTCTTTGGTCTTCCCTATTCATTTTTCAGTTTTCGCATGCACATTATGCGATTGAAAATACCATGGCTTGGATCAGGCATACCTTAGTCTTCGAGGTGACATCTTTGCTGTTAAACACTTTAAAGAGATCCTTTCCAGAAAATTTGCTCAATGCAATGCATCTTTTGATTTCTTGACTGATGCTTCCATGGGTGTTGATTGTGGATCCAAGTAAAATGAAACCCTTGAAAACCTCAGTCTTTTCCCCATTTATCATGATGTTGCTTATTGGTCTGGCTGTGAGGATTTTTGTTTTCTTTATTTTGAGGTATAATCTATACTGAAGGCTGTGATCTTTGAACTTCATCAGTAAGTGCTTCAAGTCCTCTTCACTTTCAGCAAGTAAGGTTGTGTCATCTGCATACGCAGGTTGCTAAAGAGTCTTTCTCTAATCCTAATGACCCAGTCTTATTCTTATAGTCCAGCTTCTCAGATTATTTGCTCAGCATACAAACTGAATAGGTATGGTGAAAGGATACAATCCTGACACACACCTTTCCTGACTTTAAACCACGTAGTATCCCCTTGTTCTGTCTGAACAACTGCCTATTGATCTGTGTACAGGCTTCTCATGAGCACAATTAAATGTTCTGGAATTCCCATTCTTGGCAATGTCATCCAGTATTTGTTATGATCCACACAGTTGAATGCCTTTGCATAGTCAATAAAACACAGGTAGACATCCTTCTGGTATTCTCTGCTTTCATCCAGGATCCATCTGACACCAGCAATGATATCCCTGGTTCCATGTCCTCTTCTGAATCCAGCCTGAATTTCTGGCAGTTCCCTGTCAATACACTGCTGCAGCCACTTTTGAATGATCTTCAGCAAAATTTTGCTTGCATGTGATATTAATGATACTGTTCAATAATTTCTGCATTCGGTTGGATCGCCTTTCTTGGGAACAGGCATAGATATGGATCTCTTCCAGTCAGTAGGCCAGGTAGCTATATTCCAAATTTCTTGGCAAAGATGAGTGAGCACTTTCAGCGCTGCATCTGTTTGTTGAAACATCTCAGTTGATATTCCATCAATTCCTGGAGCCTTGTTTTTTACCAATGCCTTCAGTACAGCTTGGATTTCTTCCTTCAGTACCATCGGTTCCTGATCATATGCTACCTCTTTAAATGGTTGAACATTGACCAATTCTTTTTGGTATAACAACTCTGTGCATTCCTTCCATCTTTTGATTCTTTCTGAGTGCCTTAATACTTTCCCCATAGAATTCTTCAGTAGTGCAATTCAAGGCTTGAGTTTTTTCTTAAGTTCTTTCAGCTTAAGAAATGCCAACCGTGTTCTTCCCTTTTGGTTTTCTATCTCCAGGTCTTTGCACTTGTCATTATAATACTTTCCTTTGTCTTCTTGAGTTGCTCTTTGAAATCTTCTGTTCAGCGCTTTTACTGGTTTTGTTTTCTCTAGAAAATCCTAAGACAACATGTAATGTGCTGCATAAATATTAGGTATCACATAATGGTGGAGGAGGATAGAGGAGGGGTAAGAGAAAAGGAAGAAGAATATGGTGTGGGGGGAGAAGGAGAAGGAGGAAAGGAAGAAGAAATGAAAGAAAAGACTGAGTTTTTGCCCCTGAATAATAAATCGCCTGAGAGGGACTAAAAGTCAGAGACACAGAGTAATATCTAACAATCTAACAATTCTCTGGGAATCCTATTATACTGGGATGAGATCAAGCCCACGCTAGCCTGCTGAAGGTTGGGAGTCCACATGGACCATATTGCTCAGCCAGCCCCCAGAAGCACAGCCACCACCATGATGACCAATAGATGCATGAATAAGCACAGTTAAGACCAGATGAACCACACAGCTGAGCTCAAGCCCAAATTGCTTAGTCAAAGAATTAGAAGCTAAACCAAAGGCAATTGTTTAAAGCCATTAACTGTTGAAGTAGATTCCTATGAAGGAAAAGCTACCTGACTTGGCTATTAACTGAAAGGTTGATGGTTTGAACTCACCAACCCACTTTGAGGGAGGAAGATGTGGCAGTCTGCTTCAGGAAAGAAAACAGCTTAGGAAACCCTATGGGAAAAGTCCTACTCCATCCTATATTGTAGCTTCGAGTTGAAATTGCTTCAACAGCAATGGGTGTAGTTTGAACCTCTGTCAAGTGGCTTAATCTTTCTGTGCCTCGCTTTCCCAATTTACCAGATGAAGATAATCCTAGCAACTCGAGGGTGATTGTGAAGATTGAATGAGAAGATTTGTAAGGTGCTTTAACAGGGCCTGACATGTACAAAGTTCTCCTTAAAGGTTAGCTATTGTCTACCTCTCATCCAAAAGCAAAAGAAGGCAAGAAGTGCCTGGTGGATAAACGAATAAACGTGTGGATGGATGGATGGACAAAAGGACACACATACAGAGGCAGCAGCATGAGGAGCAGAAGCTGGCTGGCTCTCCTGATCCCTGAAGGCTCTGCCCGGCCCTGCCCCACCCCCACCCAGTAGTTTTGAGGCCTCCAAGACTTATCCTGGCTTACCTTGCATAAGGTCGCACTGGGATCATGGTCTTCAGGCTGGGGTCATATCTCTCGAAAAAGGACCTCCGATGGCCTCGCCGGTCCAGGTCTGACATGAGGTAAGGGCCTTCACCCACCATCTTGATGGCAGCCTGGAATCCTAGACTCTTAGTTTTAGGATGTTCTCAATCTACAGCAGAAAGATGAGAAGTTTCACTGAGAGATGAGGACACTGGAATGGAATTAGGCAGCCCCTACTCCACCTTCCCCAATTCATCTCTCAGTTTGTCATTCTTTGGGGACTTGTGTGTTCCTGCGATGCTGGAAGCTATGCCACCAGTATTCAAATACCAGCAGGGTCATCCATGGTAGACAGGTTTCAGCTGAGCTTCCAGACTAAGATAGACTAGGAAGAAGGACCCGGCAGTCTACTTCTGAAAAGAATTAGCCAGTGAAAACCTTATGAATAGCAGAGGAATATTGTCTGATAAGGTGCCAGAAGACGAGCTCCTCTGGTTGAAGGGCACTCAAAATACGACTGGGCAAGAGATGCCTCCTCATAGTACAGTCGACCTTAATAAAGCGGATGCAGTCAAGATTCCGGGACTTTCATTTGCTGATGTGTCACAACTCAAAATGAGAAGAAATAGCTGCAAATATCTATTAGTAAATGGAAGGTGGACTGTATGAAGTATGAATCTACAAAAATTAGAAGTCATCAAAAATGAAGTGGAGTGCATAAACACTGACATCCTAGGCATTAGTGAGCTGAAATTGACTGGTATTGGCCATTTTGAGTCCGACAATCATATGGTCTGCTAAGCTGAAAATGACAAATTGAAGAAAAATGATGTTGCATTCATCATCAAAAAGAAGACTTCAAGATCTATCTTGAACTACAACACTGTCAGTGATAGGATAATATCCATATGCCTACAAGGAAGGTCAGTTAATATGACAATTATTCAAATTTAGCCACAAACCACTAAGGCCAAAGATGAAGAAATTGAAGGTGTTTGCCAATTTTTGCAGTCTGAAATTGATCAAACATGCCATCAGGATGCATTGATAATTACTGAAGACTGGAATGAGAAAGTTGGAAACAAAGAAGAAGAATCAGTAGTTGGTAAATAAGGCCTTGGTGATAGAAATGGTGATAAAAATCACATGATAGAAGTTTGCAATACCAACTACTTCTTCATTGCAAATACCTTTTTTCAACAACATAAATGGTGACTATACATGTGGACCTCACCAGAAGGAATACACAGGAATCAAATTGACTATAACTGTGGAAAGAGACAATGAAAAACCTCAAAATAATCAGTGAAAACAAGGCCTGGGGCTGACTGGGAACCAAACCATCAATTGCTCCTATGCAAGTTCAAGCTTTGAAGCTTAAGAAAATTAGAACAAGTCCACAAGAGCCAAAATAAGACCTTGAGTATATCCCACCTGAATTTAGAGACCATCCCAAGAATAGATTTGATGCATTGAACACCAATAACTAAGGACCAGACGAGTTGTGGAATGACATCAAGGACATCACACATGAAGAAAGCAAGAGGTCATTAAAAAGACAGGACAGAAAGAAAACACCAAAATGGATGTCAGAAGAGACTCTGAAACTTGCTCTTGAACATTAAGTAGCTAAAGCAAAAGGAAGAAATGATGAAGTCAAACAGCTGAACTGAATATTTCAAAGGGCACCTCAAGAAGACAAAGTAAAGTATTATAATGACATGTACAAAGACCTGGAGATAGAAAAACGAAAGGGAAGAACATGCTCAGCATTTCTCAAGCTGAAAGAACTGAAGAAAAACTCAAGCCTCAAGTTGCAATACTGAAGGATTCTAGGGGGAAAATATTAAATGACACAGGAAGCATCAAAAGAAGATGGAAGTAATACACAGAGTCTCTATACTTTGAGTGTCTTCCAACCTGAGGGGCTCATTTTCCAGCACTATATCAGACAGTGATATACCAACCTGAGAAGCTATAAGGTTTTCACTGACTAATTCTTTTCAGAAGTAGGCTGCCGGGTCCTTCTTCCTAGTCTGTCCCAGTCCGGAAGCTCAGCTGAAACTTGTCTGCCATGGGTGACCCTGCTGGTATTTGAATAGCATAGCTTCCAGCATCACAGCAACACACAAGCCCCCACAGTGTGACAAACGTACAGATGCGTGGGGAAATTTTGCTGAAGATCATTCAAAAGCAGTTGCTGTCGTACATTGACAGAGAACTCCCAGAAATTCAAGCTGGATTCAGAAGAGGATGTGAAAGGAGGAATATCATTGCTGATGACAGATGGATATTGGCTGAAAGCAGAAAATACCAAAAAGATGTTTACCTGTGTTTTATTGACTATGCAAGGCATTTGACTGTGTGGATCATAACAAATTATGGATACCATTTTGAAGAATGGGAATTCTGGAACACTTAATTGTGCTCATGAGGAATGCATACATAGATCAAGAAGCAGCTGTTCAAACAGAACAAGGGGATACTGCATGTTTCAAAGTCAGGATAGGGGTGTGTCAGGGTTGTATTTGTTCACCATACTTATTCAATTTGTATGCTGAGCAAATAATCTGGAAAACATGACTATATGAAGAAGAATGGGGCCTCGGGATTGGAGGAAGACTCATTAATAACCTGCAATATGCAGATGATGCAACCTTGCTTGCTGAAAGTGAAGAGGGCATGAAGCACTTACTTAAGAAGATCAAAGACCACAGTCTTCAGTATGGATTACACCCCAAAGTAAACAAAAATCCTTATAACTGGACCAATAAGCAGCATCATGATAAATGGAGAATAGGTGGAAATTGACAAGGATTTCATTTTACTTGGATCCACAATCAACGCTCATAGAAGCAACAGTCAAGAAACCAAAAGGCTCATTACATTAGGCAAATCTGCTGCAAAGGACCTCTTTAAAGTTTTGAAAAGCAACGATGTTGCCTTGAAGACTAAGATGTGCCTGACCCAAGTCATGGTATTTTCAATCGCCTCATATGCATGCAAAAAATGGGCAATGAATAAGGAAGACCAAAGAAGAATTGATGCCTTTGAATTATGGTGTTGGAAAAGAATGTTGAATATACCATGGACTGCCAAAAGAATGAACAAATCTGTCTTGGAAGAAGTACACCCAGAATGTTCCTTAGAAGCAAGGATGGTGAGACTTAGAGTCACATACTTTGGACATGTTATCAGGAGGGATCAGTCCCTGGAGAAGGACATCATGCTTGGCAAAGTACAGGGTCAGCGAAAGAGAGGAAGACCCTCAACGAGACGAATTGACATCGTGGCTGCAACAATGGTCTCAAGCATAAGGATTGCAAAGATGGCGCAGGGCCGGGCAGTGTTTCCTTCTGTTGTGCATGGGATCGCTATGAGTCGGAACTGAACCAACGGCACCTAACAGCAACAACTCCACCTAGACCAGCTGCCTTGCTCTCACCCCTTAGATCTGGCTTCGCCAGTAAGCCTTCCTCATTCATGAGGGAGCATGGTCAGAAGCCCCACTACATCCCGCAATTCTTCTCTGAAGCTTCTTTATTAGCAAGTACATTCAGTTCCTCTTTTGGTTAGCAGCCAAGCACTTAGATAGTCAGTATTAAAAGGTCTCAAAATTCCAAGCCTCCACATGTATACATGCTTGGAGCCCTGCATCTTCCCTGTTGGCAGGAGTATAAATTCCACAACTAACTTGGAACAGAACGTGGCATTGTCTGGTCAAGTTGAAGATGCTGTTACCAACATTCCCAGAAATTCTCCTCCTTAGGCATACGCATGACCTGGAGGAGTCCTGCTGGTCCTAGGAGTCACATCCAGAGAGGCCATGAACCCTAGAAGGCCCCTTCCATTCTCCTCACAGTTCCCCCCGCCTCGGCTGACCTCTCTCTCTTTATACTCACCAATGTCTACACAGAAGTTCAATCTAGAAAAACAGAAGCAAACAATCCAGGGAATAAAAAATGTATACATTTTTGTGGACTGTCTACAAGAATAACTGTAGCGGTTCTGTTTGTAACATTGTAAACATCCATCAAAAGGAAAATGCATAAATAAACAGTGGAATCTATACTCATGTATGTGTGCATGTGTGTGTGTGCATGTGTGTGTGTCTGTGGTATATATATAGAGAGAGCATTACTACAGTAAAACCTTCATACGCCGGAATCTGTATAAGGCGGAAATCTGTCAGAGAAGGAAAACCAAATATTTTCCACTAAAAGAGAGCAAGAGAAATGTGGTAAGACTGCACCCTGTCAAAGGTGGAAAACTTGCGAGACCTGGAAAAGCAAGGCAGTCCGAGCAAGTTCTGGCTCTCACTGGTTTCTCTGTATATTCAGGAGTAAAAATGAGTGAGCTAAATCCACAGTGAATATCTCACACATGATAAAATGAGAGGGAAAAAAAACAAGTTGCAAAAAAGCACATGATGAAACCCAATACCCTCTTTTGATTTAAAAAAAAAAGCACTCGACAAGGTAGCAATAGACGGGAAGCTCTTTAACCTGATTGAAGACATTTACGAAAAACCAGCCACCAGCTTCATATTCAGAGGAGAAAGATTGACAGCCTTCCCCTCAAGCTCAGGAACAAGACAAGTATGACCACTCGATGAAGCTTGTTCATTAGCTATAACACGTATACCATACTAATAGAAGACATTAGTAGCAGGGAGAGCTGAGCTCAGGGTATGTGGGAACTTCGTACTATCTTCTTAATTTTTCTGTAAATCTGAAACTATTCTTAAAAAATAAGGTTTTTTTTGTTTTGTTTTGTTTTTTAAAGGAGTGGGCAGGATGTACAGCCAAGTCAGGGTGATGGTCACCTCTGGGAGGTAGGGGAATGAGATCTAGAAGTTTTCACACAGGTCCTCCCATATAACTGGAATATTTAATCTTATCTTTAAGAATGTAAACCCCAGACGCAGACTGTCTGTGCTCAGTGTCACTGAGTAAGGCAGACCACTCGTGCTGCAGGAGTTCTGAGAAGGGAGAGTTCGGTATGGTCTGGGGAGGGGACAGGGCCAGCAAGAACTTCCTAGGGAAGTTAAGACTAGAGCTGGGTGGTGGGAGAAGAAGAATTTAAGAGAAAGCCCAGACCCAGCCCTGCCTCTGAGATTGGGCATGTCGGCTGCATAGTGAGGGTCTTAGAGGAACCAGGTGTACCAGGCACAGGTACAAAGGCTGATTCGCTGACGAAGAAGAAAGGACACACAACAAATTCTGGAACCTAACTGGAATTATTTTGGGGTGATAGGGTCATAGAATCCAAGAATTAAAAGAATCTAAGAAGCCATCAGACTTGGCGAACTCAGCTTCTCACATCCTCTGGCCAAGCAGACCTCGGTTCAACAAGCTTTGGTGACGGACCCTGGTCACGTCTTCTCAAGACACCCCTCATGCCGCATTTCTGCAAAGCCTGCACAACCTGAATCCAATCATAGGGAAATGTCAGGTGAGCCCAAAGGAACATTCTACAAAACAACTCGCCTGCGCTCTTCGCTCTTCAAAAGTATTAATATCCAACTTCATGGTTTTCCAGGAAGTGGGGTGGGGAGAGCAGACAATGGGATACCCCTAACCCATAGGAACCCTCCTCCTTTACTTCATTCAACTAATATTTATTAAATGTCTTTTAGTGCTGGGCACAAAATATACAAAAGTCCCTGCTTGTCTTGAGATTACATTCAGGGCAGGGGTGGGAGGGCAGAAAATAAACATTTGTAGAAAGTCATAGAAATCAAAGAAAGGTGATGAAATATTCAGATCAAAGGAAACTTGGGAGTCCCCGAGTGGCACAAATGATTAACAATCTTGGCAGCTAACTAAAAGTTTGGGGGTTCTAGCCGGCGCAGAGGCACCTTGGAAGAAAGGCCTGTTGATCTACTTCCAAAAACTTAGCCATTGAAAACACAGAATGTCTACTCTGACACTCAGGGGTCGCCACGAGTCAAAGTCGACTCAGAGGCCACTGGTTAAAGAGACGTGATGACTAAAAGCAATATGCAATCTTGGATGGGATCGTGGAGGAAGGAGGAAATTACATAAAGGCCACTATTGGGATAATTGGACAAATTTGAAGATTATGTAATAGTATTGTATCTATATTAATTTTCCCAATTTTGATCACTGAACTGCATCTATGTAAGGGAACACCCTTCATTTCAGGAAATACACAGGCACATATGCAGGAATAATGGAGCAAGATGTCTGCAACCTACTCTCAGATGCTTCAGAAAATAATAAAAATAACCATGCATAGAAAGAATGTTAAAGCAGATATGGCAGCATGTTAACTTCTGAATCTGAGTAAACGGTAATTGGGATTTCTTGGTATTATTCTTGTTACTTTTCTGTAACTTTAAAATCACTCAAAAATAAAAAGTTAAAGAAATAGCCTTGACAAGGAAGATATCTGCCTTCTGTAGAACGGAATTCTATTTTCCTGCAAGACTTGCTTTGCTCTCAGGAGCCATGAGACTCCATTCATGCCCTCTTCAAAAACTGGCTCCACCATCGCCATCCCCCACTCACCCCAGCCACCCGTTTGCCATTCTTCTCTAAGCCAGTCGCCATTGAACCAGTTCCAACCCATGGCGGCCCCGTGCGTGTCAGAGTAGAACTGTGCTCCACAGGTTTGCAAGGGCTCATTTTTAGAAAGTGTATCGCCAGGCCTTTCTTCCGAGGCTCCTCTGGGTGAACTTAAACCTCCAACCTTCAGGTGAGCAACCAAGCACATTAACCGTTTGCAACACCCCGGGATTCCCCTCCAGTCCAGGCTAAGCATCCCCAGCCCCTCCCACCCCAGGCCGCCTCCTCCGCTTCAGCTGCACCCTTCTGGGAGAACCCACACCTACGATTTCTATTTTTTGTTCACTCTTATAAGGCACAGGGCCTGGCAGCACCTTCTCCTCAGCTCGTCTTAGGGGCCCTGACAGGCAGATGGCAAACACGGAGGCCAGGCCTGCCTGGCCAGCTCAGGTAACCAGCATGCACAGGAAACTGGTGCTGGGAGGTCAGGTCCTGCGCTCTCCACCGGGAGTGCAGAGTGCGATTACCTGAGACAACCTGGAAGCATTGCAGCTGGAATGGCACTTGGCTAAATTTGGCAGCCCCGGGGGGGAAAACGAGACTTTTCAAATCAGGAAGCCTGCTTTAGCCAACGTCTCTCTCCCCGTCTGTCAAGCCATCCTCTGCCAGGAGCGAGGAGCTGCCTGGAGTGAGGAATCTGCTTGCCGTGGTCGTGGGGGTGGAGGCAGCTGAGGAGAGCTGGACGGTGGGAGGACCTGCCCAGGCTAGGACGCTTGCAGCCTTCAGGACTCTCTCCTGCATGCCTTTTTCCACTCGGAGCATGGGAGGGTTGCCAGGAGACGGCAACACAGTCACTGGTGTGTCCCTTTGCTTGCAGGTGGCGGGTTCTGAACCCATCCTCCATAGACTGGACAAGGCAGAAGGAGGAAGCGTCTGTTTAGAGCAGAGGACACAAGTCAGTGGACTGTGGACTGTATACAATGTGCAGGTACATTCTACTTGGCCTGCACAGTTCTTAAAATTTTGAGTTTGCAGCAAACATTTAAAAATTAGGAGATATCTCATTTTAAAAAAAGGACCTTGGTTTCTGTATGTTTGTGCCGCTGCAATCAGCTCGTGCACTCAGTGGCCTTCCCTTTTTGGCAGAGAACACATACTTTACTTTGCCACAGTCCTCACCACTCCTTATTGTCTTCCTGACCCTGGAGCTCTGGGTAACTTGGCATTAATCATTTGTACTGGTATTTTCCACTTTCCTTAGAGTAGATTCAACTTTCTCTTTCCTCATCTCTGTCGAGCGTGGGAGAAGGAATGCTGTCTGGGGGCATTTCAGGAGAAATGTCTCCCACATCTACCCACTTTCCTCAGATGTGTTCCATTGCTGCCTCCTGATGCCAGATAATGAATGATTGCTTGTCTGAAAATTGGGTTCCCAGTCTCCCTTAGGCCTCGCCTGCTTCACCAAGCATAGACACACTTTTAATCATGAAACCTTCACAGGTAAGAGCCTCCTGTGGCCCCCGGTCCTTTCTTAATAAACTCATTCTTGATTTAAGCCACAAAAATTACCACCATCGGGTGTCACATGTCCTCCTCCTTGTTTCCACACTGCCTTCCTTCCTCCAGGGGGCTGGACTGCTTGGAGGAGAAACTGCGGGGAGCTCCCCTCAGCCCTGGCCCTCACCTTCCTTGTCTGTCCTGCTGGCTGTCCCCAGCAGCCACGTGGGCTGCCAGACCGGAGAGAAGGACCAGGGAGTGACGTGGGACTGGTGTCAGAGTGGGTGAGGGAGGTGAAGAGAGGAAAGCACGTGCAGATGACAGGGGAGAGAGCACAAGGCCAGGTGGGGGCAGGAAGGGAGACGGGGGCTTGTGTTCAGGTCTTCTCACCCCAAGAGGACCCCATGTGGTGACCTGTGACCTCTAAGTGATTCAGTCACAGAGATGTTCTGACAAGAAGGAGGAAAGATGAAAACCCCACATTTTAGTCCTGTGTGGCCCACAGAATGCTGCTCCAGGATTTCATGTGTTTTCTTTAATAAATCCCGTCGTTAAATTACGAACAGTGAGGTTCCCATTCAGCTTCTCCTGTGTGCTAAGACATGATTTATTTAATGTAAACTTCTGTGTTTTATAGAACTTGAAATATTGTCTTAGCATTTCTTCTTTTCCTTTTGTGATTTGAGGGTGAGGGCTCAAGAAATGGAAGTGCCCCGCCCTCTCTTCACCTCCGGGAAGCCCCAGTTCCTGCTTCCTCCCACAAGGGCAGCCACTTTGGGATGATGTCGCCCACCAAGCCTGTCCCATGGATGAAAGCCAAGGACCCTCAGGAATAACTGGTGACCCCTAATTGCTGCAGAGAAGGACTTTACCTGGGCAGGAAGTGCCAGTGCCCCAAGGACCAGAGGGACAGAAGTCAGAAGTCATGGGGCCCGGAGGGGGCACGTGTGGCCTGTGTTGCCTGGGCCTCCTTCTCACCACAGAGCTCAGACTCAGCTTCTCTTATCACACCTGCCTGGAGCCTTCCTCCCCAACTGCCCCATTCAACTGCCACTCCCAGAGCCCTGCACAGGGAACTCTGGGGGGCCAACATTCCCTCTCCCCCCATGAAAGGGCACTGCCCCTCCCCCAGGGGAGCCTATGGCACAGTCCAGCTCAGCCCTTCAGTGATAATCAGAGCTGATTCCACATGCTTGTAACACCACGCCTGCCCAGGCCTGTCACAGCAGGCTTCTGCACAAGAGCTGGAGAACGGCCCCCAGCCCACTCCTAACTATTCTACCGATGAGGAGACAGAGGGACAGAAAGCTTTTCATGCCTGGATTGGGTGGCACTGAGACCAGAACCCAAGCCTCCTGACCCCCAACCCAGGGGCCTGTCTACCAGAGTGCACCCCACTTCTCCCTCGGTGTTCCAGCAAAAGTAAAGCAACCCTGGGATAAGGGAGGTGCGGGATCCAATCTTCAAAGCAGAAAAACTCACTCATTCACTCCCCATTAACTTAACCAAAAATAAAAATGCAATTTCGTCACAATTTCTTTTCTTTTAATTGAATGAAAGTTAAGTCTGGGACTGGCACTAGCAGCTACCTCTTGTATATGTAACTGCTTGTTCATCACACTTCAAGCAAACTCCTGGCACAAAGATCTTTTCTGCTTCCTCAGGTCCCTTCAAGTGCCCAGCTGGGGCGCCCTGCCCAGAACCAGTTGCAGTCAAGTTGACTTCGACTCATGGCAGTGACCCCATTTTGCTTCAGAGTAGAATTGTGCTCCAGATGGCTGATTTGTGGGAAGTAGATCATCAGGCCTTTGTTTTGAGGCACCTCTGGGTGAACTGAACCTCCGACTTTCAGTCATCAGCCAAGCATGTTAACCATTGGTACCACCCAGGACTCCTTGCCGCCCGGGGCAGAGTTCATTGAAGGATTCCACAGTCGCCAAAGTGAGTTGGTTGGGAGGGAACAAAATGTCTAACGTCAGAAATAACAAACCTTGATTTATTTTTAAGAATTATTGACGCATGAGAAGACCTCGTCCACCTGACTCTCATGGATTCTATGGCTAATTTTGCTGTAGTATTTCAAATCTACAGCAAAATTAGGCCTCTTTTTTCTCTTATCCTGGTCAGTTCCTCCCTCTGCTGGCTGTTTCTGGCTCCTCCACTTCTTGGGGTTGTAATTCACAGAGAAGGCTGCCTTCACCCACTGTCTGGCTCCTTCCACCCTCCCCAAATACAAGCAAACGAACAAAACACCTGCTGCCGAATTGACTGACTCATGGCAACCCACGTGTGTCAAAGTAGGGCTTTGATCTAGAAGGTTTTCAATGACTGATTTTTTGGAAATAGATCATCAAGCTTTTCTTCTGAGGCGCCTCTGGGTAGACTCAAAATTCCAGCTGATCCTGCCCAAAAGGGAGGTGGAAAATGGAGAAACTCACAGAGTAAAGGGTAGAAATATAGGAGAACTGGTTCCTCGGGAAGGTCTCCTGGTCCAGAGAGTGGGCTGGCTGGCACTGCATCTAAGTGCCCGTTCCATTTGCCTCCATTTCTTCCTCCATGAATGCAAATCACTGCTAATGCTATCACCTCATGTTTGTAGAGCCCTTTTTTGTCACCAAGTTATTTATCCTCTTTATTACTTGATCTTCACAACAACACCAGGAGGGCTCATAAATTTTCCAAAAGATCCAAATCCGGTCAAGTAAGTGGAAGGAAGATGCTGAGCAGTTTTTCCCTGTGTTTATGGAAGGCTGGGCAGGGATAACTTTCCACCAAGACTGGCAGCATTTTGGCACTACATGAGGAGGGTTGTTTGGCCTCGGGAAGCATAGATTTCTGGCTAGAAAAAGGGGAGGGGTGGTGCAGTCTCTGCCCACAGGACTCCTTAAGAAAAGGGCCTGTTTTCACCAAAGGTCAGGGTGCTGAGCTGCAACCTGGGGAGTGCACGCCCGGGGCTGGGGGCACAGGAGGATCCACTGTGGTACAGGAACAAAATAAGAGAAATCTTTTCTGTATTTTTCCTCATCCTTTTAAAAATTCTCCTTTTGTATGCAAATGGACTACTGCAGAGATAGGCATGTATATCTTATACGTTGTTTGCAGATAAAAGTATACGCATATATGGAGGTTTGTGTGCCCAAAGACCAATAGTGGGCCCAGTAGAAATTTCAGGGTCTCTCCTTGAGAGAATTTTCCAAGGTCTGGGGTTCTGTAAGGCCTTCATGCCACAGTGGGGCTCTGTCTGAAATCCTCCCATTTTGAGGTTCGTGTTTTTCTCATTTCGTGGTTGGAGAAATTGAAATTAGAGACTTTGAGCTAGAATCAGATTCCAGAGTCTATGCTCTTAACCATTACCCTGCTTCTATGCAACTCCTCACACTTATTTCTGGCTGCTTCCCTGGGGCCATGGCCCTCTGTGTGTGTGTGTGTGCGCGGGCGTGTGTGTGTGTGTATAAAACCAAACCCAAAACCAAACCTGTTGACATTGAGTCAATACCGACTCACAGGGACCCTATAGGAAAGAGTAGAATTGCCCCACAGGGTTTGTGGGGACGGGCTGGTGGATTTGAACTGCTACCTTTTGGTTAGCAGACAAGCTCTTCACCACTACACCACCTGGTCTCCATATATATAGTTTACGGGTATTTATATATATTTACGTGTCTGTACGTTTGTACGTGTGTATGTGTGTATATATATATATATATATGTATACATAACATTGTTATCATCTACGTGTTGGCAAAGGGCAGGTTCAGGGAGGATTTCACACAGAAACACTTTGGCAAATGATGACTATGACTCTGTGTAGTGTTTACGGGACCTCCCGGAGTTGTTGTGAAGATCAAGTAAACAAGAGGATAAATAACTTGGTGGTAAAAAAAACAAACAAACCCAGCACCGTTGAGTCAATTCCGACTCATAGCGGCCCTATAGGACAGAGTAGAACTGCCCCATAGAGTTTCCAAAGAGGGCCTGGTGGATTTGAACTGCCGACCCTTTGGTTACCAGCCGTAGCGCTTAACCACTACGTCACCAGGGTTTCCGGTGATTTAAAAAAAGGGCTCTACAAACATGAGGTGATAGCATTAGCAGTGATTTGCATTCATGGAGGAAGAAATGGAGGCAAATGGAACGGGCACTTAGATGCAGTGCCAGCCAGCCCACTCTCTGGACCAGGAGACCTTCCCGAGGAACCAGTTCTCCTATATTTCTACCCTTTACTCTGTGAGTTTCTCCATTTTCCACCTCCCTTTTGGGCAGGATCAGCTGGAATTTTGAGTCTACCCAGAGGCGCCTCAGAAGAAAAGCTTGATGATCTATTTCCAAAAAATCAGTCATTGAAAACCTTCTAGATCAAAGCCCTACTTTGACACACGTGGGTTGCCATGAGTCAGTCAATTCGGCAGCAGGTGTTTTGTTCGTTTGCTTGTATTTGGGGAGGGTGGAAGGAGCCAGACAGTGGGTGAAGGCAGCCTTCTCTGTGAATTACAACCCCAAGAAGTGGAGGAGCCAGAAACAGCCAGCAGAGGGAGGAACTGACCAGGATAAGAGAAAAAAGAGGCCTAATTTTGCTGTAGATTTGAAATACTACAGCAAAATTAGCCATAGAATCCATGAGAGTCAGGTGGACGAGGTCTTCTCATGCGTCAATAATTCTTAAAAATAAATCAAGGTTTGTTATTTCTGACGTTAGACATTTTGTTCCCTCCCAACCAACTCACTTTGGCGACTGTGGAATCCTTCAATGAACTCTGCCCCGGGCGGCAAGGAGTCCTGGGTGGTACCAATGGTTAACATGCTTGGCTGATGACTGAAAGTCGGAGGTTCAGTTCACCCAGAGGTGCCTCAAAACAAAGGCCTGATGATCTACTTCCCACAAATCAGCCATCTGGAGCACAATTCTACTCTGAAGCAAAATGGGGTCACTGCCATGAGTCGAAGTCAACTTGACTGCAACTGGTTCTGGGCAGGGCGCCCCAGCTGGGCACTTGAAGGGACCTGAGGAAGCAGAAAAGATCTTTGTGCCAGGAGTTTGCTTGAAGTGTGATGAACAAGCAGTTACATATACAAGAGGTAGCTGCTAGTGCCAGTCCCAGACTTAACTTTCATTCAATTAAAAGAAAAGAAATTGTGACGAAATTGCATTTTTATTTTTGGTTAAGTTAATGGGGAGTGAATGAGTGAGTTTTTCTGCTTTGAAGATTGGATCCCGCACCTCCCTTATCCCAGGGTTGCTTTACTTTTGCTGGAACACCGAGGGAGAAGTGGGGTGCACTCTGGTAGACAGGCCCCTGGGTTGGGGGTCAGGAGGCTTGGGTTCTGGTCTCAGTGCCACCCAATCCAGGCATGAAAAGCTTTCTGTCCCTCTGTCTCCTCATCGGTAGAATAGTTAGGAGTGGGCTGGGGGCCGTTCTCCAGCTCTTGTGCAGAAGCCTGCTGTGACAGGCCTGGGCAGGCGTGGTGTTACAAGCATGTGGAATCAGCTCTGATTATCACTGAAGGGCTGAGCTGGACTGTGCCATAGGCTCCCCTGGGGGAGGGGCAGTGCCCTTTCATGGGGGGAGAGGGAATGTTGGCCCCCCAGAGTTCCCTGTGCAGGGCTCTGGGAGTGGCAGTTGAATGGGGCAGTTGGGGAGGAAGGCTCCAGGCAGGTGTGATAAGAGAAGCTGAGTCTGAGCTCTGTGGTGAGAAGGAGGCCCAGGCAACACAGGCCACACGTGCCCCCTCCGGGCCCCATGACTTCTGACTTCTGTCCCTCTGGTCCTTGGGGCACTGGCACTTCCTGCCCAGGTAAAGTCCTTCTCTGCAGCAATTAGGGGTCACCAGTTATTCCTGAGGGTCCTTGGCTTTCATCCATGGGACAGGCTTGGTGGGCGACATCATCCCAAAGTGGCTGCCCTTGTGGGAGGAAGCAGGAACTGGGGCTTCCCGGAGGTGAAGAGAGGGCGGGGCACTTCCATTTCTTGAGCCCTCACCCTCAAATCACAAAAGGAAAAGAAGAAATGCTAAGACAATATTTCAAGTTCTATAAAACACAGAAGTTTACATTAAATAAATCATGTCTTAGCACACAGGAGAAGCTGAATGGGAACCTCACTGTTCGTAATTTAACGACGGGATTTATTAAAGAAAACACATGAAATCCTGGAGCAGCATTCTGTGGGCCACACAGGACTAAAATGTGGGGTTTTCATCTTTCCTCCTTCTTGTCAGAACATCTCTGTGACTGAATCACTTAGAGGTCACAGGTCACCACATGGGGTCCTCTTGGGGTGAGAAGACCTGAACACAAGCCCCCGTCTCCCTTCCTGCCCCCACCTGGCCTTGTGCTCTCTCCCCTGTCATCTGCACGTGCTTTCCTCTCTTCACCTCCCTCACCCACTCTGACACCAGTCCCACGTCACTCCCTGGTCCTTCTCTCCGGTCTGGCAGCCCACGTGGCTGCTGGGGACAGCCAGCAGGACAGACAAGGAAGGTGAGGGCCAGGGCTGAGGGGAGCTCCCCGCAGTTTCTCCTCCAAGCAGTCCAGCCCCCTGGAGGAAGGAAGGCAGTGTGGAAACAAGGAGGAGGACATGTGACACCCGATGGTGGTAATTTTTGTGGCTTAAATCAAGAATGAGTTTATTAAGAAAGGACCGGGGGCCACAGGAGGCTCTTACCTGTGAAGGTTTCATGATTAAAAGTGTGTCTATGCTTGGTGAAGCAGGCGAGGCCTAAGGGAGACTGGGAACCCAATTTTCAGACAAGCAATCATTCATTATCTGGCATCAGGAGGCAGCAATGGAACACATCTGAGGAAAGTGGGTAGATGTGGGAGACATTTCTCCTGAAATGCCCCCAGACAGCATTCCTTCTCCCACGCTCGACAGAGATGAGGAAAGAGAAAGTTGAATCTACTCTAAGGAAAGTGGAAAATACCAGTACAAATGATTAATGCCAAGTTACCCAGAGCTCCAGGGTCAGGAAGACAATAAGGAGTGGTGAGGACTGTGGCAAAGTAAAGTATGTGTTCTCTGCCAAAAAGGGAAGGCCACTGAGTGCACGAGCTGATTGCAGCGGCACAAACATACAGAAACCAAGGTCCTTTTTTTAAAATGAGATATCTCCTAATTTTTAAATGTTTGCTGCAAACTCAAAATTTTAAGAACTGTGCAGGCCAAGTAGAATGTACCTGCACATTGTATACAGTCCACAGTCCACTGACTTGTGTCCTCTGCTCTAAACAGACGCTTCCTCCTTCTGCCTTGTCCAGTCTATGGAGGATGGGTTCAGAACCCGCCACCTGCAAGCAAAGGGACACACCAGTGACTGTGTTGCCGTCTCCTGGCAACCCTCCCATGCTCCGAGTGGAAAAAGGCATGCAGGAGAGAGTCCTGAAGGCTGCAAGCGTCCTAGCCTGGGCAGGTCCTCCCACCGTCCAGCTCTCCTCAGCTGCCTCCACCCCCACGACCACGGCAAGCAGATTCCTCACTCCAGGCAGCTCCTCGCTCCTGGCAGAGGATGGCTTGACAGACGGGGAGAGAGACGTTGGCTAAAGCAGGCTTCCTGATTTGAAAAGTCTCGTTTTCCCCCCCGGGGCTGCCAAATTTAGCCAAGTGCCATTCCAGCTGCAATGCTTCCAGGTTGTCTCAGGTAATCGCACTCTGCACTCCCGGTGGAGAGCGCAGGACCTGACCTCCCAGCACCAGTTTCCTGTGCATGCTGGTTACCTGAGCTGGCCAGGCAGGCCTGGCCTCCGTGTTTGCCATCTGCCTGTCAGGGCCCCTAAGACGAGCTGAGGAGAAGGTGCTGCCAGGCCCTGTGCCTTATAAGAGTGAACAAAAAATAGAAATCGTAGGTGTGGGTTCTCCCAGAAGGGTGCAGCTGAAGCGGAGGAGGCGGCCTGGGGTGGGAGGGGCTGGGGATGCTTAGCCTGGACTGGAGGGGAATCCCGGGGTGTTGCAAACGGTTAATGTGCTTGGTTGCTCACCTGAAGGTTGGAGGTTTAAGTTCACCCAGAGGAGCCTCGGAAGAAAGGCCTGGCGATACACTTTCTAAAAATGAGCCCTTGCAAACCTGTGGAGCACAGTTCTACTCTGACACGCACGGGGCCGCCATGGGTTGGAACTGGTTCAATGGCGACTGGCTTAGAGAAGAATGGCAAACGGGTGGCTGGGGTGAGTGGGGGATGGCGATGGTGGAGCCAGTTTTTTTTATCAGTTCTTTTTGTTGTTGTTGTTATTGTGCTTAAAGTGAAAGTTTACAATTCACGTCAGTTTCACATACAAACACTTATACACACGTTGTTATGCGGCCCTAGTTGCTCTCCCTACAATGCGACAGCACACTCCTCCTCTCCTCCCTGGATTTCCTGTGTCCATTCAACCAGCTCCTGTCTCCCTCTGCCTTCTCATCTCACCTCCAGACAGGAGCTGCTAACATAGTCTCATGTGCCTACTTGAGGTAAGAAGCACGCTCCTCACCAGTATCATTTCATGTCTTATAGCCCAGTCTAATCTTTGTCTGAAGAGTTGGATTCAAGAATGGTTTCAGTTTTGGGCTAACAGAGAGTCTGTGGGCCATGACCTCTGGGGTCCCTTTAGTCTTAGTCAGACTATTTAAGCCTGGTCTTTTTACCAGAATTTGAGGTCTGCATCCCACTCTTCTGCTCCATCAGGGATTCTCTGTTGTGTTCCCAGTTAGGGCAGTTCTTGGTGGTAGCTGGGTAGCATCTAGCTGTTCCTGCCTCAGGCTGATGGAGTCTCTGATTTATGTGGCCGTTTCTGTCTCTTGGGCTCATATTTTCCTTGTATCTTTGATGTTCTTCATTCCCCTTTGCTCCAGGTGAGTAGGGACCAATTGATGCATCTTAGATGGCTGCTTGCTAGCTTTTAAGACCCCAGATACCACTTATCAAAGTGGAATGCACAACATTTTCTTAATACACTATGTTAGGCCAGTTGACCTAGATGGCCCCTGAAACCATGGTCCTCAGACGTCCACCCTTGCTACTCTTTCCCTCGAAGTGTTTCATTGTATTCAGGAAACTTCTTAGCTTTTGGTTTAGTCCAGTTGTGCTGACTTCCCCTATATTGTGTGTTGTTCTTCCCTTCACCTAAAATAATTGTCTGCTATCTAATTGAATGTTTTCTTCTGTGTTTAAACATTTTCTTGAGTTCTTATTATAGAGATCTCATACAGTATTTGTCCTTTTGTGACTAATTTCACTCAGCATAATGCCTTCCAGTTTCCGCCCTTATTATTAGATGTTTCACAGATTCATCTTTATTCTTTATCGCTGGGTAGTATTCCATTGTGTGAATGAATATATCATAATGTGTTTATTCGTTTGTCCGTTGATGGGCACCTTGATTGTTTCCCTCTTTTTGCTATTGTAAACAGTGCTGCATTGAACACGGGTGTACATATATCTGTTTGCGTTGTTGTTGTTGTTAGGTGCCCTCGAGTCGGTTCTGACTCATAACGACCCTATGCACAACAGAACAAAACACTGCCTGGTTCTGGTCCATCCTTACAATCGTTGTTATGCTTGAGCTCATTGTTGCAGTCACTGTGTCAACCCACCTCGTTGAGGGTCTTCCTCTTTTCCACTGACCCTGTACTCTGCCAAGCATGATGTCCTTCTCCAGAGACTAATCCCTCCTGACAACATGTCCAAAATATGTAAGACGCAGTCTCGCCATCCTTGCTTCTAAGGAGCATTCTGGTTGTACTTCTTCCAGGGCAGATTTGTTCATTCTTTTGGCAGTCCATGGTATATTCAATATTCTTCGCCAACACCACAATTCAAAGGTGTTAATTCTTCTTCGCTCTTCCTTATTCATTGTCCAGCTTTCACATGCATATGATGCGATTGAATATACCATGGCTTGGGTCAGGTGCACCTTAGTCTTCAAGGTGACATCTTTGCTCTTCAACACTTTAAAGAGGTCCTCTGCAGCAGATTTACTCAAAGCAATGCGTCTTTTGATTTCTTGACTGCTGTTTCCGTGGCTGTTGATTGTGGATCCAAGTAAAATGAAATCCTTGACAACTTCAATCTTTTCTCCGTTTATCATGGTGTTGCTCATTGGTCCAGTTGTGAGGATTTTTGTTTTCTTTATGTTGAGGTGTAATCCATACTGAAGGCTGTGGTCTTTGATCTGCATTAGTAAGTTCTCCAAGTCCTCTTCACTTTCAGCAAGCAAGGTTGTGTCATCTGCATAACGCAGGTAGTTAATGAGTCTTCTTCCAATCCTGATGCCCTGTTCTTCTTCATATAGTCCAACTTCTTTTACTATTTGCTCAGCACACAGATTGAATAGGTATGGTGAAAGAATACAACCCTGACGCACACCTTTCCTGACTTTAACCAACCAGTATCCCCCTATTCTGTCTGAACAACTGCCTCTTGATCTATGTAAAGGTTCCTCATGAGCACAATTAAGTGTTCTGGAATTCCTATTCTTTGCAATGTTATCCAGTCAAATGCCTTTGCATCTGTTCGTGTAAATGCTCTTATTTCTCTAAGATATATTTCCAGGAGTGGGATTGCTGGATCGTATGGTAATCCTATTTCCAGCTTTTTAAGGAAGTGCCAAATCGACTTCCAAAGTGCTTGTACCATTTTACATTCCCACCAGCAGTGTATAAGTGTTCCAGTCTCTCCACAATCTCTCCAACATTTACTATTTTGTGTTTTTTGGATTAATGCCAGCCTTGTTGGGGTGAGATGGTATCTCTCATTGTACTTTTGGTTCGCATTTCCCTAATGGCTAATGATCTTGGGCATTTCCTTATGTATCTGTTAGCTGTCTGAATGTCTTCTTTTGTGAAGTGCCTGTTCATATCCTTTGCCTATTTTTTAACTGAGTTATTTGTCTTTTTGTTGTTTAGGTTTTGCAGTATCTTGTAGATTTTAGAGATTAGATGCTGATTGGATTTGTCACAGCCAAAAATTTTTTCCCAGTCTGTAGGTTGTCTTTTTACTTTTTTCGTGAACCCTTTGGGAGAGCATGAGTGTTTCATTTTTTAGGAGTTCTCGGTTATCTAGTTTCTCTTCTGGTGTTTGTGCTTTGTTAGTAAAGTTTCTTATGCTGTTTATGCCATGTATTAAGGCTCCTACTATTGTCCCTATTTTTTCTTCCGTGGTCTTTATCATTCTAGATTTTATTTTTGGTCTTTGGTCCATTTTGAGTTAGTTTTTGTGCATGGTGTAAGATATGGGGCTTGTTTCATTTTTTGCACATAGATATCCAGTTATGCCCGCACCGTTTGTTAGAGAGACTGTACTTTTCCCATTTAACGGATTTTTGGGACTTTGTCAAATATCAGCTACTCATAGCTGGATGGATTTATGTCTGGAATCTCAATTCTGTTCCATTGGTCTATGTATCTGTTGTACCAGTACCAGGGTGGAGCCACCTTTTGAAGAGGGCATAGATATAGTCTCATGGCTCCTGAGAGCAAAGGAAGTCTTGCAGGAAAATAGAATCCTGTCCTACAGAAGGCAAATATCTTCCTTGTTAAGGCTGTTTCTTTAAAAAATGTTTAACTTTTTATTTTTACATGATTTTAAACTTACAGAAAAGTAACAAGAATAATACTGAGAAATCCCAATTACCCTTCACTCAGATTCACAAGTTAACATGTTGCCATATTTGCTTTAACATTCTCTGTATGCATTCTTCTTATTATTTTCTGAAACATTTGAGACTAGGGTTCAGGCATTATTCCTCCATTATTCCTCAACACGTGCTTGTGTACTGACTGAAAAAAGGAGGTTTTCTTATATAGCTGCGGTTCAATGATCAAAATCAGAAAAATTAACACTTTCCCAGTACTCAGAGATTGGCCATATTGTTGTGTTTATTTGGCTCGATGGTGAATTACGTGTTTATACCTTTTGTCCACTTTTCTAATTGTTCGTCCTTTTCTTATGGATATATGGAGAGTATTTGTAAATTCTGCATATTAATTATTTGTAGTTAAATAAATCACATTTATATGTTTGTTGCTTCTCTTTTTAATCATTTTTAATTGACTTTTGATTAACAGACATCTATAATTTTAACATAACACTTACCAATCTTTTACTTTATGACTTCTTTTTTTTTTTTTATAACTTTTATTAAGCTTCAAGTGAACGTTTACAAATCCAATCAGTCTGTCACATATAAGTTTACATACATCTCACTCCCTACTCCCACTTGCTCTCCCCCTCTTGAGTCAGCCCTTTCAGTCTCTCCTTTCTTGACAATTTTGCCAGCTTCCCTCTCTCTCTATCCTCCCATCCCCCCTCCAGACAAGAGTTGCCAACACAATCTCAAGTGTCCACCTGATATAATTAGCTCACTCTTCATCAGCGTCTCTCTCCCACCCGCTGACCAGTCCGTTTCATTTCTGATGAGTTGCCTTCGGGGATGGTTCCTGTCCTGTGTCAACAGAAGGTCTGGGGAGCATGGCCGCCGGGATTCCTCCAGTCTCAGTCAAACCATTAAGTTTGGTCTTTTTATGAGAATTTGGGGTCTGTATCCCACTGATCTCCTGCTCCCTCAGGGGTCCTCTGCTGTGCTCCCTGTCAGGGCAGTCATCGATTGTGGCCGGGCACCAACTAGTTCTTCTGGTCTCAGGATGATGTAGGTCTCTGGTTCATGTGGCCCTTTCTGTCTCTTGGGCTCTTAGTTGTCGTGTGGCCTTGGTGTTCTTCATTTTCCTTTGCTCCAGGTGGGTTGAGACCAATTGCTGCATCTTAGATGGCCGCTTGTTAGCATTTAAGACCCCAGACGCCACATTTCAAAGTGGGATGCAGAATGATTTCATAATAGAATTATTTTGCCAATTGACTTAGAAGTCCCGGCAAACCATGTTCCCCAGACCCCCGCGCTTGCTCCGCTGACCTTTGAAGCATTCATTTTATCCCGGAAACTGCTTTTGGTCCAGTCCAATCGAGCTGACCTTCCATGTATTGAGTGTTGTCTTTCCCTTCACCTAAAGCAGTTCTTATCTACTGATTAATCAATAAAACACCCTCTCCCACTCTCCCTCCCTCCCCCCCTCGTAACCACAAAAGTATGTGTTCTTCTCAGGTTTACTATTTCTCAAGATCTTATAATAGTGGTCTTATACAATATTTGTCCTTTTGCCTCTGACTCATTTCGCTCAGCATAATGCCTTCCAGGTTCCTCCATCTTATGAAATGTTTCACAGATTCGTCACTGTTCTTTATCGATGCATAGTATTCCATTGTGTGAATATACCACAATTTATTTACCCATTCATCCATTGACGGACACCTTGGTTGCTTCCAACTTTTTGCTATTGTAAACAGAGCTGCAATAAACATGGGTGTGCATATATCTGTTTGTATGAAGGCTCTTGTATCTCTAGGGTATATTCCGAGGAGTGGGATTTCTGGGTTGTACGGTAGTTCTATTTCTAACTGTTTAAGATAACGCCAGATAGATTTCCAAAGTGGTTGTACCATCTGACATTCCCACCAGCAGTGTATGAGAGTTCCAATCTCTCCGCAGCCTCTCCAACATTTATTATTTTGTGTTTTTTGGATTAATGCCAGCCTTGCTGGTGTGAGATGGAATCTCATGGTAGTTTTAATTTGCATTTCTCTAATGGCTAATGATCGAGAGCATTTTCTCATGTATCTGTTGGCTGCCTGAATATCTTCTTTAGTGAAATGTGTGTTCATATCCTTTGCCCACTTCTTGATTGGGTTGTTTGTCTTTTTGTGGTTGAGTTTTGACAGAATCATGTAGATTTTAGAGATCAGGCGCTGGTCGGAGATGTCATAGCTGAAAATTCTTTCCCAATCTGTAGGTGGTCTTTTTACTCTTTTGGTGAAGTCTTTAGATGAGCATAGGTGTTTGATTTTTAGGAGCTCCCAGTTATCGGGTTTCTCTTCATCATTTTTGGTAATGTTTTGTATTCTGTTTATACCTGGTATTAGGGCTCCTATGGTTGTCCCAATTTTTTCTTCCATGATCTTTATCGTTTTAGTCTTTATGTTTAGGTCTTTGATCCACTTGGAGTTAGTTTTTGTCCATGGTGTGAGGTATGGGTCCTGTTTCATTTTTTTGCAAATGGATATCCAGTTATGCCAGCACCATTTGTTAAAAAGGCTATCTTTTCCCCAGTTAATTGAAACTGGTCCTTTGTCAAATATCAGCTGCTCCTACGTGGATGGATCTATGTCTGGGTTCTCAATTCTGTTCCATTGGTCTATGTGTCTGTTGTTGTACCAATACCAGGCTGTTTTGACTACTGTGGCTGTATAATAGGTTCTGAAGTCAGGTAAGGTGAGGCCTCCCACTTTCTTCTTCTTTTTCAGTAGTGCTTTGCTTATCCGGGGCTTCTTTCCCTTCCATATGAAGTTGGTGATTTGTTTCTCTATCCCCTTAAAATATGACATTGGAATTTGGATCGGAAGTGCGTTAAATGTATAGATGGCTTTTGGTAGAATAGACATTTTTACTATGTTAAGTCTTCCTATCCATGAGTAAGGTACGTTTTTCCACTTAAGTATGTCCTTTTGAATTTCTTGTAGTAGAGCTTTGTAGTTTTCTTTGTATAGGTCTTTTACATCCTTGGTAAGATTTATCCCTAAGTATCTTATCTTCTTGGGGGCTACTGTGAATGGTATTGATTTGGTTTTTTCCTCTTCGGTGTTCTTTTTGTTGATGTAGAGGAATCCAAATGATTTTTGTATGTTTATTTTATAACCGGAGACTCTGCCAAACTCTTCTATTAGTTTCAGTAGTTTTCTGGAGGATTCCTTAGGGTTTTCTGTGTATATAATCATCTCATCTGCAAATAGTGATAACTTTACTTCTTCCTTGCCAATCCGGATACCTTTTATTTCTTTGTCTAGCCTGATTGCCCTGGCTAAGACTTCCAACACGATGTTGAATAAGAGCGGGGATAAAGGGCATCCTTGTCTGGTTCCCGTTCTCAAGGGAAATGCTTTCAGGTTCTCTCCATTTAGAGTGATATTGGCTGTTGGCTTTGCATAGATGCCCTTTATTATGTTGAGGAATTTTCCTTCAATTCCTATTTTGGTAAGAGTTTTTATCATGAATGGGTGTTGGACTTTGTCAAATGCCTTTTCTGCATCAATTGATAAGATCATGTGGTTTTTGTCTTTTGTTTTATTTATGTGATGGATTACATTAATGGTTTTTCTGATATTAAACCAGCCTTGCATACCTGGTATAAATCCCACTTGATCAGGGTGAATTATTTTTTTGATGTGTTGTTGGATTCTATTGGCTAGAATTTTGTTCAGGATTTTTGCATCAGTGTTCATCAGGGATATAGGTCTATAATTTTCTTTTTTTGTAATGTCTTTACCTGGTTTTGGTATCAGGTATATGGTGGCTTCATAGAATGAGTTGGGTAGTATTCCGTCATTTTCTATGCTTTGGAATACCTTTAGTAGTAGTGGTGTTAACTCTTCTCTGAAAGTTTGGTAGAACTCTGCAGTGAAGCTGTCCGGGCCAGGGCTTTTTTTTGTTGGGAGTTTTTTGATTACCGTTTCAATCTCTTTTTTTGTTATGGGTCTATTTAGTTGTTCTACTTCTGAATGTGTTAGTTTAGGTAGGTAGTGTTTTTCCAGGAATTCATCCATTTCTTCTAGGTTTTCAAATTTGTTAGAGTACAATCTTTCGTAGTAATCTGAAATGATTCTTTTAATTTCATTTGGTTCTCTTGTGATGTGGTCCTTCTCGTTTCTTATTCGGGTTATTTGTTTCCTTTCCTGTATTTCTTTAGTCAGTCTAGCCAATGGTTTATCAATTTTGTTAATTTTTTCAAAGAACCAGCTTTTGGCTTTGTTAATTCTTTCAATTGTTTTTCTGTTCTCTAATTCATTTAGTTCAGCTCTAATTTTTATTATTTGTTTTCTTCTGGTGCCTGATGGATTCTTTTGTTGCTCACTTTCTATTTGTTCAAGTTGTAGGGACAGTTCTCTGCTTTTGGCTCTTCTTTTTGTATGTGTGCATTTATTGATATAAATTGGCCTCTGAGCACTGCTTTTGCTGTGTCCCAGAGGTTTTGATAGGAAGTATTTTCATTCTCGTTGCTTTCTATGAATTTCCTTATTCCCTCCTTGATGTCTTCTATAACCCAGTCTTTTTTCAGGAGGGTATTGTTCAGTTTCCAAGTATTTGATTTCTTTTCCCTAGTTTTTCTGTTATTGATCTCTAGTTTTATTGCCTTGTGGTCTGAGAAGATGCTTTGTAATATTTCGATGTTTTGGATTCTGCAAAGGTTTGTTTTATGACCTAATATGTGGTCTATTCTAGAGAATGTTCCATGTGCGCTAGAAAAAAAAGTATATTTTGCAGCAGTTGGGTGGAGAGTTCTGTATAAGTCAATGAGGTCAAGTTGGTTGATTGTTGTAATTAGATCTTCCGTGTCTCTGTTGAGCTTCTTACTGGATGTCCTGTCCTTCTCCGAAAGTGGTGTGTTGAAGTCTCCTACTATAATTGTGGAGGTGTCTATCTCGCTTTTCAATTCTGTTAAAATTTGATTTATGTATCTTGCAGCCCTGTCATTGGGTGCATAAATATTTAATATGGTTATGTCTTCCTGATCAATTGTCCCTTTTATCATTATATAGTGTCCTTCTTTATCCTTTGTGGTGGATTTAAGTCTAAAGTCTATTTTGTCAGAAATTAATATTGCTACTCCTCTTCTTTTTTGCTTATTGTTTGCTTGATATACTTTTTTCCATCCTTTGAGTTTTAGTTTGTTTGTGTCTCTAAGTCTAAGGTGTGTCTCTTGTAGGCAGCATATAGATGGATCGTGTTTCTTTATCCAGTCTGTGACTCTCTGTCTTTTTATTGGTGCATTTAGTCCATTTACATTCAGGGTAATTATAGATAAATAAGTGTTTAGTGTTGTCATTTTGATGCCTTTCTATGTGTGTTGTTGACAATTTCATTTTTCCACATAGTTTTTTGTGCTGAGGCGTTTTTCTTAGTAAATTGTGAGATCCTCATTTTCGTAGTGCTTGACTTTATGTTAGTTGAGTCGTTAACGTTTTTCTTGGTTTTTATCTTGAGTTATAGAGTTGTTATACCTTTTTGTGGTTACCTTATTATTTACCCCTATTTTTCTAAGTAAAAACCTAACTTGTATTGTTCTATATCGCCTTGTATCACTCTCCATATGGCAGTTCAATGCCTCCTGTATTTAGTCCCTCTTTTTGATTATTGTGATCTTTTACCTATTGACTTCCATGATTCCCTGTTATGTGTATTTTTTTTAATTAATCTTAATTTGTTTGTTTTTGTGATTTCCCTATTTGAGTTGATATCAGGATGTTCTGTTTTGTGACCTTGTATTGTGCTGATATCTGATATTATTGGTTCTCTGACCAAACAATATCCTTTAGTGTTTCTTGTAGCTTTGGTTTGGTTTTTGCAAATTCTCTAAACTTGTGTTTGTCTGTAAATATCTTAATTTCGCCTTCATATTTCAGAGAGAGTTTTGCTGGATATATGATCCTTGGCTGGCAGTTTTTCTCCTTCAGTGTTCTGTATATGTCGTCCCATTCCCTTCTTGCCTGCATGGTTTCTGCTGAGTAGTCAGAACATATTCTTATTGATTCTCCCTTGAAGGAAACCTTTCTTTTCTCCCTGGCTGCTTTTAAAATTTTCTGTTTATCTTTGGTTTTGGTGAGTTTGATGATAATATGTCTTGGTGTTTTTCTTTTTGGATCAATCTTAAATGGGGTTCGATGAGCATCTTGGATAGATATCCTTTCGTCTTTCATGATGTCAGGGAAGTTTTCTGTCAGGAGTTCTTCAACTATTTTCTCTGTGTTTTCTGTCCCCCCTCCCTGTTCTGGGACTCCAACCACCCGCAGGTTATCCTTCTTGATAGAGTCCCACATAATTCTTAGGGTTTCTTCATTTTTTTTTATTCTTTTATCTGATTTTTTTTCAGCTATGTTGGTGTTGATTCCCTGGTCCTCCAGATGTCCCAGTCTGCATTCTAATTGCTCGAGTCTGCTCCTCTGACTTCCTATTGCGTTGTCTAATTCTGTAATTTTATTGTTAATCTTTTGGATTTCTACATGTTGTCTCTCTATGGATTCTTGCAACTTATTAATTTTTCCACTATGTTCTTGAATAATCTTTTTGAGTTCTTCAACAGTTTTATCAGTGTGTTCCTTGGCTTTTTCTGCAGTTATCCTAATTTCATTTGTGATATCATTAAGCATTCTGTAAATTAGTTTTTTATATTCTGTATCTGATAATTCCAAGATTGTATCTTCATTTGGGAAAGATTTTGATTCTTTTGTTTGGGGGGTTGGAGAAGCTGTCATGGTCTGCTTCTTTAAGTGGTTTGATATGGATTGTTGTCTCCGAGCCATCACTGGGAAACTAGTTTTTCCAGAAAATCCGCTAAAAAAAAAATGCAGTCAGATCCCTATCAGAGTTCTCCCTCTGGCTCAGGCTACTCAGATGTTAATGAAGCCGCCTGGGGAGGGTGGGGGAGGGAACAGAGAGATAGGAGAGTAGCACCTCAGAATATAGCCAGAGTTGCTTGTCTTGCTTGGAATGACTATTATATCTGAGATTCCCGCGGGGCGCGTCGCCTATGTGTGCTGGCTGTGTGGAGATTGCCCCCGGGGGGTCTGGCCCGCTGGAGTCACGGTCAGATCCTCCGCTTCCAGCCCCATGCCCAGCGCCAAGGCTCCCCTACTGGGACGATGCCCTCTCGACTCCAAAATCAGTCGCTGCCTCCCGGGGACTTCTCGTCCCTCCAGCCGCGTGGCCGTGCCGCCTCCGAGAACCAGTTGGGCCTCCTCCCGGGGTTAGTTCAGATGGGTGGAGCAGCTCCCCGTGCTTGTGCCGTGACCGAGTGTCCCGGCTGGGATGCTGTTCTCCCCGCTCCAATACCATTCTCTGCCTCCCGGGGACTTCTCCTACAGGCTGCATCCCACGCCGCCCGTGCGACCCGGCTGGTCCCCTTCCCGGGGTTAGCTCAGGGGGGTGGAGCAACTCTCCGTGTTTATGCCGTACCTGCGTCCAGTCCAAATCCCTGCGGGATGGTTCCCCGGCTCGGACGCTGCTCTTTCTGCTCCAAGACCAGTCACTGCCTCCCGGGGACTTCTCCTACAGGCTGCGTCCCACGCCGCCCGTGCGACCCGGCTGGTCCCCTTCCCGGGGTTAGCTCAGGGGGGTGGAGCAACTCTCCGTGTTTATGCCGTACCTGCGTCCAGTCCAAATCCCTGCGGGATGGTTCCCTGGCTCGGACGCTGCTCTTTCTGCTCCAAGACCAGTCACTGCCTCCCGGGGACTTCTCCTACCAGCTGCGTCCCACACCGCCCATGGAACCGGCTGGTCCCCCTCCCGGGGTTAGTTCAGGGGGGTGGAGCAGCTCTCTGTGGTTGTGCCGTACCTGACTGGTACGCTGGCTCCAGGCTCTGGAAACAATCGCTGCTTCCCCGTATTAGTTCGTTCTCCATCTCTAAATCTGTGTTTGTTGTTCAGGGTTCGTAGATTGTTATGTATGTGATCGATTCACTTGTTTTTCCGTGTCTTTGTTGTAAGAGGGATCCGAGGTAGCATCTGCCTAGTCCGCCATCTTGGCTCCGCCCCCCCATGACTTCTGTTTTTTAATTGATTTTAACAAACACTTCCCTATCCTAGGAACATAAAAATGTTTGTCTATATTTCCTTCTTACTATTTTGGAGCCCTGGTGGTGCAGTGGTTAAGAGCTTGGCTGTTTACCCAAAGACTGGCAGTTCAAATCCACTAGCACTCCTTGAAAATTCTATGAGGCAGTTCTGCTCTGTCCTATAGGATCGCTTTGAGTTGGAATTGACTCGACAGCAATGATTTTTATTTTATTTTTTGCATGGCATTTCTTTTTCCATCCTTTTGCTGTCAACCTATCTGTGGCTTTATATTTAAAATGCACCATATATCAAAAATAGGCAACACATAGTTAGGTCCTATTTTTTATCCTGCCTGACAATCTCTGTTTTATAATTGAAATGTTTAGGTCATTTACGGAGACCTGGTAGCGCAGTGGTTAAGAGATATAGCTGCTAACTAAAAGGTCAGCAGTTGAAATCCACCAGCCACTTCTGGGAAACCCCATGGGGCAGTTCTACTCTGTCCTATAGGGTCACTATGAGTTGGAACTGACTCGATGGCAATGGGTATGGTAGGGTAGTCCATTTGTATTTATGGTCTTGCATGTATACCTTCTGTTTTTTATCCCTTTGTTCCTCCTTGCCTACCATTTTTGGGCTAATCTTTATTTATTTTTAAACTTTCTGTTTATTTACTCTATTGACATCTTAGCTTTAACTTTTTTTTAATTGTAGTAAAATAGATGTAATAAAACACTTGGCATTCTCACATGTACAGTTCAGTCATGTTAACTTACTTTCATCATGTAGCTTTAACTCTTTATTGTTTTTTTTACTGGTTTCTCTGAGGCTAATACTGTGCTAAGGTTTACATTCTCAGGTGTGTTGTTGTGTACTTATTTCTCTCTTTCTTGGGGAAAAGTGTGCCTTAGACTTCTCTCATCCTCATCATCACTCACATGTTCATTCATTCATTCAACAAACACATATTGAACATCCACTGTGTGCCAGGGACTGTTCTAGGTGTTGGGAATACAGGTGTGAACATGACAGATATGAACTTCACCGTGTATTTGGGGAAATACATGAGTAGGAAAGTCTTCCCAGAAGAGAAAATATCTGAACTTGAAGGCTGATCGGGAATTGGCCGGGGAAGGGAGGAATGTTAGGTTGTTCCATATTGTGGCAATGGCAAGCACAAAGGCCAGAGGCAGGAGGGATTGTCAATTTGTTCAGGAAGCTGTAAGGCGTTCAGCGTAGCTGGAGCTGGTGTCAGAGGGTGCAAACCAAAGTGGAATAGTATGTAGGCTGGCAAGAGGTTGAGCGAGTCCTTATTGGTTAACTCCTTATCTTCTCATAGAATTAGGAATCTAGGGCTGGGACCATGGTATTCATTTTGTGAATATTCATCCATTGAAAGATTAAAGAGATTTTGGGCAGAACTACCGCTGATAAAATACGGATCCACTCCAGCCGATTGTAATGCCTCAATTTCTACTTTTGGGGATTTTGTCTTTTTGATTTTCAAATGCTGTTGTAAAAAAGACCACATTATTCCAGAAGAGTGCCTCTTGTAATATGAGCAAGGGATTTTCCAGGTCATTGGAGATGGGAGGGAACGTCCCTAGACTGCCCTGGATGAGTCTAGGGGCCACTCACTCTCTGTATACTCTCGAGTACCTTCCTTCTCCTCTCTGGCCTGTCTTCCCTCTTTTGTTCAATCAGGAGTTTGTAAAGGAGTGCATCTGAGGGCAGTTCCTGCCAGCTCTGACATGTCATGAGTTTGTCAGCCTATAACACCTCATGGGAACTGTTTTTTTTTTCTGTATTTCTAGCCATAAAAACTTCCAGGGCACTCATGGGAATGGGGCATCCAGTGTAAATATAGTAGCCAGGGCTCTGGATTCAAGTGATAGAAACCAACTCAGATTAGGTAAAGACAGGTTAGGCATAAAAAGGAGAATTTACCTGTAGGATGTGGGGAGAGGAATATCAAGAATTCCAGGGCAGAATGCAACTGGGGCTCAGGAAAGAACTGGAACTGGGAATAGCAAAACCTTCAAGGATCATTCACCATGGTGATTTTTCCTTCTCTCTGTGCCTATGTTTTGCACATTCTCTCTCTTCTCTGTGCTTCTCTGGTCTATGTGAGAGAAGATGGTGTCTGCCTAACCCCCAACTCTACCCCTTCTCTCTCCCAATTTAAGAATTCTGAAGGGGAGAGAATCAGAATGGCCCAGCCTGCATCGGGCATGAAGTCCTGACCAGTCATCCATGGCTCTAGGCCCTGAGTTTAGGGGGATTGGCAGCCAGAGAGTGTCTATTCCATCTGGATTGTTTGGTTTGAAATGGGTGCAGTGGTCACAGAAGTGGGGGGACTGTGGGTCTGTCCTAACCTATTGAAGGTCTCTGCCCGTGAGAGGTGGGGGTGAAGCTCCTGGGAATCTGAGGGAATGTGGAAGAAGGTGGGTGTGTGACAAACTCCACGCTAGGTCACACTAAGACAGAAAACCCACTTTCTTGGACCCTGCCTTCTATGGCTCAGCCTTCATCATGGGCTGACTCTCAGCAGAAAAACCATTATAGGCATTTTTCCTTCCAGTTAACCCAAAATGGGAAAAGAAGAGGAACCAGACGTCCTTGCTAATAAGGAAGACTTAGAGTGGAGTTGAGGGACGTGGTGGGGCTTCTGACCATGCTGCCTCCCTCATGAATGAGGAGGGCTAACTGGTGAAATCAGATAGAAGGGAGGAGAGGAAAGGAGCTGTTCTAGGTGGAGTAGGGGCTTCCTGATCCCATTCCAGAATGTCCTCATCTCTCAGTGAACCTTCTCATCTTTCTTCTGCAAAGTGAGAGTATCCCAAGACCAAGAGCTCAGGAGTCCAGACTGCTATCAAAATGGTGGATGAAGGCCCTTACCTTATCCCAGATCTGGACCAGCAAGGCCAGCAGAGGTCCTTTTTTGAGAGATATGAGCCCAGTCTAAAGACCATGATCCCAGGGCAACCTATGCAAGGTAAGCTAGGATGAGTCTTGGAGGCCTCAAAACCACTGGGTGGGGGTGGGGCAGAGCTGGGCAGAGCCTTCAGGGATCAGGAGAGCCAGCCAGCTCCTCCTGCTGCTGCATCTGTATGTGTGTCCTTTTGTCCATCCATCCATCCACACGTTTATTCGTTTATCCACCAGACACTTCCTGCCTCCTTTTGTTTTAGGATGAGAGGTAGACAATAGCCAACCTTTAAGGAGAACTTTGTACATGTCAGGCCCTGTTAAAGCGCCTTACAAATCTTCTCATTCAATCTTCACAATCACCCTCAAGTTGCTAGGATTATCTTCATCTGGTAAATTGGGAAAGCGAGGCACAGTTGACAGAGGTTCAAACTACATCCATTGCTGTTGAAGCAATTTCAACTCATAGCTACAATATAGGAGGGAGTAGGACTTTTCCCATAGGGTTTCCTAAGCTATTTTCTTTCCTGAAGCAGACTGCCACATCTTCCTCCCTCAAAGTGGGTTGGCGAGTTCAAACCACCAACCTGTCAGGTAGCTTTTCCTTTATAGGAATCTACCTCAACAGTTAGTGGCTTAAAACAATTGCCTTTGGTTTAGCTTCTAATTCTTTGACTAAGCAATTTGGGCTTGAGCTCAGCTGTGTGGTTCATCTGGTCTTAACTGTGCTTATTCATGCATCTATTGGTCATCATGGTGGTGGCTGTGCTTCTGGGGGCTGGCTGACTGTGGTTTAGGGCAATATGGTCCATGTAGACTCCCAGACTTCAGCAGGCTAGCCTGGACTCGATCACATCCCAGCACAATAGGCTTCCAAGAGAATGAGTGGAAGCATGCACTGCTTCTTGAGACTCAGGCTTAGAACCGGCACACCATTTCTTCCACTGTACTCTGTTGGCCAAAGCAAGTCACAAGGTCAGCCCAGATTCAAGGTGTGGGGAAATGGACTCCATCTCTAGATGGAAGAAGCTGCAAGGTCACATTGCAAGTTGGTGGGATACAGACAGGAAGAGACAATGGGGGTCATTTTTGCACTCCAGGATAGGAACTCAGGCTGCCTGACTTCCGAGTTCAGATGCTCAACCATAATATTATTTTCCATATATTGTTGACATTATACTAACCATGATATAAAACTCTGCCTTTTCCACGTGAGATGGGAATGTGGCCTGTCCTCTAAGCAGAAGAAGGACTGAGTGGCATCTGTAGTCATGACGTGACACCATTGCACTCTGCCAGCATCTCTGGACCAAAGTACACACTTGAGCCTCCTAAGGTGAGAGGAGATGGTTGAGGGATGAGGAAATGGGCCACGGGAGGGCTCTAACTCTCTACTGTTCTGGCTCAGTTCGTAATTGTTTTGTGGAAAGCCCATGTGGGGTAGAGCTTAAGAGCACCACAAGCCCCTGGAGTCAGCAAGAAGTGGGTTTGAATCCCTCTTCCATCACTTACTAGCTGTAACACTTTGGGCAAGTTTTCTAACCACTCTGTGCCTCAATGTTTTTGTCTCTGAAATGGGGTAATAATGTTACCCTACTACTCATATTGCAGAGCCCTGGTGGCACAGTGGTTAAAGAAATAGGCTACTAACCAAAAAGTCGGCAGTTTAATCCACCAGTGCTCCTTGGAAACCCTATGGAGAAGTTATACTCTGTCCTATAGGGCCACTCTAAGTCAGAATCGACTTCACAGCCACAGGTTGTGGCACTCATCTTGCTGAGTTGTTGTGAGGATTAAGTGAGATAATACTTGACTTTACAATAAAAGCCATGCTTTGTGAAATTTTTATGTGCCATGCTCACAGTATGTCATTAATATTTGTTCTGTTGTGCATGAGATCATCATGAGTTAGAGCTGACTCAACAGCAACTAACATCAACAAGCTTCCTTGGGCGGTGGTCCCAGGAGGCAGGAGGGGAGCTTTTGGTAGTGTGAGGTGGGGAAGGAGGAAAAGGCAATACGCAGGTGTGTCATCGGTGTCATTGCTGTGGGCAATAAGGACTGAATTCCTCTAAGTCCTTCTGAGCGTATGGTTTTCCACCTGACAGATGGAAGGTGGAGGCATTTATCCATGGGCTCCAGGCCCCCATTAGTTAAAGTTTGGCCCCGGCAATTCTTGGCATTAACCCCTGCAATTCTGAGCTGCATTTACCTTCCTGACAAGGTCCCCAAGTAGATGTGAACAGAGAAAGAGCGCACATTTGAGATGGGACATTGTCAGCATGAGCCTGGGCTTGCCCAAAACTGTCCTCTACAGCTGAGTTCAGAGGTGAATGGAAGAGAGGCTGTGACTCAGGGCACCTTCACAGCATCTGCTGCTGATATCAGCTCTTACAGGGCCTGGCATGTAATAAATACTCAATAATTGCTAGATATTTCTCTGTGTCTCTGATTTTTATTCCTCCTCAGGTGATTTATTCCTCAAGGACAAAAACTCAGCCTTTAATTTCCTCTTTTTTTCCTCCTCCTCCTCTTCCCCCCACTCCCCACCCTTCTGCCCTTTCTTCTTTCCCCTCTATTCTCCTCTGTCATAATCCAATGGCTAATATTTATGTAGCACTTTACATGTTTTCTTAGGGTACTCCAGAGAAAACAAAACCAGTAATGTGTGTGTGTGATTTATTTCAAGGGATTAGCTCATGCAATTGTGGGGGCCTGACAAATACCGAAAATCTGTAGGTCAGGGAGTAGGCTGCAGACTCCAGCGGGCTTGTGTCCAAGATATACAGGTCAGGGACAAAAAGAGTACAGAGTGGAAAGAGAGTTCTGCCAAAATGTTTATAGTCTCAAGGCAGAAAAACACTAAGGCAACTCACTTTTCAACTGATCAATTGATTATTTTACATTGCATTACATTATGGAAAGTGATTACATTACAGAACGTGATTACATTACATTATGTTACATTACGTTACGTTACGTCACGTTACGTTACGCTACGTTACGCTACGCTACGCTACATTATACTGCAGTACACTGCGGGACAGCAACCAGCCCGGTATCTGGCCAACCAATGGAAACTGTAGCCCAATCATGTCAACACATAAAACTAACCATCACACATATGTTAATAAATTTAATCCTTGTAATAAACCATGATGTTGTCTCTAGGTCTTCCCCCTTGCCTCACCCCCACTGTGGAAATCCCAGCTCTGTACCCTCCTCCTCCTACTGAGAGCAAACACATACACCTGACTTATTGATGAATCAACTAACGGGCTTCCATTTGCCCACCTGCACAGTGGAACAGAAGCCCTCTTACCCATAGGACGGTTATGGGACTCAAATACTGGTCAACATCCAATTGAAAAGCTCACTAAGAAAGTTCCCTGCTTTTGGTAGTGTTTATTGAGTTTTATGGTTCAAATACTCCTACAATGGTTGATATCAGGCTATCAACATGGCGGCACTGAATGTGAAGTCTGGAATGCTCTGAGGCAAACTGTTGTATCATATTTGTACCAGAAAGGCATGACAGACTTAAATAACCTCAAGACCATAGATATTAATAAAGCGTAGTGAAATAAGAGGACTTCATGCTTGGTAAAGTAGACGGTCAGTGAAAAAGAGGAAGAGCCTCGATGACATGGACTGACACAGTAGCTGTAACAATGAGCTCAAGCGTAACAACGATTGCGAGGTTGGCACAGGACCAGGCAGTGTTTCCTTCTGTTGTGCATAGAATCGTTATGAGTAGGAATCAACTCGATGGCACCTAACAACAACAACAGTGAAATAACTAGGAAGGGGTGAGTTTTGAGTATGTATTACCTTTGTTTTTAACATAATTTACTTAATTTTAAGCACTTATTATTATTTTACTTTTAATAATGGACATGTTTAACAAGTGACCTGCAGAATTCTTGAGCATTCAACAATTGGCCATCACGAGCTGGTCTGACCTGGCTCTAGCACACCCTACTCCAAGGACTAAAGTTGCACATCACAAGTTCTGAGCCTGCCTGTGGTTAGTACTGCAGTTAAGAATAAAACCAGAGCATCACCCTGGAGCACCAAGCTCCATCGGGGTTGGCCCCCAACCCTGTGGATGATGCAGGGCTGCTCTCCTTTGCCACCTTTTCCTGGCTCACTCCAGTGATGATTCGAGGCTACAAGCACACGCTGACTGTGGACACCCTGCCCCCATTGTCGCTGTATGACTCATCCGACACCAATGCCAAAAGGTACCAGGGCTTGCTTGGGTCAGTCACCTTGGGAGAGGAGCCCATTCTAGGAAGGGCCTGTGAGCCCCTTTGTGTGCTCCATGTCCCAGATGTGAGGCTCTCTGAGATGTGGGTGGGGCCGACTACACTTCTTGTAGGTGAGCACTGGGTAGAGTCTGGGGGGAAAAAGGACCAGTTGGAGAACTATGACCTGAGGCTCTGGC
This sequence comes from Elephas maximus indicus, assembly GCF_024166365.1. NCBI lineage: Eukaryota > Metazoa > Chordata > Mammalia > Proboscidea > Elephantidae > Elephas > Elephas maximus. The sequence goes on along the minus strand of NC_064839.1, from coordinate 7,979,448 downwards.
TGGGCAGTTGGTTGTTTGTAGGAGTGCCGCATCAGGACAAGGGGGCTGGATTCCCACTTTGCTCTGCGCTGGCGGGATCCACCTGGGCTGCTGCACAAGCCCCGGGCATCCTGTTCTCCTTCGACTTTAAAAATTGCTATTGGACTTTCGTATTACAAAATACATTTAGGTTAAACCACATGAAACTGCTCATCTTTTACATTTTTGACTTCCAAAAATGACAATTTCATATGAGCCAACTTCATTCATGTTCATTATAAAAATGTTGTTAAAGAGAGGGTGGCGGGACCAAGATGGCTGACTAGGTAGACGCTACCTCGGATCCCTCTTGCAACAAAGACTCGGAAAAACAAGTGAATCGATCACATACATAACAATCTACGAACCCTGAACAACGAACACAGATTTAAAGAGTTGACCTGAATGACAGAGATGGAGAACGAACAAATACGGGGAAGCAGCGACTGTTTTCGGAGCCTGGAGCCAGCGTCCCAGTCAGGTAACCTTGGCGCTGGGCTTAGGACTGGGCCCAGGAGAGCTGAAAACAAAATCTTGTGACGGCGCAAACAAGGGGCGCAGCCCTACCCCCCTGAACTGACCCCAGGAGCGGGAATAGCCGGTCCATGCAGGCGGTGTGGCAACGCAGCTGGTGGGAGAAATCCCCGGGAGGCAGTGACTGGTTTTGGAGCCGGGAGTGCAGCATCCCAGCCGGGGAACCTTGGCGCCGGGCTTTGGACTGGGCACAGGGGAGCTGAACACGGCATCTACTCACGGCACAAACACAAGGCGCAGCCCCACTTCCCTAAACTAACCCTGGGAGGGGGCCCAGCCGGTCCACGGGGGCAGCGCAGCGACGCGGCTGGTGGGACAAGAAGTCCCCGGGAGGTTTTGGAGCCGGGAGTGCAGCGTCCCAGCAGGGGAACCTTGACGCTGGGCTTTGGACTGGCAGCGGAGGATCTGACCGTGGCTTTAGCGGGCCAGACCCTCGGGGACAATCTCCACACAGCCAGCATACATAGGCGACAGATAAAATAGTCATCCCAAGCAAGATAAGCAACTTTGGCTATGTTATGGGGTGCTACTCTCCTGTTTTTCTGAATCCCCCCCTCCCTTTCCCAGGCGGCTTCATTAACATTGGAATTTCCTGAGACAGAGGGAGAACGGCTCCGGCTCCACAGCGGCTTTGCTTTTCACTTTTTTTTTTTTGGTCTTTTCCTAACCCATTCTTCCGGCCTGAGAGAAGCAACCACAAAAAACCCAGAGACCAAAAATCCTTCCTTAATTGGACTAAAAACACAGAACCAGCTCCAGCCAAGCATATATGATCCAAATCTTGGGCTTTCATCCTTACAGGGAACAAGGTGGCGGTTATAATCCAAAGGCAGTTCTGATAGGGATCTGACTGCATTTTTTTTTTAGCGGATTTACTGGAAAAACAAGTTTCCCAGGTCTGATATCTCTCCTTATTCAACAGAGTCCTAACTGACCCACAACAGGGAACTGAGGGCTGAAGCTCCCCCCAGACCACCTAGCCTCTTGCCTTAGGGGTCTAAGGAGGGTGACACCTACCAATCAGTAGAGGTACTTACATTGGAGGCCTAAGGTACAGCTGCAGTGCCCTCCCACCAAGGTGCTATAGGAATAGAAACACACCTACCCCACTGACACTTGGGGGGAAGCCTGTCAGCATCCTGCCCCCCCCCGGAGTGTGAACCCCAGCAGCTAATAGAATCTGGTGCACACAACTATCACCACTACTTCTCGAGGTGGATAGGTGTTAGGGTGCAGCACACACTTGATGACCCAAAATCAGATTCTACTCAAGAATAGTGAATAGACTCAGGCATATATATCTGGTAACAGCCCAAACCAGCTGGTAATAGGTCATAAGTAAGTCAAGGGCTACAACAAACAAGACAGCACAATCTAGTAGCCCATCCAAGTATATTGAAAGAAAACAAAACAAGATAAGACTCAGTGAGCAATTATAGAATAAACCACTACTTTTTTTTTTTTATATGTTAGTGATGGCTCAGAGACAGCAGTCGATATCAAACCACATAAAGAAGCAGACCATGACAGCTTCTACAACCCCCCAAACAAAAGAATCAAAATCTTTCCCAAATGAAGATACAATCCTGGAATTATCAGATACAGAATATAAAAAACTAATTTACAGAATGCTTCAAGACATCAGGGATGACCTCAGAAATGAAATAAGGCAAACCGCAGAAAAAGCCAAGGAACACACTGATAAAACAGTTGAAGAACTAAAAAAGATTATTCAAGAACATAGTGGAAAAATTAATAAGTTGCAAGAATCCATAGAGAGACAGCATGCAGAAATCCAAAAGATTAACAATAAAATTACAGAATTAGACAATGCAATAGGAAGTCAGAGGAGCAGACTCGAGCAATTAGAATGCAGACTGGGAAAACTGGAGGACCAGGGAATTAACACCAACAGAGCTGAAAAAAAAAATCATATAAAAGAATTTAAAAAAATGAAGAAACCCTAAGAGTCATGTGGGACTCTATTAAGAAGGATAACTTGCATGTGATTGGAGTCCCAGGACAGGGAGGGAGGACAGAAAACACAGAGAAAATAGTTCAAGATATGCTGACAGAAAACTTCCCTGACATCATGGAAGACGAAAAGATATCTATCCAAGATGCTCATTGAACCCCATTTAAGATTGATCCAAAAAGAAAAACACCAAGACATATTATCATCAAACTCGCCAAAACCAAAGATAAACAGAAAATTTTAAAAGCAGCCAGGGAGAAAAGAAAGGTTTCCTTCAAGGGAGAATCAATAAGTTCAGACTACTCAGCAGAAACCATGCAGGCAAGAAGGCAATGGGATGACATATACAGAGCACTGAAGGAGAAAAACTGCCAGCCAAGGATCATATATCCAGCAAAACTCTCTCTGAAATATGAAGGCGAAATTAAGATATTTACAGATAAACACAAGCTTAGAGAATTCGCAAAAACCAAACCAAAGCTACAAGAAATACTAAAGGAAATTGTTTGGTCAGAAAACCAGTAATATCAGATACCAGCACAACACAAGGTCACAAAACAGAACATCCTGATATCAACGCAAATAGGGAAATCACAAAAACAAATTAAGATTAGTTAAAAAAAAAATGCTCATAACAGGGAATCATTGAAGTCAATATGTAAAAGATCACAATAATCAAAAAGAGGGACTAAATATAGGTGGCATAGAACTGCCATATGGAGAGTGATACAAGGCGATATAGGACAATACAAGTTAGGTTTTTACTTAGAAAGCTAGGTGTAAATATTAAGGTAACCACAAAGAGGTATAACAACTCCATAACTCAAGACAAAAGCCAAGAAAAACGTAACGACTCAACAAACATAAAGTCAAACACTATGAAAATGAGGATCTCACAATTTACTAAGAAAAACGTCTCAGCACAAAAAAGTAAGTGGAAAAAATGAAATTGTCAACAACACACATAAAAAGGCATCAAAATGACAACACTAAACACTTATTTATCTATAATTACGCTGAATGTAAATGGCCTAAATGCACCAATAAAGAGAGAGTCTCGGACTGGATAAAGAAACATGATCCGTCTATATGCTGCCTACAAGAGACACACCTTAGACTTAGAGACACAAACAAACTAAAACTCAAAGGATGGAAAAAATATATCAAGCAAACAATAAGCAAAAAAGAAGAGGAGTAGCAATATTAATTTCTAACAAAATAGACTTTAAACTTAAATTTACCACGAAGGATAAAGAAGGACACTACATAATGATAAAAGGGACAATTGATCAGGAAGACATAACCATATTAAATATTTATGCACCCAATGACAGGGCTGCAAGATACATAAATCAAATTTTAACAGAACTGAAAAGTGAGATAGACACCTCCACAATTATAGTAGGAGACTTCAACACACCACTTTTGGAGAAGGACAGCATATCCAGTAAGAAGCTCAATAGGGACACGGAAGACCTCATTACAACAATCAACCAACTTGACCTCATTGACTTATACAGAACTCTCCACCCAACTGCTGCAAAATATACTTTTTTTTCTAGCGCACATGGAACATTCTCTAGAATAGACCACATATTAGGTCATAAAACAAACCTTTGCAGAATCCAAAACATCGAAATATTACAAAGCATCTTCTCAGACCACAAGGCAATAAAACTAGAAATTAATAACAGAAAAACTAGGGAAAAGAAATCAAATACTTGGAAACTGAACAATACCCTCCTGAAAAAAGACTGGGTTATAGAAGACATCAAGGAGGGAATAAGGAAATTCATAGAATGCAACGAGAATGAAAATACTTCCTATCAAAACCTCTGGGACACAGCAAAAGCAGTGCTCAGAGGCCAATTTATATCGATAAATGCACACATACAAAAAGAAGAAAGAGCCAAAATCAGAGAACTGTCCCTACAACTTGAACAAATAGAAAGTGAGCAACAAAAGAATCCATCAGGCACCAGAAGAAAACAAATAATAAAAATTAGAGCTGAACTAAATGAATTAGAGAACAGAAAAACAATTGAAAGAATTAACAAAGCCAAAAGCTGGTTCTTTGAAAAAATTAACAAAATTGATAAACCATTGGCTAGACTGACTAAAGAAATACAGGAAAGGAAACAAATAACCCAAATAAGAAACGAGAAGGGCCACATCACAACAGACCCAACTGAAATTAAAAGAATCATATCAGATTATTACGAAAGATTGTACTCTAACAAATTTGCAAACCTAGAAGAAATGGATGAATTCCTAGAAAAACACTACCTACCTAAACTAACACATTCAGAAGTAGAACAACTAAATAGACCCATAACAAAAAAAGAGATTGAAACGGTAATCAAAAAACTCCCAACAAAAAAAAGCCCTGGCCCGGACGGCTTCACTGCAGAGTTCTACCAAACTTTCAGAGAAGAGTTAACACCACTACTACTAAAGGTACTTCAAAGCATAGAAAATGACGGAATACTACCCAACTCATTCTATGAAGCCACCATCTCCCTGATACCAAAAGCAGGTAAAGAAAAAAAAATTTCATCACAAAAAAAAGAAAATTACAGACCTGTATCCCTCATGAACATAGATGCAAAAATCCTCAACAAAATTCTAGCCAATAGAATTCAACAACATATCAAAAAAAACAATTCACTACAACCAAGTGGGATTTATACCAGGTATGCAAGGCTGGTTTAATATTAGAAAAACCATTAATGTAATCCATCATATTAATAAAACAAAAGACAAAAACCACATGATCTTATCAATTGATGCAGAAAAGGCATTTGACAAAGTCCAACACCCATTTATGATAAAAACTCTCAGCAAAATAGGAATTGAAGGAAAATTCCTCAACATAATAAAGGGCATCTATGCAAAGCCAACAGCCAACATCACTCTAAATGGAGAGAGCCTGAAAGCATTTCCCTTGAGAATGGGAACCAGACAAGGATGCCCTTTATCACCGCTCTTCTTCAACATTGTGCTAGAGGTCCTAGCCAGAGCAATTAGGCTAGACAAAGAAATAAAGGGCATCCGGATTGGCAAAGAGGAAGTAAAATTATCTCTATTTGCAGATAACACGATCTTATACACAGAAAACCCCAATGAATCCTCCAGAAAATGACTGAAACTAATAGAAGAGTTTGGCAGAGTCTCAGGTTATAAGATAAACATACAAAAATCACTTGGATTCCTCTACATCAACAAAAAGAACATCGAAGATGAAATCACCAAATCAATACCATTCACAGTAGCCCCCAAGAAGATAAAATACTTAGGAATAAATCTTACCAAGGATGTAAAAGACCTATACAAAGAAAACTACAAAGCTCTACTACAAGAAATTCAAAAGGACATACTTAAGTGGAAAAACATACCTTGCTCATGGATAGGAAGACTTAGCATAGTAAAAATGTCTATTCTACCAAAAGCCATCTATACATACAATGCACTTCCGATCTAAATTCCAGTGTCATTTTTTAATGTGATAGAGAAACAAATCACCAGCTTCATATGGAAGGGAAAGAAGCCTCGGATGAGCAAAGCATTACTGAAAAAGAAGAAGAAAGTGGGAAGCCTCACTCTACCTGATTTCAGAACCTATTATACAGCCACAGTAGTCAAAACAGCCTGGTACTGGTACAACAACAGACACATAGACCAGTGGAACAGAATTGAGAACCCAGATATAAATCCATCCACATATGAGCAGCTGATATTTGACAAAGGCCCAGTGTCAGTTAACTGGGGAAAACATAGTCTTTTTAACAAATGGTGCTGGCATAACTGGGTATCCATTTGCAAAAAAATGAAACAGGACCCATACCTCACACCATGCACAAAAACTAACTCCAAGTGGATCAAAGACCTAAACATAAAGACTAAAACGATAAAGATCATGGAAGAAAAAATAGGGACAACGTTAGGAGCCCTAATACAAGGCATAAACAGAATACAAAACATTGCCAAAAATGACGAAGAGAAACCCGATAACTGGGAGCTCCTAAAAATCAAACACCTATGCTCATCTAAAGACTTCACCAAAAGAGTAAAAAGACCACCTACAGATTGGGAAAGAATGTTCAGCTATGCCATCTCCGACCAGCGCCTGATCTCTAAAATCTATATGATTCTGTCAAAACTCAACCACAAAAAGACAAACAACCCAATCAAGAAGTGGGCAAAAGATATGAACACACACTTCACTAAAGAAGATATTCAGGCAGCTAACAGATACATGAGAAAATGCTCTCGATCATTAGCCGTTAGAGAAATGCAAATTAAAACCACGATGAGATTCCATCTCACTCTAACAAGGCTGGCTTTAATCCAAAAAACACAAAATAATAAATGTCGGAGAGGCTGCTGGTGGGAATGTCAGATGGTACAACCACTTTGGAAATCTATCTGGCGTTATCTTAAACATTTAGAAATAGAACTACCATACAACCCAGAAATCCCACTCCTCGGAATATACCCTAGAGATACAAGAGCCTTCACACAAACAGATATATGCACACCCATGTTTATTGCAGCACTGTTTACAATAGCAAAAAGCTGGAAGCAACCAAGGTGTCCGTCAACGGATGAATGGGTAAATAAATTGTGGTATATTCACACAATGGAATACTACGCATCGATAAAGAACAGTGACGAATCCGTGAAACATTTCATAACATGGAGGAACCTGGAAGGCATTATGCTGAGCGAAATGAGTCAGAGGCAAAAGGACAAATATTGTATAAGACCACTATTATAAGATCTTGAGAAATAGTATAAATTGAGAAGAACACATACTTTTGTGGTTAGGAGGCGGGGAGGGAGGGTGGGAGAGGGTTTTTTACTGATTAGTTAGTAGATAAGAACTGCTTTAGGTGAAGGGAAGGACAATACTCAATACACAGAAGGTCAGCTCAACTGGACTGGACCAAAAGCAAAGAAGTTTCTGGGATAAACTGAATGCTTCAAAGGTCAGCGAAGCAAGGGCGGGGGGTTGGGGACTATGGCTTAAGGGGACTTCTAAGTCAATTGGCAAAATAATACTATTATGAACACATTCTGCATCCCACTTTGAAATGTGGCGTCTGGGGTCTTAAATGCTAACAAGCGGCCATCTAAGATGCATCAATTGGTCTCAACCCACCTGGATCAAAGGAGAATGAAGAACACCGAGGTCACACGACAACTATGAGCCCAAGAGACAGAAAGGGCCACATGAACCAGAGACTTACATCATCCTGAGACCAGAAGAACTAGATGGTGTTCGGCCACAACTGATGACTGCCCTGACAGGGAGCACAACAGAGAACCCCTGAGGGAGCAGGAGATCAGTGGGATGCAGACCCCAAATTCTCATAAAAAGACCATACTTAATGATCTGACTGAGACTAGAGGAATCCTGGCAGTTATGGTCCCCAAACCTTCTGTTGGCCCAGGACAGGAACCATTCCCGAAGACAACTCATCAGACATGGAAGGGACTGGACAATGGGTTGGAAAGAGATGTTGATGAAGAGTGAGCTACTTGTATCAGGTGGACACTTGAGACTGTGTTGGCATCTCCTGTCTGGAAGGGAGATGGGAGGGTAGAGAGGGTTAGAAACTGGCAAAATTGTTACGAAAGGAGAGACCGGAAGGGCTGACTCATTAGGGGGAGAGTAAGTGGGAGTATGGAGTAAGGTGTATATAAGCTTATGGGTGACAGACCGACTTGATTTGTAAACGTTCACTTAAAGCTCAATAAAAATTATTTAAAAAATATAAAGCCCCCCCCAAAAAAACCAGACTAGATGCCCTAGGCCATAGGGAGCTCCTATAGGGTGCTGAGGGGAACCATTGCACAATGAGAGCTATCCATAAGGATGGCTCTTGTACTCAAGGACGTGGAGGTCCGGCAGGGGCAGGCAAAACAGGGCCAGGGAAGGGCATGAGGCCAGCAACCAGCTGATGCTGCAATCAGATGTGGGCTGGGCAGACCTGGATGAGGACACTGTGGAGGCTGTGGCACGTCAGCGTGGCTGGGCTCCTCACCAGGCACTCAGTCAAACATGAACCTCCGTATTGCAGTGCAGGTATTTTGTAGGTGTGATTAATGTTCATAATCAGCTGTCTTGAGACGAAGGAGATTATCTTCGATAATCAGGTGGGCCTGATCCAATCAGCTGGAAGGCCTCAAGAGCAGAGCTGAAGAAGGAAACATTCTGCCCGTGGACTGCGCAGCTTCGGCTTGTGCCTGGGTGCTCCAGCCTACCCTTGCTGACAACCTGCCCTGTGGATTTCAGACTTGGCTTAACCAGACCCCACAATCGGAAAGGCCAATTCTTTGCAATCAGTCTCGTTAAACATCTCCTACCGGTTCTGCTTCTCTGGCTGAACGCTGACTGATACAGGTGGCGATAGAGAAAGGGTGACCTAGCAGGCACTCTGGAGGAAGAGAGCGGCTCTTCATCAATTGCTAATTCCAGTTTGGAGTGAGGTGCCAAATCGCCTCCAAGCCAACGGCAAGCAAGAGTCTCTGCCACACACCGGCCTGCAGCCTAGCTTTGTGCTCTGTGAACTTCCCAGGCTCACACCATCTCTCATCGCCCACTAGCACACCTTTGGACCTTTGCTCATCACTCTCTGCCACATTGGTGCAGAACTGACGCCTGTGTCACCCTGCCCGGAGCCTTCTGGCACATGCTGACCCCCTCTGCCCTCCTACAGTGCTCTCCAGTTGCCAGGCACACACAGATTTTGTCATGCCCAGCCTTGGCTCATTCTCTCACCTGTGACCCCGCGTAGTACCCCACCAGCCACTGCATCTGTCATGTGGACCACTTCCTTTGTCAGAAGAGGAGACTAAGGCCCAGAGAGGCAAAATGACTGGACTAGTCAGGCAGCTCGAGAAGGACACGCAGGCTTATACTGAACCACCATTGGCAAGCAGCAGGGCAAGACTCTGACTCCAAATGCCTTCTTTCCCCAACTCCTGAGGGCAGGATGTACAGCTAAAACCTCTTTGAACACCCCCACCTCTGTATAGTGCCTAGTGCAGGGCTAGTATTCAGTAGGCACAAAATAAATACCTCACTTTGAAAAAAAAAAAGTTGTTAAAACAAGAGAACTTATAAAATTAAACGGTGGAAGTACACCCACCATCTCCGGCTCTACTCCCCAGAGGTAAGCTTTATTTAAAGTTGGCAGGATCTGTTCAGAGTTTTTTCTGCTCTGAGTAAACACACCCTGTGCTACCGTCCTCTACAGATCAATACCTCCTTCTCTTCCTCTCAGCCCAGGTCATGTTTTCTCCTTTACACAAAAAATGAAGCATCCTTTGTGATTGCTGATGACTTTGCTATTTTCAGTTAGGAGGTTATCAAGATTTTCCACGTCAGCACAAAGACATCAACTTCATCTTTTCTAACAGCCGTGTTGACCCCTGTGGTCCTGGTGAGCCATAATGTATTTACGGGGAAGTTCTCCAGGACCTCTGCATGAGTTTTTCCTTGGAGTCTCCCTATCCTTGACCACAAGGTACAGCCTGGAGTATATACTTAAAAGGCTGGGATTTTTAGTCATTGCCTTGCAATTTCTTCCAGATGTGTTTCCCCTCATGTGCGCCCTCATGAAATTTCAGTCAGGTGGTAACTTTCAAAATATGCTATCTGGAGAGAGTTACCATCAAGCACAGAGAGAAAGGGGCCGGACCAGTATCCCATGGGACCAGTGTCTGTGGAGTCCCAGATCTACCTCTCTGGCCAGTACTTCTCTGTCTGATTTTGATGTTTCATTCCATGTCTCAAGGAGTCCTTGGGTGGCATAAACAATTAACACACTTGGCTGCTAACCAAAAGGTTGGTGGTTAAAGTCTGCCCAGAGACACCTCAAAAGAAAGCCTTGGTGCTCAACTTCTGGAAAACCAGCCATCGAACACCCTATGGAGAAAAGTTCTACTCTGACACGCATGGGGATGCCAGGAGTAGGAATCGACTCAAGGAAACAAGTTTGGTTTTGGTTTTGGTTTTCATCTACTCAACATCAGTTTAGGTCCTTTCCTCTTCCATGCTATGCTCCCCCTGCCCCAAGTAACCTCATCCACTCCAAAAGCTTCAGACACGTGCTGACACCTTTAACGTCATGTCTATCTCCAGGTCATGCCACTAAATTCCAGATTCTGAGTTCATATGCTCGGTATCTGGCTTGATAGCCATACATGGATGCCTCATAGGTATCTTATGTCTAAAGCCATGTTCTTGATCCTCTGCCTCAACCTGATAGTATTCTTCTCTTTTTCCTTTCCCCGTTTCGGTAAACTCTGTCCACCCAGTTACTGGAGCTGAAGAACGTGGGTCATCTTTGATCCCACTTCTTCTTTTCTCCCCCCATCCAATTTGTCAGTGAGTCTGGTTATCTTCTCATCCACCTTTTCTTATCTCCGCCCTCCCCTGCGTCAGCCACTGCTACCTCTCACCTGGACTACAACTCTCTCCATGTGGTCCCCTTTACTTTCCTCACCCCTGTAATCCACCATTCTCACAGTATCCAGACTAATCTTGTAAATAAGTAAAATGATCTTGTCACATCTGCTTAAAGACCTGTCGTGGCTTTTTTACTCTTGAAATGAACTCTAGATTCTTTCCTGAGGCTTCTGAGGTCCTATGTGACTTGGCTCTGTCTTGCTACCTAGTGTCATTTCCGCCCTTCTCCTTAGTCACCACACTCTGCCACACTCACCTTCTTTCAGGTCTTCCCAAGGGACAAGCTCCTCTCGGGCCTGGAGAAGATTTTTCCCTTCTTCCTCTGTTGCTTCTGTCTTCTTATCAGAACTGTTATTGTGCTAATAAGGGACATTGGTGGTTCAGTGATGAAATTCTCACCTTCCATGCAGGAGACCCAGGTTCAATTCCCAGCCAGTCTACCTCATGTACAGCCACCAGTCATCTGTTGGTGGAGGCTTATGTGTTGCTATGATGCTGAACAGGTTTCCGTGGAGCATCCAGACTAAGACGGACTAGGAAGAGTGGCATGGTGATTTACTTCCGAAAACCCTATGGATCATAATGGTCTGATCTGCAACTGATCACAGGGATGGTGCAGGACCGGACAGTGTTTTCTTCCACTGTGCCTCGGGTCACCATGAGTCTGGGCCAATTCCTTGGCAGCTAACAACAACACTGCGTTAATAAGCAGCACTGGATGGCAGAGATGGGCAGTAGGAGGAGGAAATGAAAGCCTAGAAAGTACCCAAATACCAGATAAGCAGTGACACCAGCTAACGTCTTGGCTTTGTCCCCTGATCCTCCTGTACCCCTCTCCTGGAAAAGAAGAAAGGAGAATCAGTGCTGCCCATCTGAGGCCACCACTCCAGGAATGAGGACTCTGCTAACCTCTCAAGGCGGTGTCCATCAGAATAACTTCAAACAGCAAGTAGAAATCTAAATGCCTTTCTTTCTTCCTGTCCTTTCATCACAGATTTCGAATCCTTTGGGATAAAGAGGTAGAGAGGGTGGGGGCTGAGAAAGCCTCCCTGGGCCAAGTGGTCTGGAAATTCCAGCGGACACAAGTTTTGATGGACATTGTGGCCAACATCCTGTGCATCGTCATGGCAGCCATAGGGCCGGTGAGTGGGGCTGGCTCTTTTGCCTCGTCTCCTGGTCCCCAGATCTGCAAAGAATGTCATTAGTACTTCCTCTGTGAGCTGGTGGGTTTAGTACATTGTCATTATCTTTGGGCTCCTTGGGGGCAAATGTTCATAAAGCTAATCCTTGTCAAGCACAGCAGCGGCCGCTGAAAGTAATTAGAAAGTTTGCCTCATAAAGTCAGCTTGCTGACCTTATCTGAGGCCTCCTATATGGCCTTGGCCTCCAGCAGCCCTCTCCTGTCTCCACTACACTCTTTTACAGACAGTTCTCATTCACCAAGTCCTCCAGCAGACCAAGAACACCTCCAGGAAAGTCTGAGTTGGCATCAGCCTGTGCTTTGCCCTTTTTGCTACCGAGTTTACCAAAGTTCTGTTTTGGGCCCTTGCCTGGGCCAGAAATTACCGCACGGCGATCCGGCTGAAGGTGGCCGTCTCTACTATGGTTTTTGAAAACGTGGTGTCCTTCAAGACACTGACACATATCTCTCTGTTGGAGAGGTAAGCTGGTACAGAAGGAGTCTCATTTTAGAAACACAAATCCTGGGTTTTCTGAATGTATGTGAGATGTGCTTCCTGGATGGAGCACCTGCCTCCCCTTTGCTTGTCCAGGTCCTGCCTGTTCTGGCCCATCTTCCTGCTAAGTTAGTAGGTGGAGACTCGAAACACTGAAGGAATTCAGGGGAGGGAAAGTTCCATTCAACACGGAGAATTTGGAAAGGCTGGAATTGGATGGTGACGTCATCCAATTCCTTTGGTCGTCAATGGGGATGCTGAGGCAATTCTGAGCACTCTATAGGTAGTTGACATAATTAATGGATGGGGTAGATAATTCCACTTGTGTAGCAATCAGGATGAAGGCCAAAATGAAGACCACGCCTGTTGGACTTCAGAGTTGAAATTTTCATAAGCCCTTAATACTTAGCAATAAAGTCCTATCATTTATGTAAGAAATTTCCCAGGACACGGGAATCCCAGCTTGTGTGAGGTAAGGGAGCCACCCTTGAGTTGTGCAAACAGTTAACATATTCAGCTGCTAACTGAAAGGTTGGAGGTTTGAGTCCATCAAAAAGTACCTTGGAAGTAAGTCCTGGCGATCTACTTCCAAAAAATTAGCCACTGAAAACCCTATGGAACACAGTTCCACTTCGGCACACATGAGACGTCATGAGTCAGAATCAACTTGACAGCAACTGGTTGTTTTATGAGGTAAGGAAAAGGGAAAAGGAGCTGCTTCTTTCTTGCAGTTGCACTTTCAGATGTTCAAAGCATCCTGTATCAGTTATGATTACAATCAACTTCATGTAACTGAAAACCCAAGATAATAGTGAATTAAACAAGATGAATTTATTTCTCTCTGTGTAAAAGGAGGAGTCTCTGGTGGTGTAGTGGTTAAGCACTACAGCTGCTAATCCAAAGACTGGCACTCCGAATCCACCAGGCGCTCCTTGGAAACTCTGTGGGGCAGATCTACTCTGTCCTACAGGGTCGTTATCAGTTGAAATTGACTCAATGGCAATGGGTTTGGTTTGATTTTTGGGTTATGTAAAAGGAATCTGGAAAAGGGTAATCTAGGGTTGGTACGGGGGCTTCCAGTTCCTTCTACCTTTCTGCATTGCTATCCTAGCACATAGCTTCCATTCTCAGGGTTACCTAGTGGCTCAACATGGATGCTGAGGATTCAGCCATCCCAACAATGGCTCAGACAGCTGGTAGGATGAACGAGAGAAAAAACAAAAGGGGTGTGTCTCCCTAATTGAGTTGACTGCCTTTAAGAATTCATTCCCAAACGTCCATTGCACACTTCAGTTGACATCTGATTGACAAAGAGTCATGTGGCCACACTCCTTCCATAAAGGAGGCTTCTAACTGGACTTGCTGTCGCCCTTGATAAAGCAGGGTTGTGCTAATAAGGAGAAGGGGACAATAAATATAGGGTAGGCAGCTAGAAGTCTCCCCTACATGCTCCTGGGTGGTAATATTACCCTATAAGGGTTTCTTCATTGGGATTCTCGGTCTAAAAGATTGTTCCCTCCAAAGTCATACCAGAAAGAGACCCGCAAAACTCATCATGTTGGCCCCTTATCATTCCTGATGAAGGCAGTTTTTCTCTTCTCTCCTCAGAGCCCTGGGTCATTTTGAAAGCCTTTGGTTGAGAAAATAGTTGGGTGACCTTTGAAAGCCTGAACACGTGCTCTTTCTTTCTAGGTACTCAATATACTGTCAAGTGATAGCTATTCCTTGTTTGAAGCTGCCTTGTTTTGTCCCTTGCCAGCCACCATTCCTATCCTAATGGCCATTTGTGCAGTGTACGCCTTTTTCATTCTGGGGCCCACAGCTCTCATCGGGATATCCGTGTATGTCATATTCATTCCCATCCAGGTAATGGCAGGGGGTTGTAATTGTCACTGCTTCACGTTTTGCATTTCACACACATTTGTTTGCTGGGATGGATATAAATATAGAAGGCATAAATTCCAGGGCACGGACCTGAGGCTTCTGCACCCTCTCTGTGTCCCCAGGTGTGTTGTGCATGTGCCCTTTCTGTGCCCACAGGTGTGCTGCCCATGTGCCCACTCTGTGCCCAAAGGTGTGCTGCCCGTGCACCCTCTCTTGTCCCACAGGTGTGCTCTACTTGCACCCATTCTGCACCCACAGGTGTGTCCCCACGTCTCCTCTCTGCACCCACAGGAGTACTGCCCATGCACCCACTCTGTGCCCACAGGTGTGCTGCCCATACACCCACTCTGTGCCCACAGGTGTGCTGCCCATGCATCCTCTCTGTGCCCACAGGTGTGCTACCTGTGTGCCCATTCTGTATCCACAGGTGTGCTTTTTTTTGCTGGCACATTGTAGTTTTTTAAAGATGGAATTTGATGCCCTGGGGAAGGGAGCTGTGCTCCTTCAGTCTACACAGCTCCCAGTCCCCAGCGCCCCACTTGCATCCTGCAGTTCACTCATTTATATCACCTGCCCAATCCCAGGGGATGGTCCACAGACCACATCTGCTGCCACAGCACAAGGAAAGGACTCGGCTGAGACTCTCCAACCAACTTCCCTCTGAACTCTTGCAGGCACTTACATTCTGATCCCTGGTTCTTTAGGCCAACTGCAACTCAGCAATTCTCCCCGAGCACAGTGTACGTCCCTTGATTTCAGATGTTTATGGCTAAGCTCAATTCAACTTTCCGAAGATCAGCAATTTCAGTGACAGACAAGAGAGTTCAGACAACGAATGAGTTTCTGACCTGCATCAAGCTGATTAAAATCTACGCCTGGGAGGGATCCTTTACAAAGACCATTCAAGGTAGGATGAGAGCATCTTACAGAGCCACGTACCCTTAGACTGTGCTCGTCAAAGGGGTTTCTAGGGTTCCTGGGGCCAAGTATTCCAGAAGGGGCTGAACAGGGCCCCTGAGATGCTAGGCAGGCTTTTCAAAGATTAGGGAGCTTTTATAATAGACCTGGGCATCTGTTGTGGTAAACCCAAGGGCTTGGCAGGTTAGCTATATATGGTCTTGTCTTTACTGGGGCATGGGGATGCTGGTACTGACTACTTACTTACCTTTTTTAAAAATAATCCACTAAAACAATACGACCAGGAGACGAGCTGTCTCAAGTGATTTCCTTGATTTAGAAGAAGTCTACACACACACACACACACACGCAGACACTCACACTCACACAGATACCTCCTCCTACTCGCCTACAGCAGCCTCGTCACATTTGGATGGCTCACTAACTCGACATTCCTTGGGCAGATACAGGGGTGCATATATAGTTTCTTTTTTTTTTTTTTTTAAATATTAAAACTATTTCAATCAACTATAAATGCAAATCTAATTGCAGATACATTTACATAATTGCCAACATAGACTCAGGTGGTTGGCCGGTTAACGATCTGAACCACTGTCACAACTGACTTTCTGGATCTACAATTACACTTTTGCCCCAGCATGTAATTGGGGCTTAAGCTGTGTGTCTGCACTTTAGGGCCTGGCTTTAGAAAACCTGCTTCTGAGTTGGCCAAAGGAAGTGCCCCAGTTTGGGACATCTATAGTTCCATATGCCCCCTTGAGGATCCAGAAGCGCTTTCTCACACACTCAAGTCACTTCAGTTCAATTTAATTTGATTTGATTCCATTTGACTTAATTCAATTTAACTTACTGTAATTCATCTCAGTTTAATTCAATGAATACTTACCAAGTTCCTGCATGTGCAAGGCCATAGGAGCTACACAAATGACCAGGAAAAGGATCCCTGCTTTAAAGGTTCAGGAAGGCTGAGCTGTGAAGCTCAAAAATACCTACAAGTTTGTGGGCTCTTCTGGAATATACCCAGAATCCATCTGCTTCTCTCCATTCGACCACCTCCAGAGCCCAAGCCAACATTCTCTCCCTCCAAGACTATGCAAGAACTCCAGTGCTTCCCTGCTTCCACCTAGTTGTCCCCTACTATCCAATTATGTACCCAGAAGTCAGGGTGACCTTTCAAAATCTCCATCAGATCATGCCCCTGCCTCCCTGCTGACAAGTATAGTGGCTTCTCATCACACTTAGAGTTATTCCAACTTAGGACTTTTGACTGAAATCCAGGTTCCATCACTTGGACTATTAGGTCTGGCATGATCTGGCCCCTGGTGACCATCAGGATCTCATTGCACCTGACACTCACCCTGGATAACTCCAGCCCAGCCGTGCTAACCTTCTCTCTGCTATTAGAGCCACATGCCAACCTCAGTCACTCCTCAGGAGCTTTGCACTCTCTGTACCCTCTCCCTGGAGTGCTCTTCCGCTACATGTTCACAGGATGTCTTGACTTTAGGTCTCCTCTGAAATGTCACTGCTCCAAGCAGGTCCTCTGCCCACCAGTTCTTCTTAATCGTGCCACCTTGTTTGTTTCTTTCCTATCACCCAATACAACCTGTAATTATGTAATGGTTTATTTCTTCATTGTCTCTCTCCCCCGCTGGAAGAGGACTGAGACCCTGTTTACTCCTATATTCCCCAGCGCCAAGCACAGGGCCTGGCATATAGTAAATGTCAGATTAAAATTTGTTGAATGAGTGGATACATTAATTCATTACCGTACAGGATGAAAGGGGGAAAGTGCCACAGGAGAAACTGAGCAAGCTCCATGGGAGCTGAAGGGGGAGCAAACTGGGTTGGAGAAACCAAGGCCGAGGTGGCCTTTTAGGTGGGCCTTGAAGGATGCAGAGAATCTGGATGCACAGATTGTTGGGGAAGCCCCCAGGTAGGAGCAGAGGCCCAGAGGTAGAGATGTGTGGGTGTGCTCGTGGAAAAGGAGGTGGTTGGGTGTCCTTGAGGCGAAGGGCACCTGATAGCAGAGCTTAGGATCACGGTAGAACTGGGTGCCAATCTTGGCTCCATCAGTCAATAGGCAAGTAAGTTAGCCTTGCTCGGACTAGCTACTCTCCTGTGCAAAGGGCACAGGAATTCCTCTCCCTCGTCACACAGCAGGGAGAACCATCTAACGAGATGGTGCACGTGGAGTGCTCAGCAGAGCGCCTGGCACATCGTGAGTGCTCCGTAAGCAACAGCTGTCACATTGCTAACGTGACAGGGATCTTGCAGATAAGGCTGGAATCAGGGTTGGTGGGAACTTCAGATATCAGAGAAAGAAGTTTTCAGCTCAGTTTTGATCAGCGCAGAGTCGTGCGCATCACTTGGACCAGCGAAAGGAGAGAACTCCCCTTGAGTTTTTAAAGCCATTCCTGGGACACAGGCAGGGGCCCCATTTGGTGGTCTTTAGGCTGGCATATGTGCTTTGTTTGGCTCCTACAATATTTAAAAATTTGTCTCGGAGGCGGAGCCAAGATGGCGGACTAGGCAGACGCTACCTCGGATCCCTCTTACAACAAAGACACGGAAAAACAAGTGAATCGATCACATACATAACAATCTACGAACCCTGAACAACAAACACAGATTTAGAGACGGAGAACGAACTAATACGGGGAAGCAGCGATTGTTTCCAGAGCCTGGAGCCAGCATACCAGTCAGCGGATTTTCTGGAAAAACTAGTTTCCCAGTGATGGCTCGGAGACAACAATCCATATCAAACCACTTAAAGAAGCAGACCGTGACAGCTTCTCCAACTCCCCAAACAAAAGAATCAAAATCTTTCCCAAATGAAGATACAATTTTGGAATTATCAGATACAGAATATAAAAAACTAATTTACAGAATGCTTAATGATATCACAAATGAAATTAGGATATCTGCAGAAAAAGCCAAGGAACACACTGATAAAACTGTTGAAGAACTCAAAAAGATTATTCAAGAACATACTGGAAAAATTAATAAGTTGCAAGAATCCATAGAGAGACAACACGTAGAAATCCAAAAGATTAACAATAAAATAACAGAATTAGACAACACACTAGGAAGTCAGAGGAGCAGACTCGAGCAATTAGAATGCAGACTGGGACATCTGGAGGACCAGGGAATCAACACCAACATAGCTGAAAAAAAATCAGATAAAAGAATTAAAAAAAATGAAGAAACCCTAAGAATTATGTGGGACTCTATCAAGAAGGATAACCTGCGGGTGATTGGAGTCCCAGAACAGGGAGGGGGGACAGAAAACACAGAGAAAATAGTTGAAGAACTTCTGACAGAAAACTTCCCTGACATCATGAAAGACGAAAGGATATCTATCCAAGATGCTCATCGAACCCCATTTAAGATTGATCCAAAAAGAAAAACACCAAGACATATTATCATCAAACTCACCAAAACCAAAGATAAACAGAAAATTTTAAAAGCAGCCAGGGAGAAAAGAAAGGTTTCCTTCAAGGGAGAATTAATAAGAATATGTTCTGACTACTCAGCAGAAACCATGCAGGCAAGAAGGGAATGGGACGACATATACAGAACACTGAAGGAGAAGAACTGCCAACCAAGGATCATATATCCAGCAAAACTCTCTCTGAAATATGAAGGCGAAATTAAGATATTTACAGACAAACACAAGTTTAGAGAATTTGCAAAAACCAAACCAAAGCTACAAGAAATACTAAAGGATATTGTTTGGTCAGAGAACCAATAATATCAGATATCAGCACAACACAAGGTCACAAAACAGAACGTCCTGATATCAACTCAAATAGGGAAATCACAAAAACAAACAAATTAAGATTAATTAAAAAAAAATACACATAACAGGGAATCATGGAAGTCAATAGGTAAAAGATCACAATAATCAAAAAGAGGGACTAAATACAGGAGGCATTGAACTGCCATATGGAGAGTGATACAAGGCGATATAGAACAATACAAGTTAGGTTTTTACTTAGAAAAATAGGGGTATATAATGAGGTAACCACAAAAAGGTATAACAACTCTATAACTCAAGACAAAAACCAAGAAAAACGTAACGACTCAACTAACGTAAAGTCAAACACTATGAAAGTGAGGATCTCACAATTTACTAAGAAAAACGCCTCAGCACAAAAAAGTATGTGGAAAAATGAAATTGTCAACAACACACATAAAAAGGCATCAAAATGACAGCACTAAAAACTTATTTATCTATAATTACCCTGAATGTAAATGGACTAAATGCACCAATAAAGAGACAGAGAGTCACAGACTGGATAAAGAAACACGATCCATCTATATGCTGCCTACAAGAGACACACCTTAGACTTAGAGACACAAACAAACTAAAACTCAAAGGATGGAAAAAAGTATATCAAGCAAACAATAAGCAAAAAAGAAGAGGAGTAGCAATATTAATTTCTGACAAAATAGACTTTAGACTTAAATCCACCACAAAGGATAAAGAAGGACACTATATAATGATAAAAGGGACAATTGATCAGGAAGACATAACCATATTAAATATTTACGCACCCAATGACAGGGCTGCAAGATATATAAATCAAATTTTAACAGAACTGAAAAGCGAGATAGATACCTCCACAATTATAGTAGGAGACTTCAACACACCCCTTTCGGAGAAGGACAGGACATCCAGTAAGAAGCTCAACAGAGACACGGAAGATCTAATTACAACAATCAACCAACTTGACCTCATTGACTTATACAGAACTCTCCACCCAACTGCTGCAAAATATACTTTTTTTTCTAGCGCACATGGAACATTCTCTAGAATAGACCACATATTAGGTCATAAAACAAACCTTTGCAGAGTCCAAAACATCGAAATATTACAAAGCATCTTCTCAGACCACAAGGCAATAAAACTAGAGATCAATAACAGAAGAACGAGGGAAAAGAAATCAAATACTTGGAAAATGAACAATACCCTCCTGAAAAAAGACTGGGTTATAGAAGACATCAAGGAGGGAATAAGGAAATTCATAGACAGCAACGAGAATGAAAATACTTCCTATCAAAACCTCTGGGACACAGCAAAAGCAGTGCTCAGAGGTCAATTTATATCAATAAATGCACACATACAAAAAGAAGAAAGAGCCAAAATCAGAGAACTGTCCCTACAACTTGAACAAATAGAAAGTGAGCAACAAAAGAATCCATCAGGCACCAGAAGAAAACAAATAATAAAAATTAGAGCTGAACTAAATGAATTAGAGAACAGAAAAACAATTGAAAGAATTAACAAAGCCAAAAGCTGGTTCTTTGAAAAAATTAACAAAATTGATAAACCATTGGCTAGACTGACTAAAGAAATACAGGAAAGGAAACAAATAACCCGAATAAGAAATGAGAAGGACCACATCACAACAGAACCAAATGAAATTAAAAGAATCATTTCAGATTATTATGAAAAATTGTACTCTAACAAATTTGAAAACCTAGAAGAAATGGATGAATTCCTTGAAAAACACTACCTACCTAAACTAACACATTCAGAAGCAGAACAACTAAATAGACCCATAACAAAAAAAGAGATTGAAACGGTAATCAAAAAACTCCCAACAAAAAAAAGTCCTGGCCCGGACGGCTTCACTGCAGAGTTCTACCAAATTTTCAGAGAAGAGTTAACACCACTACTACTAAAGGTATTCCAAAGCATAGAAAATGACGGAATACTACCCAACTCATTCTATGAAGCCACCATCTCCCTGATACCAAAACCAGGTAAAGACATTACAAAAAAAGAAAATTATAGACCTATATCCCTCATGAACATTGATGCAAAAATCCTCAACAAAATTCTAGCCAATAGAATCCAACAACACATCAAAAAAATAATTCACCCTGATCAAGTGGGATTTATACCAGGTATGCAAGGCTGGTTTAATATCAGAAAAACCATTAATGTAATCCATCACATAAATAAAACAAAAGACAAAAACCACATGATCTTATCAATTGATGCAGAAAAGGCATTTGACAAAGTCCAACACCCATTTATGATAAAAACTCTTACCAAAATAGGAATTGAAGGAAAATTCCTCAACATAATAAAGGGCATCTATGCAAAGCCAACAGCCAATATCACTCTAAATGGAGAGAACCTGAAAGCATTTCCCTTGAGAACGGGAACCAGACAAGGATGCCCTTTATCACCGCTCTTATTCAACATCGTGTTGGAAGTCTTAGCCAGGGCAATCAGGCTAGACAAAGAAATAAAAGGTATCCGGATTGGCAAGGAAGAAGTAAAGTTATCACTATTTGCAGATGACATGATTATATACACAGAAAACCCTAAGGAATCCTCCAGAAAACTACTGAAACTAATAGAAGAGTTTGGCAGAGTCTCAGGTTATAAAATAAACATACAAAAATCACTTGGATTCCTCTACATCAACAAAAAGAACACCGAAGAGGAAATA
The DNA here is from genome assembly GCF_024166365.1 of Elephas maximus indicus. NCBI lineage: Eukaryota > Metazoa > Chordata > Mammalia > Proboscidea > Elephantidae > Elephas > Elephas maximus. The sequence goes on along the minus strand of NC_064839.1, from coordinate 7,957,497 downwards.
ACCAAATCAATACCATTCACGGTAGCCCCCAAGAAGATAAGATACTTAGGAATAAATCTTACCAAGGATGTAAAAGACCTATACAAAGAAAACTACAAAGCTCTACTACAAGAAATTCAAAAGGACATACTTAAGTGGAAAAACATACCTTGCTCATGGATAGGAAGACTTAACATAGTAAAAATGTCTATTCTACCAAAAGCCATCTATACATTTAACGCACTTCCGATCCAAATTCCAATGTCATATTTTAAGGGGATAGAGAAACAAATCACCAATTTCATATGGAAGGGAAAAAAGCCCCGGATAAGCAAAGCACTACTGAAAAAGAAGAAGAAAGTGGGAGGCCTCACCTTACCTGACTTCAGAACCTATTATACAGCCACAGTAGTCAAAACAGCCTGGTATTGGTACAACAACAGACACATAGACCAATGGAACAGAATTGAGAACCCAGACATAGATCCATCCACGTATGAGCAGCTGATATTTGACAAAGGACCAGTGTCAATTAACTGGGGAAAAGACAGCCTTTTTAACAAATGGTGCTGGCATAACTGGATATCCATTTGCAAAAAAATGAAACAGGACCCATACCTCACACCATGCACAAAAACTAACTCCAAGTGGATCAAAGACCTAAACATAAAGACTAAAACGATAAAGATCATGGAAGAAAAAATTGGGACAACCCTAGGAGCCCTAATACAAGGTATAAACAGAATACAAAACATTACCAAAAATGATGAAGAGAAACCCGATAACTGGGAGCTCCTAAAAATCAAACACCTATGCTCATCTAAAGACTTCACCAAAAGAGTAAAAAGACCACCTACAGATTGGGAAAGAATTTTCAGCTATGACATCTCCGACCAGCGCCTGATCTCTAAAATCTACATGATTCTGTCAAAACTCAACCACAAAAAGACAAACAACCCAATCAAGAAGTGGGCAAAGGATATGAACACACATTTCTCTAAAGAAGATATTCAGGCAGCCAACAGATACATGAGAAAATGCTCTCGATCATTAGCCATTAGAGAAATGCAAATTAAAACTACGATGAGATTCCATCTCACACCAGCAAGGCTGGCATTAATCCAAAAAACACAAAATAATAAATGTTGGAGAGGCTGCGGAGAGATTGGAACTCTCATACACTGCTGGTGGGAATGTAAAATGGTACAACCACTTTGGAAATCTATCTGGCGTTATCTTAAACAGTTAGAAATAGAACTACCATACAACCCAGAAATCCCACTCCTCGGAATATACCCTAGAGATACAAGAGCCTTCATACAAACAGATATATGCACACCCATGTTTATTGCAGCTCTGTTTACAATAGCAAAAAGTTGGAAGCAACCAAGGTGTCCATCAACGGATGAATGGGTAAATAAATTGTGGTATATTCACACAATGGAATACTACGCATCGATAAAGAACAGTGACGAATCTCTGAAACATTTCATAACATGGAGGAACCTGGAAGGCATTATGCTGAGCGAAATGAGTCAGAGGCAAAAGGACAAATACTGTATAAGACCACTATTATAAGATCTTGAGAAATAGTAAACCTGAGAAGAACACATACTTTTGTGGTTACGAGGGGGGGAGGGAGGGAGGGTGGGAGAGGGTTTTTTTATTGATTAATCAGTAGATAAGAACTGCTTTAGGTGAAGGGAAAGACAACACTCAATACATGGAAGGTCAGCTCAATTGGACTGGACCAAAAGCAAAGAAGTTTCCGGGATAAAATGAATGCTTCAAAGCTCAGCGGAGCAAGCGCGGGGGTCTGGGGAACATGGTTTGCGGGGACTTCTAAGTCAATTGGCAAAATAATTCTATTATGAAATCATTCTGCATCCCACTTTGAAATGTGGCGTCTGGGGTCTTAAATGCTAACAAGCAGCCATCTAAGATGCAGCAATTGGTCTCAACCCACCTGGAGCAAAGGAAAATGAAGAACACCAAGCCCACATGACAACTAAGAGCCCAAGAGACAGAAAGGGCCACATGAACCAGAGACCTACATCATCCTGAGACCAGAAGAACTAGTTGGTGCCCGGCCACAATCGATGACTGCCCTGACAGGGAGCTCAGCAGAGGACCCCTGAGGGAGCAGGAGAGCAGTGGGATGCAGACCCCAAATTCTCATAAGAAGACCAAACTTAATGGTCTGACTGAGACTGGAGGAATCCCGGCGGTCATGCTCTCCAGACCTTCTGTTGACACAGGACAGGAACCATCCCTGAAGACAACTCATCAGACATGAAAGGGACTGGTCAGCGGGTGGGAGAGAGACGCTGATGAAGAGTGAGCTAATTATATCAGGTGTACACTTGAGATTGTGTTGGCAACTCTTGTCTGGAGGGGGGATGGGAGGATAGAGAGAGAGGGAAGCCGGCAAAATTGTCAAGAAAGGAGAGACTGAAAGGGCTGACTCAAGACGGGGAGAGTAAGTGGGAGTAGGGAGTGAGATGTATGTAAACTTATATGTGACAGACTGATTGGATTTGTAAACGTTCACTTGAAGCTTAATAAAAGTTATTATAAAAAAAAAAAAAAAAAAAAAAAAAAAAAAAAAATTTGTCTCAATTAGTTGCCAACATTCACGAGTAGGGCGATGTCTCATAAAAATCTGAATCTGAGACTCTTCCAAACAATCGCAGTTAGCAAATACTAGGCTCACTTGCCCACATGGCAACCACTGGCTGTCACTGAGGAGAGGCCACCCCTCTCAACCAGGCATGGGCTCCTCATTTCACCACATCCCTCACCCTTCCTCTGGTCCTACAAGCTGCCCACTGGCCTACTTCACGTTGCTTGTAAGGCATCTGAGTTTATGACTCCTGCCACACACAGTCATCAGGATGGGAAGGGGCCTTGGAAGTCATGGCACCTGACCTGTATGGCTGCTGGGCTTGTGCTCTGTGCGTTTCATGTACTCCCTCTCATAAAGCTTCACCACAGGAACTTCACAAACACTCATTTGAAGGAAGATGAGGGTGGGTTGAGACATTTATTAATGCTGGGGCTTGACATGCAGGATGAGGTCACGCTGGACTGCTTTCTATTTCACAGACATAAGGGAGAGGGAAAGGAAGTTACTGAAAAGAGCTGGATTTGTCCAAAGTAGAAATTCAGCTCTGGCGCCCATTGTGTCCACCATAGCCATTGTATTGGCATTCTCCTGCCACATCCTTCTGAGACGCAGGCTCACCGCCCCCGTGGTAAGAACCATCCCCAGATCTGGCCTCTTATTTGCACCCCAACCACAGCCAGCCCCAGGTGGGAAGCTCCTCCCCACCCTTTCCTGGCAAGGCGTCAGAACTGTGTCTAATGGTTTGAACCCACGCAGCCACTCCAGTAATTGTAATTTGGCACATAAAAGTCAATGAACATAGGAAAAGAAGAGTAGGCAAATCTAGGTGGACTCATACTGGAAGAATTGCACCAAAGATCAGGGACCTCAAGGGGAGAGGAGAGATGAACTTTGAGTAGCCAGGATACTCTTGCTGGGGCATTCTCTGTGGGGCTGTTAGTTCCATTCCTGCCCTGTGTTTCTTTGTGAGGTGCTCATATTTTCTCAGGTTCTTGGCAGGTAATAGCTTACGCACTCTTAGGCTGAAATAAGGCATGAACCCAAAGCCACAATGAATGGCAGCAATGCACTGAAGTCTAAATGGAACGCTACCCAGCTATTGTGACTCCTTCCTATGATCCCAAATGAGCAAGCAAACAAAAATCTACCCAATAGCACACCAGGAACATCCATTTGAAACCAAACTGAGTACACATAGTTAACAGTTTTTTAAACAATGGATTCTGAAAAAACCTAGAGCAAAAACAAATTTCCTGAATGCACAGCTTATATTTCTTTGGGTTCAGAATCCCTAGCTTGCCCAGAGCCACAGCAGCAGTCGCTCAGTCCCAGGTGCTTGGTCACATCAGGCATCTCACAGCAGCCCAGGTGCTCTGCCAACCCAGGGTGGACTTCCAGGGCCAAGGTGGGGCTTTGGGACTTGGCGGAGTTGAATTCTCTTCGGGATGTGTTTCAGACCAGATATGAAGGGAGCATCCTTCCTCCTGCTCCTAACAAAGTCACTAGGCTTAGTGGAAGCCTGAGGCCCTGTCCATGGGGCCCACTCAACATCAGGCAGGATCACTCCAAATTTGCTGAAGGTGGTTGTGTCATTAATTTCTTCAATGGGTGGCTGGGGAAAAAAAAAAAAATAGAGGCTGCTAATTACAAGTCGGACAGATGAGATGTGATCGGAGGCATGAGATTTTGTGCCCCTGGAGCACAAATGGAAGCGAGAAAACTTGATTCCATTGAGGCTCTGAGATACTAACTACCCACCATGCAGGCTCAGTGAGGAAGGCCCCTGACCCTGGTGTGTAGGGTGGCCAGGCCCCGGGAGGGAGAGTCAGAAGTCACTCTCCAGCAGCCGTCGTGGCCCAGGGAGGTCTTTCCAGGAGGCTCTGTGTTCGTGTTTGAGGCTGAATTCGGTTGGAAAAATATGCTCTAGCCTTGAAGGTTCAAATGCTTCTGAAGCAACTGAGAATGAGATGGTTTAGGAAACTATGCATAGAATTTCTTTCTTTTTTTTTTTTAAGTGAAAGTTTACAGAGCAAATAAGTTTCCCATTTGATAGTTTCTATGTAAAGTGTTCCATGACATTGGTTACATTCTTCACAATGTGTCAGCACTGTCCCTATTTCTTCCTTTAGTTTCTCATTTCCTTTTGTCCGGATTTCTACCCCTTCCTGCCTTCTCATTTTGCTTTGGGCAAATGTCCTTTTGATCTCATATAATTGGTTGTTCTAAGGCACACGTTCCTCTCAGGTGTTTTTGTTTATTTTGGGGGACTATCTATTGTTTGGCTGAAAGGTGGTCTTCAGGAATGGCTTCAGTTCCAGGTTAGAACAGTGTCTTAGAGCCATACTCTTGGAGGTTTTGCCAGTCTCTGCCAGACCAGTATGTCTGGTCTTTTTTGTGTGAATTTGACTTTTTGTTCTACATTTTTCTTCCTCTCTGTCTCGGACCTTCTGTTATGACCCCAGCCAGAGCAGTTGGTAGTGGTACCAGGCATCATCTGCTTCTTCAGGTCTTGGGGTTGTATAGGCTGTGAATCATGTGATCCATTACTCCTTCGGACTAAGCGCTTCCTTAAGATTTTGATTTCTTCGCTCTCCTTTGCTCTGGATGAGAAGAGGCCTATTGTTGTAGCTTAGATGGCTGCTCACAATCTTTTAAGATCCCAGACGCTATTCACCAAAGTAGGACGTAGAACATTGTCTTTATGAACTACGTTGTACCAATTGACATAGATGTCCCCCAAGTCTATGGTCCTTTGCCTTCAAGCCTGGAAACTTCATCCCATGAGGTGTTTGGTTGTGTCTAAGAAGTTTCCATGACTGTGCCCCTTGTGTGCTTTATTGCCTATACTGACCTCCCCTATTTTTATACTATACTGATATACATGCAGCACCTATAATTATGTATGTAGAAATATACACCCAAGCCTTTATCTGCAGGTGAGTGTGTTCCCTTACACCCTCCTGCGTTCATAAATTATTGTTTAATACTATTCTGCCATTCATAAATTATTCATGTGTATACATTCTTTTTTTATACATGTATGCATTCATAAATTATTGTTGGTTAATACTATTGTTGCGGGATGGTCTTTGTTACAGTAATTACCATAGCTGCCTTTATTCCTGCATTCCCCTGCATTCCTTTGCTTTGTCATGTTGTGCTGACCTCCCCTATACTATGTATTGCCTTTCCCTTCACCTATATTTTGGGTTTTTTTTTTTTATATTGACTTGTGTCTTCTATCTAGTTGGGAAACTCTGGTGGCATAGTGGTTAAGTGCTATGGCTGCTAACCAAAGGGTTAGCTGTTCAAACCCACCAGGCACTCCTTGGAAGCTCTATGGGGCAGTTCTACTCTGTCCTATAGGGTCACTATGAGTCAGAATTGACTCAACAGCACTGGGTTTGGCTTTTGGTTTTTTCTGTCTAGTTAGTAATTTTCCCTTCCTCCCATCCATGGTAACCATCAAAGAATTTTTTTTTTTCTGTGTATAAACCTTTTCTTGTTTTTTTTTTATTTTTTTATAATAGTGGTCTCATGTAATATGATCTCATGCAATAGTGGTCTCTTTGTGGTTGACTTATTTTACTCAGCAAAATGTCTTCCAAATTCGTCCATGTTATGAGAGATTTCGCAGGTTCATCATTATTCTTTATCATTGCATAGTATTCCGTTGTCTGTATGTACCACAGTTTGTTTATCCATGCATCCAACGATGGGCACTTAGGTTATTTTCATCTTTTTGCTGTTGTGAATAATGCTGCAATGAACATGGGTGTGCATATGTCTGTTCATGTCATGGCTCTTATTTCTTTAGGTTATATACCTAGGAGTGGGATCGCTAGACCATGTGGTACGTCTATTTCTAGTTTTTTAAAGAAGCGCCATACCATTTTCCATAGAGGTTGTACCATTTTACATTCCCCCCAGCAGTGTATAAGAGTTCCAATCTCCCTACAACCATGCCAACATTTGTTGTTTTATGTGTTTTTGATTAGTGCCATTATTGTTGGTGTGAGATGGTATCTCGTTGTAGTTTTGATTCGCTTCTCTCTAATGGAGCTCTGGTGGTGCAGTGGGTAACTGTTCAGCTGCTATCCAAAAGGTCGGCAGTTTGAATCCACCAGCTGCTCCTTGGAAACCCTACGGAGCAGTTCTACTCCATCCTGTAGGGTCACTATGAGTCAGAAACAACTCAATAGCAATCAGTTTTTAAATGGCTAATGGTTGAAACCATTCCTTCATGTGTCTGTTAGCCACCTGAATGTCTTCTTTAGTGAAGTGTCTGTTCATATCCTTTGCCCATTTTTTAATTGAATTGTTTGTCTTTTTGTTGTTGAAGTGTCGAAGTATTCTACTAGTTTTAGAGATTAGGCCTTTGTCGGATACGTTGCAGGCAAAAAAATTTTCCCAGTCCATAGGTTCTCTTTTTACTCTTTTGGAGAAGTGTTTTGATGAGCATAAGTGTTTAATTTTTAGCAGGTCCATCTTCTGCTTGTTTGTGCATTTTTAGATATATTTGGTATTCTATTTATGCCATATATTAGGGCCCCTAGCATTGTCCCTATTTTTTCTTCCACGATCTTTATAGTTTTGGGTTTTATATTTAGGTCTTTGATCCATTTTGAGTTAGTTTTTGTGTATGGTGTGAGTTTTTTTTTTTTTTTTTTTTGGTCAGATATGGGTCCTGTGTCATTTTTCCACAGATGAAGGATATCCAGTTTTGCCAGCACCATTTGTTAAAGAGACTGTCTCTTTCCCTTTTAATGGACTTTGGCCCTTTGTCAAAGATCAGCTGTCCATAGGTGGATGGATTTACATCTGGGTTCTTAATTCTGTTCCATTGGTCTATGTGTCTGTCATTTGTACCAGTACCAGGCTCTTCTGACTACCACCACTGTATACTAGGTTCTGAGGTCAGGTAATATGTGGCCTCCTAATTTGTTCTTCTTTAGTAATGCTTTACTTATCCAGGGCTTCTTTCCTTTCCATGTAAAGTTGTTGAGTAGTTTTTCCATCTCATTAAAGAATGCTGTTGGAATTTGGATCTGGATTGCATTATATCTGTAGATTGTTTTGGGTAGTATTGACACTCTAACAATGTTAAGTTTTCCTATCCATGATCACCATATGTTTTTCCATTTATGTAGCTCTCTTTTGGTTTCTTGCAGTAGTGTTTTGTAGTTTTCTTTGTGTGGGTCTTTTACATCCCTGATTAGATGTATTCCTAAGTATTTTATCTTTTGGGGGGCTGTTGTAAATGATATTGTTTTCCCAATTTCCTTTTCGAAGTTCCCTTTATTGGTGTAGAGGAATCCAACTGATTTTTGTATGTTGAGCTTGTACCCTGTCACTTTGCTGAATCCTTCTGTTGGTTCCAGTAGCTCTCTTGTGGAATCTTTGGGGTTTTCTATGTATAAGATCATATCATCTGCAAATAGGGATATTTTTACTTCTTCCTTACCAATTTGGATACCCTTTATTTCCTTTTCTTGCCTTAGTGCTCTTGCTTGAACTTCCTGTAAAATGCTGAATAAGAGTGACCATAAAGGGCTTCCTTGTCAGGTTCCCATTCTCAAAAGGAATGCTTTCAGTCTCTCTTCATTGAGAATAATGTTGGCTGTTGGTTTTGTAAGAATATCCTTTATTATGTTGAGGAATTTCCCTTCTATTCCTATTTTGCTGAGAGTTTTTTTCAGGAATGGGCGTTGGACTTTGTCAAATGCCTTTTCAATGTCAGTTGAGATAATCATGTGGTTCTTTTATTTATGTGGTGGATTATGTTGATTTTCTAATGTTGAACCATCCTTGCATGTCTGGTGTGAATCCTAGCTGGTCTTGATGTATTGTTTTTTTGTTGAATTCTATTGGCTAGGATTTTGTTGAGAATTTTTGCGTTTATATTAGTGAGGGATATTGGTCTGTGATTTTCTTTTTTAATAATGTCTTTGCCTGGCTTTGGTATCAGGGTTATGCTTGCTCCATAGAATGAATTAGGGAGTATTCCTTCCTTTTCTATATTCTGCAATAGTTTGAGTAGAATTGGTGTCAACTCTTCTCTGAATGTTTGCTAGAATTCCCCTGTAAAGCCATCTGTGCTGGGGCTTTTTTGTTGTTGTTATTGGGGTTTTGTGTGCGTGTATGTGTGGGTGTGATCCCTTCCATTTCTTCTTTTATTATGGGTCTGTCCAAATTTTCTCCTTCAGCTTGTGTTAGTTTAGGAGGTAATGTGTTTCTAGAAATTTGTCCACTTCCTCTAGGTTTTCAAATTTATTGGAGTACAATTTTTCATAGTATTCTGTAAGGATCCTTTTTATTTCAATTGATTCTGATGTAATGTCACCCCTCTCATTTCTTATTCAAGTTATTTGCATCTTCTCCTGTTTTCCCCTTGTCTCTTTGGCCAGTGTTTTGTCAATTTTATTGATCCTTTCAAAGAACCAGCTTTTAGCCTTGTTGATCCTTTCTATTGTTTTTATGTTCTTTGTTTCATTTATTTCTCCTCTAATTTTTATTATTTCATTTCTCCTGGTGACTGTGGGCTTCTGCTGTTGCTCTCATTCTAATTGTTTGAATTGTAGGGTTAATGCTTTGATTTTTGCCCTTTCTTCATTTTTGGTTTGTATGTTTATTGTTATAATTGGCCTCTAAGCATTGCTTTTGTTGTGTACCAAAGGTTTGGGCATGTCGAATTTTCATTCTTTTTTGATTCTACGAAATTTTTGAGTTCATCTTTGATTTTTTTCTATTACCCAGTAGTTTTTAAGCAAGGTGTTATTCAGTTTCCATGTACTAGATTTTTTTCCTTGGGCTTCCTGTTATTGATTTCTACTTTTATAGTGTTGTAGCATTGTGATCAGAGAAGATACTTTGTATTATTTTGATGTTTTTGAATTTGTTGAGGTTTGCTTTGTGGCCTAAAATATGGTCTGTTTTGGAGAATGATCCATGAGCATTGGAGAAAAATGTGTACCTTGCCGCTGTTGGGTGAAATGGTCTTTATATGTCTATAAGGTCGAGTTGGTTGGTTGATTGTAGTATTTAGAGCTTCTGTGTCTTTGTTGAGTTTCTTTCTAGTTGTTCTGTCCTTCACCAAGAGTGGTATATTAAAGCCTTCTAGTATATTTGGGGAAGTGTCTATTTTTCGAGTGCTGTTAGAGGTTTTTTTTTTTTTTTTTTTAAGTGTATTTTGGAGCTCTGTTGTGTGCATATATGTTTATTATGGTTATGTCCTCTTGGTGGACTGGCCCTTTAATCATTATATATTGCTCTTCCTTGCCTTTTATGGTGAATTTTACCTTAAAGTCTGTTTTATCAGAGATTAATATTGCCACTACTGCTCCTTTTTGGTAATTTGTTTGGTTAATATACCTTTTTCCATCCTTTAAAGTTTAGTTTATTTATATCTTTGTGTCTAAGGTATGTCTCTTGTAGATGGTGTATCAGTGGGTCATTTTTTTTTTAATCCATTCTGCCACTCCCCATCTTTTTACTCATGTATTTAGGCCATTTGCATTCAGCGTGGTTCCTGATACGTATGAGTTTATTGCTGTCATTTTGTTACATTTTGTGTGTGTGTGTGTGTGTGTGTGTGTGTGGTGTTGACAGTTTCTCTGTTCTGCTTAATCTTCTGTGCTGAGTTCTTTTTGATTTTGGCTTTTCTCTTCCCTTCTTCATTGTTATTCGCTTCGTGTGTACTGAGTCTTTATGATTTTTTTCTTTTATATATTGATGAGTAGGCTTGTTAATTGTCTTTGTGGTTACCCTGAAATTTACCTTTATCTTCCTAAGTTTAAAGCAGTCATTTATTTCTTGATAGCACCTTGACTTCCTCTCCATATGGAAGTTCTAAACCTATACCCTTTATTCCCTGTTTATGTTTTGAAGTGGTTGTCAATTACAGATTGACATCTCTGGTTCCCTGTTTTCCATCTTTTACGTTTATATAATTTTGAGACTTATCTGGCTGTTGTCATGTGTTTTAATCTCAAGTTGTTGACTGCTGTTAATTTTCTGTCAGAAGGACTCCCTGTAATATTTCCTGTAAAGTTGGTCTGGTTTTTACAAATTCCCTTAATTTGCATTTATCTGGAAATGTCCTAATTTTACCATCATATTAGAGGGGTGATTTTGCTGGATATAAAATTCTTGGTTGATGGATTTTTCTTTCAAAGTTTTATATATGTCATCCCATTGCCTTCTTGCCTATACGGTTTGTGCTGAGTAATCAGAGCTTGGTCTTATTGATGCCCTGTTGTAGGTGATCTTTCATTTTTACCAAGCTGCTTTCAGGATTCTTTCTTTGTCTTTAGTTTTGGAAAGTTTGATTTTGATATGTCTCGATGTTCTGTTGGGATCTATCCTGTAAGGAATTCATTATGCTTCTTGGATGGTTATCTTCTTGTCTTTCATGATATTGTGAACTTTTCTGTCAGCAGATCTTCAACAATTCTCTCTGTACTTTTTTGTTGTCCCTTCCCTTCTGGAATTCTGATCACTTGCAAGTTATTCCTCTTGATGTTGTCCCGTATAACTCTTAGGCTTTCTTCATTTTTTTTTGTCATTGTTCCTTGAACAGATTAGTGTCAAGGGATTTGTCTTGTACCCCATTATCCTGTCTTCCATTATTTTGATTCTATTCCTTTAACTTTCCATTGAGTTGTCTATTTCTGAAATTTTATTGTTAAGCTTCTGGATTTCTAGTTGCTGTTTTTGTATGGTTCCTACTGGTCTATTTGTTTTGTCATTTTGTTCTTGTATATCTTTCCTAAATTCTTCTAGTGTTTTGTTTGTGCTTTCCTTGTTTTTTTCTGTGTTTTCCATAGTTTTGTCTGTGTTTTCCTTGATTCCCTTGAGGACCCTATACATAAGTTCTTTCAATTCCTTATCAGGAAACGCCAGTACCTTTTCTTCCTCAGGGAAGTTTTCTGATTCTTTATTTTGATGGCTTGCTGGGGCCATCTTGCCCTCCTTCTTTAGGTGGTTTGCTATTCTCTGTTGTCTCTGGGGCATTAAGGGGATATTGAATTTATTTTTTAATTGTATAATTGATTGCTGGATCCTGTTTTTCTGTTTGTTTTTGTTTTGATGATTCCTGGCAGGTGTGGCTGGTATGGTGCTCTGGTCGCTGGACTGGCCATGCTGGAGTACTGCCTACCTGCCTCCAGGTGAGTGGGGTGATGGGTAGGTGTGGAAGATTGTGTCTCTGTTTACTGGTCTAACAGGGCTGCTGAGGGTGGGTTAGTCTGGCTTTGGCCTCGGCCTGTCTTTGGTTAGGTGGTACAGGAGTGGAGAGTGGTGCCCTCCTTGCAGGTAGAGTGGCCAGTGTGGTGGGTGTGGCATGCCAGTGGGGATGTGGCTGTCACCTCTTACCAGTTGGGGGTGTGATTGAGTGATGGAGGGTGGCAGCTGAACATGTGCACAATCACCCTACCTCCACCTCCTCCTGGGCAGGGGGAGGGAGGAAAGAACAGCAGGTGGATGTGCACTCAGTTATGCAGCGTTTACCTGTCAGTAGGTGGGGAGATGGAGAAAGGTACGGCAGGCAGCTATGTGTACACTCGCTCCATCTCTGCCTTGTGCTGGGCAGGGCGAGGGAGGAAAGCACCTCAGGGGAGATGTGCATGTAGTCGTGACTCCTCCACACCTTGCTGGGCAGATGAAGGAAGGGAGACATGCGGTGCAGGATGCATGCACAGTGGCACCACCCCTGCCTTGCACTGGGCTGGGGGAGGGAGCAAGGGGCGGCAGAGGGCTGCACATGCAATCGCGTCTCCTCTGCCCCTCACTGAGTGGGGAGAAGGAGGAGGGAGTGGTGGGAGGACTCTCTTGCTATTTCACTGCTACTGCACTGCACTGGGCCCTTGGGGGGTGCAGTGTAGGTGGTAGGCAGACACACACACAGGGGCGTTCCTAGTCCAGCTCATTGGGTGGGCAAGGGAAGGTAGTAGACAAGGTTGGGTAGGGTAGAGTGGAGGAGGAAAGGCTTATGTTATGGTCCCCCAGTCAAATGAGGCATTTGGGGTATGGGACCCTCTGCAGCATCTGATCAGGAGGATGGGGTGAGGGAGAGTGCATCCCTCCAGCTAGGATACACAGATGCCAGGGCACCTCATGTCCACTACAGCGAGCAAGTGGGAACATTCCCCTCTCAGGTGCAAGGAAAGGATGCTACCAGGGGACTGGTTGTATGTGAGACCTCCCTCCGACACTCTGCGGGTCCACCACGTCATGTGCACTGCTAAGCCCTGAAGTCAGGGGCTGCCACTTCCAAGCACTTCTTGTTCTGAATCTTGGCTCCCTTCCTGCCTCTGCTACTTTCTCTGTGTCTATAGTTTCTCTGTTCCTTTTGGGAAAGTCATGAAGTTGCCTTGCTGTTGTCTTCACCCAGGATTGCAGCTGGCTTTGTTCTAAGATGGCCCTATCAGGCCAGAACAGCTGGCTGAGCTTCTCCATCCCTTGTTACTCCTCATTTGCTGCATTCTCTTACTTTTTCCTTCCAGTTAATGTTCGGTTCAGTTCTTAGACTTTTTTGATGTTCAGCGTTCCTGGATTGTTATGTTATCTGCTTCTGTTTTGCTTGTTTTTTTTTTGGGGGGGGAGGTCTTTGGCTCACAGGACATTGTGGTGCCTGTGACTGAGATGCCGTCTTGGCTTCACCTCCACTTCAGTTATTTACATAGTGATTTTTGGAGTGAAGAATTAACAGTGAAGTTTGTACTTTATGCAATTACTCACAGTTAATACACCGTAGTAACTAAAAGCTGAACCATGTTCTTGAGGGATTGGTGTTATTTAACTGAAAATTGTGCATATCAGAAACATACAAAATGACAATGACCTGTAGTTGAAAGACTCAACTATCTTTGTTTACCATGTAGAGATCAGATAAAATATTTCTAACCAGTATTTATTTAGTATTTCAGGCCTCAGAATCTCTTCATTCTCTTTTTAAATTTTAATCCAGCGAGAGTCCCTTTTGGTGACTGCCTTGCGTGGTGTTCCTGGTGAGATGCCTTTGAATGGAGGAGCAGATACTATTGTAGAGCTTTACTAAGACACAATTAAAACAAAATTCTTCTTTGATAAATGAGTAATATAGCATACTCTTAATGTGACAGATTTAATTACTCTGCTAATTAATACTTTGCTTTGTTACTAGTTAGTAAAGGAAGGGGCTCTGTGTTGTTTTATACAACTCCAGATGGTAGATCTAACCTACGTTGGCCTGTCTACAAATACACCCCACTTTGATAAAAACAACTCAAAATACATGCTCTGACAGCGACAAGGTTCTGTCAAGTTCCTAGCACATTACTAATGATTTTATTTAGTAAGCTTAGAGATAAATTTGATCTTCGTATAAGTAAGCACAAAGTTGATTGAAAAAAAAGTTGCTGAGGATTATTGCTTGTGTTGTATTTACTGGATTGTATCAATATAAAAGCAGAAGTTTGTATTGTATGTTTCAGTAGTTCGAAACTAAATGGGTGGGAGAGGAGGAGCTTTCTCCTAGAGAAAGTCAGTAAAAAAAAAAAAAAAAAAAAACCCTTGATAACCCAGAACTAAGGAGTCAAATTTTTAATGCATGCCTAACGTGTGATTCCCTCCCAGCATGCTAGTTAATCGAGGTTTTAACCATACTTGAAATCAGCCCATCGTGTGCTTAATCTTCAAAAGTTATTGCCAGGCACATGTGACCTTGACTATAACATGTATAATTCAAAGCCCAGGTATTTTAGTGACAAATAGCTTCTGTGCAGTATTTTAATTTTAAACATTAAATATTTAGTTCTAATAACTGTTTGGCTTGGAGACATTGAAAGTTATAAGGGGAAGCTCTAGAAATACTCTGAGGAAAATTTTTAGAAAGGATTAGCTAATATGTCCTGTAATGATTTCAGTAAACCCCAGACAAAACCTAATTGAAATTAACGTTACAATATTTTATTAAATCATTAAATTTATACTAAAACTCACCACCCAACAAATGCATCACTTCTTAGGGCAAGAAAGGAACCAAAGAAAAAATGTTATGTAGGAGCCTCTAAAACTGAGGCACTTGACCCCAGTAAAATGGCTAGTCCGGATCTGAGTCTGAACTCCATCTTAATGCTTGTAACTTCTCTAACATTCAGTGATAGTTGTACAGACCTAAAAGCCTGTAACTAAGAAAAAGTTTCTCTTTGTGGTTAAGCCAAGGATAAGAGAAAAAATACTCCTGTGAGGGTCCTGACACCATTAAGCTTATCAGACATGTCCAGAGCTGGCCACTAGCTATTTTTTTAAACCAAATGTCCTTGGGAAGGAATACTTTTAATCATCTTGTGGCTACCTGCACCCCTATAGTCACTATTTCTGCAATTATCCTGTGTAACCAATCCCAATAACCCACATACATTAAAAAAAAAAAAAAAAAATACGTACTGCAAACAAATTCCCTTCAGTTCCCCACTTCAGGATACCCCACCTCCTACTACCTTATCTCACCGAGCACCATAGATTTTACACTGTTAGTCCCTGATCCTACTATATAAACACACCCTTGCCCCCTTCCTTCTCGGAAGCGTTTGCTTTCAGTCTGTAAGACCAGGCATTTCCCTGGTCTGGACTGTTTTCAAACCTTCAATGAACCTCCTTGTGTTTGTTTGTTTGTTTGTTTAACAGAGTACATGTTCATTACTTTTTGACATTTTTGGTGTCATACAACTTGAGGTTCGAAGGCACATTGCCTTCGGTGACCTCCCAGGACAGTGTGAAATTGGAGCTTTGGTTCAGGCTCAGGTGTCTCGTGTCCTCTTATCTTCCTGGGGCCCCAGAAATTGTCCCAGGTAAAAAAACCTCTCAACTCAAACTCTGTTTTCCTGAGTTGAGTTCTTCAAGATTTACTGTTGGCTTTTGTTCGTGTTTTCTCTTTTGTACTTCCATCTTCAGTTTGCTCTCTGGACATTTTTTCACAAGTTCTTTGCCAGCTTAAGTTTGATTAGGCTTACATCTAGTGGCAAATACCTAATAAGACTCTGGTCTGATCTCGAGGGACAAGGAGGGAGGACAGCTTTCAGCCCATCAAAGTTTGAACTCATCTTTTCTTTTAAGTGCCCATTCAAGGTTTCAGCGTACATTAAGGTTTTGAAGCACATCAAGGTTTAGTGCCTATTCAGGTTTTTGCTAGCATGTACAGTTTACTGTTTCGTAAAATGGGGAGTGCCAACTCTTAAGAATTTGCCGGAGCTGCACTCAGACACCCCTGTCTGCCATTACGAAACAAGAATTTCGGCCCCAGCACTTTGTATCTGAACTGTTGGAGTGTGTTTACTAAAAACAGCCTAAAGAATGAATGGCCACTTTGGGGTTCTTTTGACCTAGGTAAATTAGTTTTTCCATTCAGCTATAACAGAAATACCACAAATGGGTGGCTTTATCAAACAGAAATTTATTCTCTCACAGTCTAGGAGGCTAGAAGTCCAAATTCAGGGCACTGGCTAAGGGGAAGTTTTTCTCTCTCTGACAGCTCTGGGAGAAGGTCCTTGTCATTGTCTTCCCCTGGTCTACGAGTTTCTCAGCCACAGTGATCCCGGGTCCAAAGATCCGCTTTGCTCCTGACACTATGTTCTTAGTGTATGAAGTACCCCAGAAATCCATGTCCTTGCCACATGTGAAACACATTCACCCCATCATATCATAGCAAAAGTCTTAATTCAATTCCAAGTCCAAAATCCAAAAAAATTTCTCTTCATCTGTGAAATCTAGGATACAAGTTATCTGTTTTCAAAGTACAGTGGTAGAACAGGCACAAGCCAGATATTGCCATTACAAATGGGAGAAAGTGGAGGGAAAGAAGGAATAACAGGCACCAAGTAAGTCAGCAGAACACATTTCATTAGCTCTCAAGGCTTGAAAATAATCCTTTGTTCTCAGACCATTTAGGCGATGGTCCTGCCCTCCAGACTCTGGGTGTTGGCCACACTCTCCAGCTTCTGAGTGGAGGCCTTTCGGCCCTGGGCCTCAGCTCCACCTTCCAGACTCACTGGAGTGGCAACTCTTCTCCCTTGAGATTGGGCAGCCCCATTCTCCTAGTCCATCTGAGTGGCGACCCTACCCCCTCAGCCCTGGCAGGCCCCATTCTTCTACTGCTTTGGCATGACGTTTTGAGGGGACAAAATTCAATCCCTCACATTCCACCCTTTGACCCCTAAAAATTTGTGTCAACTTGACTAGGCCATGATTCCCAGCCTTGTGTGATTTTCCACCATTTTGTCATCTGATATTTAAATTGATGATAACGGCCTTCTTCAAGAGCCGACAGAGAAAGAAAGCATTCCCTTAGATTTGGAGCCCTGAATTTGGACTTCTAGCCTCCTAAACTGTGAGAGAATAAATTTCTCTCTGTTAGAGCCATCCACTTGTGGTATTTTTGTAACAGCAGCACTAGATAATTAAGACAGTCACTGTTAAAAAATGAGACTAAAAATGAGTTATCTTGCAAAGCAATTAAAATATTTTTGCTAACTGTGGAAAGGAAGATGTTACAAACTAGATTTACACTTTAGCTCCTTCCTAATGAGACGAAATATATAAAGGTTTTAAATGTGTTATTGGTTCTTAACTGAAATTACTTAGCGTTTACTAGGATATACTGTTTTTAAAGAAAAATATGACCTGTGAAATTAGATGGCTAGAAACAGAGCACCTGGTGAAAGACATTTGGATGAAAAGCTCTGTTTAAAAGGATGGTGTTCAATGTTATTTTAGACATGTTCTATTGTGAATTAGGAAGCCTGACGACACAGTGGTTAAGCAGTTAAGTGCTCAGCTGCGAACCTAAAGGTTAGTGGTTCTAACCCATCAGCTGCTCCATGGCAGAAACATGTGGCAGTCTGCTTTTGTAAAGATTTGCAGCCTTGGAAGCCCTGTGGGGCAGTTCTACTCTATCCTATAGGGTCTGTATGAGTCAGAATTGATTCGACGGCAACGGGTTTGGTTTTGGTTTTATTGTCTATTGAGCTGTAGTTTTTATACATAAAAGTAGATATTAAAGATTCCCTTTATCACCATTTCCATTTAACATTGTGCTGAAACTCCTAGCTAAAGCAATAAGGCAAGAAAAAGAATCCTTTAATATTGCAACTGGAGGCTTGAATTTTTTCTTCAGTTCTTTCAGCTTGACAAACGTCAAGTGTGTTCTTCCCTTTTGGTTTTCTACCTCCTAAGAAAAAAAAAAAAGTTTTTTTTTTTTTTAGTCTTTGCACATGTCATTATAATACTGTACTTTGTCTTCTCAAACTGCCTTTGAAATCTTCTGTTCAGTTCTTTTACTTCATCATTTTTCCCATTCACTTTAGCTACTCTACATTCAAGAGCCAATTTCAGAGTCTCTTCTGACTTCTATTTTGGTCTTTTCTTTCTTTCCTGTCTTTTTAATGACCTTTTGCTTTCTTTATGTATGATGTCCTTGATATCATCCCACAACTAGTCTGGTCTTTGATCATTAGTGTTTAATGCATCGAATTTATTCTTGAGATGGTCTCTAAATTCAGGTGGGTTATACTCAGGGTCGTACTTTGGCTCTCATGGACCTGTTTTAAAATTTTCTTCAGCTTCAGCTTGAACCTGTATATGAGCAATCGATGGTCTGTTGCACAGTCAGCCCCTGGCCTTGCTCTGACTGATGACACTGAGCTTGTTCATCCTCTCTTTCCACAGATGTAGTAGATTTGATTTCTGTATTCCATCTGGCAAGGTCTATGGGTATAGTCGCCGTTTATGTTAGTGACAAAAGGTATTTGTAATGAATAAGCCGTTGGTCTTGCAAAATTCTATCATGCGATGTCCTGTGTTGTTTATATCACCAAGGCCATATTTTCCAAATACTCTCTCCAAATACTGTTTGTTGAAATACTCGAGAGACCTAAAAACAATGACACGAACAGACATATGCATGCCTATGTTCAATGCTGTTTTATTCACAATAGCAAATAAATGAAAACAACTGAAGTGCCATCAGTGGATCAACGGATAAGCAAACTGTGGTACATACATACAAAATGGAATACAGTAAGTCCCTGGTTAACAACAACCAACTTATGAACAACTTCACATTGCCCTTTAATGTTGTGTAAATTTGCCCTCACTTTGAAAGGAGGGCAACAAATTCTTCATCACAACACCTTCACTTGCTGCGTGTGCAGATTTTAAATATTGAAAAGGCTTCAAGCCTTTTCTTGCACTAAAGTGAGGCTAAATAAGAACTGTGAACACCTGTTCTGACTTACCTACAAATTTGACTTAAAGGCAGACTCAGGTGCGGATCTCCTTTTGTAACCCATGGACTGCCTGTACTACACAACCATAAAGAACAACGAGTCCACAAAACATATTATGATATGGATAGACCTGGAGGGCATAATGGTAAATAAAATAAGTCAGGCATACAGGGACAAAATACCATATGATCCCTCTTTAATAAGAACACTAGAATAGATAGGGAAACGCTGGTGGTGTAGTGGTTAAGTGCTACAGCTGTGAACCAAAAAGTCGGCAGTTCAAATCCACCAGGCGCTCCTGGGGAACTCTATGGGTCAGTTCTATTCTGTCCTATAGGGTCTCTATGAGTTGGAATAGACTCGACAGCACTGGGTTTGGTTTTTTTTTTTTTTTGGTTAGAATAGATAGAGAGAGACCGATGTTCATTGGTGGTTACCAGGGAGAGAAGTAGGGAGGGGAAATTAGGCTTTAGAGCACAGAGGTTTGTTATTTTTGGTGATGTAAAAAGTGGCACCAAATATGGACGTAGTGAGGACAGCAAAACCAAAGTAAAAATGAGTGTCTGAGCACACATGGATGGGTATAGGCATATTGGTATATGAGTAGGTATAGGGGTGTACATAGGTGAGAACAGGTAGAAGTATATATGGATGGGCATAAATACAAACACTTGGGTGCAGGCACATACATTGAAGACACAACACTGATACTCCTCAGATATAACCAAACACCTTCCAAGACTGGTTTTCTGGGTTTGAAGGCTTAAGACCATAGTGTTACGGCACAATGCAGTCAGCTCGCATAACATTGTTGACAGAAATCGTGATCTGAATCCTAGTGAAGTGAGCAGCACCTGGGGTCTTAAAGTTTGCAAGCAGCCATATAAAGTACAACAACGGGTCTCTACTCTCCAGGAGCAAAGCAGTAAGAAGGTAACCAAAAGCTCAGTGAAGAAACAAGTCTGCACAAGCCACAACATTATCTACCATGAGATCAGGAGAAGTAGATGGTGCCCGGCTACCACTGCTGACCATTCTGACCAGGGTCACAATAGATGGTCCTGGATAGAACGGGAGAAAGATGTGGAGCAGAACTCAAAATCTTATTTGAAAAAAGGCAGAAGTTACCATGGGTGGACAGAGGGGTATGGGGAGATAATGCTTAATGGGTACAGAGTTTCTGTTTGGGGAAATGAAAATGTTTTGGATATAGTGGTAGTGGTTTCATGGCATTGTGAATGTAATTAATGCCAATGAATTGACGACTTAAAAAATCATTGAAATGGCAAATTTATGTTATATGCATTTTACCACAATAAGTTTTGAGTTTTTAAAGGTAAAAAAGAAAACAACAACAAGAAAAAAGCCTCTCTAGGTGATTCCATGGTGCAGCCAAGTTTGAGAACCACTGCCCTAAGTACATACCTGCTGCCTACTTAAAGCAGCAGTTCCCAGAACAGAGGCTGCTGCTGGAGGCTGGGACAGGGGCAGCTGGAGTAGAAAGGGGCTCTGTTTCCTGTCCTCACAGGCCAGCACTTTCCCTGGTGGATTCTCAGTGGATCTAGCCTGTTCAGAACCTACAGAGCTTTCCTGCATTTTTGTGAAAAGCCTGCCATCTGTTGGCCAAATCAGGGAAAACTCAGCTTCTAAATTCATCCCTAGAGAAGGATCCTTGGATCAAATATCATGGGAAGTGACACTCAAAAGTTTGTGGAGCACTTTCTCACTTTTTTTTTTTTCTCACATGTGACACAAATGCAGTCATGATGGCCCTGGGAGGGGAAAGGGCAGGGCGAGCAGAACCCAAAAGGCGAGTAGAGTCACTGCCAATTTTCAGGTGAACAGGTCTGTGGCCTGCAGAATTGGGATGGGATAGAAGCAGGTGGGGCTACCAGGCACCCTTCACCTACCAGGAAGAAAAAAGCAAGGGCTTGGCAAAACGGGACAAGGACAAAGGGATTTTTAAGAGAAGGAGAGCATCCACCTAGGAAACATCGTCAGCCCTAGGAGAAACAGCTGCCACCAGAGAACCCTGGGAACCGGCTGTATGCATGTCACGCCCTCCAGGACTTGGCCATTCTCCTGAGCCTGGTCCAGGTATTGCATCAGCTCTGGCCATGGTTCATTCCTGCAGGTACTGCTTGCTGTTCCCTCTGCCTAGAACATTCCTTCTGGCCCCAACCCCCTTATCTAAGTCAGTGCTGGTTCATTTTCCAGGCCTCAGTGTCATCCTCACTTCCACTAGGAAGCTGCCCTGACCATCCACATCTCCTAGACTCACTTGTTGTCACGCTGTTGTGTAACTGCCTGTTTACCTGGTCACGGTTTACTTGCTGTCACTAGATTCCATGAGGGCAGGACACCATCTGCATCATGCACTGTGTATCCCAGGACTCAACCCAGTGCAAGAAACAGGGCATGAGTAGCTGTTTACTGAATTGGTTTATCTTAAGGCATTTTAGGAAAGTCAGATACCATCACATGAACACAAAGGGAAAGCACTTTGAAACATGTTGCCCGCCACCAAGGAAGTCTCCCAATTTATGGATAGCTTTGTGGATAAGAGTCAGCATGAATCCAATCCCCAAAATGTAGAGACTGATCCAGTTCCCACCTTCCCACTACTCAGTCATGTCTGACACCAGCCACCCTCATAGCACACTCTCTCACACCAACCACCCAGAGCTGGGGAAGGTCTCACAGGTCAAAAGGACATGTCCTTCAGACTGCCAAACAGACAGTTGTAAGGTGCAAGTTTAGGAGTCCACACAACACCCTCACTTCCACTTGCTGGCTCCCCCATATCCTTTGGGTTCAAGAATTTGCTGGAACGACTCACAGAACTCTTGGAGCATACTATACTCATGATCATGGATTTATTACAGCAGAAGGACGCAAATCAAGATCGTCATAAGGAAGAGACACACGGGCAAGGTCTGGGGGGTCCTCAATGTGTAGGTTCCATTTCCGAAGGACGTGCTACCCTCTTATATACATGGTTGTGTTTCACCAACCAGGAAGCTCTCTGAACCATCATGTCCCAGGCCTTATCAGCTGGTCCTGCATGATAGGCTAAATCATGCCTCCTGAGGCTAGTTGATGTTGGCCTTCCAGGTGAGTCTTTTCTGGTCTGGCCAGCCCTCACTCACCAGCACAGATCTCAGGTGTGGCCTGGAAGTCCCACACCAAGGCACCCCAATTATTCCAAGAGTTATTTCTCAGGAACCAAGGACAAAGCCTATCTTACTTTGGATAAAGCTTAATTCTTTACCCCATTGCCTAGAAGCAAATTGAAAATAATTACCTTTTCTTTTCACCTGTCTATAACCACATGGGTATATATATGCATATCGAATCTACAACAAATGGCTTTATTTCTAGTTGGCATATTTTACAGATTATCTTTATTCTACCCATCTCAGTTCCTAATCCGGAAACCCTGGTGATGTAGTTAAGAACTACAGCTGCTAACCAAAAGGTCGGTAGTTTGAATCCATGAGATGCTCCTTGGAAACCCTATGGAGCAGTTCTACTCTGCCCTATAGAGTCACTATGAGTCGGAATCGACTCAACGGCAATGGGTTTGGTTTGGTTTGATGTTCCTAATCAGTAAACAAACATGCAGTAGACAGCTACTTGTTTAGGGCCTGCCCATCCTCCATATCCTTTCCCCCTTCATCTAGTAAGAGCATACCGATTTTATTTTGGAGAACCAACCCCCTCCAATCTCAGTCCATGTGATTCAGGCCAGCTGGCCCCAGGCCCAGATGTAGACATATGACTTGGACATGGCAAATCATTTCTTCCAACAGCCTATCACATGATTGGTTCAGGGATGGGCACATGACCCGAGTCAGCCCAACAAGATTTAGCTGTGGAGTTTTTGTTGGAAATGTTGGGGAAGGAAGCAATGGGGTTGCTGAGCTGGCAGCACATGAGCCTGGAGCCACTGGCAGCCACACTGCCACCTCAAGATGAGAAAAGACCAGAAAATGAAAGCAACTGAAGGAAAGCAGAGCTAACAGAAGAGAAACAGAGTCCCAAGGCAGACATCTTTTTTATTCTGGTACCCAACAAAAAATATTTTAAGACCTTTCAGTTACGTGAGCCAATAAGGTCCCTTTATCTAGAAGTCAGTTTGAGAGGGTTTCTGTTCCTTGCACTTGGACAAGTACCAGCTAACATAGAGAGCTTAATAAAGAGAGAGGCTTTTCCTTAGTTTTTTTTACAAACTGACTACATCATTTGCAATACTTTTAACACAGATCAGAAAACAGTCATAAGCTTTTATATTGTCATGAAATCATTCAGCATACAAATTAAAAAGAGACCCATGATCATTGGACTCCACAGTCCCAAATGGTGCTGGGCTCCCAGGTTTGGGGCCCAGAGTGGCCCGTTCCAGTTATGCCCCTTGGGTCTTCTCTTCCATCCCATCACCAGCATACCTCACCAAATTTCAGCCCCACTTTCTGAAGAACTGGAGGTCTCTTAACAAGAAGGCCTCATGCTACACCTTGGGGACCTTCTGAGCTCAGCCTCATGCAGTCTCTGCTTCACTGTAGGTCAGTGAGAGGCTGCGGCCAGTAGGGCTGCAAACACCGACCCGGGCTTCTTCTGCAGGACCTCAGGCTTGTCAAACTCCAAGACCTAGGAGATAGAGAAAGGAGGGGAGTGGGGATCAGGACACAGCTGAACTCAGTCTTGAAGAATGCGATGGCCTCCTGGGGCAGCGCCTGTGCATCCACCCTCCCACCAGCCCAGAGAGGCAGCTCTCACCTTGCCGTTGCCCAAGACAAGGACGCGGTCACAGCTGAGGACCGTGGTGATGCGGTGTGCAATAACCAGCACCGTGCAGCCTTGGAAGGCCTCACGGAGGGCATGCTGAATCAGGGCATCAGTCTCCAGGTCGATGAAGGCTGTGGCTTCATCAATAAGGATGATCTGGTGAATGCAAAACATGGGGGAGGGTGGCCTCCTCAGTCCCTGGAGACCTGGGCCTCATCCTGGTTCTACCACTCACTCACTGTGAGACTTTAGATAAATTCCTCTTCTATAGGCCTCCGTTTCCTTAGCCTCAAAATGCAGAATTGGACCAAGTTCAAAACCCACTGTGAGTTCTAATTATCCATTACATTATGAAGAGAATGTTGGGGGTTTCAACCAAGAGCTAACTATATTTTAGTGAACAGAGAACTGAGACCGTGGAAATCAGAATGCCCTAGTGTCAGCTTCTTGTTCTACCAGCTGCCATCCTACCTGCCTGAGTGAAGCTAGAGCAACGTCCCCCAAAGGGTGGCATGTGTACAGCCAGGGTCACGTGAGATGGTTGTAGCTGGTATGTGGATACCTATCTTTTCGTGTTAACATTTTCTGTGTTTATTTCATTAATAATACACATTAGAAAAACGTAGCTAGCACATAAAGTATGACTTCATAAATATGATTGTTTGAGGGGGCAGTTTCTTAAAAGGAGTGCCATTAGTAAATCACAGAGTTCCTGGTGGTGTGAACAGTTAACGTGCTCAGCTACTAACCAAAAAGTTGGTGGTGCAAGCCCACCCTGAGGAGCCTCAGAAGAAAGGCCTGGCAATCTACTTCTGAAAAGGCATTCATTGAAAATCCTATGAAGCATAGTTCCACTGTGACATATGTGGGGTCTCCATGAGTCAGAACCTACTTGATGGCAACTGTGTTTTTTTTTGGTAAATCACAGGATAGGTGGTACACAGATATGACAAAAATGATCGATTGAGGACTCAAATTTGGGAATCAATGTAGAGGAAGCAATTTCAGCACCAGGCAGCTAAGTGGCTGTGAAATGGGGAACTGAGAAGTTAAGAAAGTTCCACGTAAATATTGCAAACCCTGTTGCTCATCCAGCTTAAGAAGGGAGGGGGTACCTACCTCTTCTGAAACCTTCTCCCCTCTGCACGCCCCACTGAACCTTGCCTTGTCTTTCCGCACAGCACTGAGAGCAGGCACCAATGTTGTATAACGACTTAACCATGGTGTGTGTGAGTGTGTGTACGTACATGTGTGTGCATGTGTGTACATACATGTGTGTGCATGTGTGTGCCCGTACACGTGTGCATGTGTGAGTGTACGTGCGTGTGCATGCGTACATGTGTGTGCATGTGCATACGTGCATGTGTGTGCATGTGTGAGTGTGTGTACGTACATGTGTGCGTGTGTGCGTACGTGTGTGTACATACTTGTGTGCATGTGTGTGCACGCATGTGTGTACGTACATGTGTGAATGTGTACATACATGTGTGTGCATGTGTGACTGTGTGTATGTACATGTGTGTGCATGTGAGTGTGGGGGAGGTGCACAGTGTAAATATGTGTGAGTGCATGTACGTGTGCATGTGCGTATGTGCATGTTTGCATGTATGTGCGTGTGGTTGTGTGCGTGTGTTGCCTCACCTGTGAAATAGGACATTTGCTCTAACTAGCTCAAGCAGCCAGAACACTTGAAATTGCCAGCAAAATATCTGGAATACTTCAAGAAGCGCTGTTATCTTAAACATTTTGAAATATATGTGATTTTTCTCTGGGTCAGCTGTCATCTGAATCCCAATTGTAATAAAAACTAGAAGAGTAACCTCCTTCAAAAATTTTAGACAAATGTACAGAAGATAATTTTAAAGTAACAGGTTTCTAGCCCCTTGCCTTTTCCTGAGGAAAAGAGCATTGTCATTTGGCTTTAGTAGTGGAACGTTTCAGCTTAGTTGTAGGATGTCATGGTTTCATGGAGCCTAGGCTGAGGTTCTCCACCTACAACACCTCCCCACACCACAGATACAGATGGAAAGGCCTTCAGTGAAAGATTAAGCCCTTTATATTTCTGAGGGAAGACCATGGTGCCTGTGCTCTTGTGGCGATAGAGGGAGAAACAGCCAGTGTGGTGCCCAGAGCAGGGCATAGTCCTGACTTCCCCTGGCCTCTCGGTCCCCACCCTCAGGTGGCAGCCTCACCTTGGAGTTGCGAAGGATTGCTCGAGCGATGCAGAGCAGCTGCCTCTGCCCCACAGAAAAGTTTCCACCATTTTCCACAACTTCTGCTTGCAGTCGTTCTGGCAACTTTGCAATCTGGGGGAAGAAGAGATGCCATGCTGGCCACTGTGGAAGGAGGTTAGGAGCTGACCGCATCTCAGACCCCTCCAGTCACATTTGGTAACACTTCTTACCCCCCACTCTCCACTCTAGCCACTGGCCTTTGTGTTCCTTAACTGCCCAGCTCACACCCACCTCAGGGCCTGTGCACATACTAGTTCCTCTGCTCGAATGTTCTCTCAGAGATGTTTCCCTGGCTCCCCCCAACAGTTGGTCTTAGCTCAAATATCCTTAATGAGGCCTTGCCTGGCCATCTAATCCAAAGGATCAGATCTCCACTGAGGTTTCCTCAGGCCCCGTTGCCCTGTTACACGTCTTCCACTACCTGAAGGAATCTCAGGTATAAACTTGTTCGTTCCCTCCCTCTCCCAAAGAATGTCAGAACTAGGAGGGCAAAGACCTATCCGCCTTGTCTTTGCTGGGTCCCTGGAGCCTAGAACAGTGCCTGGCACATGGTCAGAGCTTAAACAACATCAGCGTTTATTGAGGAACTCCACATCATTTCACCTCCGTGAGATTATTTAATCTATCCCTCAAAGCAGCAGCATCTGAAATGTCATGTGAGGGGAGCCCACAAAGGACCAGTTCCCCTGTTGAGAGGTAGGCTGAGACCAAGAGCTAGGCTTTGGAGCTACTTACTGTCTTGGCCAGAAATGTCTTCTCCAAGACATCCCAGATCTGCTCATCTGTGTAGCAGTCAAAGGGATCTAGGTTGAATCTGCCATAAGAGAGGAGGAGAAATGTTCAATGGCCTCATGCTGTCTCTGAGATACGTCTGCTACACACAGGAAGTCACCAAGAATGGTTAGAATTGTATGATGGGGGGGAAGGGGGTGCTTGGGGAAACCCATGTAAGCCCCATGAGCGACCAGCTCTTACGCTTCCCTGACACCTATTCCTCTTCTGCAGACAACAACCCCCGCGTTTTGTTTGGGGAACTACCTCCCCGCACAGCTCAAGGACCATGTGGTCCAGGTGGGGCTCTATGACCAACTGCAGGAGGGGAATAAGTGAGTCAGGTATCAGCCAATCAGCACATGGCAATCACTGGCCATGGGGGTTAATTCAGGGTGGGAAGGTAACCCCTCAGACCATATCTCAGCACGTAGGAGGCAGCCACCAGAAAAGAGAAGTGCTCTTTCTCACTGGACTGAAGGGAGGAACTACAGCTATTTTGCCACCAGGAGTGGGATATCTGGAGCTTCCAGAGGCCTCCATGTGGAGCCTACAAATGAAAGCAAGGCAGAGCTGGGGAGAAACCGGTCCATGAATGCAGCCATGGCCTTCCCAGTATCGTGAGTCCATAGAGACCTTTTTGCTTAAGTCACTTGGGGTTGGTTTTTCTGTTTCTTGCAGTGGAAAGAATCCTAATTGATCATCCAGGCAACTGACATCAGGTTGGGATTAATCTCCGTTTTATACCTAAAAAGATTTTCACTTTCATCTAGCACAGGAACCTTATAAACACTTCTCTGTTACATGACCACTCAGCCCTGATAGAAGATTGAAACCTGCCTTCACTTCTGCTTTCTCTCCTCCCAGTTCTGGAAACCACACATTGCATGTATAGGGGTGGATTGTATTAAAGGAGTATCAGGTTAAATAATTCCTTATTTCCATGGTAAGTGAATCTCTCTAAGGTCTTCTCACAGATAGATTCATTTGGCAGCCCCTCCCCCACACAATGTGCAGAGACGTGTCTTTCTACTGATGTCCCTTCCATTGTGGATTTTCAGTGTTAAGTGGCTTTTTCAAGGTCACATCAGGGTGACAGCCAGGCTGCAATGAAAGACACTCAGAGTGAGATGGAACCTTAAAGGGTAAAGAACTCAGATCTGGATTCTAGTCCACATCTCCCCTACAGCACTGGGGAAACATCACAGGTTATAGGGTGAGGCTACCTGGGAACATCTCTAAAATTTACTGTTTACTTGTTGTGTGTCCTTAGACAAGTCGCTTGCCCTTCTAGGTTTAGTGCCTGCACCTGTGAAATGGGGATAATAACTGTACTTACCTCATAGGGTTCTTGTGACAGTTAAATGAGACAGCATATTAAAGCATAGGTTTGGCACATACAAATGATAAGTGAATGTTAGTTCATATTTTTACTACTCTTATACCAAGGCACAATATTACCAGCTAAGTTCTACTTTAACAGGAAATCTATCACTAAAAGTTTTATCATTCCCATAACAAAAAACAGTCCTTTCGAAACCTGTGACTGTGCACACATGGTTCAGTCTTCTTAGAAAGACTTCTGCCCTTTTTCTTCCTACTTATCCATCAAGACTCTGCTCAGCAGCCTATTTGGGCATCTCATAACAAAACAAGAAGCTAGGACACAGCAAGCAAACATAAAATAAATAAATACAATAACTTATTGATGGCTTGGAGACAACAGTCAATATCAAATCACATAAAGAGGCAGACCATGATGGCTTCAGCAAGCTCCTCCGCTCCCCCCAAAAAATCAAGAAATCTTCCAGATGAAGAGAACTTCCTGGAATTACCAGAGTTAGAATACAAAAGATTAATATACAGAACCCTTCAAGAGATCAGGAAAGATATCAGACAAAATGCAGAATAAGCCAAGCAACACAGAAAGAAAGCAACAGAGGAACTTAAGATTAGAGAAGACTATAATGACAAATTTAATATGCTGCAAGAATCCATAGAGACAGCAAACAGAAATCCAGATGATTAGCAACAAAATTTCAGAATTAGACAACTCAATAAGTCATAGAAGCAGAACTGAGGCAATGGAAGTCAGAATTAGTGAGACTGGAGATAAAGCACTTGACACTAACATATTTGAGGGAAAATCAGATAAAAGAACTTTAAAAATTGAAGAAACCTTAGGAATTATGTGGAACTTTATCAAGAGGAATAATCTACGAGTGATTAGAGTACCAGAATAGGGGGGCATAACAGAAAATACAGAGAGAACTGTTGAAGATTTGTTGGCAGAAAACTTCCCTGATATAGTAAAGATGAGAAGATATCTATCCAAGATGTTCATTGAACCCCACAGAAGGTAGATCTCAAAAGAAAGTCACCAAGACATATTATAACTAAACTTGCTAAAACCGAAGATAGAGACTTTTAAGAATGTCTAGGGATAAATGAAAAGTCACTTACAAAGGAGATTCAATAAGCCTTAGCTCAGACTACTCAGCAGAAACCATGCAGGCAAGAAGGCAATAGGATGCCATATATAAAGCCCTGAAGGAAAAAAATTACCAGCCAAGAATCATATATCCAGCAAAACTGTCTCTCAAATACGACGGTGAAATTAAGACATTTCCAGATAAACACAAGTTTAGGGAATTTGCAAATACCAAACCAAAATTACAAGAAACAGTAAAGGGAGTCCTCCGGTTAGAAAATCAATAACGTCAGATAACAACCCAAGACTAAAACACAGGACAGAGCAATCAGATATAAACCCAGAGAGGGAAATCACAAAAATAAATTAAAGCTAAAACACTCAAAACAGGGAAACAGAGATGTCATTATGTAAAAGATGACAACATTAAAAAAAAAAAAAAAGAGGGACTAAAAAATGTAGTCATAGATCTTTCATATGGAGAGGAAGTCAAGGTGATATAAAGAAATAAAAGATTGGTTTAAACTTAGAAAAATAGGAGTAAATATTAAGGTAACCACAAAGGAAACTAACAATCTTATACATTAAAATAAAAAAAACAAGAAAAACATAGAGAGTCAGCAAATACAAAATCAACAACAATGAAAAAAAGGAAAAGAAAATGTATAAAGAAAAATGACTCAGCACAGAAAATTAAGTAGAACAAAGAAACTGTCAACAACAAACACACATACGCACAAATCAAAATGACAGCACTAAACACACACCTATCAATTATTATGCAAAAGTAAATGGACTAAATACACCAATAAAGAGACAGAGAGTGGCAGAATGGATTAAAAAATACGTTTTGTCAATATGCTACCTGCAAGGGACACACCTCAAACTTAAGACACAGCAAACTAAAACTCAAAGGACAGAAAAAAATATATCAAGAAAACAACAATCAAAAAAAGAACAGAAGTGGCAATATTAATTTCTGACAAAATAGACTTTAAAGTAAAATCTGCCACACAGGATAAGGAAGGACACTATATAATGATTAAAGGGTCTTTACACCAGGAGGACATAACCATAATAAATATTTACACACCCAATGACATAGCTCCAAAATACATAAAGCAAACTCTAACAACATTGAAAAGAGAGATAGACATTAATAGCACGAGACTTCGACACGCCACTTTCGGTGAAGGACAGAACATGCAGAAAGAAGCTCTATGAAGACATGAAGATCTAAATGCCACAATCAACCAACTTGACCTCGTAGACATATACAGAACACTCCACCCAACAGCAGTCAAGTATACTTTCTTTTCCAGTGCACATGGAACATTCTCTAGAATAGACTACATATTAGGTCATAAAGCAAGCCTTAACAGAATCTAAAGCATTGAAATATTACAAAGCATCTTTTCTGACCATAAAGCCATAAAAGCAGAAATCAATAACAGAAAAAGCAAGGAAAAAAAAATCAAATGCATGGAAACTGAACAACACCTTGCTCAAAAATGACTTGGTTATAGAAGACATTAAGGATGGAATAAAGAAATTCATAGAATCAAATGAGAGTGAAAACACTTCCTATCAGAACCTTTGGGACACAGCAAAAGCAGTGCTCAGAGTCAACTTACATCAATAAATGCACACATACAAAAAGAAGAAAGGGCCAAAATCAAAGAATTATCACTATAGCTTGAACAAATAGAAAGAGGGCAACAAAAGAAACCATCAGGTACCAGAAGGAAGCAAATAATAATAATTAGAGCAGAATTAAATAAAATAGAGAATAGAAAAACAATTGAAAGAGTTAACAAGACCAAAAGCTGTTTCTTTGAAAGGATCAACAAAATCGATAAACCATTGGCCAGACTGACAAAAGAAAAACAGGAGACGAAGCAAATAACGTGAATAAGAAGTGAGATGGGCGATATTACAACAGACCCAACTGAAATTAAAAGAATCATAACAGAATACTATAAAAACTTGTACACTAACAAATTTGAAAACTTAGAGGAAATGGACAAATTTTTAGAAACACACTACCTACTAAACTAACACAAACAGAGGTACAACAACTAAATAAACCTATAACAAAAGAAGAGATTGAAAAGGTAATTAAAACACTCCCCACCAAAAAATCCCTTGCCCTAGCTTCACTGGACAATTCTACCAAACTTTCAGAGAAGAGTTAATACCACTACTACCAAAGGTATTTCAGAGCATAGAAAAGGGTGGAATACTCCCAAACTCATTCTATGAAGCCAGCATATTCCTGATACCAAAACCAGGTAAAGACACCACAAAAAAAGAAAATTACAGACCTATATCCCTCATGAATTTAGATGCAAAAACCTGAACAAAATTCTAGCCAATAGAATTCAACAACATATCAAAAAAAAAATCACCGTGACCAAGTGGATTCATACCAGTTATGCAGGGATACTTTGACATTAGAAAAACAATCAGTGTAATCCATCACATAAACAAAACAAAAGACAAGAACCAGGAGGCCTTATCAATTGATGCAGAAAAGGCATTTGACAAAGTCCAATGCCCATTCATGATAAAAACTCTCAGCAAAATAGGAATAGAAGGGAAATTCCTCAACATAATAAAGGGCATGTATACAAAGCCAACAGCCAACATCATCCTAAATGGAGAGAGTCTGAAAGCATTCCCCTCGAGATCAGGAACCAGACAAGGATGCTCTTTATCACCACTCTTATTTAACATTGTGCTGGAGGTCCTAGCCAGAGCAATTAGGCTAGGTAAAGAAATAAAGGGCATCCAAATTGGTAAGGAAGAAGTAAAAGTATCTCTATTTGCAGATGACATGATTTTACACACAGAAAACCCTAAAGAATCTACAAGAAAACTACTGGAACTAATAGTAGATTTCAGCAAAGTGTCAGGATACGAGATAAACATACAAAAATCAGTTGGATTCCTCTACACCAACAAAGAGAGTGTCAAAGAGGAAATCACCAAATCAATAACATTTGCAATAGCCCCCAAGAAGATAAAATACTTAGGACTAAATCTAACCAGAGACGTAAAAGACCTACACAAAGAAAGTTACAAGACACTACTGCAAAAAACCAAAAGAGACCTACACAAGTGGGAACACATACCTTGCTCATGGATAGGAAGACTCAACATTGTGAAAATGTCTATCCTACCCAAAGTGATCTATAGACAGGATATAATCATGATCCAAATTCCAACAATGTTTTTTAATGAGGTGGAGAAACAAATCACCAATTTCATATGGAAAGGGAAGAGCCCCTGGATAAGTAAAGCATTACTGAAAAAGAGGAACAAAGTGGGAGGCCTCACACTGCCTGATTTTAGAACCTATTATACCACCATGGTAGTCAAAACAGCCTGGTACTGTACAACAACAGACACATAGACCAATGGGACGGAATTGACAATTCAGATATACATTTATTCACTTATGAGCAGCTGATGTTTGACAAAAGCCTAAAGTCCATTAGTTGGGGAAAAGACAGTCTCTTTAACAAATGGTGCTGGCATAACTGGATATCCATCTGTAAAAAAATGAAACAAGACCTATACCTCACACCATGCACAAAAACTAACTCAAAATGGATCAAAGACCTCAATGTAAAATCTAAAATGATAAAGATCATGGAAAAGAAAATAAGGACAACACTAGGGGCCCTAATACACAGCATAAACAGTATACGAAACATTACTAACAATGCACGAACACCAGAAGAGAAACTAGATAACCAGGAGCCCCTAAAAATCAAACACTTATGCTCATCAAAAGAATTCACCAAAACAGTAAAAAGACAACCTATAGACTGGGAAAAAAATTTTGGCTATGACAAATCTGATCAGCATCTAATCTTTAAAATCTATAAACCAAAAAAAACCAAACCCATTGCCATCAAGTCAATTTCGACTCATAGCAACCCTATACAATACTGCAAAACCTCAACAACAAAAAGACAAATAACCCAGCTAAAAAATGGGCAAAGGATATGAACAGACACTTCACCAAAGAAGACATTCAGGTCGTTAACAGATACATGAGGAAATGCCCACGATCATTAGCCATTAGAGAAATGCACATCAAAACTACAGCGAGATACCATCTCACCCCAATGAGGCTAGCATTAATCCAAAAAACACGAAATAATAAATGTTGGAGAGGTTGTAGAGAGTCTGGAACCCTTATACACTGCTGATGGGAATGTAAAATGCTACAATTGTTTTGGAAATCAATTTGGCACTTCCTTAAAAAGCTAGAAATAGAACTGCCATATGATCCAGCAATTCCCCTCCTTGGAATATATTCTAGAGAAATAGGAGCCCTCACAGGAATAGATATATGCACACCCATGTTCACTGCAGCACTGTTCACAATAGCAAAAAGATGGAAACCTATGTGCCTATCAACAGATGAATGGATAAACAAATTTTGGTATATTCACACAGTGGAATACTACACAATGATAAAGAACAATGATGAATCCAGGAAATATCTCATAACATGGAAGGCATTATGCAGAGTGAAATTAGTCAATCACAAAAGGACAAATATTGTATGAGACCATTATTATAAGAACTCAAGAAAAGTTTAAACAAGGAGAAAAACATTCTTTGGTGGTTATGAGGGTGGGGAGGGAGAGAGGGGTATTTACTAACTAGATAGTAATAGTAGACAAGAATTATTTTAGGTGAAGGGAAGGACAACACATAATACAAGGGAAGTCAACACAACTGGACTAAACCAAAAGCTAAGAAGTTTCCAGAATACAACCAAACACTTCAAGGGACAGTGTAGCAGGGGCAGGGGTCTGGAGACCATGGTTTCAGGGGACATCTAGGTCAACTGGCATAACAAAGTGCATCAAAGAAACATTCTTCATCCCACTTTGGTGAGTGGTGTCTGGGGTCTTAAAAGCTAGGCTGCAACAATTAGTCCCAACCCACCTGGAGCAAAGGAGAATGAAGAACACCAAAGACACAAGGCAAATATGAGTCCAAGAGACAAAAGGGCCACATAAACCAGAGACTTCACCAGCCTGAGACCAGAAGAATTGGATGGTACCTGGCTACCACCAATGACCGCCCTGACGGGGAACACAACACAGAGGACTTGACGGAGCAGGAGAAAAGTGGGGTGCAGAACTCAAATTCTAGTAAAAAAAAAAAAAAAAAAAAGCAGACTGGACGGACCCCAGAGGACATGGCCCCCAGACTCTGTTAGCCCAAAACTAAAACCATCTCCAAAGCCAACTCTTCAGACAAAGATTAGACTGGACTATAAGACACAAAAGGATACTGGTGAGAAGTGAGCTTCTTAGTTCAAGTAGACATATGAGACTATGTGGGCAGCTCCTGTCTGGAGGCAAGATGAGAAGGCAGAGGGGGACAGGAGCTGGTTGAATGGACACGGGAAATCCAGGGTGGAGAGGAGGAGTGTGCTGTCACATTATAGGGACAGCAACAACATAACAACGTGTGTATAAGTTTTTATACGAGAAATTGATTTGAATTGTAAACTTTTCCTTAAAGCACAATAATAATAATAAAGACCCTGTTCAAATGTCCCCTCCTCTGTGAAGCCTTCCTGGATTCACCCAGGCAGAGTAAACTGCCCCACTTCTTGGCTCCCTTAGCACTTTGTTCATATCTCTAATCTAGCATTTACCTCCTTGTATTGTCATTTGTCAAGTCACACATCTATTCAAACTGTAACACACACAGGCACGCACACACACAATAGATTGTGAGCTCTTTGGGGGAGCAAAGGAACTGGTCATTCATCAAAGTGTCCAGTTCTTAGCACAGTGTCTGGAACATGACAGAGACTCAGAAAAGGTAAGTTAAATGGATAAAAGGATGAATGAATGAAGGAGTCTCTGGAGGTCAGTCTAACCTCCTGCCTCTAAGATCGCCCCTTAAATACCCTTGAAACATGTTTAGATCTAGCTTATTTTCTAAAGTATAAAAAGCATAGCTTCCTATAGTTCAAAAAGACAAACAATATAATTTAAAAATAGTCAAAGGACTTGAATAAACACTTCTCTAAAGAAAATATACAAATGGTCAATTGTTGTCATCAAGATGATTTCGACTCATGACGACGCCATGTGTGCAGTGTAGAGCTGCACTCCACAGGTTTTACAGGCTATGACCTTTCAGAAGCAGATGCCTCTGGGTGGGTTTGAACCACCAACCTTTCGGTTAGTATCCCAGTGCTTAACCATTTGTGCCACTCAGGGATCATTAGTCATTAGGCAAATGAAAATCAAAAACACAATGAGACATGATTTCACACCCATTTTAAGATGGGTTTTTAAGATGGCTATTGGAAACCCTGGTGGCTTAGCGGTTAAGCACTACTGCTGCTAACCAAAAAGTTGGCAGTTTGAATCCACTAGGCGCTCCTTGGAAACTCTATGGGGCAGTCCTACTCTGTCCTATAGGGTCAGTATGAGTCGGAATCAACCTGACAGCAATGGCAACGGGTAAGATGGCCATTATTTTTTAAAAAAGAAAAATAATAAGCGTTGGCAAGAATGTGGAGAAATCAGAACCCTCATGCATTGCTGCTGGGAATTTAAATTGGTGCAGCTGCTGTGGCAAAGAGTTTGATGGTTCCTTAAAATGTTAAATGCAGAATTACCGTATGACCCAGAAATTCCACTCCTAGGTATATACCCAAGAAGATTGAGAACAGGGACTCCAAAAGACACTTGTATACCAAAGTTCACTGCAGCATTATTCACAATAACCAAAAGGTGGAAACAACCCAAGTGTCCATTGACAGGTGAATGGATAAACAAATTGTGGTATATACATACAAGAGAATATTATTCATACAGAGAAATGAAGTTTCTGATACATGCTACAATATGGATGGATTTTAAAATCATTAATCTGAGTGAAATAAGTCAGACACAAAAAACAAAAATATTGTATGATCCCACATGTATGAAATATCTAGAATAGGCAAATATAAGGAGACAAAAAGTAGATAGTGGTTACCAAGGGCTGAGGCCAGAGCAGGATGAGGGGTTACTGTTTAATGGTTACAGAGTTTCTGATGGGGATGATGAAAAAGTTTGGGAAATAAATAGTAGTGCTGGTTGAAAAGAAAAAGCATCGATTCTCAATCTTCCCCAGTCTTTATGCCTTTATGTTCCTACACAGCTAAAGTAGACTGCCGGGTAGATGTACTAATCCAGATAAAACTCAGTCCTCTGAATTGACATCTGAAGAAACGGAAGGTGTGTGAAGTGCCAGTCCTGCCTGCTTCACTGACTGGCCTGCCCAGGTGATTTCACACTTCTGCACTGCCCAGACTCTGTACCCTGTGAAGGGGCACTTCTCAACCTTCAGCCTAAAACTCCTCCAAGGCCTTTCCTCGGTGTGCAATGAGAAGAGAATCCGCATCACCCAGACATAAAAGCATACAGCAGTTGCAGTGCCAGTGCTTAATTGTGAACTGAAATTTGGTCAGTCCATCAGGTATTTAAAAAATTATGCCTTGCTTTTGTTGGGGGCATTATAGTTGACAAGTGCCCTTGTGTATATCAGGGCCTCATTCATCCTCAGTGACATCTCAGCGAGGTGGGCAGGTAGGCATGAGGGACCCCATTTGCCAAGGAGAGGTGTGAGACCTAGAAATGGAGGCATTGTCGCAGGGTCACCAGCTAATTAGAGTTAGCCCTGATCTTGAATCCTGATCTTGTGACCCCTTCCTGGAGTCAGTCCTCTGCATCAAACAGCCATCTGGCCTATTGCTGTCAGCTGCCATCCAGTCAGACCCTGACTCATGGCAACCCCGTGCACAACAGAACAAAATGCTGCCCAACCTGCGCCATCTCCATGACTGGTTGTGGATCAAACCACGGTGATGTGTACGGTTTTCACTGGCTGAATTTTGGAACTAGATTGTCAGGCCTTTCTTTCTAGCCCATTTTAGTCTGGAAGCTCCACTGAAACTGTTCAGCATCATGGCATCTCACAAACTACAACTGACAGGTAGTAGCTGTGCATCAGGTGTTGGCCAGGAGTCAAACCCGGGTCTCCCACACAGAAGGTGTGACTTCTACCACTAAACCACCAAGGCCTCTAGCACGGCACTTGCCTGATGGTTCCAGAGAGCAGGACTGGATCTTGAGTGATAACTGAGAGTTTGGATCTCAGCTCCTCCAAGCCAATGCTGCAGATGTCCACACCATCAATGAGAATCCGTCCTGCTGTGGGCTCCACCAGGCGGAAGAGAGCCACTCCCAAGGAAGACTTCCCTGTCAGCAAGAAACAAATGAGCCTTTGGTTCCTAAGTCGGCATTAGGGGCATTCACAGTGAACCCAGCCCCCTACGTGGCCCATTCTTTGTCATCGTGACCATGCAGAGGGCAGAAGAGGGCTGGGGTCTCTGCTTTAAATGGTGCCTGACACCATGAGCAGTTTTCTTATAGTCTGCATCGGATGGAGGTTACAAATGGAGCCTCTGGATCAAACCAAGCCACATGTCTATTTTATTTCACACACAATGTTACTGTTACTTTTAAATTCCTTGACAGCATTAAAAATTCCAAAGATCCTACATGCAAAAATTCAAATTTCAGGCTTCTGTTGAAAACTCAGCAGAATTGACAATGCTGGGCCCCATCCCCCAGGTCACAAGCCGCTGGAGCTGAGTATGGCTGCTGCCTTCAGAATGGACAGTGCTCCCATTTGCCACATGCTCTCCCACCCCCTGTCACCACACCTGAGGCCCATTTCACTCATCATGTTACCTGCCAGGCCCTGAAGGCATGTGAGTTTCCAGTCCCTGTGAGGGTAGAAGCTGCGTCTTGCTAGCCTTCATGTTCCCTGAGCCTGGCACACGTGATGTGCTCAGCAAGTATCTACTAAATGAACACAGCCAATGGACTGAAAGCTTCTCTACGTGAGATCCCAGCCCTCTCCCTGGCAGGTGAGAAATAGCAGGGGAAGAACACAAAAAGATTATATCTGGATGTCCTTCACCTTGTGGTAGAGAAAGTGCTGCAAGGGTCCAGAGGAGGCACAGACCCGTGAAAGCTTGAGTCATCCAGGGCACCACCTGGAAAGGCAACTCTGGGCAACCCCCTCAAAGCAAAGGAGAAGCAACTCACAGATGATGTAGGTGCATCAGCTCACAGGAGTCAAGAATCAAGTCTGAGCAGTGTCTCTGAACAATGCAAAGAGGGGGCGGGGTGGTGTTTGGGACTGGCCTCCCAAAAGTGATAGAAGGGGAAGGGAGGGAAAGAAGTCAGAAAGGAGAAAGGTGAAGGGGAGGAGGAAGGAGGAGAAGGCAAGGCTTCTATGTGGTTGGAAACAGCTCAGTCATGGTGCTGGGAAACATAGGCAGCATAGGTGTTGCATAACAACCAAATCTCTTACATGTTGGGTTTTGATCCTGGTTGGAAACAGGCAGTCGTGCCCTGCTCAAAGATGGTGGCTGACTACTCGGCTTTTAATGTGTATCGCTCTCTACCAAAAAAAAAAAAAAAAACCCATTGCCATTGAATGGATTCTGCCTCATAGTCTCCCTCGTAGAGCTCCTGAAAATTTCCTGGTGCAGGAGATTGGGTTATGGCCATCTTTGAGCAAAGCAACACTGCTCATTTCCTACCAAAAAAACCAAACTCTCTGTTTGCTATGAAATACATACACTACTCATGTTTCCTTCAGCCATGACCTCACCGTTCAGGAGGCTGATAAGAGAGGTCTATGAAGGGAAGGGTAGAAGGAAAATGAAAACTCAGAAGTCCCTTGTTGCCCCTGCCCTTCACCTTCCTAGAGCTTCCACATGAACGCACTGCCCCCGGCCTAAAGTGCTCCTCTCCTGGATTCTGGTCCCTCTCCAAGTCTCAGCTCAAACGTCACCTCACAGCCCAGGCCACAAGGACTCAGTATAACACCAGGGTGCTTCTTTCCTTCATGCCATCGCCACAGCCTGTAATGATCTATTTCTTTATTGGGTGACTTATCATCTGTTTCCCCAACTGGAATTCCATGAAGGAGGGGCCTTGGGGTTTGGGTCACCACACTAGCCCTGGGCCCAGCACAGAGTGAGGACCCTATAAATACTTGTCAAGAACATATGCCCCAAAATAAATCTGGAACCCAAAGGCCAGAGGATAGGACAGAAATGGCCTGGCCACTCAACTCACCTGAGCCCGTCCTTCCCACGATGCCCACCACTTCCTGGCTGCGAATCGTCAGGTTGATGCCATCAAGAACAATAGGGCTATTGTCTCGGTATTTGATCTGATAATCCTGGAAGGTGATTTCCCCATGCTGTGGCCACCCAAGGGGAGGGCTCACGTCTTCCACATTCCAACAAGCCTCAGGGACACAAATCTCATTTTTAAAGAAAGAAAAAGCAATCAATAGTTGTCATCCATCTTGGCCCATCCCTGCCGACCCACCGGCCTCAGGTGTTGTGGTGTGACTCACCCAGCCTGCCCAGCACTGTGGTCAAGCCCCCTGCTGTGTGACTAGAGGAACCCCAACAGGTCCCTGTGCTCCAGAACATTCCCTTACTCTCCTGAAATGCTCATAATTTTCTCCCAAAAGAATGAGTAGCCCAGAGGGCTGGCCCCTCATTATAACCTGGAGCACTTTTTCTAGTTTATTCTGTGAGGCTCTACAGAGACAGAATCCAGAATAATGCTACTGAGGGCAGCAGAGCTAACCCATCCAAGAGGGTGTTTACAGCTCAGCACCCTTGCTCAGCCTTTATCCCTGTCTATCCTCAGCCTAGGAGGTAGGCACTTTTAGATTCCTTTCACAGGTGAGCAAATATGCGCACAAACAAGTTAAACGACTTGCTTAACATCACACAGCTTATGAGTGGATGAGCTGAGACTCACTCCCAGGTCGGCCTGACCCCAAGCCCACTAGCCTTTCATCAGGTACAGTTGGGCGTGATGGGAGGAAAGAACAGAGGAGAAGAAGCAGGGACTTCTGGCTGCACACCACAGCTCTCCTCTGCCTGGGCAATGTTACGGCAGCATCACTCAGTGTTCAATCAGAGCTGCTGCCACACAGCAGAGGCAGGAGCCTGGCGTTAGAGGCAGAGGGCTCTGCCAGCCCCTGACTGTGTGATCTTCAGCAAGATGCTCAACTTAGCCAAGCCTCAGTTTCCTCATCTGGATAATGGGAATAATAATTTAATCAACTTCATAAAATTGTTTTGTGATTCCATGAAATAATCTATATAAAGGGCTTAGCATAGTACCTGGCACATAGAAATGGTTCAGTCATAATAGTGAACAGTACCGAAGGTTTACTATGAACCAGACTCTGCTCTAAGTACTTCACACTGTGTATCATTTAATCTTTGAAACAACCCAATGAAGTAGATACTGTTCTCTTTCCCATTTTAGGGATGGGAAACAGAGAGGATGAATAAGTTGCCCAAGGTTACACAGCCAATCCAAATGGCAAAATTTGCACTTGAATTCGGCAATCTGACTCCAAAATCTGTGCCCTTAACTTCTGTGACATAAACAGAACCAATAACATAATAACAATTATTATTAGGAATCTCTGGGTGGCATAAATAACTAAGCACTCAACTACTAACCAAAAGGTTGGTGGTTCAAACCCACCCAGAGGTGTCACAGAAGAAAGGCCTGGTGATCTGCTTCTGAAAGGGCACAGCCTTGAAAACCCTATGGAGCACCACAGAGGTTGGCTAGTGTGCACACACAGCTCACCGTAAGTCAGAATCAACTTGATGGCAACTGGTGTGGTGCTTTGGTTTACAGTTATTATTATAACAATTATTATTGTCCAATTACTGTAACAATAACAACTACTTGCTGTTATTATTACTCTTGGGCAAGGTCTACCTCTTGTTTCTAAAACAGGTTATTCCCTCTGCATCAGCAATGCTCTGAGGGTTGTGGTGATGGTCAAAATGAGCCGATGATACTGAAGATCTCAGAGAGGTGGTACACAAAGGTCCTGGGTAG
Source organism: Elephas maximus indicus (assembly GCF_024166365.1). Taxonomy (NCBI): domain Eukaryota; kingdom Metazoa; phylum Chordata; class Mammalia; order Proboscidea; family Elephantidae; genus Elephas; species Elephas maximus. The sequence continues at coordinate 7,916,407 of NC_064839.1, read as the reverse complement.
ATGGGGAGGAGGGCCCTGGGGTGGGGTGCAGAGGCCCCAGAGGGTATGCCCCATGCCTGGATGTGCAGCCTTGCAGAGCTTTCCACCCCAGACCCAGACCTGCACCCCACCTTCATGTACTGTAGCATCCTCTCCACAGCCATGAAGTACGCCTCTGTCTCCGAACCAAACCGGACAGTGGCCTGGAAGCTGGATGCCAGCTGGAACCAAGAGAAGCATCAAGAGACTCAACACTCCTGAAAACCACTCACTGCTCTTCCCTCACTCCTCAAACCAAGACCACTTCCCTTAGGAGAACTGAGCAGATGCCTCTGCGCCCCTCAGCCCACTCCTGAGTTTAGCTGCAGCTGTGGTGGGAAAACCTGGGTAAGGACCCCCTGACATCGCTCCACTCCAAGCACTCTCCCTTTGCTTTCTTTCTGCTTTTTCTCCCCCAGAGCATCTGAAAGTTTGGGAGCAAGTCAGCACTATGGCATAGCAGGTGGTGCCTGCATAAGGGTTTGTGTGTGTGTGTGTGTGTGTGTGTGTGTGTGTGTGTGTGTGTGTGTGTGTGTGTGTGTGTGTCAAAGGGAGGAAAGCTTAGAAAGAGGGAGACAGAGAAGGAGAGAGGGAGAGATTGATTGAGAGTAAGTCCTATGGAAAGATTTGTCTCTTTCTAGCTGTGGGAGCATGGGCAAGTTAGTTCAACTCCCTAAGCCTCAGTTTCCTGATTTGTAAAATAGGAACAATAATGTTGTTGTTAGGTGCTGTTGAGTCAGTTCCGACTCATAGCGACCCTACGTACCACAGAACGAAACACTGCCCAGTCCTGCCCCATCCTCATGTTCGTTGTTATGCTTGAGCCCATTGTTGTAGGCACTGTGTCCATTCATCTCATTGAGGGTCTTCCTCTTTTCTGCTGACCCTGTACTTTGCCAAGCATAATGTCCTTCTCCAGGGACTGATCCCTCCTGACAACATGTCCAAAGTATGTAAGATGCAGTCTCGCCATCCTTGCTTCTAAGGAGCATTCTGGTTGTACTTCTTCCAAGACAGACATTTTCATTCTTTTGGCAATCCATAGTGTATTCAATATTCTTCACCAACACCACAATTCAAAGGCGTCAATTCTTCTTTGGTCTTCCATATTCATTGTCCAGCTTTCACACGCATATGATGTGATTGAAAATACCATGGCTTGGGTCAGGCACACCTTAGTCTTCAGGGTGACATCTTTGCTCTTCAACACTTTAAAGAGGTCCTTTGCAGCAGATTTGCCCAGTGCAATGAGTCTTTTGATTTCTTGACTGCTGCTTCCATGGGTGTTGATTGTGGATCCAAGTAAAATGAGATCCTTGACAACTTCAATCTTTTCTCTGTTTATCATGGTGTTGCTCATTGGTCCAGTTGTGAGGATTTTTGTTTTCTTTATGTTGAGGTGTAACCCATACTGAAGGCCGTGGTCTTTGATCTTCACCAGTACTTGATTCAAGTCCTCTCTGCTTTCAGCAAGAACGGTTGTGTCATCTGCATAACGCAGGTTGTTAATAAGTCTTCCTCCAATCCTGATGCCCTGTTCTTCTTCATATAGTCCAGCTTCTCAGATTATTTGCTCAGCATACAGATTGAATAGGTGTGGTGAAAGGATACAACCTGACGCACACCTTTCCTGACTTTAAAACACTCATTATCCCCCTGTTCTGTTTGAACAACTGCCTCTTGGTCTGTGTACAGGTTCCTAATGAGTACAATTAATGTTTTGGAATTCCCATTCTTTGCAATGTTATGCATAATTTGTTATGGTCCACACAGTTGAACGTCCCTGCATAGTCCATAAAACACAGGTAAACATCCTTCTGGTATTCTCTGCTTTCAGCCAGGATCCATCTTACATCAGCAACGATATACCCTCTTCTGAATCTGGCCTGAATTTCTGGCAGTTCTGTGTCGATATATTGCTACAGCCACTTTTGAATGTTCTTCAGCATAATTTTGCTTGTGTGTGATATTAATGATATTGTTAGATAATTTCTGCATTTGGTTGGATTGCCTTTCTTGGGAATAGGCATAATATGGATCTCTTCCAGTCGATTGGCCAGGTAGCTGTCTTCCAAATTTCTTGGCATAGATGAGTGAGCACTTCCAGCGATGCATCTGTTTGTTGAAACATCTCAATTGATACTCCACCAATTTCTGGAGCCTTGTTCTTCACCAATGTCTTCAGCGCAGCTTGGACTTCCTCCCTCAGTACCATCAGTTCCTGATCATATGCTACCTCTTTTGTTCTTCACCAATGTCTTCAGCGCAGCTTGGACTTCCTCCCTCAGTACCATCAGGTCCTGATCATATGCTACCTCTTGAAATAGCTGAATGTCGACTAATTCTTTTTGGTATAATGACTCTGTGTATTCCTTTCACCTTCTTTTGATGCTTCCTGCGTCATTTAATATTTTCCCCATAGAATCCGTCACCATTGCAACTCAAAGTTTGAACTTTTTCTTCAGTTCTTTCAGCTTGAGAAATGCCGAGCATGTTCTTCTCTTTTGGTTTTCTATCTCCAGCTCATTGTACATGTCATTATAATACTTTACTTTGTCTTCTTGAGCTGCCCTTTGAAATCTGTTCACTTCTTTTACTTCATCATTTCTTCCTTTTGGTTTAGCTGCTCGATGTTCAACAGCATGTTTCAGAGTCTCCTCTGACATCCATCTTTGTCTTTTCTTTCTTTCGTGTCTTTTCAATGACCTCTTGCTTTCTTCATGTATAATGTCCTTGATGTCATTCCACAACTCGTCTGGTCTTCAGTCATTATTGTTCAATGCATCAAATCTATTCTTGAAATGATCTCTAAAATCAGGTGGGATATAGTCAAGGTCATATTTGGCTGTCATGGACTTGCTTGGCTTTTCTTCACCTTGAGCTTGAACTTGCATATGAGCTATTGATGGTCTGTTCCACAGTCGGCCCCTGGCCTTGTCTTGACTGATGATATTGAGCTTTCCCATCGTCTATTTCCACAGATGTAGTCGATTTGATTCCCATGTATCCTGTCCGGTGAGGTCCATGTGTATAGTCACCGTTTATGTTGGTGAAAAAGGTATTTGCAATGAAGAAGTCATTAGTCTTGCAAAATTCTATCATTTGATCTCCAGCATTGTTTCTACAACCAAGTCCATATTTTCCAACTACTGATACTTCTTTGTTTCCAACTTTTGCATTCCAATCACCAGTGATTATCAATGCATTCTCATTGCATGTTCTATCAATTTCAGACTGCAGAAGCTGATAAAAAATCTTCAATTTCTTCATCTTTGGCCTTAGTGGTTGGTGCATAAATTTGAATAATACTCATATTAACTGGTCTTCCTTGTAGGCATAGGGATATTATCCTATCACTGACAGCGCTATACTTCAGGATAGATCTTGAAATGTTCTTTTTTTTATCTTGATTTATTTTTGTGATTTCCCTGACTGGGTTGACATCCAATTGCTCTGTCCAGTGTTCTAGTCTTGGGTTGATACCTGATATTAGTGATTTTCTAACCAAAGAACTCCCTTTAGTATTTCTTGTAGTTTTGGTTTGTTTTTTACAAATTCCCTAAACTTCTATTTATCTGGAAATGTCCTAATTTCACCTTCATATTTGAGAGACAGTTTTGCTGGGTATATGATTCTTGGCTGGCAATTTTTTTCCCTCAGTGCTTTATATTAGTCAGCCTGTTGCCTTCTTGCCTGCATGGTTTCTGCCGAGTAGTCCGAGTTTATTCTTATTGACTCTCCTTTGTAGGTGACTTGTCGTTTATCCCTAACTGCTCTTAAAATTCTCTCTTTCTTTTTGGCAAGTTTGATTATGTCTTGGTGACTTCCTTTTAAAATCTACTTTATGTGGAGTTCAATGAGCATCTTGGATAGATATCCTCTCATCTTTCACAATATCAGGGAAGTTTTCTGCCACAAATCTTCAACAATTCTCTCTGTATTTTCTGTTATCCCTCCCTGTTCTGTTATTCCAATCACTCATAGGTTACTTCTTGTGATACAGTCCCATATGATTCTTAAGGTTTCTTCATATTTTTTAATTCTTTTATCTGATTTTTCTTCAAATATATTGGTGCCAAGTGCTTTATCTTCAAGTTCACAAATTCTGCCTTCCATTTGCTCAATTCTGCTCCTCTCACTTTCTATTGAGTTGTCTATTTCTGTAATTTTATTGTTTATCTTCTGAATTTCTGATTGCTGTCTCTCTATGGATTCTTGTAGCTTATTAAATTTTTCATTATGTTCCTGAATAACCTTTATAATTTCCTCAACTGCTTTATCTATGTGTTCCTTGGCTTGTTCTGCGTATTGCCCGATTTCCTTCCTGATGTCTTGAAGGATTATGTATATCAATCTTTTGTATTCTGCCTCTGGTAATTCCAGGAAGGCACTTTGATCTAGACGATCCCTTGATTCTTTTTTTTTTGAGAGCTTGTTGAAGCAATCATGGTCTGTTTCTTTATGTGATTCGATATTGACTATTGTCTCCGAGCCATCTATAAGTTATTGTATTAGTTTATGTTTGCTTACTGTATCGTAGCTTCTTGCTTTGTTTTCTTTTGATATGCCCAAATGGGTTGCTTGAGAGAGCTATCTTGATTATTTTCACCTTTGAAGCTGTGACGTCCTGTCCCCAGATGGCTAGAGCTGTTATCAGATATATCAGTCTAGGAGTCCATTCACTTTTCTTGTACAGATTCAGCTCAGGTGTCCAGGTAACTGGCCATCAAGTGTGTGGTCAGGCTGTCTTACAGTCTTAGAGTGGCAGGGGTGATTGGTGTAGGTACCAGTACCTGGTTGCAGCAGGGGGTCACACACTGAACAAGGCAGAGGGCTGAGAATCATCCCCCAAGTGTCTCTGAAGAAAGCACATCCCTCTTCCCTAGAGTGTACAGGTGGGTGGGTTCTGCAGATGGAACATGGGCACCCAACACTTTTGGTTGTAAGGCCTGGGAGGTACCAGTTATCCTTGGACCCCTGTCGCAGGTGGCTGGGTGACCCAAGTGGAGCTACCAGTCCTTAGGCCCCTGATGTGGTAGGTGAGGACCCTGTTTAATAGGCAAAGCAATGTCAAACATCAAACACCCACCTCTCCACCACACAGCTGAAGCAGTTGTAGTCTGCCAACAAGGGCCTATTCTTCTGTAATAGGCCCACACAGATCCATGCAGTGGGGAAAGGTCTTCAAAGTCCAAGGACCGTTCATGCCTGGACAAGAGCTGCTTCTGTCCTGAGCTTCCCAGGTTAGTGGAGCTGGCAAATTATCTTTTCTCCCAGTTGTGAATTTATTCCTACTCCAGGGCTGGGAGGATGGCTCCAGGCACTCAACAGGGCCTATCTCAGGCCCAGGGAAATCAACAGCCACCGAAGCCGGCTTGGGGGCTGGAGGTGTGGTAAAATATATGCCAGTACTTAGGTTTTGCCGAGAGCACCATTCTTCTCTGGTTCTGGAGGTGTGAGTAGGCTGTGCAGCTGGCCGCTTCTCCCTGAGGAAACTGCGGCCTAACACTACCACCAGCCTGCCACAGCCCCTCCTGGGAATGGTACCTAAGGGATCCTGGTGATTCAGGTCTGGCAATTCCTCTCTGCTTCTGAACGGTCTCTCTCTCCCCCTGCCGCTCAGTCCATTTTCTAACTTTGCCTTTGATGTTCAGGGCTCCTAGGTTGTCATAAGTATAATTGTTTCGCTTGTTTTTTCAGGTCTTTGTTGTAAGAGGGGCTCGCCGGAAGCAAGTGGCTATTCCACCATCTTGGCCCCGCCTCTCTAGAAATGTTCTTTTTGAAGATGAATGCAACACCATTCCTCTTCAAATTATCATTCCCAGTATAGTGGACTATATGATTGTCTGATTCAAAATGGCCACCAGTCCATTTCAGCTCACTAATGCCCAGGATATTGATGCTTATGTGCTCCATTTCATTTCTGACAATTTCTAATTTTCCTAGATTCATACTTCTTACATTCCGTGTTCCAATTATTACTGGATGTTTGCAGCTGTTTCTTCTCATTTCGAGTCATACCACATCAGCAAATGAAGGCCCCAAAAGCTTTACTCCACCCACATCATTAAGGTCGACTCTACTTTGAGGAGGCAGCTCTTCACCAGCCATATTTTGAGGGCCTTCCAACCTGGGAGGCTCATCTTCTGGCACTATACCAGACAATGTTCCACTGCTATTCATAAGGTTTTCCCTGGCTAATTCTTTTCAGAAGTAGATTGCCAGGTTCTTCTTCCTAGCCTGTTTTAGTCTGGAAGCTCAGCTGAAACCTGTCCTCCATGTGTGACCCTCCTGGTATCTGAATCCAGTGGCATAGCTTCCAATAACACAGCAACACACAAGCCCCCACAGTACAACAAACTGACAGACACGTAGGAGTTTTTGCCCATAGAATCAATCCTTCAATATTGCAATTGGAGGCTTAGATTTTCCTTAGTTCTTTCAGCCTGAGAAATGCTGAGCTTGTTCTTCCCTTTTGGTTTTCTAACTCCAGGTCTTTCCACATTTCATTATAATACTTCACTTTGTCTTCTTGATCCACCCTTTGAAATCTTCTTTCATCTCATTTACTTCATAGTTGCTTTCTTTTGCTTTAGATACTCGACGTTCGAGAGCAAGTTTCAGAGTCTCTTCTGACACCCATTTTGTTTTTTTTCTTTTCCTGCCTTTTTAATGACCTTTTGCTTCCTTCATGTATGTTGTCCTGGATGTCATCCCACAACTCCTCTGGTCATTAGTGTTCAGTGCATCATATCTATTCTTGAGATGATCTCTAAATTCAAGTGGGGTATATTCAAGGTCTTACTTGAGCATGGTGAAAATTAAATGAAGGAAGCACAGCAATACACTGAGGGCTCAGTGAATGCTCTCATTAAATCCAGTTGGTATCATACTCATCAGGTGTCTGTGACTGAGCACTGCACAACCCACTCCTACCTGCCGGTGGAAGGTTCTGCACACCCACGTGTATGTGTAGGAGTGTTTCTGTGCATACGTGTGCCTGATGCAATGGGCTCAACAAGGAGCTAGGCATGCCCCTTAGCATGTAGAAATAATGTCTGATCATTGGGGACTGATGGAAAGCTCGGTGAGTCATACATTGGATCTCAGGCTGTTAGAAAGAAAGCCACATGACCCACAGAGAGGACGGGTAATGAAAGCCCCCAGGGGTGTGTGCACTGGACCTGCATACCCAGGGTTCCCTGAGGCAGCCCTGGGTGGACAGCACTTCCATGGGTTTCTGTGGACAATGAGCCTTATACAGACCTCCCTCTTTGTGCCCCAAATGCCCAGTGCAGCCCTGCATGGAGGAATTTGGGCCATGTTTCTCCAAGGGAGGTACACAGACCAGCTACATCAGGATCCCCTAGAGGACTCATCTTTAAAATTAAATTCCACCCCCACCCCGGGGCTTGACCCCTAATCTCTACAGCAGTGCTGCCCCAAGTGTGGACCTCCTGTAGGCCCCTCCCAGACAGGCTGAGTAACATCTCCAAGGACGGGGTAAAGGAATCTGTGTTAAGTCTTATGCACATGAAAGTCTGAGAAGCCCTGCTCTAGAGAAGCCTGCATTTTTAATGACCTACCTAGTCATTCACAAAAGTTTGAGAGCTGAATCAGGGTATGAATAGTGAAATAAAAAGACATTAGCCAGGAAACCAAGAATTCAGGTTCTCGTCCTGGCTCTGCTTCTAAAAATCTGTCCATTTCGACAACTCTTCCCCTCTTTGGGCCTCAGTTTCCCCATCTTCACAAGGGTTGGGCTCTGTTGCCTATGAGATCCCCTTCAATCCCAATGATCCATCATTTCATTAAGTACCTTTAAATAGAGACTTCCCAATTCAGAGGTGACATCAGGAAATGGAGCAAAGAAGAATTATTCAGCAGGCTAAGCACATAGCTCAAAAGATGGCTAAAACCCAAGGTGTAATTAAAGTCCCATGGACCCCTGAGTCTGCTCAGAGGCAACAGGCCAGGGGTAAGCACAGCCCACGAGAGCCCTGGTTGTCTAAGGGCCCTCTCTCACCTGCAGGACAAGGCTGATAGTCATGGCTTTATAGGAATAGGAGGCAGAAGAAATGCCAAAGGCCACGAACAAGGCTACAGTCAAGGTCACCAGATTGGTCATGATCTCAAGCCTCAACGCCACCCAACGTGTGGAAGACAGAAACAACAGCTGGTAGTTACTCTGTGCATCAGTCAGCCTTTTAAACCTGAGAAAAAAGCACAACTTGGAGACACATATGTGTGTCTAACCCAGGCTTCCCATGTTCTTCTACCAGCCTCATTGATTGGTTCAGGGGTGGGTATGTTGCCTATTGGGTCAATGAGAGCCAATAACTACAAGGATTTGTGAGTGAGTGAAGGGAAGAAATTTCTCTAGTAGGATGATGGGAGAGCTGACACTATTGCAGCCACTTTGCTACCATGAGGGGACCCTGGGGCTGCCATGGAGTCTCCAAGGTCCTGAGGATAAAACGTCATGGGAGGCATAGCAATAAAACAGAGACAAACAGAGTCTTCTGCATCAAGCCTCACCTGAATTCAGTCCTCCCTCTAGAATCTTCATTTGCATGAGCTAATTTAAGCATCTCTGATTTTTGCCTAGTCTTTTCTTATGAAAATTTTTATAACTTTAAAAAAATTAAAAGGTTGGTTTAATGCATGTCTGTGTATCTTCCACTTAGATTTAGCAATTATTAATATAATTGCTAATTGTTTACATCTTTCATATCACTTACATTTTTTATTCTTATGAGCACCATAAGAATGGAGAGGATAGGGACCTTTGTCCCCATTTTACAGATGAGACTCTGGAGGCTGAGAGAAGCAACTGGAATAAAACAAAGTTCTAGCGAATGTTTCTGAAGATGATGCTACTCCCAGATGTTCTGTTTCCTACCTTCCCACTCCCCGCCACCACCACAGCCCCCATTGTCCTCAGTTGGACAAGAGAAGGACTTACTGGCTGAGGAAGTCTTCAGTTTTCCCATAGACATGGATGGAGCTCAGGCCATGCAGGAAGGTGAGGATGTGGGAGAGAAAAGGAGACCGACTGTAGCTCTCCAGTCTCTTGAACACCCTGATGGCCCTTTTGGACATCCTGCACCAAGAGTGAGGATGAGTGACCTGGACCATCCACCTCTGGGACTATTCAGTTCTGGGTTGGTCCCAGCCTCACACCCCAAGTCACAACCCCACTCACAAGCAAAAGGAACCCACTCACTTATAAAAAAGAAGGCAGACAACGGCAAGTACGGCTGCAATCGCCAGGCTATACACAGACAGCACAGTGATAATCAGCAGGGTGGAGACCACCGTCAAAAATATAAGCAGAAACTCTTCAGCAATAACGGGCAAGATCTGGTCCAGCTCGTTCAAGTCTCCCGCAAAGCAGTTCAAGAGTTGGCCCACTGGGGTTGTGTCAAAGAAACTCATGGGGTAGCGGAAAACCTGCGAGACAAAATTCATCCGGACCATTTTTTTTATGAGTAGCTGCAGACATTGCATGGGACTTGAGGAAGGTGCTGTCACCCTTAGACTCTGCAGGGCTGCAGGAAGCAGCCAGAGGGGGCTCCAGGGCAGGCAGCATGGAGCAGTGGTTTGGAACATGGGCTCCAGGGCTGCCCCGCTCCTCCTCCTACTGCTGTGTGACCTGGAGGCAGTTACTTAATGCCTCTGAGCCTCAGGGCCCTGATTTCCAAAATCAAGATGGTAATGATGCCCTACAGTATAGTGGCACAACTCTGCAAATATACTAAAATTGTATAATTTGAATTGTATAACGTAAAAGGGTGAATTTCACGGTATGTGCATTATGCCTCAACAGAGTTGGTATTTGAAAAAGGGAAATAAGGGGCACGGAGTTTCCCAATCTCAGGGTGATGAAAACATTTTGGACACAAATGGTGGTAACGGTTGCACTGTTGATGAGTGTGATTAATGGCCCTGGTTTGGGCACCTGACAACGGTTCTGTCGTGAACACCACAATGAAGGAGAGAGACAGAGACAGTGTAGTGAGCGTGCTTAGAGCAGCATCCTGCCCCTGGTGAGCATCCCGCCAACACTAGCTCTTATCTCCTGCACATAGGCCCATAATGGCCAAAGACTAGCACAGCGGCAGCAACTCCACTGCAGCTAACTAAGATGCAGACGTTCGGGCCAACTGCCCCTGAGAAGGGTCCCCAGGTGGTGCAAATGGTTTGTACTCACCTACTTACCTAAAGGTTGGCGGTTCAAGCCCACTCAGTGGTGCCATAGAAGACAGGCCTGACAATCGGCTTTAGTTAAGATCACAGCCAAGAAAACCCTATCAAGCAATTCTACTCTGTAACACATGGGGTCGCCACGGGTCAGGACTGACTCACGGCAACTACTCTGTAACACATGGGGTCGCCACGGGTCAGGACTGACTCATGGCAACAGGTTTGGGTTTTTGGGGGTTTTATGGCCTCTTTTTAGGTGGCATGTCCAGTGGGCTTGAGGCCCTTTGAAGGTCAAAGAACTTTTCAAACTGAAAGAACCCTAACAAAATTGTCTCGTCCAGCACCTTCATTTCACAGATGAGGAAGCTGAGGCCCAAGGAAGGAGAGACGGCTTAGTGACTTGCCCAAGGTCACTCAAACAAACAATGGCAAAATCATGGCTGGAATGGGACTCCCCCCCACCACCAAGTCCTCCCCAACCCCCAGCACAGCCACGCTCTTCACAGAAGGCATTCTTAAAGGCTCACAGAGCCCACTCACAGACCACCTTCATTTCCCCATGTATTTCTCAAGTTGTAACACAAGAAAAAGAAATGAACAGAAGTTAATAGTATGTTTGTTTGTTTTTATTAAGGCTAAAACTACTGGAAGGGTGAGGGAGGGTGGAAAGAATTGGGGGAGCGTTTTGACAATTAGTGACTGGAGCCCCTGGATGGTGCAAGTGGTTAACATACTAAGCTGCTAACCGAAAGGCTGGAGGTTCAAGTTCATTCAGAGGTCCCTCAGAAGAAAGGCCTGGCAATCTACTTTCAAAAACCAGTCACTGAAAACTCTATGGAGCAGAGTTCTACTCTTACACATATGGAGTCACCATGAGTTGGAACCAACTTGACAGTACCAGGAAAACTAGTGAAAACTTGTACCACGAAGTGTCCCTTAAAGTAGCTGTCACTGCAGGTGCCTGGACACTGCTGGCCAAGTGTAGCCCACTGTCATTCTGGCTTGCTAAGTGATGGGGAGGGGATAGCGAGGGTCAGAGCTTCCTTGCTTAGGAGCTTTCTTGCTTTTTCTGCCTCTAAAATGTATTTTATTTTATCTCTGGAATCGTTTGTCAAATACTTGAGCTAGAGCAGTCAGCGCCGTCACAATCATTGTGAGGGTTCAAGGGGTAAACAGTCACTCCCTGAGGACTCTGCACACCTGAGGGCCAGGGGCCAGTGGGGAGAGTGGGCACAGGAGCAGCTGGCCGCAGCTCAGCTGGGCAGCTGTGGTGCGAGTAAGCGGTCTTTGCGGGAGGCCAAGGTCACCTGAATTAACGATGAGGGAAAACAGGGAATACACGGGAAAGTGATTCTCACGGCCTCCTATGGGTCGGAGTAATTCAGAGCTTTTGTTTTGTTTTGCGTGTTGCTGTTTTTTGGAGTTAAGTCAATTTTCTCAGAGATTTGTCCTTTACTTGTGATTATCTAAAACTATTAAGGTACATTCAAAATCAGTAAATCCATGAAAGGAATGGGAAAGGGAAAACATTTTAAATATGAAATACTTTTTCTTTAACAGGAAGGAAACGTGAACATTTCTCAAGATGATAATATCAAAAATCACTTTGAGGCCTGGGCACTGGATATTTCTAGAATCACGGAGTGTGGAATCAAAAGAACCCTAGAGACCATCTTGTTGGGGCCACCATCAAGGGCTGACAGAGTACCAGCATGTGGAAGAATTTTCCTCTCCTGCTTTCTGATTCCGACAAGCCAACTGCTTTCTCCGCGCTGTGGGGAAATGCCTCCACCTCAGCATCCCGAAATCAGGACTCTTAAGGGCAATACGATTTCCATTCGATCTAGGAGGAATGAGAGGTCCCCTCCTCACCTCCCGAAAGACTCTCTCAGAACCCCTACTCCATGCCTCCATGTCCAGCTTTCCTGAACTCCTCCCAGTTCCCAGAAAACACTCTGCTTTTGTTCACCTCCAGCCTTAGTCTTGAGCTAAATCCAACTCAACCTTCAAGTCTTAGCCAAGAGGTCACTTCCTCCAAGAAGCTTTCTTGGACCCTTCCCTTTCCTCTGCTACTCCTAAGTCAGAGTCAGGAGCCTCTTCTCTTATGTTCTCCTGGCCCTGTATCCTGCGCCCTGTGGTAAACTGGCACACTGTATGACAACAGCCCATTTGCCTGTCAGTCTCCCCACTGGACTATAAGCCCATGAGGGCGGGAACCGTACGTGCATCGCTCAGTCATTACTGTAAGCCCAAAGCCCAGCACAGAGCCTGGCACATAGTAAGTATTCAATTAATATCTGATAAGTGAGCGAGGGAAACCTGGTGGCATAGTGGTTAAGAGCAATGGTTGCTAACCAAAAGGTGGGCAGTTCGAATTCATGGGGCAGTTCTACTCTATCTTATAAGGTCACTATGAGTCGGGATTGACTCATCAGCAACGGGTTTAAGTGAGAGATAGAAATGAAAATTCCAAGAGGTAAGATGACACCACAGACAATTTGGCATCTAAGCATGACACACGTGGGCAAAATTCTCAACATCTTTGGATTTCCTTTTTCTTTGGTGGCGTAGTAGTTAAGTGCTACAGCTGCTAACCAAAGGGTCAGCAGTTCGAATCGACCAGGTGCTCCTTGGGAACTCTATGGGGCAGTTCTACTCTGTCCTATAGGGTCACTATGAGATGGAATCAACTTGACGGCACTGGGTTTTGGTTTTTGGTTCATATATAAAATGGGAATAATAATACCACTTCAAAGGGAACATGGGACGATCATAGTCACTCTGTAAGTGACAGTGCTCAGCCAACAGAGGCCAGCGTTGGTATGGCCATCCATCCACCAACAAGGGACCCTGAGCTCTTAGGATTATACTCTCTGCAGCAAGACAGCTTCCCCGCATCACCTCATTCTCTGGCCTCCTCCCTACCCACCCAGTGAAGGCACTTGCAAAAAACTTAGGCTCGGTACACCAGTGTTCATTGCAACGCTATTCATAATAGCCAAAAGGTAGAAACGTTCTGATGTCCATCAACGGGTGGATGGATAAACAAATCATGGTATTTATATACAATTTAATATAACTCAGCCACAAAGAAAAATGTCCTAATATATACTATGACGTGGATGAACCTTGAAAACATTACGCTGAGTGAAATAAGTCAGTCACAAAAGGACAAAGAGTGTGTGATCTCACTTATATGAAATAGGCAAATAGAAACCAAAGCTTATTAGTGATTACCAGAGGCTGGCGGGAGGGGGGGGTGGTGCGGTCAGTTACACTTTAGGGGACACAGAGTTTATGTTAGCGGTGGGGAAATAGTTCAAAAAGGATAGTGACAATGTATTATACAATATCACTGAATTATACATGCAAAAGCTGTTAAGCTGGCCAATGTTTTGTTAGGTATATTTGTGCCACAAGAGTGACCAAACAAGCCAGGCAAGGTCAGGGCTCAGCCTGTGGCCACGTCCAGCTCCTCCAACCCTACCTTGATGACGAGCTTGTTGTGCAGGGCTGTGGACGCCTTCCTCGTGACCTTGGAGAAAAAGTACGAGGAACAGATCCCTATGCAGAATAGGAGCAGAGTGCTGAGGCCATACACCAGCTGGTAAAACAGCAGCTGCGGATTGTACAGCAGGTCAGCCGGCTCTGCATTGGTCCCGTTGCTCTCCCGACTGCCATTGGTCTTCAGGAAAGAACGACCAGTCAGACCATATCAGTCCAGGGTGAAATTCAGTGGGAAGAAAACTCCTTCTGCCTGGGGCCACATAAGATTCTGTGGCTGGTACAATGCGAACCGCTATGTTAAAACCTCTCTGCTCCCTGCTTTTGCTACTCTCCCTTCTTCTCTATCCTCACTGCCGAGGCTCTGGATTAGACCCTCATTGTCTATTCCCTAAGAATCAACTTTCAGCAACAGGTTTGATTTTTGTTTTGTTTTGTTTTTTAAGGAGCCCTGTGGAGCAATGGTTAAGTGTTCAATTGCTAACTGAAAGGTCAGCTGTTGAAACCCATTCAATGGCAGTACAGGAGAACCACCTGGCAATCTGCTTAGATAAAGACTACAGCCAAGAAAACCCTGTGGGACAGTTCTACTCCATCACATAGTCTCATCGAGTCGGAATCAACTCCATGGCACCCAGCAACAACATCCATCCCCTGGACCACTACATCAGCAGATTAATGGGGCTGTCTCCCTGACCCCTCCCCCAAGTGTTTCCCTCCACCCCATGGTCCCTCCACCCAGGAGTGATTAGTCTACGCTCAGCACTGCTACCATCATGACTTCCGTTTGTCCCTCTTTAATGGGTCCTGACCCCAAGGCAGCCTGCATCCTAATGCTGCTGCTTTTTTCCGTTCAGGGTAGAAAACAACTGGATAAATTAGTTCACTCTGTGCGGTACAGGGAGTCCCTGGATGGCACAAATGGTTAAGCGCTGGACTACTAAACAAAAAGTTGGAGTTCAGATCCACCCAGTGGCACCGTGGAAGAAAGACCTAGCTATCTGCTTTTGAAAATCCTATGGCGCAGTTCTACTCTGCATACGTGGGGTCACCATGTGTTGGAAACAACTCAACGACAACTGGTTTGATTTGGTTTATGGCGTCAGAAGTCTGAGTTGGTTTCCCGTCCATCATCATCCCTGCCACTCTTTTCCATCATCCCCTGTGATGCAGGCAGAAGCTTGGGAACTGGATGTCAGGTTAGAGGCCTCCAAGGAAAGCCACTCACAGGAAATTTCAAACAGAAGAGGAAGAAGTGATTATACCTTCGTGTCTACTAGGGGCAGGAGCATGGGACATGGAGTTTGTTGGTGGCTTTCAGGTATCTTTCTGAGAAACACCTACTTCAATGCGGCCTGCTGCTGAGGTCCCTGGTGGCTGCTTCCCTTCCCTCCCCCGACCCTTCTAATGGTGTATAAGCCTCTAGCTTCCTATAGAAAATCTTTTCCAACTCTAAATAGATTGTCTCTGGTTTCCAGACCAAGTCCTGCCTGACATGTGACTCAAAAAGTTAACTGAATGGGGCATTTGGGAAAGCATGGTTAGATTCAGAGCACCAAGTTCAAATCCTAGCTCCTTTACTGCTTATCTACATGATCTACCCTCTCCAGGCACAGTTTCCTCATACGAAAAATGGAACACTGATACCTACCTCAGAATGTGGTTGGGAAGATGAATGAAGTAGCCTGGCACACAGTAGCTTCCCAGCTCCCACACCCAGAAGTGCAGGGGCATATTTTAAATAAAGCATATTGAGGAAGCAAAGCTGGATCCAAAGGGATACAGTCACTAACATGGAATGTAAAGCATTCTTGGAGGCCTGTTCAGGGATAGAAGCCTTTTAGGTGCCTCCCAACCAGACTGAATAGGTGACGACCCATTCTGTAAATACGAGGCCAGAATCCAGAGAGAACCCTGGTGTCCTGGCTCCCAGAGCTTCTCTTCAGAGCAGCTTTTGCGAACTCAGCAACGGCAGGCACTGAGCTTGCCATGTGGGCCCCTAGCCCATGCTCTGGCCCTGGTGGGAAGAAGACAGGAAGCACCCCAAAAAGAAAGATGCAACCCCACTCCACGCAAGCCCACAGAAACACACCCCATCCCCATCATGACACTCACCCCTGAGCCCTGCTCCAACCAATAGCTCAGCCACCAGGAGGTGAAGGTCAAGAGGGAAATGCACATCACCATGAGAAGGCAAACCATGATAGAGGCCACATAACCTGGGAAGGGAGACGGAGGTGATGCTGAACAATACCTGGGGCCATGGCAGGAGGTGAGGCAACTATTGACAAGGCTGCTCAGCCATCCTAGGTCCTGAATCCTTGGGTCTCCCTGATCTTTATCCACTTTGGACACCTTGAGGCCTGGGAAAAGCTTGGTTCCAAGATCAGAGAGCCCTGGGTTCAAATCCTGGCTCAACAACTTCCAAGCTGTATGACCCTAGGCAAGGTACTAAATGTCAGTGGCTGCCCACTTCCTTACCTGTGAAATAGTGATGGCCAGGCCAGCTCCCAAAACTGCTCTGAAGACCGTGAGAGATCAGCCTGGCACATAAGCAGCACTCCAGAGAAGTTAGTTTCTCTTAGGCAGGACCCAAGGATTCAGTTTTTAAAATAAGTTACCATGTATGCTGTGTCTACCATGTGCCAGGCATGGTGCTAAACACACCTCCATATCCATTATTTCCGAGTAAAGCATTGCTGTCCCTACTGACTTGCTCCATCACACAGAGCTGCTGAGTGATGGAGCTGGGATTCCAACCCTGGTTTGTTGGGGTCATAAAGTCAAGAGTGGGAAAACCCAGGCTGCGTTCCTCCATTAGCACCTGCCTCTTGCCCCAGCACTCCACCTAACGACACAATCTGTGTTCCATGCCCACATTCCTATTGCAGAATTCTACCCTTCCTCCAAGGAGCCACCAAGGACCACCTCTTGTTTGATGGCATCTAAGACTATGCCTGGCCACAAAGCTATTCTCTATCTGGTGGATGTAAACGTCCTAATTCTCCAGCTTGATTATGGGCCTGGGTCTTGGAGGACTTATATCCTGTCCCCTCCAGAGCTTGGTGCAGTGCCTGGCACATAGTAGGTCCTGTATAAACACATGTAAGTTGGTTGCTTGATGAATTCATGCATTTCACAAACAGTTGAAGTTCTCCTGCTGCAGCCAGGCCCATTTTGGAAGGGTGGGGCTGGCAACCCCCTTTGCACAGCCTACCTCTTCTTCCTCAGACAGGTAGAGAGGGGACACACCTTACAGAAGTTTAGGTTCCAAAGTCAATGAACAGTAAAAATTGGCATGCAATCAAAGTTACTCTGGGAAATCTCTTAAATTGCTTAAAAAATACAGTACTATATACCTGGTTTTGTATTCACAACATTGTACAATCATATGTGTACCAATTTATAAATGTATACGATAAGGTACACCATTTAATAAAGTAGCAGCTTTGAACCATCTACTTACTGTCTGCCTTAAGAAATACATTTTAAATTGCACCTAATACACACCAGAATAAAAGTTTTGCCAAAAATCAATGCATGCTGATATTTTCTATTCTATTCTATTTTGTTCTGTTCCATTCCTTTCTGTTCCATTCCATTCTGTTCCGTCCCATCCCATTCCATCCTATCCCATCCCATTACACCCGTCTTATTCTATCCTATTCTATTCTGTGTATTTCTTTGAGTGCTGTTCACAATCCACCAATGGGTCAGCATCCACAGTTTGAAAAACACTGAAATAAAGAGTACACATGAAAGCATAACTTTCGGAATCAGCTCTGACAGTAAAATTACCGAGTATGGTTGGGTTTGTGCAAGGTAAGCCCGCAAACGGCATGGCGTCTCTGTACCAACTCGCAGGACCTCTGTGGTGCGATGAATTACTTGATATTGCCTGTCTAGTTTTTTTTTTAGCCATGCTCTTTGTGACTCACACAGTGATGAAGTGGGGCTGTATAAATAAGGTATATGGAACCTGTGATGGTTGGGGTTATGTCTCAACTTGGATAGGACATGATTTCCAGTAATCTATGGTTGTCCTCCATTTTGTGATCTGATGTAATTATCCTAATTGCCCTTCATTTTACGTGTTGTAAAGCCTGACCTCTACATGTTAATGAGGTAGGACTTGTGTGGGGTGTATCTTGAGTCATACCCATGCAGGAAGGCGTGACTCCATTCCCACCCTTACTCAAGTTACACCCTTCCCTGGGGTGTGGCCTGCATCCAATATATACATGTGCGTGCCCTGGCAGGGCTCTCTCTCTCTCTCTCTCTCTGACTTTGGATAGCACATCCAGTTTGTTACTGTCTGACTTTCAGTTCTTGTGACTTGAGCCAGAGGCCCACCATTTGACCTGCCAAATCTGGGATTTGCCAGTTTTTGCAGTTCCATGGGCTGGCAACCTATCTGACTTGATTCACCAGCTTCTGCAGCCTTGTTAGCCAGCAGCCTGTGGTCTGACCTGCTGGTTTGGGCTTGTCAGCCTCGGCAGCCATGTGAGTTGCAAGAAACCTACGCCTCACACACGGGTTTGGAAACCCCCAGCCTCTACAACCCTGGGAGCCATTTCCTTGTCAGGTTTGTGATTTGTGAGTTCTGGGGGATGTTGTGAATTATGGAACCCAAAGA